>NC_066245.1:5856272-6500045 GCF_024542735.1 Bombus huntii | reverse complement strand
AGTTATTAACTTCATTATCACTATTTTGCATTTTCATTTAGTAGACAATTTTTTTATCATACAATTCAAACATACTGGTATATCATCTCGCATTTTTCTTGAAATGCAATACGCATGTAATTATGAAATAAAATTATTTATAATGATTTTAAGTGATACAACAATAAATTTAAAATATTTATCAGCATCGAACGCATATATTGTTCAACAGTATTTCCATTAACAAACAGGGGGATGCTGAAAAAGAAATAGATCTAATAGCCATAAGGGCAATCCACTCGATAGAGTCCCGAACAAACCGCGAGTGGAATATTTTTCTATTTCGCTATAGTACTATCGTGCGACTTACCATAAGATGCGAAGAACGTAGTCATCGATACTGCTCAGGAAGGCCATCATCAAGGAGGAACCATGTAATCCCATAGAATAAAACTATAACAAAACATGGATATTATAATTTATTCTTAAAGATAATGTTAATTATTTGAAAAATTTATAGTAGTAGAAGATTAATCTCTATTAAAATTATAATGACAATATTCAATTCAATTTGAATACAAGGAATAGAATTAAATGAGGTACAGATTATAAAATTACTTACATTCTTGGCTTTTGAAGCCCCGCTAGTTCCTTTTTAGAAAACAGGAGGAAGAGGAAGAACTGATAAACCTTTAACAAAATATATAAACGATATATATGTGCGAATAATCTTTTTACATGAATAATTTATTTTGAAAATAAAGTGATGATTAGCCAAAAAATTTGAGATAACGAAATATGAAACATTCTATGAAAACTTTGAACTTTAATAATAATGGAAAGGTTAAATTGGTGGTAAACTCCAATTACTATAACAATTGGAATTCTGATATTAAAGTTTAAGATCAGACTTTGTTCTTTAATTAATAATAATTAAAGCAAAAGACAAAGAATTAAATTGGAACACGATATATAAAGATTCTTACATGCTTAGTTTTGAAGCATCACTGCGTCCTTCCCAAAACACAGGAAAAAATGGGAATTGTGAAAAATCTGAAACAAAATAAGTGAAATATTACAATTTCTTCTAAAAATATACCGTTCGTAGTTTAAAGAGTTTAAGGTAATAAAAAATAAAACTCTATTCAAACTTGAAATTTTAATAATAATAAAAATCGAAATTCTGTTAAAATTCTTAGAAAATTGAAACGCTAAGATAACAATTTTTAATCTAATTAACGCTAAGAAATGATAATAGTTCGATCAAAATACGAATAATAAAATAGATTAGAATACTGCGACTCTACTACCGACAGCAAATGTTTGAAAAAAAAAGGATATATAAAAAAAGAGAAAAAAAATTACTATTAGCGCGTCCGTTTAAATAGCAATCGGCGAACACACTGACTCTAATTTCGCATACAACTGTTGTAATTGAATTTATAATTACTACGAGCTATCGTGCTCTAGAAAATATAAAAAATGTTATTACGCAGCAAACACTGACTCTACCGACCGCATTGCGCGCGGCCACAAATATTTTCTGAAAAAGGTTGCATTAGCATGGAGGCGGGGGGGGGGGGGGGGGGGTTAGGCGGACTGTTTGTTTTGGAAATACTACTGTTTTTCGAAGCGTATTATTTATTTTCCTCCAATGAAGAGGTATTACGTACGCGTATTAGAAGATGGAATATACGTGTAATATTTCAAACTATGTTTATGTATTGCAAAACATTTTCCAATACATTTTTTGCACTTATTAATATTCTAAAATATAAAACCAATTCTCCAAGAAGAATTCAATTGTGAATGTTCGTTATCAGAGTTTGAAATATGGTTTTTACTAATATATCATGTTGTACTTTATAAAGATTCGACAACGCTTGTAATAAGTTAAGCTTTCTTATCAAAACATATTTGAAGTGATTAGAGTGTATTTTTAAACATGCACAGAAATGTGTTTGTTCAGACCCATTCAAGGAAATAGTAAACTTGTTTTTTTATTCAAGTATATAAAAATATAATAATTTCGTGATAGATTGTTTTCTAATAACAATTAAATGATTCGTATAATTTGCTATATACTGATATAAAACATTAATTACTTAATAGTATATCCGATTATTAACAATAATCTATATACCCGAAACATTTCTAAAATGTGATTTCTTTAACCTCATTTTCTTTCATCTTAATATTTTCAACAAGTTATGCTACTATTTATAAAATAATGTCATTATAAACCAATCGTAAATTGTAGAGCAATTATGTGAACAAATACTGATTACCATTGAACCATAAAAAAAGAAAATAATCGTGTACATACATCTGCTTTGTCATATCTCAATCATTACCAAATCTGCATGAGAAATCAACGACCCGATTTATTAATAAACATATATGGCGTCCATTTCGTATCTCTTCGAATTATCGATTATTAATCGTCTGTGGCGTCTACGACGTGAACCCCTATTCTTTCAATCACGTGACCAGCCAATAATCTGTACAAAAGAAAACCAACAATATCAAATAAGTTCATGACAAAAGCAATGATATTATAATAATAAAACAAATTATAATGCAATAAAGCAAAAATAGAATCCAAATTTTGCCTCAAAGGCCGGTAATATGAGCTATCGATGATAAAACCAGTCAAATATTCGGTCAACGATGACAGTTACAAAGAAAATTTCGAAAAACTACTCAATTTTATTAAAATGACAATCCATAAGCAATTAAATAAAAACGTACTGTTTAAATGAAGCAGATAGAAGTGTAGAAATGTTGATAAAATTGAAATGAAAGTACTAATAATGACAAGGCAGCGCGACGAAATTTCCCTCCGTAACTTTCAACAGTAGAGTGTCACCCCACGTCACGTTTCACCGCCAAACTACAACTGTACAATTCTTCGCACCAATAAGGACGCACGCTTTGTTTCGACGATATATTGCACCAATAGGAACGCTCAATTTCATTTGACAATATTCTGCACCAATAGGAACGCCCGATTTGACTTCGCATCACACTGCGCCAATAGGAGCGTCCGATTTTCCTAAAGCGCGCAAATTTAATGTATTCAAATAGTCAAACTGATGAAAGTGAAGAATACAAGTATGTTTAAGACAATGTTCATAGATAATAAAATTATGTTGTCATAATGAAAAGCTTTTATATTACACAAATGTAGCTGATATTATTAACTAAAGTAAGGTATTAGTAAAAATATGATTATAGTGTATTAATTAATTATTCATTTCATTATTAATAAATATATTAAAATAATATGCTATTTTACGGATATCTCTATCAAAAACAAATGTCATTTTTAGAAATTATTAATATTAACAATTTGGAATAGTCTTTGAAAATTGGTAGCAGAACTATTATGCAAAGAGAGATTTTTTTAATTGCAAATAATTTACTACCACTTTTTTACTTTGCCATTAATTAATGTATAAATTCTACAATTTCCATTACTTTAACATAATCTTATATCAGGAAGTAAAACGAATTGTTGAACAATTATATATGCTTAGAATAAGTTAAAAAAGTTGGTAAATTCTTATAAAATATCATGCTGGATCATCAAAATTGTTCTTAATTTTTAACAATTATACTGTTAATTTAAAGCAGTTGTACCATTAATTCGTAATAATTAAATTAATGGTTTATTTCACTTCATCTAATGCTAACTAAATGTTCGAAGTATTTCAAATGGTATTTCCACTTCTATGGATCACGAAAATCACAATTTCATAATGACAGTGTATAAATATCGTAGAAATATAAAATTCTATATCCCGTTTACGCTTGTAAGATATCTTATACCATACTTAAATACGTAATTTCATATTAAAATTTCATTTCAATATATTTTAATGACTATAAATGTCGTAACCTCATTCTGTGCTGAATCGGTAACGTTGGGAACGATAATAAAATGATAAGGTGGCTGTAAAACCTCCGAGATATATGATACAAAAATGCATTAGATATTTCTCATTAAATATACATAATTTCTATTTATACTATCAAGTAGAGAAAAGTAGATGTAGGATGCAAAAACCAAAACCCCTAAAGCTCCGAAAAGACAAATGAGGTTGCAATACATATATAATTTCTATAATCACTGCTCTAAAGCACTAAAGACAATTTTTACAATTTTTTACAATTTTTGGAACGATCGGTATTTCAGTAGATGTTGATTTCAGTACAGAATTGGGATTTCAGACACGAAATCTCATATCACGCCAGTACCAAGTGATGATGCTATGTCTATTTCACAAATATGTACTTCGTCTATTTTATAGGTAGTAATTATTGAAATTAAAAGTGAATATGACTATAAACTTACAAGTTGATATTGTAGACAGAAGAAATGAAATTTTATATTTCATATATGTATCATGTTCACTTTCTACTATTTCTATAATATTTGTAAATATTAACAATTTTTCCAATAATAAAATGAATTTTAATGGTTCATTTTTATATTATAATTTCTAATACACACTGATTATCGATGTAACAATTAAATTATTACTCTATACATTTTTCAAATGGAATTTTGCCTCTGTTCAACTTTCAAATCGATTCAAATGTTTGCAAATTTAAGAGTAGAAGTTGGTCAGTATAGTTTCATCAATTTCTAAAAAATGCACATTTATTACACGTTGAAAAAAGCATTATTTAAAGAGTTTTACAGTTCTTTGTTACTAAATTTAAGGTAAACTATAAAAAATTCTTATACCAATTTAATTTCTATTTAACTTCTCTCAACAAATAATAGGATAATAAAAAGTTAGCACGCTGAAAATTTCAAGTGAATTTCTGTTTTAATAAAATGGTAGTTGCAAGAAAAAGAATGCAATAAAAAAGTATTTTGCACCTGAAGGAATATTGTTTTCGTTGCAGTAGATATTCCTTCAATTATCTGATATCAATTGCTATATATATCCGTACAGTATATACGTATACATACAAGATACATATCGAGTACACAAAATTGGCTGCATAACGTATCTTCGCTGTCCAGGGATAGAAAACAAAAAAATCGAGTACGGGACTACTATTGTCCAGCTGTCCAGTAATGGACGACCCTCTTTTGGCTCGAGCTAATAATGCCGGATTGATCCAGGACGCTTTTCAGTGATTATATTTCACGATGCCGAACGTTTGCCTTTTATTAGAACCTTACCAAGAAAAGCAAATTTTTTATTACAGTTTTTCTCTGTCCGGCTGTTTACGGCTTTGCGCTTTTCAGGCATCTGCGTTTCAAATCGTACCGATGTACAGAAAATGAAGAAAAACTTAAAACAGGGTATGACTATATGACGATACTATTAAAAAAAAATAAATTATTTAAAGCGAAACCTACGCACTCGTATCAGCTACAATAAATATTTATCTGCCGATCATCGAGCAAATCGCATTATCTCTTTCGATATTCCATAACATGCGTCGTTTGCATTATATTGAGGTAATTATGAATGTAGTGAAACGCGAGATTTAAGTTACAAACAAACACAATTGATATACGAAATATGAAACGATTAATAGCAACCTGATATTATCGTTTATTATAGACAATACGTATGTTACTAACAAGTATAGAAACACACGGCGAACTGAATTTTTACATATATACATTCTTTTTTTTTTACTATCGCCCTGTGCAGTAAGCTATATCCACACGATACTCTTAAGAAAAAAAAGCGACCATTATTGAATCATCGAATCTGCGGCCATCCATGTGGCGCGTGTCCTGTGTCACGACTACTCGTTTCTTTTTTTGCCGGTTCTTTTTTCACCGATGATTCGATTATTCAAGAGGGAGGAACGAGAAAAAGGACGTGAAAGAGAATCAGACCAAAGAGTATGTAGAATCGCACGCATGCTCGAGAAACATATCCGCCGGCTAATTTTCACCGTACTAATTTGCACCGGAATCTCCTTCGCTATCGAGCGCTTCGAACAAAGAGCAATTCGTTGTCGAATCTAGATGCATCGATAAGTGGCACTTTACTATCCAATGCACGGGAATTTTACAAAGGGACCATCTTTTTTCCTCCCTTTTCCATGGTTGTGCAAAAGCGACTATACGATTACCGGTCTATAGTTCGCTGTAACAACTATGAATAACAGAAGTAGATCGCAGGATGGGAAAGCGAGCACCGGCAGAAACAGGCGCGGACTGCCAATTGAAATGCATCATGCGATTCGAAATTATTGGTCTACGTCTCGCAAAGTTCCTCGAGTAATATCATTAATTTCGAGCAGCGAATACGAACGGACGCAACTTCATTATCATTATCAATACCGCACCGAAATCGCGTGACAAGTATGCAACCGCAAAAGCGGAACACCCTAGCGTACGCTTGGATGTTATTGGCCAGCCGCTCTAATTTATCCTTTAAATTATTCACGATCTCGACTATCCTGTCGATTTTTGATCGGTAAAGAAAGAAAGCATCCAGCGAGACAGGTGCGCCGCAATTAGACACGTGCCGTGAACGCGATGGGGCACGATTAAATTGTGAGGAAAACGGCACCCGGTCATACTGGAAGGTAAATCGTGTGTCCGACAGAGTAGTTTCACTCAGGAAGAGGAAAGGATGCGCGTGGTCAAACGCGATGCGCGCATGAATGTTTATAACCCACGATAAGTGCAACTTGTTTCAATAAATTATTCGCATCTAGCCCAACTGCGTGTGATGGATTATCATACAAGCGTTACACTTGTTGAGCTCTATTTTTGATCGCCTTTTCAAAACGAACGTAACGTTTTATGTAACATTAACGTAGAACAGAAGAAATAGAAATCGCGTAATTATTTTGCTTATTGGAGATACATATTGGGTTGGCAACTAAGTGATTGCGGATTTTGACAAAATCCGCAATCACTTAGTTGCCAGGCCAATATTTAGCAATAAAGCTAATGAATATTGTCCTTTTCTTTAAGAACTTTCCTTTTGATCGCTCTTTAAAACTAACGTAACGTTTTGTGTAGCTTCAACGTAAGATAGAACGAATAAAAATCGCATAAATATTTAATTCGTTAGAAATATGTATTTACAAATAGAACTAATGGCTATTGTTCGTTTTCTTTCAGAGCGTAATTCTCGTTTTTGAAATCCAGCAATAAAATATCGAGACAGCAGTGCGGGAAGAATGGAGAAAAAACATCAGCTCGTCATCGAACGAGCTCCCTTGAGTACTTTTCGAAAAAATATCTCTCGTGTAGGTGCGAGTGTCTCTCACGAGATTCTGCGCGTCATTTCCCGTGGAATGGAAGGAAACTCCTAAGAGGAGGCTCGTACCCAGCCGGACTTGTCCGTGAGGCTAAACTAATTTGCTGCGTGAGGGTAGTCGCTGGGTTGGAGCTTGAAGTGGGGTGACACAGGGTCGAGGCAGATGGAAAGTTCAGAGGGGTTGAAGGGAGAGTCATCTGATTCCGCGTAGTGGGAGAACCGAATTCCGAGTGACCAGTAAAAATGCCACCCCACGCGGCCTTCCCATTCCCCTCGCCCTTCGCCGCTTTCCTTCACTTTCTCTTTCCGCTTCGCTTTCTTCCCTTTTCTTCCCTTTCGTCTCCCTTCTCTTTCGGACCCTTTACCCTCACCAAGCCCACCTTCGGGGTGCAGGAAGGACTGTGAACTGGGGTAAAAGACTGCTCGTGCTGAGTCGCGAGGAGGACGGTGATAGCTTAGAGACGCGCGGATATGTTCGCGTCTGTGGGTGAGCGCGATCATGTGGGTAGGCACCTTTTTTAACGCACTTGTGTGCAGGTGCGCGAGTCTGAGAGAGGAGGAAGTGCCTTAACGAAGAAAAGTTCTCAGTGACGGATACCTTCCTCCAAATACCCACCGTTTTCTTACGTATTCGTGAAATTTATCTTTTCATCTTCCACGATGGAGAATGACAATGAAATTTCTGAATAACGTGAACGTTATATCGCACAAAGATGCGTGCAATGTGGATCGTTGATCTAATCTTAACGTTAATTTCGCATCAAGATGCCGATAAAACAGAAACGTTCGTCATAGAAAAATTCTATGAAAGAACATTGATCTTACAAGCGAAAGCTTAAATCTTGTAGCAAGAAGAAATAAGATGAAGAAGGCGTAAGGAGCCAACAAGAGCTTAAGAAGACGTCGTCCCTGACTTTGAAAGAGGGTAGCAGGGAGTAAGGGGTGAGTTCACTGGGGGGACTAGAAGCTAGGGTATGGAGGCGGTAGCGGGGATGGGGGTTGAATCAGCGCGGGGGTGTATGGGGGAATTAGTAGATGGCCGTGGACAATGTGGGGGATACTTTCTCATATCAAGTATGGCCGCCATCGTGGCACGATGGCCAAAACAATAGTAAGTAGAGAGACCAGCAGGCAATCGTCGTCTCTCGTAATTCCTCGCTAACGTCGTTTTTTTCACCCCATCTATTTTGAAAATTCTTAATCTCGGATTACACCTTTGAGACAACACTTTAAACGTTCCCTATTGTTTTTCTCGTGTTTCAGTGCGCAGTGAATAAAGTGATGTTATCGTCGTTATCGTCGCCGTTATCAGTCGCAAGCTCGTGCCTCGTTTATTAAAAAGGATTCATCGTCGTATCACTATAATTAAGAAATGGATAATGGCAAGAAACCAATCAATCGTGAACATTTTGAATTCTTTTACGTGGGCAAATTGCTTCTGATTACGGTAAGTACTTAACGAAGTGGTTCTAAATTTCCTTGAAATCGTGTATCTTTAATAAATCGAATGGCTACTGTAATGGATTATCATGCAATTTTTCCGACTATCGTCACCGATACGAGTATTGCTTATCTTTTACGAAAGAATCAAAGATGAAAAATTCTTCCCATTCCATCTGCTATTCCACGGAAAAATAAACTTCGCGTGTGCAACAGTGTGCGCAACTCATCGTGTACATTCTTACGTTCGACCTTCGCGATTTTTACAGCGATTTGTCATCCATGAAACAGCTTAAGGATCGTAGAAACCCGTGCGATTACTTCACTAAGATTATCAATGTTTAAATAAAAAGAACAAAATAGTAACTTCGAACGTGGAATTTCTAAAAACGACGCTACACCGTTGCCCATTCGACGAAGACTAAGAGGCCGTCCGATATCCGCCGACGTCTTTTGCATGCGAATACTCCACGTGGTTCATCTGACGACACGCATTGCGCAGATCCAACTTTCCGCGATCCCCACCTTTATGTGAAACGCACCTTTTACATACTTATTTCAGATACGAATATAACATGTCACTCAGTTAATGTAGCTCGAACACGTGAACTCGTTTAACCCTTTTTTAACAATACTTCTATCTTCTAACTTGCAATGAGAAAAAGAGAAAAGAGAAAGAGAAAAAGAGAGTTTAAGAGAAAATGTCCTACTCAACCGCGTCCATATATTTTTAAATTTCGTTTACGTATTTTCAATTTAGAACACGCCAACAACTCTTTTTTTTTTATTTTTGGAGGCGAATCCTTGAGAAGAGAAGAAAAAGCAAATTTTTTACGAAATACATCGCAAAAGTTTAAATGAGTGCAATTGAAGTAATTCATTGAACAGTATAATGAAACTACGTGTCTCTTTACAAATTCATTTCCTTATTGAAAGTTTAGAAGCAAAATGCAACTAGTTCGGATGAATGTCAGTGAATCGCAATTACAGAGACGTCAATCACGTAAGAAGGTCGAAGTGGAGAGACGAAGCGTGCTAGATGTTTAAAGAAAAGAGGAGTGGGTGGGTGGATAGATTTTCAGTACTGGCGCGATGATATTTGTCTTGTTTACGGACAGACTTATGCGCGTGTGCGGACCAGTGAAGTTCGCTGCTCGATCAATAGGCCTCTACTGAAATCACATATAAACGCACTCACGCGCACACACGCAGGTTACCGTTCGAACGGGCACACGTACGCGACGACCAAGGCAAAAACTTCGCGAGCTTTTCTTTTTCCACTAGGAGAATCGAGATGGTCGAACGACCCAACGCAATACTTCCATAATTTACCCTCCTCGTCATCTTATCGATTCTAGAAATTCCAGTTTCTATTGACGTTCATGTTCGGTTTGTCTTTAAAAGTTCAATGATCACCGCGAGAATAATCTTATCTCGCGTATCTCCATATATACTTATATCGCTCATTTTTTCTTTTTCCTTCATACTCGTATATTTCCAATAAACGAATTACGACGAAAACAGGTTAAACAGATATAATAAAATACGAAGGGACGTATCGAGCATCCTAACCGAACAATCTCGTATAGGCTGCTTCGTCGAATCATATCGATTCATCGCATTCAATATTAATTACCGTGCAAACCCTCACCGAAAACGCATAATTTATCGTACCATCGTTTCACGAGTCGGTAAAGAGTCAGCTGCGACTACCACGCATCCGCGTACGCTACACGCGGCATATGTTGTCGCAGCATCGTTATTCTGTCAAGTTAAAGCGTTGTTTACCGCGTGTAACACGCCTACGCAACAACGCTATGAAACGATTTCAGCGAATCGCAACAGAAGAAAGGCATATGCAGAATACGTGCATCCACGATAATACCTCTTTCACTAGCTGCCCCTTCGTATCAAAAACGCGCGATTGTTATTTCCTTCTCTCCCCTTTTTGTGCTTTCCATTCTTTAACAACATGTTTTTCTCAACACCCTTTCGAGAACTATGAAATTCCCCTCGTTCCCCTAACCTTCCCGTTCGTTCGATGTCATTCATCCAATTTTGGCTAGAAACGGTGCAAAGGCTTTTCCACGATATAGTGGGGCACCGACGTACCATACGGGCGTATTTACGCGTATTTTTCGAAAATCCGTCAAATGTTACGCAGAAATGCGGGTTCTGCTTCGCAACCCTCCGCTTCTCTATCTCAGCTTGTTTTTCAAGCCCCGCGTAATCCAATTTCTGTAGGCTGACAGGCGGCCGCCCAAATTTCGAACAACGATCCTACGTCGTAGTCGATTCGAAGGTTCGATATATGTATCTGAACTTTTACCATCAACCCTAGAGACGACGATCGCAAATAATATTTATTATTCCCGAATTACTGTAATTGTATTACCGTAATAGATATAAAATAAAATTTTGAAGGCCACAAATTAAAAGATAAGAATTCAAATTATTAGATGTAAAAAGATTCAGACGTGACAAAGAATAAATCACATCCTATTATACGTAAACGTAACTCAAAGATTAAAGCGAAATCTTCAGGATAATGACATAAGCGTAAAGCACCTTTTTATTGAATCGTCGAATTCTTCGATGGAACGTGATTGGCCTTTGATCCGCGAATCGGAGCGGAATCGATCGAAACAGTTCGAAAATCATCTGTTTGGGGAATGTAGCAAACGATGCTTCGTTAGAAGGGTGGGGGATATTTGTGTGACAGTTCTCTGAAGGTGGTAGGGACGAGAACGATGTGACATCCCCTTCATAGGGCACCGTGTCTGCACCTAACAGTAATCTGAGAGAGTTCACAGAGGCGTAAGCGTGGCGAACACCATAGATTAACACCTCTTCGAGATCTTTAAAGATCTTCCTATCGAGAGCATACGTAGTAGCATGGGCAGCTGTTCCTTTTGCCTCTTTTCATGAATTCACCATGTTTCCCTCGTTTACTCGTCTCTTAACTTCAGTCCAATTTGATCCCTCCAAACAGTTTCAGCACGATCGAACGAATATCCTTGAGTAAAAATACCCTCCTCCTAACCCCTCGTTTGGTCGAGACGTTCCGTAGAAATCGTAAAATTTATATCGAGTGGCTCGTTCTTTCGAGGGCTCGTTTGACCAACACCATCCTGAGGTAACCCCACGGTTTACCTACCCTCCTTGATGCCACGTGCCAATAACGTCTTTCCAGCATTCTTGACGTCTTTAAAAGAGAGACAGCGAAAACGATTGTTCGTCGCGCGAACGTGTGACTATGTGTAGTTTCAACAAGAAAGTGCCGTTTACGTGCGATTTCTCCGATAAAAATGCGCGATAAAGTTCCACGTGATACTCAATGGAATTGTATTGTTTCGGTGCCGTTTTATTTACATTCAGCGATGTTTATTGGATGGTTTCTAGAGAAAGATGTTTCTCGGACGATTTCAATCGGTGGCGTTTAATCTTTTACGAAGAATCCATTTTTATATTGGTAAGAAAATTTTAATACTAATTTTGACATTTTTTTCTTCTTTTCTAATTTTTTCTCCTTTTTTTCCTCTTACTATAACTTTCGTACTATGATCGTTTAATTCTCTTTATTTTCGTCTAATCTCGTTTCGATGTTGTCCTTCGTCGCGAGCATTACCACTAGCCAGAAACTGGCACAGTTCAATGACCTGACCATTATTTCGTGACAGGAGGCATGGGTCTGTCAACTTCAATTAGTAATTACGGAGCTTCTGAAATGCATATTCGTACTATCCTCTGAATTCAGCCCTAAAGTATGGGCGCACATATGAGTCATATAGTAGGTTCCCCAAACGTCTCCCTTTTCTAGCTGTGTCCATTCGCGTATAGGGTGTCTCATCGAGGTAAAGGCCTATAACTCGTGTGTATTTCTTTCTCTGCCACTCGTTAGACGATTCTATTTTCATCCATATATATCATCCAACTGCAATCACGATAGTACATATAGAAACGAACCCACGGAATAAAACCAGAAATATGGATGAATTCATCGATATCACCGTATATATTAGCGGGACCTCGTTCGATTTCGCATCTTTTAATTATTCGTGTTACCAATTCAACGATAGAAAAATACGACGACGTTTGAACAATATTGCCAAGACTGCGTGAATGCAAATAACAATAACAACGAGAGGGGGGGCGGTTTGATTTTTGTTTAACAGGGCGACGAGTAATCGATAAGCTGGTACGAGATTGGGCCTGTCACGACCAAGCAAAATGTCCTCGACGATGGCGCATGAGACGACGACGATATCGGAATTGACGGAATTGGACAGCGACGGATCGAGTTGCGGAGAACGCGACGCGAGGAAACGTCTTCGTTTCGACGCGGATTCAACAGGGCCGAAGAAGAGACGAAAACAAACGACGCCCGTGAGATTCTCCTCGACGTTAATGCCCGGTGTGCACGAAGAATCGAACGAGGACGAGGAAGAGGACGAGGACAGCGAAGGTAAGCTGTCGTCGCAATCACCCATACCGAGTCAATCATCGATAAGAGACGAGAACCTGAATAACGAATTCCGTTGCAAATATTGTAGTCAGTTTTTCGATAGCAAGGAAACGTTGAACGTTCACCTCGACAATGAGCACGGTTCCGCGAATCAGATTTCGGAACAAAGTCAAAGTAGATCTCCGAATTCCGTGATCAAACAAGAACCGTCTCAGCAACAGGACCAATCCGAGAATCCCGTTAATTTGCTTAGCGTAAAAAACTTCGCGATAAACTGGCTAGCCACCGGGCAACACGTGCAATCGCAAGCACAAATGCAGACGCAGAACGAAGAATCCTGGCCCGGGCCAGCGAGTCAAATTCCGCCGTTACCCAACCACTTGCAAATCCTTTCTGGCTTTCCTGGCGCCTTGGCGCAGTATTTACCTATGCCCGCGTTCCCATTGACGGACTCCGGTTCTATCGCCAGGCCCTCGTTGGGACCAACACCGGTCAGGATCTTTAATCCGGACGCGTACTGTGATCTGTGCAATAAAGAGTTCTGCAACAAGTATTTCCTCAAGACACACAAAGCGAACAAGCACGGTATCTATGTCGATTCACCGGGACCCAGCACCGTCGACAATAGCATTCCAGGACCATTGTTCCCTACCAACTATCCTAGTAACATGATTAAGCTAGAACTGCCCGCGACACCACCTACACCGACCGTCGCGTGTGATCTCTGTCAGAAACGTTTCAAAAACGAGGAATCGATGCGTAAACACAAGCAAAAGATGCACGTTGAATTATTGGATCAGTCGCAAGAGTCTCAGATCAATTTGTCGCAAAACGAAGAGGACAGGGATACGTCGAGAGATAGTCTCGGCGGTATGGAAACGTTGTTTAAGCAAGAATACGGGATAGAACAAGAGGATGCAACGTTCGTACCAGCACCCAGACATCTATCGCCTCAATCGATTCAACAGGCACGAGAGTCTGGTTTCAGCGCCGATCGACTTCGTCGTTTAGGGGTTATAAATCCAGAAGCGTTTTGCGAGATATGTTGTAAAGAGTACTGTAATAAGTACTTCCTACGGACTCATAAAATGAAGAGGCACGGTATCATCGTTCAGGACAACGAAAGATCGCCTAGCAATCCAGGGACAGCGGCCAGTTGGCATCAAGTGCAGACCAGTCCGTTAAATCTGATCGTGACGGAGAATCCTGGTAGCACGGAATCGAACGATCGAGTCGTCGACGATTACGAGTGCAAGTTATGTGGTATACGTTTCCAGACGATTGACCTGTATCAAGCTCACTGTCGGAAGATGCACGAGAGCGAGGAACAACAATCGCCTAGGCAAGAGTGCGAGCTAGATATATCCGATCAACGGAACGATTCGATCTCGGAGGATCTTCAAAAATTGCAGACGATGCTGTTGCAACTGAACGGACTCAAGCCTACCAAGGGATTATCGTGCAACGTGTGCGGAAAAGAATGCGAGACCAGAGCAACGTTGCATATTCATATGATAACGGAACACGGCGCCATCCAAGAAGATTCAACATCCTCGCCGCAAGAAAAGTCACCCTTAACTACAACCTCAGCGTTCTGCGCCCTATGTGGAAAAGATTACGCGAGTCAGGACGCTCTCAGGAAACATATCGCCGACGAACATCAACCAGCGGTTTCGAATACCATTCCTCAAACTCCTACAACCACAGCGACAACGACCAATTCGAATTCGACCAGCCAAACTCCAACCGAAAGAAAGGTAACATCGATGACGCCAACGTCGAGCTATTGCGAGATATGCAACAAGGAATTATGCAATAAGTACTTCATGAAGACGCATATGCAAAGAATGCACGGTATTGAGATTGAAAATGGAGCCCAGATCGGTGGCGTGATATGCAACATTTGCAACAAGGAGCTGTGCAGCAAATACTTTTTACGCGTTCACAAGCACAACACTCATGGCATAGTCGACGAAAATACTCCCAGTTCGGTAAAGCAAGAGACCCACGAGGCATCAAACGCGGACGATGCTGCTTTGAAGCCGGAGCAACTCGGTGATCTGAGTCACAGATATTTCACCCACTTTACAGAGGTTTGTCCAATCTGTAGCAGAAGGTTCCGTAGTATAAAGTGGTTAAAGGCTCATCTGATGAGTGATCATGGGAAAACAGGCATCGATAAATGGCGCGAGATGGAGCAACAATACCAAACAACGCCGAAATCGGGCAATAGAACGGCGAATGTAATATCGAAGAACCCTCAACAGACCTCGAATTTGAAGATACCGAATGGATTTGAAATCTCACAGCAAATCAAGTCTGCCGACTACACTGGTTTGGGTAATCAAGTTCTGTCAAATTTACTGGGGTCATCCTCCGAAGATCAACAGTTGAAAAGCTATCGCTGTTCCTATTGCAATTTCACGACCACCGTGTTACCGTTTCTCTTCCTTCACGAGAGATCTCACGTGAATTCCCGTGACAACGAAGGAGAGAAATCGCTTCAATGTCCGATTTGCTCCCAAGGTTTCCATCAGCCGGAAATGTTGCATCAGCATCTCCTCACGTCGCACCAATTTCCCACGTTGCTGCCTCATTTTCAACCCCCTGTGCTTAATAATTTAGGTCTAGACGCGGAGAAATTGAACGAGGCCAAAGAGAAACTCGATCTGGAAGCGAAGGAGGAGCATACGAGGAACAGTCCACAAGTTACCACCAATCAAAATATTCCCGAACCGATGAGAAACAAACAACAGGACGAAACAGCGGTCCAAGTTACTCCTCATGGTGTATATAAGTGCGCACAGTGCGGTTACGCGACAACCAATTTAAACAGAATTAAGAAGCACGTGAGAAAAGATCACAAAACGATCAGCGATCCTACCGATAGCGTGCTCGCCGAGCTTAGCAGAACTTTGAAAGACGTTGCCAACAAACATAAGGTACCAGCTTGCTACGCAACGCCACAGGATATGAATTCCAATCCTGACAAAACGATCATGCAACCATTTTTAATCGAGGAACAGGACACGATGCAAGCTGGAGAGGAATCCAGCTCGGAGAAACGGTTCGCGCCGGCTTTGGTCTATCTGCCGGTTAAATCGCGAATCAACAACGCGCTCACTGCATCCTTCACCCTCAGTCCTGCTTGAAACTCTTCCTTCTTCGCATCTACTCCTATGGATTTTACAACTTGTTTCTACGTCTGCGATTTGAGCACGTGTTATCAGTTCCTACGTAAAGTGTAAGAAAATAGTTAGCGAAAGTTTATATATTTTTCATATACGTGGCTCGTCGAGGGTTCAACTCATTCATCGTTTAGCGTACGCGTACTATCTTGGTGAAAACGATTCACTACATATATTTCCTGGGTATTTGCCGACGAATTTTCATCCTACGCTTTTCTCGTGCAGTGAACGAGGATCTAAAAAATGCGTCCGCGTATTGGCCTATTTTTTTCGCTTGTTCGATGACTCTTGTCACGACGTATATCGCACACATATGTACAGAGTATTTATCAAAATTCCCGGATTCTGTTTCTTTCAAAGAACAGAATGAGAAAAGGGAACCCGCGTTTGAAAGCCACGTTGTTATACTGTTCCAATTCGGGAACGTTTTATTGTACATAATATAATTGTATAACTGACACGAACGTGTGATCGAAAAAAGTTCCTATTTTAAATGTGACCGACCTCCGAAGAGAGTATACTAGATCGTGTCTAATCTTTCGAACGACAGCCTCCTTTGTTCGTTTTAATTATTCTCGTAATGCCGCAATTTTGCTTTTTGCTCAAGTCCAGCAATTACGAGCGATACAAGATAGAGAAGGAAACGAAAGAATTACACGACGCCATCTCGATGTTCGGGCGTCGTTAATACATAACTGTATCGATATACCGGTGGTTTTTCATTTTTCGCGATCGTGCTAGTCAATATTTTATATATAAATATATATATATATATATACATATATGTATAAGCAAAGTTGAAAGGTAGGGAAGAAGATTTATAGAAGTATTTATATGTAGACGCGTTAAAATATGATGAATAACGTGAGGAAAAAGAGGTAAGGACAAAAAAGGAGGACGAAAGAAGCGTAATTACGGTAACTGTGAGGCAAGCATGATTAAATCTACGGTTACGATATTTAAGTATCAACGAGCAGTGAAAGCCAATCAACTCAGGGTCGACACAGTATAACCCGCAACAAAAAGTACAATCGTATACACAGCCAACGCATTACATAGAATTAAAATAAATATATCGATATAACGTTTCGCAAACCGCGGATATCAAATATACGCCAATCGATCTCTTCCCGTTCTCGGAAGGGACAAAACGACCACTCGAGAGATATTCGACTGTACGATACCCGTTTCTTTAAATTTTAAACGATTAAAACTGTATGCGCCTCTCTGATTATCTATCTAAACTATTTAAACAGTAAGATCTTACATAGTCTAGTCGTTTACAAGAAATAGCAAACGTTGCCCCAACGATGTCGGAAACGTAAAGTTCCTTTCCGAAATGATGTTTCAACCTCGTGCCTTGCAGCTGAAGAAACTGAGAATCAAAATTTCGTTATCGCCATATATAAGAGTCGAATAGAAGTTGGACACGATTCGAGTGTCCACGATGTGATGTCGTTTATTTCTGTCGTCCGTATATACAGAGAACAATTCGTACCACGATAATCCTCTCGATCTCGTAATGGCAGTTTCCTCTTTCTCTTTACCGTGCGTGTAATCGTACCACTCTTATCCGCGACGACTGACCTCACCGGTTATAGCGCTCTTCGATATGGTCGCGTGTTATTTAAATTTCAATATAGAAAGATATATACAAAATTTAAAAATATCTAAAATTTTTAAAAAGTACATAGCATAAAAACATAAAAAAAAAAGACGCACAGATGCAAGAAGATTACATGATTGATCGGACAGTATTTTTAACCGTGTTTCCAATTCTTTCACGGTTAACGGTCAGCAAACGTTCGATCGAAACGTTGTAAAAGACAGCTGGTTTTACAGTGTGACCAGTGGATAGCCAGACGTGCAGCCGTTCCGAACTCACCTCACCTCCCAAAATGCATTCTTTCCACCGGTGGGGTCCCTTCGATCAACAAACAGGCGCGTTACGTTTCCGCCTCCGACGCACGCCTACGCATTGTTAACCCTGGATTATGGAATAATAACGCGGCTCGTTTCGGCGACTTCCTTATATCCATTGAACGACATACGCACGTTAATTCGGAGGGAAATTTCAAACAGCGCCCGATAGTTTAATCCGACTTACATTATTTCATTTTGGTTTCATCGGCGAACGAAAACCAGGATGAAAGCAGCGTTCGTTCGCCGTGTTCCTTTAAAGCGAAACAGTGTAAATCCGACTGTATCGACCGCGAGACGAACCGGACAGCCATTGAATATACGTATATCGACGCGAACAAAAGACGGTATCCAGTGGCGATTCGATAAACGCGAACGGTCATCAGGCCAGAACGCGTTCCGCGCGATCTAGATTTATGGCACATCGGAAGCAAAAACGGTAGTCTCGACCGACCTTTGTCTCAGCACCCATAAAAATTTCCCTGGGACAGCTGAAATTCGAGAACCGCGTCATTTAATAGGACACGTCTGGGTTTTCCGGCGAAAATACGCCTGAATTAGTATGCGCGCACGCGTGCATTAACATATTTTAGGGGAAGCCAGAGGAGGAATCGGCCATTACGAATCTATTGAGAGAAGAAGAGAGAAAGAACGAACGAAATGTATAGATGAGGGGTACGGAAATTAGAAGAGCCGGCGATCAGAGAAAAAGAGGAAAAAAGACGGAGAGAATTTTTAGTAGCATTGTCGAGATGGCGAGTTGGGTCCGGGCAAACGGTCTCACATCTGGTCCCCTTGTGTGAAGGTCATGTAGGAGAAAGGTCGTGACCTTGGCCGGGATTTTTCCGAAAAAGTCCGACGGAAACGAGCCAAACGAAGGGGGAGGAGGGTGGATAGCACGTATCCTGTCCTTCCTCTCTCCCTTTCACCATTTTTCTCACCCCACGGACGAACGGTGACATGCAAAACGCGCGCGTCCATGTAAATCGGTACCCTCTTAATTGCATCCCATGGAACTATGCGTATTGTGCACTTAATGGCCCGTGCGCGGCAACGAGGGTCGTAGATTTTAATTATTGTAACGACTCGCAGTCGATAATAAATCGAGAGCAACGCCGGGGGCGTCATGGTTTTTCACGTGCTGCTTGCAATTTATATCGCCACGTACGAATGATTACGCGATAAAATATCACGGTTCATTGTGTAGAACAGCTTTCCTTTTTCGTTCCATTTTTAATAGAAATTCACGGAATTTCATGGAAACTCACGGACCCTTGTCAACGTGTACGGAAAGAAAATCATGACGATCCTAGCCATCGGGATCATGAAATTTCACTGCAAGCGGCGTGTCCTGAAACGAGTATTGCCTTGACTAACATAATTGAGCGCAAAATCAAATTTTACCCGTTTAAATCAAAATGATAGAAACACGAAATATATTTAATATATATGTATATATAATATATAATATATATATTGATTATATATACTGAAAAATTAAGTAAGTACGTCATAGGCTAAGCGCGTTTCGTACTTAAACGAAAAAGATGATATAAATATATATATATATATATACATAAATATATAAATGAATATATATATATATATTTATATATATATATATATGATCTGTATTATACTATTATATGATCATACGTGTTTAATAAGCGTATCGTTTCATATAAAGTGTTCTGCGCGTCTAGAGAAATTATTTTTAGCCCGTCTAGTCATTTTCGACAGAATTTACAATTCCAGAAACTGTTCTAGTCACACGACACAGTCAAAGAATCATATACATATAAATATATAATATGAATACACACGATATAACTAACCTTGAATGGTTTATTGATATACAAGATCGATCGTATATTTTTATATAAGGTTGCGAAATAAGGAAGTTCTTCCTTTGTTGTTTCTCATTTTGTATTATTTTATATATTTATTTCAATTTATTTATCATAATTTATACACGTACGATCGTAACGGTGTGCATAAATAAAGTATTTTTCATTTCTTTAAGTTCTGTTTTATATGATTTTCGTTTCCTTTCGTTTCTTATTTATATAGTTACTCGAAACCAACCGCTTTTACGTTCCCATTAAAGTTTTACCGTTTTGCCGTTGCACGACATCAACTTGTATAATTCAATTTACTCAAACGTCAATGCACGTCAGATCGATCAATTTCGCTGCCCCGCGTTTTAAAAGGTGCCACTCCTACGAGTTTTTCAACGCGATGCGAAAGGGTGCCCTGACAAATTAAATGTGACAAATTGCTCGCGTGTCCCGCACTTTTGTCGTTTTATCGAACAAAAAGTGTAAGTCAAACATGACCGTATCCGGTTTCCTTTCCAGTACAATTTTTTTTTTTTTTTCATCACACTCGCAACAACGTAGAATTGGGGAGAAAAATTGGAAAGAAAAAGAGGGGTGGAAACGCGAAAAGAGTCGGAGGGAAAGAGAAGAAAGAAAGAGTTTCCCTTTCTCGATGATTCTTCGTGAGCGTAGCGAGGGATAATATTTTATGGGCAAACGAAAGGAAAAGCGGGTTGGTCAATTTTCAGCGAGAGGGAGAGCACGATCCAAAGACGTGAAACGCTTGCGCTATATCGGACTTTTCTTTTTGGTTGATGGCCGGAGTCAACGGTTTGAAAAGGGAAGGCGGAAGGCAACAGTTTCTATCTCTCTCGAACCAACGACCACCAATGAGTAAATGACACACAGCTAGCCCCTACTCTCGTACGTAAACACACAAACGTACGTACACACCGAAAATTGGACGTCTACCCACCCACACCCACCGGGGATATGTATAAAAATCAATAACATCTTGCGGTTTCCAAGAGCTCCGAAAACGGGGAAATATATATGGAGGGGAATTACATTCCCTCCTATAGACAAAAGAACTGCCAATTTTTCATTATCGTTCGCCTTGGGGTATTAATTATCGATAACAACCTTAACCAGCCTCGATGATGAGAAACCATGCGAGGAAATTGGTTTTTTTAAAACAAAGACGAATGAAAGTCAAAAAATAAATCAAGTAGAGAAGAAAATAACAAAACTGTAAAAAGATGAAATAAATCTCTCTTTATTTCGTTCTCTAAGAATCCAACGACAATAAATCTTTTCAAGATAGAACGTACCTATATATATATGTGTGTGTATGTATATTTCTTTTTTTAACACATCGATACCTTGTATTTTTCAAGCATTGCCAAGGGCAAACGTGAAACGACGTTTTTTATTTTCTCAAGAGTTGCCATATTTTCCATTTACATATTCACCTTGCAAAATTGTGCGCGAGGTAACAGTACAAGCGATGCAACAGCATGCCACAGTGTGTTAAGAGAATAATACTGACATTTCAATTCAAGAAGGCGAAGTGCATCGATATAGTAAACCTTCGAATGCGGCCGATGTTTCGTTTATCGACTTGCTTTCTTTCACCCTACATAGGATAAAATAATCGGGATCTTTGCTTCTGTTTCCCCGTCAATTATTTACGAAGACAGTAGCGATGGTGGTGATAGTAGCGGTGGTCGCGTCTCAAAGTTCGTGGTAAATTTAAGAAAGGTATCGAACCGTACATATCCCTCCCTCTTTCCTGGTCCACCCCGTTTCTCCTGCTCATCAACTACCACAACCGCAACGCTGCTTATACCCTGACAAGGAAGTGAATTGCAATTATCAAAGCCTCTCCCTTCTCGAACCCACTCCCCTCCTCTCGATACACTCGCCCCTTTCGTCTCTTCTTCCTTGGCTCCGCCGTTCACTTTCTTTCCCCTATCGTCCAACAACTTGGAAATTTCATCCCCCCGTAATAATTTCGCCACCACGGACACTACCACACACAGTCGTGACCGCCGTCTTCGACGATCAAAAGAATCCACGTGGCGAGATGAGGGTCGACGAAATATTTCGCTACGTAGCGAATTTCGTGAAACCCTATTGTTCGATCTTACGAATGAGAGTGTCACCGCCGAAGAGAAGGACGCTCACCGTAGACAAATTTCGACACAAATCAGAGTACGGCAGAATCTCAACGACGTTCATTGTCATTTAGCCTTTTCTTCTTCGAAGAATGTCCTAGGATATGTGTAACTTTTTTATCGGAAGGATTAAAAACAGAGCCAAGTAGTTCGTCTATTGACACGATTTTCATCGAAATCGCGAGTACGCGTTCGAACGTATACACGTGACATCGCATCGGACGAATATATAAAATATAGCCAAAGCAGTACGATAAACGAATCTCGTATCAAGGTAGCTTCCCTTGAAAACCGTGCTACGGAGAAATGAAATATCGGTGTCAGTTGCCTTACAATACCGTCGCTAGAATCGCGTAACATTGAACAAAAAATTCGAGTGCGCGTAAAATAAAAAGGCTGAAATTCATGGAATCCTTTCACCGAACTCACCCTCGTTTTTCTCCGCGCGACAAATACACGATCGCTTTTCCTTTCTCTCTTTTTTTCCTTTTTTCTACGAATCATATATGTACACACACATACACGTACGTACATACACGTATATACCCTTTTTTCCGGTTCAACGATTTCGGTGGGGAATATCCAGAAAAATCCGCGATTCGAGAAAAACTTGGCCGAACGGGGTGAAAATATCGGCATTGTTCGACGGTCGGTTTTCGGAGTTTTAAAAAGGGGCCGCGGAAAAGGCGCACAACCCTTTATTTGTTTAGCAGCGTTGTGGCGCGTGAAGCGTGCCGGCTGCGCGCCATGGCATACGCTTACCGTTTCGACGAATTTCACCCCAAATTTTCAGCTGGCACGCACCCCAGCCGATTTACACAATATTTTGGAAATCTTTTATAAGATTTCGTCCCTCCGCCGCTCTCATGGCTTAACACGAGCCCGTTTCCGAACTCCATTGTAACCGACCCGCCACTCCCCTGTTTTCTTTCCGACGACCTGTCGACGAACGACCACGACGACAGATGGGAACGTGCCACTGTTCCGAGGAATACCGCGCGCACGACCAAGGGTTCGAGCGACAAGAATGATGGGAAAAAAAAGAAAAGTTTGTAGAACGCATCGAAATCGTGAAATTAGGGTCGATATCGGAAAAAACGCGAGGAATTAACATAGCCATTGTGAATAGGCTCCACCGAGCGGAAGGGTGAACCGACTCACGTGCACCCCTTTTAAGCGACACGTGCCTTTCGCTTTTCCGCACCTCTTTTTTTTCTATGCTTTAATGAAATCCGGCGTAAACGAGAAACACAAAGGTGCGAGCGAAGTCGTAAATTAAATTTTGGTTCAAGAAACGCGAAAGGGTACAAAATACAAGTCCGAAAGACGCGTGGTGGTAAAATATAACGTGCGAGCTCGTACTTGATATTTTTGTTTGAAAGTTTGTTACGCGGAGTGGCACCTGGCTGAAACCGATAGGTGGTTAATTCTAACACTAGAACTATCGTAGTAGTGAAAACGACCAATCAGAATTTTTCATACAAATTTTATACACTTACAACGGTACATTATTCGGAATTTAAGGAATACGAACGAAAGCTTACTTGTTCGTTTTTTATTTTGATTTTCTTGGTACAAGGTTTATAATTTAGTCACCGATATTTCTAGCGTTGATCGTGAAACGCATTAAGTTTACACAATTACTCCTCACCACCTTATTCCAGCCAAAACAACTTCGAAACGACTGTATTTTATATATTATGTACATACATATACGAGGATCTAGTAAACTTAAGTTTCCTCTTATGTAAACTTGGAAAAATACCTGACAATAATACTTCTTCGGTTGAAAATATTACGCAAGCGCTACAAAAATTTCCGAACGCACAGAAATATGTGCATGACACAACATATTCTACTACTACTCTTAACTCACGTAACAACTAATTATTCGTGTTTTTTGACTGAAACAAGCGACATGACTGTCGTACTCCATGGGTGGAGGAGCAAAAATAATAGGTTATCGACGCGCAAAAATTCGGCGCTCGAGACATACTTAGGTAACTTGTAAATATCACTGATGAAAACGTTTCGCACGGAAATGATATGATGTGGTAACGTGATACAAGACAACTTATTAAGTTCCTATTAACGTGTTATATAAACGTACGTTCCTAAGTTAAGCTTTACTTAATCGAAGTTACACCACGCGTTAATGTTATAATTGGAAGGAATGACCCTGTCACAAGGCTCTAGATCAACGGTGTGATTATATATACACACATTTAGAAATTCTGTTTTTACGTCTCTCTAAACAACAAAACATGTATGTATGTATGTACGTGTGTGAATTGTGCGAATTGTGTACACTATAAAGTTAAGCAATACCGTTAAGCGGCAAAATTATATCTAGCTGATAAGGATATCGTAATACGTAACATGGATAGTGGGATAAGTCACTGAGAGAAAATCAAAATTAGTTGTTAAATGTAAAATGGCGATACGCGGAGCTACTATCCAATCGCGATAAGTATTTAAGAAAATATTCGATCGATAAGTACCACAATTCAGGGTCCCCTAGTTGTTTCTCTCTTAGCGGATAATGGTGAAATAGTGTAATTAAAATGAATGTATCTATTCGGTGAACCACAAGTACAAGTAAATACTGTTTCGATGACGAATTATTAAAATATATGCGTATATCTGGTGCGCAGATTATGTGTGTGTATGCATAATGAACGGTCATCGCAAGAATTCGACGTCATTTTGTCTAATTAGATACAGACATACAGACAGTATGTTAATTACGAACAACTGTGACAAGGAACATTAAAACGGAAGACTATTACATTCGTCTGATATGATCAGTAATTTTTAAGCCGGCTACTTAGTCATTACCAACGAAACGAACAGAAAAAAAGATAAAAGATAGAGATAAATAAAGTTAAACAAGTTAAGAACATATTCGCAACAAAATATTTTTTTGGAAAAATCCAAAATATACAAAATTATTATTTTTGCAAATAAAAGAGAAAACGAGAGAGAAAGAGAGAAAGAGAGAGAGAGAGAGAGAAAGAAAGGGAGAGAAAGAGTAGATCTTCCTCAATACGGCGAAGATACAAGACTTTTTCACGATATAGAAGAATATCTTTTTTACGCAATAGAATGTTTTATCGAGCAAAAAGGACTACCAATTCTATAAAAGACGAAAAATGAAAAGAAAGAGAAAGACAAGAGATCCATAATTTTAAGCGTAACGAGAGCTGTAACGTAACGTTAGAATACAGCAAACCGAATGTTCCTAATGTAATGCTTTCATCTAAATACATAATATATTTATAAATATTTACACGATAGAGGTTCTAATATTTATACCTTGCTCTATATTATGTTTCGACTTTCTTTTCGAGGAATAAAAAGAAAATTGATATTAATATACGAGAAATTAAATAAACAAATTATGGAGTATTTATATCTGCGAATAATATGTATATGCGAGAGGATCAAAGTAAATGCGAGTCGAATGATCGAAAGAGACAATTTGCAACGTGTCCAGTATACCTGACCTGTATGGAAAAACGTGTATTGTGCAACCACATTTTCATTCTTTCAATCTAATGCAAACATACAGAAATTGATCAAATTCCATCCGGAGACACATACAAGCTCTTTTATATAAGTTAGGTATACAATATCTCAGAAAAACTATTGTATGTACATTTCTTTCAATGAATGCTTTTACCATCGAGCGAAAAATATCATCTGAAACCTTTGAGAGATTATAAACGCGACACGTAAATAGCTTCATTACATTAATGTTCATCAATTAGATTTGACATTCACTTTAAAATTGTTGTTAGCAATTGTTCTGACACGACCGAGGGTACAAAAATCGAAGGAGCGAAAATCAAAATATTCGAGAATCAAAATTACAATGTAAGTTCATAGAAGTTCGTTGTTCGTCGATAAATATTATTTGTTAGTCAAGAATAGTTGGATACGTCCAATAATATAGTCTAATAATCATTAACTCTGTCGTTTCATTCTCTGTTCCTCACTCTTGTCATATAATCAATAAAATCCCTTTCAATCCGCGCATCAATAAATTCCTTTCAATCTTTTTCATTCGAAAAAATGTCTTTATTGGAAAAAATTTACGCTTTTATCTCGTGCAATCGCATGCGTTTTATCAAAAATTACTAAATGATTATGGTCTCATTATAAAATATATCAGCTTAGATATTATACATCCGAATGTTTTGTGCGTCACACACAAAAAGAAAGTAATGATATTCCAATCAAAAACACACCGATAAAGATTTTGATAAAGCACGAGTTAAATATAATCATTCATAGAACTGATAAAATCAAATATCGCAATCATTTATGCCACGACACTCGAGTTTATATCTTAACTGAACATTAGATCAATGAAAATCGTAACGATTATCTTAATTTTTATTACATTACCATATGTGCTTTCATGATACTTACGACAGAAATTTCTTATTATTGTAATCTCTATTATCAATGACAATTATTGTTCTTTGCAACAAACAAGGCTCTCAACGTACCGTCGACTGAAGGTTGTCAGTAAGTATCTTTCTCATGATCAAATATTACAAAAAATACTTTCTGAAGATATCGTTTTAAAGTCGATGGCAATTGAGATTTTAAATTGCACGTAAGTCGATATAATCTTTAGTAATAAATAGTTTTATCCTTTTAGAAAATCTTGTCAGGAAAATCAGTTTTTTTACATAATCTCCTTGAAAAGAACGAGAGATAACAATGGGGATAGATTAGAATTACTTCTTTGGAATACGAATGAATACGGGCATTTATATTTCCTCGCGTTTCTGAGAATCAATGTTTCCCTTAATTTATCATAGTAATTTAAGCAAGAACATTGTATCGAGAATAACAATACATTTTCAATAACAATCACGTTGAAATCTAGGACAATGACTACACTATGTACAAACTGTTACACATAACGCGGTAAAATTAAAAAAAAAATTGTTTTAATATCAATAAATAATAGATACATCGGAAATCTCTATTTTCCACATTGCTAAGAAATACATCGTGATAATGCTCCAACAATAAGATAAATGCAATAGAAGTATCATTTGTATCGTTCCAAACAAAGGAACAAAAAACGAAAATAAAGATATTAAATACAGTAAGCTCGTGAAAATTCGCTGCTAATCAGACGGTGCATAATGCATTTTATAATGCTGATTATAGCACACAAATCGTGGAAGGGATTCACTCGTTTTACAACCGGCAATAAAGATGCTATAAAGCTTGTTTACATTGGAGTATTATAATGAGCGAAAAGTGCCAAATGTCAGCGAGTAGAAGATTTTATTGTTTTTTTCACGGTAACGATATCGGAACAGTTAATTCATTATCTGACGAACGCGGGCTAATTCAGTTTCATCGCATTTTTAGATGCCTTGACGTAATCAAAATCGAAAATATAATCATCAAATCACAAAATTATAATATTTACTTAGCTGCGTGTATTTCGATTTAAATTATAATTGTTTGATCTTTGTATAACGAATAGACAAGCGCGACACGGCAGTTAGACTTACCTCTTCGATCTTACTCCTTCAATAGAAAGTAAAATCAACTGTACTGTAATTATATTTTGAAACGTAAATATGAACACACATACTCGACCTATACTTTGTGTTAACGTTTGTAATGAATATCCTCGTCAAATTAGTCTTCAACCGACTCGCGTATCACATCGGATATGACCTAGCGAAAGACGTTCGTAAGTCGCGTTGCTAGACGTTTCAACGTCAAAAAGTGTCAATACGCGTATTTACAGTGATTTCTAGGAAAAAGGAGTCGATTATCAACCGCGCACCGCGTGAAATTAAAATCGCTGCGTCATGTGCATCTGCGATTCTCTAAATTGAAGGAGTAATAAACTCTACACGAACCGAGATATACTTCTCACTATCTGATGAAATCACTCTGAAACTGGAGGGATAAGGTGAGGAAAATAATAATATTACCCAGACAGTTGTCTCGAATCGGCGATGTAGTAGTCGAATCGATGTTAATTCAGATGAAACGTCTTTGGATGATAACAAGTTCGCGAGAGAAATTAACGGAGTCGTTGAAAAACCTTCATCATGAATTTTTCGATCTAATCTAACTATGTAATTAACTAAGCAATTTAAATTTTGTTCTCTTTTAACGGCATTGCATTCGTTCGAAGCCGATTTTAATAATCAGATTTTCTACGATAAAAATTTTAAATTATGCAGAGAAGACTAATTGCTTTAAAATAATTACGTTTGTTAGTGGTTTTTAAAGAAATTTGCATAATGCTATACTATTATCATGCATTTGCTGACATCAGCTATCAGATCTTAAAACTGCACGACAACGCGTGTCGCGTGTTAGGTATTTCCCCGTTCATTCGCGAATCGCATTGGATATGACGTCATTGAAAAGAACGAAGGTAATCCCATTCGGTTCGCGTAACCGCACGCACGGAATACCAATTATTGAGAAATTCCTTCGAAAATGATCATGGTGCGAAGCCAACGGATTTACATCCGTGCAATTACATTTGCATACCATAGGATACTGTAAAATGGAGACGAATGTATCTTCTCAGCCGCCGTAATATTTAATCGATTGTATGTGTTGCGAATTCTCAACTAGGTGATGATCAGTCAGGTTGCAACTGATCGATTGATATCACGAACTGCGAACGCTTTTAACGTTCAAGGTGGAGATAGATTAAAGATGCCGAGTAATGTTACGTGTAATTGATTTATTCGCACTGTATAATATAACACGAAGAATATGACGCTCTGATGAATTCTGCTTTAAGACTGCTTGAAGAAGCTTCGCCTGGTCCTTATATACTAACTCTCCATCCCCGAGTTTTCCTTCTTACCATGTTCTTTTTTTTTTTTTCATTAATATTTACAATCAATTCTCGCATTGAGAATTTTCAGTAATTTTTTCTGGCGTGGCGCAGTAACATGGCTAATTATTTATAATAAATTAATACTTATTATAGATAAGTATAATTTATAAGTAAGTGTTATAAATAAGTAAATATTACTTAATATAAATATCTAATTAAATCTAGTGTTTAGGTCTAACGGGTAGTGTCTCTTCAGCCTGCGGATCTGGTCCGTCGTATCAAGTAATCCAGTAATTAGGGTGTTTCGATGTTTGTTGACTTTTTTGCTATATCTGTCGCTATATTTTGCTATTTCCTCTTTGACTGTGGGAATCTTGAGGTCGCGATGTATTATTTCGTTGGTGACATACCAGGATGCATTTATAAGGGATCTTAGCGTTTTCGATTGGAAGCGTTAAAGTATTTCAATGTTCGAATTACTTGCTGTTCCCTATAGTTGGATTCCTTCTTACCATGTTGATGTTTCAACTGAATAAACATCTTACCATTGATTTTAAGAGGTGGGAATCTATTCCTCAATCTTGTAATTGTGCATCCTGGTGGGCGCATATCCTCTAATATTGCCCATTCAAACTGTATGTTTACTTTAAAGCGGACCCATTGAGTACGTAGGGTGTTTAATCTCTTAGGCTCTTAACAAGATCCGCATCATTAAGTTTACAACTTGAGAGGTAGGAAATTTTGGGTTTTTCAGGAAATTAGGGCTTTCCAAGGGTATTCGGACTATTTAAGAAAGAAAGGCAGATATGCTGTTAGAGTCATAAACGGATTTACATTCACAGTCTATATTGATAGTTTACATTGACCTATCCTAACACATTCACAATTTATATTGACAGTTATACTTACGATTTATGTGCAATTTACTTAAAATTTTACAATTATATTGACAATTTGTACTTACCACATGTATGGACAATTTACGTTCACAATTTATATTGAGAGTGTACAATGACGACCAAATCCCTAACGGTATTTTTTTTCTACTATTATTTAATCTGTACTTTACAATTTCTCCAACTGGGCATTCGGTAAATCTTTTTATCTTAATTTCTAAGCATTCTCAATGCGAGAATTAATTGTAAATTTTAATAAATAAAAATAAAAAAAAATAATTTCTAAGTAACATGTGAATGGCTACCCCCAGCGGGATACCATCTTCGAGTTTGACTATTTTATTTCTTTAGTAAAGTCAGTGGGGGTTCTCTTTTTAGTCTTCTTCCAGGAGACTTTTGCTCGCTTCAGCAGCCAAATGGTTTGGATCTATTGCCGTGCTCTCCTTGTATTTTTCTGCCTACCTGCCGATGTCTTCTTTGACCGTTGGTGTTCGAACAGTATGATATTCAACGTTCGGACCTTTTCATACAAAACGTACGATATTCGTGCCCGTTTATCCTTCCATTAAAAAAAAAAAAAAAAAAGAGAGAGAGAGACTTCCTAACATTATACGTCCTTTTTTCCAATATTGAATCACTCACCTCGAGCAATTTCGCATATTAAATCACATTAGACAAGAAATAATTAAAAAGAGAATTACGATAGAGATCTTTACTGATGATCGAAGAACAGATACAACAAATGAAAGCACGCGAATGCAATAATTAAGATAAATCGCTCTTTTATCTCGATCACGTACGAATGCAAATAAAATTGTTAACAACCTCGATCTTACAAGGACCAGTAGCTCGGAAGCGATTAAAAAATACGATTACGCTTCTTATGATTATTTTTGCCTTCTAACATGAACACTACATTTAATTAAATTCAAGGTTTTTCTCGAATCTATATCATTCGTTACGCGTACGATCATATTATATATATGCGAATAAACTGCATTAGAAACGCGAGAGGAGACGCTATTCCAGACTGAGAGTCATGGATGAAACAAGAATTTCTCGCAAGTGATATAGCGAATCAATAAATGATCTACGATCTACGATCTATTTACAATAAGCTTCCCCACCACCGTCGGTCGAGATGGCGCACGTGGGTATGTCCGGACAACAGTACCTCGCAGCCATGCATTTGAGCGGCCGAAGTGCCAACAAATGAAGTAAAGCTTCTTTTATCAGTCAGCCACAACCGCTTGAGCGAAACAGTTGAGTTCTGGAGTCGGTGGTGCATTTACCGTGCGAAGCCCATTCCGTCATTTTGTTTTTCCCCGGGATCTCTACCTCTGTGCACCTTTCCTTGTACAATTCTCAGAACGCTGGATCGAACATCGATCACAGTGTGCCATCGTGACACGACGAAGCCAACTTTTTATTTCGGCTCACGTAGCACGGATCGAGAAGAGTCCCGTACAAAATCACACGCGAGTTCAACAACAAGATCGAGCAGTGAACAATCAGAAGTGGCAAGGTTAATCAAGTATCAAAGAACAATAAACACTTTTCAAGGAAACGTGGACACGCTGGCGCAAATTCCTCAATACATCGTTACTACGTAAGTATTAAGTCAAGATAAGAGTTTATTCGTTCTTTTCCTTTTTTTCTTGTTTGTTTCATTCTGTCAAGCCTCGATACATATTCTCTATCTTTCTCCTATCTTTCTGTTAGCAATACCGTTTAGTTTCCATGATAGCGAATAATCAGCACGGTAGCACAACATTACACGCGTCGAACATAAAAAAAAAAAAAACCAGTAATTTAGCATGAACTGATAGCGACGTAAACCACAATGTTTTCAATTGTAATTTAAAAAATGTGTATTTAAATTAAATTTAATTTAAAAAGTATCTATATGCATCTTTAATGATAAATTATCGTTTCTAAAAATAAGATTTGGACAGTTTTATCGAGATATCGATAGTATCGTGTATACGGCATAGCGTCCTGATTACATGTAATTGGTATGAGATATGCTCCTGTAAACATAAATCTTTCGTTAATTTTCATTACCTCTAGCAATACATGGTTGCAAGGTTTCACAAAAAAGGGTGCCCTCTACATAGATTCTAGAGAAATACTGTAAACGGCTGTTTTCAGCATTTTTGCACGCATGTAATTTAAATCCGACGACACGTGGACTTAGATTAATAGTAATACAAGAACTAAGTTCCTCGTGTCGTTAATGATACTATGCTGATCTCGTATATTAAATTTCATATGCTATCAAAACGTCTAGACCAAGAGCAACGACTTAAGAGAGTAGCAAGACGTAACTATCAGTTCATGAATATCTTCGTATATTATCAGTTAACGAACGACACTTTGATCAATATCGGTCATATAGTATCTTAATGCTTAATGAAATTTACGATTAACGGTGAGATCGATAAGCTTTAATGCGTCAATTCCGCAACACGATGAAAAATTAATTAATTTCTTTGGTTATCCGTTTTTAGACGGATTCTAAATTCGACGTTCTATTCGACGTGTGAATAATAAATCATATTTATTTTTCAACTTTAAAGATCAAGACTGACCGAAATAGGCAGATCTGACGTGAAAGTATCACAAGTCGATCCTGCACTTTGCCAATATCGTGGAGGATACTACAAAATTGTCCGTCAACGCCGAACTCGGTACGTGTCAAAATGAATTCGATGCGACTCCTTTAAGCGTTGTCTTTTATCGAATCATCAAATATATTCCAGATATGGTCGGTTTTCCGGACTCGCCGACTGAACCGGCACTGTCAAACGTGACTGTTATAAAGTTAAACGATTGCACGGATCGTAATGAGCATCTAGTAAACAAACCTAATGATAGGGAAGTTAAGGATCACGCGATTACCATAGAACGAGACAACATGTCAAACGGCAAGGATAACTATGCGTTAGATTTCGATAGTATGGAAAAAGCTATCGACAACAAACTAAACACATCGACCGACATTAAGGCAGAACCTGATATCGTGAAGAAAGTGGCAGGTAAGAATTTATATACTTACTGTGATACTTACAGTATTGACATAAAGAAAATGCAAAAAGAAAATCAATGACAATTTAACAGTTATATCTGTTATTGTACGTTCGAATGCTTAAAATATTACGTTCAAAAGGTCACGAGCCGTACAAATTTTATAGACATTTGTACCTTCTAATGAGAAATTGACGCGCTGTACGATAGAACGCATCACGAATGTTACTGCCGACGATGATAACGCAAAAGTTCATTTGTTTCGCGTGCGATTCCATTGAACAAGCGGCAAAACGGACATGTCGGAGAATCGGGCGAACATAAAGATTGAAACGTAACTTTGCGCGGACATATTCTTTAGATTGATATTAATGAAAATCCGTTATGTTAATTAGCCGCAATCGTATTGATAAAACAATCGCTTAGTCGATCAAAGTATTTACCGTATCGTATTGCCTACGGGAGCACAATGCAATAAAGGATATGTTGTATCGGTGTCGTAAAATGATTTATAAGTAACAGCAATCGTTCTACCGTGATAACCTTATTCGTTATTTCTTGTCTGCTCGCACGAAATAAAAAGATGAGTTTCGTGAGAGCGTGGAAGTAGTAACGACGCATTTCGCGATCTACGTACCATTGACGACATCGTGAATTTATATGAATAAACTTTTAAGAATTCGTAACAAATGTAAAATATCGGAACTGCGCTGTGACTAAAGCTATACATGTGCATCATTCAGTAATTCGCGATAACATTTCAACGAATGGTTAAATGTCTTTGAAACGTCGTACGGTTCAGTGTGAGATATATTGATTTCTCGATAGCGGGTCTGAAAAATCCTAACGGCCAAAAGAACAAAACGGACATGTCACTGTCCAATCTCGGTGGTGGAACAATTTCAAGTGGAAGTTCCGTAGTGACCATCTCTTCCGTCGCAAATTCAGATCCTGATCCTGACTTCCGTAATGACACGGGCAGCTTTGGTAACAGACCATTCAGAAACGAGAAATGGTATCAGACCACCTTCCAAGTCGCTGTTCCCTTTTTCATCGCCGGGATAGGTACGATCGGCGCGGGCCTGGTGCTTAACCAAGTCAAGGTACGTTTCCTCTAACATTAATAAATGCTAAAAGCAGGTCGTCGTCTCAAATTCGATTATCTCGTACAGATAACGAATCTAAGTTCGATCGTAGTAATCGTAATAACGGAATAAATCACGTATTTTTCCGAACGCGAGTTTTTTTTTTTATCGATCATACACTTTAGTTTTATTTATCTGAAGATAATGTTAAAACACGTGGTAGCACTCCTTTCTTATTTGTCACACCTTTGCATTTTATCTATCGTACATATGAAATACGATGGCCCAAGGGCAACAGGGTCGTAATCTCAAGAATCTTTTACATAAATACCTTCCTCTGATCCCACCCTTTTCCACCTCGTCTTAACCCCCTACTCTCTAGTAATCTCAACCCAACCCCTTTGGTACAAACATTCGCTATGTAAGATTTTATCGGCATTTACTAATGTAGAAATTCTTGAAACGTAATTTACATTCTTGGTTGCGTTCCATTTGTAAGAATATCCCGAGGAACGTAATCCTCTTTAATTAAATGTCGTCTCTGTTTTAGGACTGGCCAGTATTCTGCACCATTTCTCAATTATTCATTTTAATCCCTTCGCTATTGGGCTTGAAAGGCAATCTTGATATGTGCTTAGCCTCACGAATATCCACGCAAGCCAATTTGGGTAACATGCACGAGTTTCGAGAAATCGTGAAAATAATTGTTGGTAATATCGCATTGGTACAGATACAGGCGATCGTCGCGGCTGTTTTGGTATCGATCTTCGCGATCACAGTCGACGCTATAATGGAAGGCAGCGAGTACACTTTCAAATGGAACAATTGCCTATTATTAGCCACAGCTAGCGTCTGCACTGCCACGAGCACTTGCTTTATTCTAGGTAAAATTATTATAATTGATCGCAAATCAAATTCCCATTTATGGTATATATCTCAAGTTTGCAAACGTAATTTGTTGATTCATTACGTTACGTTACTATGCTATACCGTAAAAAATGCAAGTTAACATATTACTTAACATATTACTTCACTGTTTCAATGTTTGCATTAATGTTTCTTTTCTTATAGATTTTGTAATGATCGCCGTTATCATGATTTCATATCGATGCAAAATGAACCCCGACAATTTAGCTACGCCTTTGGCTGCCTCCTTTGGAGACGTCATATCAATTAGCGTTCTATCGACGATAGCATCAGGATTGTTCGACAGAATGACGCCAGAACCATGGATCTTATACGTTATACTTGGCTGTTACTTTTTAATTTTACCATTCTGGATCTATGTGGTTCTTAAGAATAACTATACTAGAAATGTTTTAACATCCGGATGGCTTCCTGTTTTATCGGCCTTGTTTATCAGTGGGTTCGTATCACTTTCAATCGCCGTTAATAAATTTTGACTAATCTTAAGAATAAATTTTGACTAGTCTTAAGAATAAATCACACGATACATCGTTGCACGATTCTGTCGTTCTACTGTTTCAATTTTACGTTCTAATTTAGATTTGGCGGTTTGATTCTTGATCAAGTTGTTGACTCGTTCGATGGATTCGTGATCTTTCAACCGATCATAAACGGAATTGGTGGTAATTTAGTCTCTGTGCAAGCATCTCGAATCTCAACTACATTGCACCAGACAACGATTATGGGAATTTTACCGCCACACTCGAAAATTTTCATCAGTCCGTGGAAAGCGCTCTTTAGAGGCTGTAAGTGATACAACAATAACTAATTTTACGCTGTTACATGCTTTTTCGCAGCTCGACGATTACATAATAATCTTCACTTTCTTGTTCTTTAGCGCTGTACGCGAAAACAGCCAGAATACTCATTTGCATGGCAATTTTCGGTGAAATAATTTTTATTTTTGTCGCCGATTATATCACAAAGGGAACGTCCACGTTACATATATGCTTTGTGATTTCTTACATCGTCATGGCCGTTCTTCAAGTAAGTATATAATGCCCGTTGATTCGAGTGTACTAATGAAAAAGTGAAAGGTTTGTATCACGGGAAAAAAATTCACGATTTTTGTTTCGCAGGTTATGCTGTTGCTCTACGTGGCGCATATCATTATTCACGCTATGTGGCAACACAAAATCGACCCGGACAATTCCGCTATTCCATATTTGACGGCATTGGGCGATCTCTCGGGAACAGTATTCTTAGCGATAGCATTTTGGTTCCTCATAAGTATACATCAAGAGTACGGAAAATAAAAGACTGGTTAAAGTAACAAGATTGACAAGCAATTTTTATTGCGTGTCAAATTTTTCTTAGAAGATGTCATATAATTTACACGGCGTAATCACGTCGATGTAATGGTGTACGAATGAACGAGACAGTAGGAGACGAAGATTAATTAAGAGAGTGAGCGTTTCGTGAAAACGGGTACAATACGTTATTACGGGACGATCTGATTGATCTGAAACGGATAAAACAGCAGGATTGTTTCCCTCCATTAAGAGACGTTCTTAATGGTACGTTACTCGCGTTAATTAGTTATTATACGCTGAACATAATAGATTAAAGAAATACGTCACTGTTCTTGAAATAGGTACACGAATAGGAAAAAAAAGTACAATGACACTGATTCTAATGTAACTGGATCGAGCAAAGTGATCCATCATAGTGTAATTTATTATGATCTAATGATCGTACAGTCTCAATTAGACGAAATAAACAAAAAAATAAAACGCTGCCTGTTGTACATATCGACTGACGATTACTTACAGTCACTAGATAGATATATAACTTTTTTTGTAAGTTTTTAATTATATTTAATCGTATGAGGCAGCAGAATTTAAAGTGTTTTAGATATATGTGCATTGTACTTTCAATGTAATTGTAATGAATACGTATAAGCAGAAGACCTAGTCAGTATTTTAACGCTGATCAATAATTGTATTGCGTAGGAAGATTATATATTAGGTTGTCCCAAAAGTTTCTTTCGTTTTAGAAGGAAATAATAGATGCGCAATATCTTTTGTTTTATATCATTTCATTGAATTATGTATGATCCATTTTGTTCTATTGGAACAAGATCCAAATTCAATAAAACAAAATGAAATTCTTGTTAGTATTAGGTTGTTCCAAAAGTCTCTTTCATTTTATAAGGAAATACTAGATGTACAATATTTTTTGTTTTATTGAATCTGGATTTTGTTCCAATATGTATGATCCATTTTGTTTTATTGAATCTGGATTTTATTCCAATAGAACAAAATGGATCATACATAATTCAATAAAATAATATAAAACAAAAAATATTGTGGATCTAGTATTTCCTTATAAAACGAAAGAAACTTTTGAGACAACTTAATAATAACACATAATTTTATTTATACAATGGCGCATATCTTTTTAAAATAGAAATTATATTTGCAATCTGCAGAGATCTAAAATAGATAATTAGCTTTCTAATTATAGACTTATTAGTTCAAAATATTTTATCGATAGCAGAAATTTGAATAATCCTTTTAGTAGAACAAGAAAGTCATGATGTATATGTTATACATCAATGGATATGTTTAATGTTATATAGGTTGCAACTATGTTTTGATATTTTAAAGCTGGAAATAATAAAGTAAATGATCGATATACAATAATATTCGATAGTATCAAAATAATATATATAGTGTATTTTATAAAAACTTGCTACGATACTCTTGTAAAGATATGTAATTGTTATCTTAAAATGAATTACACCAAACGATCTAAGCAAACTGGAGATTCGTAAAATGATTAATGTAGAATAAAGTAATGTTTTGTGTTCCTCAATACTTTCATAGCAATCTGTGATTTAAAATGATATCTGTAAAGAAAATGTACATGCAATTGCACCCCTGAAATAAAACTTTGTATCTCTAAAATGATGATTTTTATTCTAATGACCAATATTTTAGTTGAATTTAATGAAACTGATACGAATACTTTGCGTTATCTTATGTTTTACAAAATTTCCATAAAATTGAGGTAGAAAAACCATTTTCTGTACTTTCTTAAATACTAATAAAGCTATATTAATGATGTACTAATAAAGCAAGTTTATTACAATTTGCTGTAATTGCAAACATCCCTTCTAATAAAGTGAAATATAATATATCTATACAGAAGTCTAACCTACTCAAACCATGTAAAATTCACACATATTTTGCAGTTATATTATCTTGTACTCTTCATTATTTACAATTTTATAAAGTTTTAAATAACTCATCATACGCCATTTAATATAAGAAGATAGAACTTTCGTAACATGTCATGTTCTATCTCATAAACATCCAAACAGAGTTTTGATTGAACAATAAATTGTGCACAGTATTAAGGTTATGTCTCTTTGGCGCAAATTTCAATATGATTATTCAAAGTAAGTCAAAATATCGCATAATAATTACAATTACGTAACAGTCATATAAACAAACAAATAAAGATAGTTTTATCATTGTGCTGATAGAGTTATTACTGTTACACTTATTATTGTTACATAGTGTATGCTATACCGCCATGGTATCGAAACATAAAAGTAGCGCGAATTTAGCAAATGAGAGGATGGAATATAATTTTGTTTTCAAACAATCCTAATTACTTATTTTTACGTATTAACTCAATATTATAAAAACTTAGACACGACAAAAGATTGATATATAAACATGAAATCTTAGAAAGTACTTTAATTATTTAAAACACAAAATCTGAACATCATACCTCTTTCAACGAAATTTTAAAAGTCACTGACTAAAGCGTATGACTATTAACAGACTAAATTATTTCAAATTCGTGTAATTATACGTGTAATAGAGTATTAAAAACTTACGTATTTTTTAGATATGATCTCGAACTTCATAAACACCAGTGTATCATTCGATTACATATAATAAAAATTCCAAGTAGTTGCAAATTTATGATTTCAATCGAAAGAATCACGTTGATACGTTCACAGATATGTCTTATATGTAACAACAATCCTCCGTTAAAAGATCAAATTTCTTCTTTTTTTGAGAATTTCGTAGTAGCAGTGACGCAACCGCGTATAACGCGCCGAAGGAACGCACTCTTGCGCATACAATGGAGCGCATACATTGGTCATCCTTGCGCGCGGCACCTTCAAAACGTATAAAGGATGGTTGCATCGCGTTCACCGAAATGAAAGTTCTACCGTATCCCCGTGCGAGTCCTTACGAACCTTCGCAACTGGGTTTCTGGCCAGGTGGGGTACGTAACAAGAAGGGGGATGCTGGAACCACGCGCGACATTCTCCCGAGACATTTAAACTGGAACAGTTCCTGGTCGTGTTTAGAAGACACTAGACAAATCGTTTCGGAATTACGTTTTCACGCGGGTGTTCACCAGTGTGTAAGCAACTCAACAAGCGGAACGAAACTGAACGTCAGTGGTCGATATTTTGCAAGTGTTATTCACAATGTCGATGGTGAGTGTTACAACGATTACCAATTTATTATTCAGATACTTCGTCGGTTTTTTATGCATATTTATAACATGACCCTGTGTAGAAATTTTAACGCGAAATTCTACGAAACTTGATTACTGCAATTAAAAGTATAAATAAAATCGTGCCAGAGAGCGGTGTATGCACCAGTGGTAGATATTTTCATATAATAAAGCGAAGGTTCCGGGTTTCCATTGTTCATTGCTTCTACATTTAATTGGATATAACACTTGACTGGATTAATTGATGGAACACTGATTGTTGATTAAGGTAATTCATGTTTTTCTATGGCTGACACAACATCGATACACAATAAAGATCGTCTTGATTAATGTTAATCACTTTCTTTCGCGTGACTCGATCAATCATCGCAATTATTTAATGTGTAATACTTTACGTGTTTGTATGTAACAGGTACTTTCTAAAAGCAAATACTTGGCGATAAACCATTCTTTCTATGTACATCACAGTTCTACAAAAGCATTCGTTTCCATTTTCTCATTCTTTTCTCTCACGTTTTCTATTTCTTACAATGTATCTCTTTCTTTGGAGAGTCATTGGAAGCACATATATGTAGTGTTTCGCAATTAAGGATTTCTATAAAAAATATTACATCCAGTGCATACAAGTGTTTGTATCGGCGGTGAAAAATTTTCCATCGTAGCTATTGCATTTCGTTTCGCTGCCTTACAATGGGCGCAGAATTAATAGGAGCCACTTCTACTTGGCGAGTGAAGGTGAGCGGGAAGGAAGGCGAAAGGGTGGTTTGACACGCATCGTCGAACACACGAATGTCTTTAACTGCTACTATCTTGGCGGAATAAGGCTCTTGTCAAGCACAAGTGCACTCGTTCTATGTGAAGGTAATGAAAATGTACGATCTAGTTTCAATCGCGATATAGTTACATATTACATCAGGACAGGAAAAATATACGTGTTTCTGGATTTTTCTTAATAAATCTTGTTAACCAATAGCATTCCATTAATAGAAAGTAAATATTACATACCAGCATGATTTTCAATTATTCGTTGATGATGCTCTTGCCAAAGCAACGGCACAGTTCGTTGCGCTGGTTCGCGAACCACCAAGCTCGATGAGAGCTATAGATATGCAAGTTAGCCAACATCGTTGAATAACCGTTTCATGAAAGAAGAAAATAGCCCTATCAATTGGTCCTTCTATAATAAGGCATAAAAAGCAGAAATGGAGCAGCGTTTCACTTAAAATATGAACACTATTTGGACGTTTACTTTCTACGAACGTTCGCATTCGAATGTACAACAGAGTGACGAAATCGTGAATAGATATCTATGTAATCCCTTGCAAGACGCGCTGTGTACGAGTCATGTATGAGCGAACCAATTCACAGTCATCTATTGCGTACATCTGCAAACACACACAGATAAACACAAGCACGCGAATATAAAGAAACACATACACACATAAACACGTACAAATTATGATACGCGTCGAGGATGTTGCTCCTATGGTCGCTTTCAGATTCTCTTTTAAACTCGTTTGATGTATGAAGCATTCGTGTCCAAGGATAATTGTTTATTTCAGTGGACATTGGTTCGCATGATAGTCGGCCCCGTAACATTCGATCCGCGCGTCTAGTAGTTTGCCTAACACTACTCGATGATATATATCACAATAACGATGATATACGACACAAGACTGCAAACAAATCACTACCGCGGAGACTCTACTTACGTCCTTATCTTGTACATATCCGTAATAAGATATGTTCGAACACGTTAGCTACGGGCTGTGATTATCGTTTACAAGCACCAGATTATCTGGCTATATTAGGCAGCACTGTGGCGAAGTATACAATTAATTTTTGTCAGAGAAACCAACGGAGAACCTGCGAGATCATAGTTCTATCTATTTCACTCTCAGCAGGACCCACCGATGGCGTCATCGTTTCGTAAATGCGGTTTAACATTTACATTTCGTTCTTTCGGTCATCCGGGTTGGTAGAGCGTAGAAATATTAGCCACAAATACCTTGACCTACTTTTATATTATCATTATAGGAAGAACAAGTTTAATAGTAAAAGTAAAATAGGGTCCTTCAAAATATATATATATATATACATATATACATATATACATATCACGATGTTTGCTACTCTGCGGCAAAAAAAAAAAACAAGGAATTAATTCCAAATATGTTTTAAATTCAGATTCTAACAAGAGAAGTTCGTGGTAAACGCATGAATATCCGAGAATTTTAATTACAGATGAAAGTGGTGGTCTTCTTAGTTGCTGTTGCAGCAACCAGAGCTTTGCCGCTCTCAAAAGTGCACGTGAAATTTATTTCTCCTCCGCACATTTATGAGCACGGTATTACGACAGATGGTTAGTTCATAAATGTAATTACGTACTATATCGTTAAAAATCTCGCATTATCACAAAACAACATTAATTCCTATCTGTCAGGGGATCGGACGATAGATCAGACGTCTTACGTCTCTATTGGGAGAAGAAGCACAACAGGAAACCCTACAGAATTTGGTACGATATTCCACTCTGATAAGTATAAGAGTCTAATACGTAATCCAATAATTTAACGAAGTGAATATATTCGTTAATTAGGATCTAATATTAATTTATAATATGATGTATACTATAATAAATTATGCATGTTCTCACAGGACAACGATTACACAATAAAGGTAACGTTGCACCATATATAAAACCGGAAAATGCAGAATCTCTGTGGCCGGTAGGCGTTTTCATTCCACCAGTGGATATCAATGATCTTGGTTACAGTTCGCGAGAATCAAGACATATGACACCTGACTTTTCCAATGGGCTTGGTGAGCAATACATTTGACACGCAAGAATACACTAGAAGAATGCAAGGATATATTGGTTTGCTTTTAAAAATAAAGTGACAGACATTCGTTTTAGTTTGAATGATATTTCAGGATACCACGACCCGTATCTATTGACCGGTGAGGAGGCAATGCTCGCTGTAAAATACCTTTATAGCCAGGGCGAGTTATTTTACGATGATATTCCACATGAAAGAGCACTGCTGAAAAACCAAGAAGAAAGGAGGCGAAACGGCCTTCATGGTCACATATTGAGAAGTTTGAGGCCTACCTCGCCATTCTCTAGAAAAGCTTAATGTAGAGGAATTTATTAACAGTAATGTTATTTATTTATGAATTGACTAACGGACGTCGCATGTTGGTAAAAGAAAAAGATAAGGTCTTTTTAGTATCAAGCAGAAAGTGTGTCCCATCTTTATTTAGTATAATTCGAAACAAACAACTTCTTTGCTTCCTATTTTGAAATTATTCAACATAAAAATAATTACATTTTGTCTTTTTACGCAGTCCGCACTCAACAGTCTTGCAATTGTAATGTACACAAATGATCGTGACCGTTATTAATTACAATAAAACACTGTACTAATCACCGTACAACTTTCCACAGAAATTTGTTATATAAAACATGTATACCTCGGTTTCTTATAATTATAATACATAAAATACGAAGTTATAAATAAAATTAGAGTATATTTTTACAGATTTCTCGCTCATTTAAGCTTAATAACAAATCAATACTGGCTATACTTGCAAATTGGCGATATCAAGACATGTACAAATACAAGGAACATTTTATACAATAATATACATTCGATTCAATTCCAGCATTCTCAAATGAACCATCGTAGTAAAACGGAAAGCGTTGTCAGAATCAAACCATTGGAGATGCTTGATTTCGTCGTTCCATTGCATAGATCCCCGAAACAAAGGCACATATACACCTTTTTGTAGTTCCACACGGTAAACGCACATCGTTCCTCACCGTCGTCAGGTCCACGTTGGAAACAAAGCCTTTGCGTGGCGGTACCATATTCTATACGATACAATATTTCTTATAAAAAAATTCTCAATATGTATATCTAAATGTGTATCCATCGAATGTTTACCGTTATTTAAACCGTGTCGTTCAATTATTTTGCCGCACCAACCAGATGCGCAAGGGACAGTGTCGACACCTTTTTCCATTTCAATCGCCGTCGAGTTCATAGTGAAAGGATCCTTACAAGATCCTAGATCTCCTCTTGATCTACAATTCACACATCTTCGCAGAAGTCCTAAAATGGAGCACTTATAAATAACACTTTTACTTTCGTACACAATCCGCAAACGCTAACGAGATCGTTTCTTTGGAATCGTTTTCGAGGATCATGAATAGATACGTTTTAAATTAAGGAAAAAGAAGAAACACCACACTTCAAGGAAAGGATGAGCTATTTCGGTATGCGGTGAAAGTATGACATTGTCCACTATGTATGTACGTATAGATGCGATCTATGTTATGCATGAAACTCACCGGTTACGCCTTGAAACAGAACCAGACAAAGAATCGCGGAGAGTACGAAAACCTCTGTCCTTAACTTCATCCTATCGCGAATTTGTTTGCAAATACGTTTACTTTTAATTGAATTTCTCACTCATGAACTGACATAAGGAAACAGGAACGACCAAACTCAGCCATTTTGAAACTAAACTGTGACTACGAGAAACGGACACGTATCCCATGCAGTTGTCCCTTCCACTGCCTCCTTTCACTTGGTTACCTGTAAGGTCATCGTCTGTTAAGAAGCTCCCATAGGAGAAATCGTTCGAAGAATAATAACTCGGTCGGTAAACAGCTTGCACAATTCTTATCAACCGTCTGTTATCGGTCACTTCGTGAATCATGAACCTTAATATATAAATGGTGTTTCTTCTTCTCCTTCTTCTTCTTCTTCTTTCTCAATTGTATCTTTCTTTGGAACAACTGTGTCGAATTTATCTCTTCGTCTACATGTATAAACCAGACCACTACAGTAACAAAACGAGCAAAGTAGAAATATGAAGCCTAGATATCCCAGATGACGCAGAAATTCTATAAAAAGTAGAAGATGTTGTAATTAAACGTCCAATGTTTTACATAAGCATTATAACTGACTGAACAATTTAGTTTTAATTTTACCTTGGGTTACTAATCTTGCCTTAGATATAACAATGACTTTTACTTGCATCATGTTAACGTTATCGATGTAGCACGTGTAGTTACCTTCTTCGTGAGTGGAAACATCTGATTGTATGTAGATAGAAAAATGTGAAATACCATAAAGTACGATGTGTAATTTATCTCTACTTGAAGTACCTATCAGATAAAGCGTTCCAAAAGCGTCTACTATCACGCGAGCTTCTGGATCCAATTTGCGAAAGGATCGTCGGACACCCCTTTCCAATGTAATCGAATCCTTCTTCCACGATACTTGCGCATCCATAGTTGACCTACGATGTTTGAATTTTGAATTTTGTTACAAACAGTACTTTGCTAATTTCGCTCAAACATTAAGTTACTCGGGACAAACGATCGTAAGATAAGCTCCTTCTGCTAGTACGAATCGTTTAATGTACTTGAATCTGCGACCTTTTACTCTTTTCACGCGGGGACATTTTTTGCATGTTTCCTTTAAAATAAATATCGGCAAATGACGCACCGCACTACTAACAGCAGGAAATTCTTCTTCGAGTAAAATTGCTCTTAAACCCGTGTTATTATGAATAAATATTTGTTTATATTTCAAATTTATCCTTTCTAGATAAAAGACAAGTTTGCTTACTTGCAGGGTAATGAAGGAGATCTTCGAAAAAACTTAACTATGGATGAATCGCTCTTGTTGGCAATAGTCTGTAATCATAATGTGGTAAGTCATCGTCTCCAGTCTCATAATTCGTCCTTCTTACCGCATTTATTTGTCGTTTTAATTGACAATTTCCAACACTCGTCTTATATCCTCGATTACGTACACAACGTTCGCATGGACCCCACGGTGCCCATTCTGAAGTGACTTGAAGCAGTATTCCAACCTCTCGAATTTGAGCCAACTCAGACATTTGTGAAACCTAATGCAAATCGCGCTCGATATATAAACACGAAAAGTGTGAACATTTGATAAATATTTGGCGTTTAATATTGAGTAGAATAGTAGAATTAATGATGATCTCACGGCAAATCGTGTGGTAACTGATGCCAAATATATTTCACGATATTTCTCCCAATCAGTTATGTTCCCTTGTTCTTTATACGAGACTCCATGTTCTTTGAAAATTGCTATCATCAAATAAATTTGTCCAATTAATTATATCTAAATATTAATTCTATCTAGATAGTTGGTAAATTCAGTGAGATTTCGATTACGTTCGATTCTATAGTTGAATTTATTCTCTATCTCCTGTCCTTCCTCACCATGGCATAAGTAAATACCAGCGTCTGTTACTGCAATGTCTTTAATTACTAAAGAAAGATCTGGAGTAGTGTAAATCCTATTGAACGACGCGTTGTTGTCCATCCCTAATTGAATCTCTTTTTCAGGAGTCTCTCTATATCGATCTTGATGGTACCAAATTTTTGACTGCCTCTCTTCCTTGTCATTGCTATCTTGTAAAACGAATATAATAACAAAATCTTTCGTTTTTTTTTTTAGTCAGTGAAATAGTATTTTATACCAAAATCGACATTCCATCACAACAATTGTATCGATCTCAGCGCTTATAAGTAAATATTCATCGTTCTCTTCCGACGTTACTAATCTTTCCTTATTCCTACAATATTTCGTAGGTGCCACGGATTGATCAATTGAAACAATATTATCCGTACTAACTGATGAAATTATTAATAACAAAAAAAAGTTTATTTGTATCATATTAAGTGAGCATTAATGTTAAAATAAAACTGCTAAGTTCAGAGTATACATTCTTCAAATAAGTTAGATATCCTATAAATAACGTTATACAGGTATATATAGATATAAATAATTTCGTTTGTCCGATTGATTTTACATAATATCGAATCTCTTAAATTTCATTAAGCTCTTTTTTAATTTATCATACAACATGTTGCGCTTAATATAGTGTACATTTAAAAGGTTCCGCAAGATTTATTTCAGTATTCGAAGGTGCTCGCTAACCAATCGCAGCATTTGGAACGATGGAAAAGAACCGCTAACGAAATTCACCGCGAAACGGACGAGCTCGACGAAAACACATACCCATGATGCATCATTGATAGCAACATGGCGGAGATGATTGAAAGTAAGTTAAAGTTAACTTATTCTTCATAAAATTAATATAGCAAGGATTAATTAAAAACAAAAAGTAGTTGCACAAGTCTAAGAAATGTTTCAAAATTTATATTATTAATGTACAAGATCTTTCTGTAACACGTTGATGATTTTAGAGTTAGTGTTTCAATTGCGCTCAGAAAGATCTGGTTTAAAATTTCAAAAATGACCAATACACAATTCAAGCGGGACAATGAAGATTTTTACCGTTTAAGATTTCATTTACTAAACAATACTTCAGGGACAAATACTTGACAATATATTTTGTGGTTTTTGTAATATCGCTTATTCTATGACTTTAGTTCTAATGCGATAACTATACATACTGTTTACCAAACTACGTACAAGTTTGGTTATGTCGACAGCTAAAAGCAGAATGATTTTCCCCGTTCTTACTAAACTCTCATTTTAAATAATTTTTATTAGCAGATTTAGAAAAAGACAAAGAAAAATATATTTTATATTTATAAATGAATAGTCTATTATGAATTATATCTAATATTAGTGATAGTTTTATGCATCAATTTTTTTTATAAGTTATGAATCTTCAAAGAGTTATAAGTAAAATATTATGAAATATAATTTACAGACTCTTTAAAAATAACATAAAATATAAGTGCATTAAAAAATAGTTTTTATAATGATGACTGATTATATCTTTGCATATTTAAATAGTAATCATAAATGGACTTGACAGATTTGTTGCTTTTTAATCGTGAAAGGTAAATCTTGATCTAAAAGAAGCAAAACCAAAATCACTATTGCTGTATTTTATGCAAATATTCTTTTCTTATGTATAAATAATTATTTTATCTTAGGTGAATCTGCTGAAACGCTGTTATCTATAAAGAATGGAGGATATCCGTCAATTGATGAGATCAAAAGTGAAGTGATCGATGATGATACAATGGATATGGATGATCAGCAAATTTCAAATAATTCAACAGACTCCCATATGGACACTGAAGAATCTGATCCAATTCCTGAACTTGGCCCTGCAGCTTTAGGTTTACAAAGAGTAGGTAGCCAACCTCCACCAAAACCAAATCCTCCTAGCCAACCAGTTCAAGTTTTGAATCGAAGGGGAATGCCAGCGAGGATTAGAAAGAAAAACAAATTGTTTTATGATGATATATTAGTTAACCATCCTCATCATAGGTAAATATTTAACATTGTGAGTATGTTTATTAATATAATGTATATATTAATTAATATCACCTATTTTTTAGAATTAAAAAAGATCCGTCACATCCGGATACAAAACATTCTCCTAAAAAAGTATCTCGCCCATCTCCTGCAAAAAAACAAAATAGAATAACCAATGAGCCCAGAAAAAATAATAATATATTAAGTCAACCTGTATCATCTACAATGACTCCAATTAAACAAGAGAAAGAACCTGATAAACCAATACCACCTTCATCTCCGGATCGTAAAATTGGACAAAAGATTGGTATGAGATTAAGAAATTTATTGAAATTACCAAAAGCACACAAATGGGTTTGTTACGAGTGGTTTTATAGTAACATTGATAAGTATGTATGAAAAAAATATATTCACATACATGTATAATTTAATGTAGTACAATTAAAATATTCTTTTATGCAGGACTCTTTTTGAAGGAGACAATGATTTTATGATTTGTCTGAAAGAATCGTTTCCACAATTAAAAACTCGGAAATTAACACGAGTTGAATGGTGCAAGATAAGAAGAATGATGGGTAAACCACGAAGGTGTTCACAGTCGTTTTTTGAGGAAGAAAGACGAGAACTAGAAAGAAAGAGACAAAAAATTCGAATGTTGCAACAAAGAAAGGCTGCTGATATTAATAGTTTCAAAGATTTACCACCAGAAATACCATTACAATTGGTAATAGGAACCAAAGTTACAGCAAGACTGAGAAAACCACAGGATGGCTTATTCACTGGAAGTATTGATGCTGTGGATACTAGTAATAACACTTACAGAATTACATTTGAACGCGCCGGACTTGGAACGCATAGTGTTCCAGATTATGAAGTACTGGTATGTGTATATCTATTTTGGAGCAAAGAAGCACATTGTAATCTTATATTATTATGTATTTATTTGTTATTTACAGTCAAATGAACCACCGGAAACGATAAGTGTAGCGTCATTTGCACAGAAGTTTAGACCACGACATGTACAATATGTACCATCTCCACCATATGCCATGAAATTAATGTCACCGCGTTTAAACAGTGATCCTTTAATATCGAATGCTTCTGTATCTTTACCAAAGAAATCTCATATTGGTGGAACAATGAATGGTTATCCTTTAAAATTATTGGAATTTATGGTTAAAGTAAATAAAATATTAGCTGCTAAGAAGGTTAAAATAAAAAAATTAAAAGAAATGAACAGCGAGGCAGAAAAAAGACGTTCGTTTGGAGAACTGTTGCCACCAGATTTTGAAAGAAAATATGCAGGGTAAGCGATTATTATACTAATCTCATATGTTATATTTGGTGAAAAATTATTTTCTTTCTTTATTGATATTTATAATTTTAGTATCGTAGTTGAATTGGAAAAGATGAATACCGCTTTGCAAGATTTTCTTAATGACGTTCAAGAACTTTGTCAAGAAATGGCTCCGGAACCTAGTGTTGCAGCTATGTTAGCTCCTTCTCATCTGCGTGAAAAATGTAGACAGGAAGCTGCAGATATGATTGCAAGACATAATAGTGTTAATGACAGGGAACCCGGAAAAATGTCTCAATTAGTAACAGATTTAACAGCTCTTATGCTTCAAGTAAAGGTAATTTGAAACATTATCCTTAATGTGAATACATACTGTTTTATTGTTATACAATCTTCTTTACGTTTTAGAGTTTATCTGATTCAGATCGTAATGCATATGAATTAAAAGTGCTACAAGGCACAATGGAGCAAATACGTGCAAAATTAAGTCCACAAAATCAACAAGTTTTTCAAAATTGTGTTGAAATACACATGCAACATATACAATTAGGTTTGGGACAAAGAGGTGCTTTAACACCATTTATGGCCCAAAGAGCTTAGCAAATATGAAAGTAATTTTCATTAATACTTACAAAAAAATGTACAATACTGAAGCAAATATCAACTATAATATTACAATATTTTATATGAAAAAGTCCAATTTTATTTTATTATCTTTTTTGTATAGGGCATATCATCATTAAAGAGCACCTATCTTATTAGGATACAAACATTCTACAAATGAGTTTAGGATAATGCGCTGTGCTGTTAATTGCATTAAACATTTAAAAATGTTCACGTTTAAAAGATTTACCTGTCAACTTTGCGATTTTTACAATACAACTTTGCAATAATTAATTAAATATCTATGAATTATTAAATCAAACATAAACTAATATGGCTATTGTAAATAAAGCGTGGCATTTTGCAGTGGCAGCTTTCATTAACTTTATATAGAAATTTATAACATTACATCATCACAGTAGGAATGAAACAAATTTTTTATTTTGTAAAAAAGAGCTTAATATTTTCTGCTTATAGATAATTCCAAAAATTAATATATAATTAATACATTAGTATTTTGAAAAATTATTTTCAATAACTGTACATTAGGTATATGCACAAATATGGCATTGCCAATTGTAAATACACTATAAATGATATAAAATATGGATCTTTTACATTTGTTTTATTATACTAGCTACCAATTTTTTATTTATATCGAATGTTTTACTTTGAAAAATTGTGAAATGTTTAATATAATATGGAATAATTTATTTATAATATGTGAGTCTACTTAATGGTCCTATTTTTAAAATAGTTACCAATATATTGAATTAAGAACATCGATTATTAAAGCTTATCTGATTCCAAATATTATGTTGTCATAAATACAATTATATGAATGTTGTACTTATTTTTCAAGCATATTATATTTTTAATAAAGTAAATGTAAATTTGATGCAGTTACACATGCAATACTAATATAAATAATTCAAATATGGACATCCCTTAAACTTTTTTTTATTATCTGTAAATAGATTATTGTTCCAAAATATCACAATCCTTTTATATTTTTTTTTATCTTCAACAAAAACAATTATTTCGTTAGATGATGAAACAGTCATTACATTAAGTTATAAAAGTGGAAAGTATAAAATGTTTTATATTCAAGAATAAGCCAAGAAATGTAAGTTACGGGCTTACCACTTTTAGATTCTATTTACATGAATTTTTTATATGTAAATAATTTTACGTTAGGAAACCTATATTAAGCATGTAGATAATATTCTATAGATATAATTCTGTATACATACATAACAAAAAATTACTTTAAATAAGTTATGGTATTTATATTTATAACATATAATAATGCAAAGAAAAAATGAATTTGAATATGTATACATTTAGCTAATTACTCGTACTTGTTTTTGTTCTAAGTACTTGCAATAAAAGTAGTAAATAACGTATATGAACTTCAAATATTCTAAGTCTTATATTTATTTGCTTCATATACATATTATATTACTTATATTACATATTTTACTGATACCATAACGTACTTTTCGTACAATAAAAAATATGTATAATTTATACTAGTTCCATTTTACATTACATTCTATATCAAGTCAGGTAAAAGTATTACAATGAATAGGTGTAACGTAAATTGTATTGTAACGTGTATTATGGTTTTCAAAAATTCATCAATTAATAGTATTTAACATGATTTTACTATATTTATTTTTCAATAATATGTCATATTATTTAGAATTGCTATTTTTTTCTTATTTTTTATGTTTATTGAGTGTTTCCAATAATATATCGGCGTCTTCATCTGTTTTTACTCTTAATAATACTGGTACTGGAGGTGGTGTAGATTCAGGCATTGGTAAACAAAGTAACATTATTGTGTTTTTGTTCATACGTTTTGTTGGGATACTTTCAGTTAATAAAGTATTGAGCAATAAATTTCCCAAAGACGTTTCTGCACGTACTAATAATTGTGTTTTTTCATTTGGAGTTGGTTTTAAGAATAATGTTCCTATACCTCGATCAGTAAAATTACCATCTTTTTTAACAAAAACTTTACACCTGTAAAAAATGTAATACATTGCATTACATTCAAGTTTTAATCTTAAATTAATACATGCCCCGCTTTCTTTATGGTTGATAGAAAATGTTGAACGTACCTTTGTTCATATATGGCACCTTCTTCTGTTACTGGTTTAAAATCTGCTTTTGGTGGTTCTTCATTTTCATCATCTTTTCCTTCATCCTCAGGTTCTTGTGGCTGTACTACTTGAGCTCCAAATGTAAATGGTTTGGTACTGCAAAGTTACAATATTATTAAAACATTTTTATTATACTCAAAATTTTAAATAAATTACCTTCCAAAACTAAATCCAGTTGATGTATTACTCGTAGCAGAACTTTGACCAAAACAAAAGGTAGCTGTATTTGTTGTAGCAAAAGAACTAGTAATAGCGGTATTAGTAACAATAGTAGTAGTAGTAGGTTTTGAATCTGATTTTGTTTCTTGTTCTTCTGATTTATCAGATGCAGCAGGTGGCTTACTCAAAAATGGATTTTTTTCAGAACTTGTACTTCCAAATATGCTTTTGCTACCAGATTTTTGATCAATACTATCAAAAACAGATTTAGGCGAGCCTGAATTCTGATCTGTACTAAAAATAGGTTTACCAGTATTTACAGTATGTTCTGATTTTTTAAATATAGATTTAGAAACTGGATTAATATTGCCAAAAATTGATTTTTCAGGTTTCCATTCAGCAGATTTTAATGGTGCCTTTGCATGTGTTCTTCCAAATGGAGAACTCTCAATATTTTTGTCTGTATTTGCAATTTCCTTGTTATCACTACACTGTGCTTGTGTTGATCTTTCAATCTCACTTCCATGTTTAGCTTCAATTTCCTTAAGATACCTTTCATAATCCTTAAAAATTGGAGTCAAGATACAAAATGGATTTGCATCAACATGAGTTTTAATCCATTGTGCCACACTTTCATTTAACCCTTTTAATTTAGCAAAATAATCAGTGGACTTTTTGAATATATTTTGTTCTTCCTTATCAGAAGTACTATTTTTACTAGTGAACATAGTTGATGAAGTTTGTATTTCTGTATTTTCCCTCTTATTAGTTCCATTTTCATTAGTTTTTGGAGTTTCATTGTTTGAAGACTTGTTTACATTCGTAACTGTCTTAGAAGTCATATCATTAGCACTAATATTAGTATTATTATTAGCTAAAAAGCTAAAGGGTGAAGCACTAGTTGAAGTTTTTGTTTTAAAACCTGTAAACGTACCAAATACATTTCTGGTACTATCCTGAAAAATATTGTGAAAGAAATATATACACATACGTATACACATATTGTAAGGTAAAAAATAAGGAAATGTCAGAATTATTTACTTCTGAATTTTGTAGACGTCTCTTAGCTTTTTTAACAATACGTTTTTCCAATACATCATCAGAAGCTTTTTTAAATGTTCCTGCTTCTTCAGGTTTTTCTTCATCATCCCAATTGTCATGATTCAGGTCTGTAGACGCAGCCCTCTTACCAGCCATTTCTATAAACATATTTTACAAATATACTCAGCGCTGCCTTGCTTATATCCTTTTTTCTTATGTAAAATCAAATAACGAAATTAACCTTTTTAACTAATGATGTAAAAATCAATATACATTTAATAGATAATAAGATTATTTATTTTACAAATTGACAAAAAAGTTCTGTATATTATATGTTCATACAACAAACAATTCTATAGAAGTTGGAAGTACAAAAAATTGAACGATTCATTACTAATATTATATTATATTAAATAATCATAATATGATTAATTTTAAGGAAAATGACATGTTTATGTTTAAATATATGAAAAAACTTGCAATATAACCTCACAAACTGCCAAAATAGAAGATATAAACTTTTTAATATAACTGAAAAGTAAATTAAATTATATCATAATATTTACCAAAATAAATGTAAGTCTATAAAAAGTTTAATTGAAATAAATTTACTATACTTGTATTGCAGTATGCAATTAACATACACAAGCAATCGAACAAGGTTTAACACTAAACTAAACACAATTTTCAAGTTTGCGCATGCGCATTTTTTCAATCTCGATCATACTACACATATACACATATATCCAAGGAACAAACTAAATCTTAAAAGGTTAAATGAGAGAATTATAATATTTCAGTTCCATTTTACGTAACGTGTATGTGATATAAACTTATTTCAAATTCTAAGAACAGCAGTAAGGTAACGAATCGTTTTTAAGGTAATTTTGAACACAATAAGCATTATAAATTTAAAGATTATTTTTATAATTTAAACATAATCATTTTTATAAATATTCTGCTTAAAGTTATTACTTTTCCACATTTACAAAAACAGATATAAAAATATAGTGAAGTGAATTGATGCATATAAAAAACTAGACAATTTACATATATTTTGATAGCTCATATTGATGTTTATTAGGCACATGTATAATAGCTTCAAATTGCACTTACAAGTTAGAAAAGAGTGTGAAATTATGACACAAATGAAAATGTAGCAGAATTGCTAATATACAACATGCTATCTATTATTTTTACTCATTTCTGTTCCTTAATTTATCTTTTTATAAGGTGTGAAAGTTGTTAAAGAAATTGCTCGATTTGAGATAACTAGATATAAAACGATGATATTTATGTGCAAAGATTAACGCATCATTTTTAATAACATAATTAAATTTTTATAATGTAAGAGATGAAGATATTATATTTTATACATATTAAATTAGGCTTTACATATAAGATAGGTATGTGATGTGTGATCACGTGATATATTATCACGTGCAAATGATCGATTTAAACTTCATATTTTCCTGTATATATATATATTTTTCTTTTTTATTTAATTTATATATAATGAAGTTTTGAATAGCTTCGATATATTTACATAGGTTAGAAGTTAATGACTAGTAATTAATTTTCAATGTTGCGGCATATTGTGATTTATAAAAGAAATGAAAACTGCGTAACGTACTTTTTTCGCGTATACATACATACATACGTGTATGTAGTAGTCTTTTTCATTACGATATCAAATATTAAATAACTATTTATTCTAATTATTCTAAATATTCAAAGTCTTCTTTTTATGATTCTAAGTATATAAGATACATTATAATTACTTAATATGTCATTACAAATATAAGAATAAGTATATAGAATGGTAATAATTTATTGCATTTTATGTAAGACTTTCATTATTTGAAGTGTGTATATGTAGGAACTAATGAAGAAAATCCTTTGATATAAATACTGATTCAACTTTATATGCTTAATAGGAGCAGCCGTGCTGAGACACGTATTTAAATATGAAATTTCCGAAACATATCTTCGGGTATCATAGAATGAGCTTGTCTCCTATCACGAACAGCATTTCGTCTCCTAATCGTAAATATGTGGCGCCACTATCGTCGGCATTACCAACGTTCACTATCGTAAAAGATCTACTTCAAGGAAATGTTTTCTTTGAACATCCTGTGTTTCTGAAAAATTTTTAAGCGTAGTTCATAGTGGTTACACAAGATATACGAACAATGCTTGTAAAAAAATTGTAATATAAAGCGATAGGCTGTTTCACGTGGCACATCTACCGGTTATAAGCTTGGCGCGAAAACTTTCTTTCAAGGAGCGCGTCAGATCCCTGGGCATACAGCGCAGGAAGAGGGACAAAGAAAGGAAGAAAGAGAAAGAGAGAAGAACCGAGGGTACGGGCCAGGGGTGTCAGGGGATCTCGAGCAACTTGGCACGTCCGTGTACGGAGGCAACAGTGCTGGTGGCAGCACAGACGCTCGTTGATGAGCGAACAATTCACTTTGGTGCGCGGTTTAGCGACGTTGTTTCGTCTGATCGGTGTCGTGAAATAAGGGTGTGCATATGTACCTATGTAACGAACCGATAAAATATGTCTGTAACATTTTTATCTGTCCGGTTTTCTTAAGTTAAAACGGTCAAGTGTTGTTGCGGTGGCACGAAGAGTTTGTTGGCTGGTGCGCGCCGTGCGTGCGGTTGATCGGAGCGTATACCGCTGTTCTCGTCAATTTGGTGGGAGAGTGAGAGTGAGAGGGAGGAGGGGTTTCCCGTCCTCCTCTTCTCTCGCTAAAATCGGCCGAATTTTTGAACAGGGAGGAAAAACGAATAATCTCAATAGAAAAATATGGAGATATCGAAGAGTTTGCAAGAAGAAATACTCACTGTGCAAACTAAACTGAAAAATGCCATACGCGATCATCAGGTGAGTACCGCGGCTATGCATGTATGTCGATAACGATTTAAAGATTGAGAGTACGAAGCCGAACGAACGAGCGACCAAGTTAACGAATGATTCTTGCCTGACCGGCTATTTCATACTTCTTTTTAATACATTTATAGCCTATCGATTAAAAAGTCGAGATAGTATGTTCAATAGGTAATCGACTCGGAAAGTGAAATAGTTTTTAGACAGTTTCAACGTATTTTTCGAATGCAGTTTGTTGTTTCCCGAGGAATCATCGCAAAGTAAACGCAAACTAGTATATCGCTTGTTTAAGTTCTTAACAAATTCTTTTTGTGACTCAGTTTCCTCGGCATTCCCACGCACTATGCGTGCACAAACGCATGTACGCATCGAGCACGCGCGCGCGTGCATAAATGCACACCTCCTATACTACATGTATTTACGGAACTTGTTATTTCAATGTAAATTCTATGAAATTTAATGAAACAATCACGTTGATCAAAGATGTCCGATTTATACAACACACGAACAGAAACTGAGTCACTCTAATGTGGTATACAGTATACACCTCCTTTCGATCTATTTTATAAAAGTATCCCTTTCACTCGTATCGGACGTTTGTAAACTGTATTCGCTCTTCGGTTACGTTGCGCGTTATCGAAAGTGAAAGAAGCGTAACAAGTTCCAAGGGAACTTTTGCTTGCTTTTTAATCATATTATAAGCTTGCACCACGCAATGATCATTTTTTTTACGAATCGCATAAACTCGAAGGTAAACGAGTGTTCAGACCTTAACCTTTGTTGGTAGAATGCTTCGACCGATGCGTCGCATGACTTTGAGAACCAACATTCTATCTCTCTCTCACTTTTTATCTTTATCTTTCTCGCTCGTTCATGCAGTTACTCACTTGTTCGGTTGATTTCCCTCTCTTTTTCTCCCGTTTACCCTAACTTCTATAGTCCTACATATATTCTCTCTTTCTCCGTTTCTTTCTCCTTTACTTGCTTACTTTTCTCTTTGTCCAGTTTGCTCTTTTTTTTTTTAACTACTGCCATATACTTTAATTTTATCATGATGTATGCACTGCACTTTTACTACGATAAACACAAGACGACTTCCACTATATTTAACTTCTACCTTATCCTGTTCTCTGCCGAATTACTTTTGAATTTCTTTATGTTTATTGCTCGATAGCACATAAAAAAGTAAATCAATAAAAGTTTGATTAATTCTAACGGGAGTACTATTAGCTTTTATCAATATTTTCGCACTGACCTTTATTTAAAACTTTGAACGCTTGTTTTTTTTTATACCGCCGATTTCAACTCCGCATTAATACTAAATGATCAAAGACTAAAGGTGTTCTATCGATTAAACTCCGGACGCGTATGTTAAAATATTATAAATCAGTATTATCGGGTCATACATAACGTGTATACTTATTTCGTCTATTTACACTAAACTTCTATTAACAAGTACTAACGTTAGGGGGATATGTAACGCAATGGGGAAAGTTTAACGGCACACGATCCGCATTCTGCTCTGCTCTACCGACCTTGTCCTGTCTAATTCTTCGAAACTGAATATTTTCGTTCGGACGATAGTTTGAGATACGTGTAATCGATATATCTCGATAATCGACTTCTATTTATTTTGATCTCTTCGATATGAATTCGTTTTTCGACATAATCGATCCGTGTTTAGTATCGTATTTGGTAAAGTTTTTGTTCAGCGTAATTATAAAAATAGCTTTGGATGCTTGCTTAATTGGTTAATCGCTGAATAATTTATCAGGAATTTATCAATTGGATTGTATTGGATCAATATTCGCGTTCGGCGTATTTGCGAACCGGATAGGGCAAACCTGTTCTCGTTTGATACGCATTTGAGTTACACGTCGATTGTCGGGAAACAGGTGCGTAGAATTATCGGTCTGTGAATTTTATAATATTTTAAAAAACAAAGTCAGAGCATACGCAACACAGGGGAAAAACTGGTATACGACATTTTGTACTTCGTACGAGTTTATTTTAATATTATGTACACATCGATATATAAATAAACGTATATAGAATATACTTTATTTTTATTTCGAACGTGTTTACTTTGGTGGTCGATAAGATTTTTTTTGACAATTTTTCTCCCTTTTTGTTTATCTAAGCATAGATCAAAATTAGCCAAAACAACATTTCTCTACTGCAAAAAAGGAAAAGAAAGGCAACTTCTAATCACGTAAAAACATTAATTTGACCGTTTGTACACATTTTTCAATACAAGCGACACACAATGTTACGGTAATTGCGTCATTACGCCGCAGAAGAGACGCCACGGTCGCGTGTATAAAAGCGTAGCGACCGAGGATGTTCTGAATCGAACATTCGAACCATCTTTGTAACTAGAACTAATCGTGAAATTTTCTCTTTCAATTTCAGATCTGTGTGGGTAAATTGAAGGATGACCCGAACGTAAGTCGCTTATTTTTGTTAATCCTGCAAACCATTTCGAAATTTACAAACACACGATCGTACGTACGAGTATCTCGGAGGGATCGTAATAACAGTGGTACTCTCGTACCAGGCTTGCCGGAAAACCAAGTCTCCGCTACCAGTTATTTTTGGCGTTACAATTGATTTGCTGTATTTAGTGGATGTTAAATCGTTCGTGTCTTGCTAACGTTGCCATTCGATGTCGTATTGATATTCTTCGGGAGATAGTTTTCTTCCAACTTCCTATATATAACGTAATAATTATTATCTCTGAAACAATTAACTCGCTTCCATTATACCTTATGATCGTTCTCGCGTTGACCTCGATAAAAATATAATTAGAAGAAAGTTTTCGTTCTTTTCTATCATATCGAAGGAAGTGTTATCAAAATATGAAAATTCTCGTAACAATTACGTGTTACTCGATCAGTTTCTACCGGTGACTAACTGTTATGTCATAATAACTGTAACAGTACGATCGATGCGAATACTTACAGCAAAGCAACAAACAAACAGACGAAGCTATAACAAACTATATTTGTAATTAGATGTAAGAATTTCTTTCGTTTTTTTGTTATTATACCGCGCTGTTAGTAGAATGAACCTATTTGTATATAGCACTCTATTAATACAAAATATATATAGTACGCCTAATTAAAAATGTGTTCTCTGTTATTTTGCAGAATACAGATATCCTTGGTCAGATACAAAAGATTCACTTGCACATCGTATCTCTGGGAAGGTGCCAGGTAAGTTGAGAATCGATTTCCTCGAGCTTCACTCTTTCGCGATGATCCAGGACAGGCTTGCTCGGGGATGTTCCATATTTATGGCTGTCCGTTACGTGCAAATAGAAACGATATCATATCAAATCATCCTACCGATAACGAATCGTCTAGGAAACATAAAATTGTATCGATCAATGTCCTTGATTCCAGGCAAGCAAAATATCCGCTAACTCGATCGATAGACGCATCACACAAGAGAAACGTTTTAAAGATATTACAATTAAGACAACCGTAATACTATCTATTCCAGTAATTTTATTTATCGCTAGTAAATATAAGTTGAGTATTCGACATAAGAACATCTATAATAATTATTAATATCTTATTTCAAATTTGATCAAGCGTTTCACGCTGCTACCTTCAAATGGTACATTTTCTCGTAACACCAAAGCATATCATTGAAACGAATTAATTCACAAGTTTGTATAATTGATCTGCTTAATGGGACAAGTCATTCCTGGAATGCATTTCATTACAAACTGTCCATACGTTATCGAATTATGCGTCTATGTATCGACCAAGCTTGCAGTTTCTTCGTAGGATTCTCGCTAGCATGAGTAATGCACAGTTATAATTAAATAGCGAACTCGTTGAGCGAGTTTACCAACCACCTTTCCAAACTTTGTCGATCGCGTCGAAGATAGAGACGAATAGACGTACTCTTTCTCCTTGCTCACGCACCATATATATCCTGCATCTTTCTAGCCTTTCGCGAGCTTACTCGGCCACGTAACCATGGCTGTTACATTATCATAAGCTCGCGTACATCGCATCCAGTAACAATATCATATTTTCTACTGCAGAAACATATGAACTTGGCGAAAGGAAACTTTCAATGAACGTTCCAAACACCGGAAATAACTGCTAAAGGCTATCTACGCTTGTCGACGTGATAAAAGAAAAAAAAGAGGATAAAAAAACAAAGGTTGTAGAACGACGCGACTAATTAATGAAAAAAGAGACGCTTGCGGAGAATCGAATTTTCGTCAAGTCGCGAGAAACATATCCATTTTCTCGAACGATATCCGTGGAACGTGTGCGCGGTCGCGTTAAATTATATGAATCACTTGGAGCGCGTTTCTTTTTGGGATTCGCGAATCGACGCGAAGAATCGATAACGGGGCTAGTGTTGCCCGAAGAGACTCTGGTGGATGCGCTTTGCTATCGCCCAGCATCCTTTTCTAAACATTTTCACGATAATCCCGTCGACGCGGATGCGCTTCTTTCTCTTCCCTTTGTATACTCGTGTTTCTCCTAAAGTCTCTGCCTCCCAACGGCTTTTCTGGCTGCCATTTTTCTTCTTTTTTCACGTTGGCAATAAACGACCGATCCAGGTAGATTGCTGTCGGAGCGAAAGAGATACGTAAACGGATAGAAATGGATAAAGATGGAGTAACTGGGAGTGAAAGAGAGGCACGTATATACAGATACACGTTGAGGGGGTGGATGGAGGTTGTACCGGGGAGTATGAGATGGAGAGAGATGTTGGACAGAGAGAGAGAGAGAGAGAGAGAGAGAGAGCGAATGGGACTTGGGCGAAAAGGAAGCAGAGTAGGGGCCGGGCAGAGGGGCTCAATCAATAAAATGTCCCGCAGAAACGTTTTCAGCTCTTTACGAAATCTCCGCGTTTTTTCCTTTCTTCCCTTTTCTTCTTCCGCATCCCTTCGGTTTCCTCGTTGGTACGTCGTCTGTTCCGGTTTTTCTGCCGCTTTCCACGCTCATTTCACCGGGATCGCTCTTCGACCGTTGTTCGTTGTATTTCAAGTTAAACGTTTTACTTCTGAAAACTTCCGCAAGTTGCTCGCCACCTAGCCGAGACACGGTGTCTCTGTGTTGTACAGAGGGGGGAAGCCATCCTACCAATCTTAACAGATTATTAACATGCAACATACCAAATACATACTCACCACGCGTGCAGTCTTTTTTACGCGTAAAGGCGAAAGTTTTTATTTTCTATATCTTTCTTCCCTTTTTCAATACAAATTGGAGATCGTTATACAAGAGAATTAAGCTTGGAATTAAATCGATCGATATATTCTCTAGAAAATCATGTCAGTTTTTGATTATTCGTTACGTAGCTCTGCGGATTCTTCGTCGTTAAATAATTAAAAATAATACGAACGCGCAACATTTTTCTTGGCAGAATGTATATCTCAATAAATTGTAATAACAAACGGCACACCAGTTCTTTGTAATTTATTAGCAATTGCTGATCTATTGTCGCTTGCATTCGTATTGTCGTTGATATTTCAACGAATATTTTGTCGACTCGTAAAAATGCGCGTTTGCTAAGGATGGGCTTGCATCTAACTTAACCATACGAATTCATATTTAAACGATCTGCAACACGTAGTCTGCCAAGAAAGTTTTCTACGATCATCGTTGACCGATGCTCTCATGCTCATAGTTTTCAATCTGAATACGCAGAAGCAAGTTGTCCAGCGGCTGCGCAAAGAGGTCGAAACATTCAAAGCGGAGAACGCGAACGGGGCAAAAGTTTCCATCGCGTCGCTTCTCGGATTGAACAACAATAATCATATTACAAATAACAATGAAACAAAACTTAAGACCGGCAATGACTTCACTACGAAGAGTTCGAAAGAGGACTACGAGGAGATCGTTAGGAACGGGGATATTGTCTCGCCTACGCGGAATCCCGCATCTACCAAGTGAGTTCTAATTGCGAACCTCGAATAGTTTGTAGAAGTTGATAACGAGAATTTCTTTTATATAAAATCATTTATCGTGTTCGTTCTTAGGGGACGGCCCAGTTCGGTGGAAACGATTTCCGGTGAAGATGACGTTATTGAAGTTTCCATGGACGAGAATTCCAATGAGAAATCTGAGAAAGAAGAGCCAGAGGAGCGTAAACTGGAATCGACTGAAAAAATTAATTTTTTAAACGCTCTTGGTCTCATTACTACCAAAATGTGCGCCGAATTACAAAACAAGAGGGCTGAAAGGAAACGTCGGAGTACTGCTAATCCGCAATTTGTATATTCCAGTCTCGAAGTGCCAACGGTAAATATGGACAAATTTTTAATTATCATATTGAATGGCATATTAGTATCAAACGTTTTGTATGCTTATTTTAGAAACGAAAACGACACTCGTACCTGCAATCTGGAAATGTTCCGCAAACTCGTCAAACTACTGCTCGTATGAACGGTCCATCGCCACCTCCTGTAAAAGTTGTGCCAGCAAAGTCTACGTCACCACCAACGTCAAGGACAGTGATGAAATCTTTAATACCGGTACAAAAGTCCACTACGAGGCCGAACATACTTAGAAACGTAACGGAAAGTAAAGTTTTCCCCAATAAGAACAAGGTTGAAAATGGACCTAGTCAAACACAATTGCCCGTACCTACCGTAAAGTCTGTTCAATCGGTCGGCAGCAAGGCGGTTCATATACCTGGTTTACCTTCCAGTTTAACTATAGAGAGAATTAGCAGTGATTCAGCAGTTTGTATAAGTTGTAGAAATCCAGGTATACCATCAACTTTGCTTTACATTATTCTTGTTTCCGTGTCTTTGAATCGTAAATATTCGTTTTAATTTTATGTTCTAATAGGTACGTTAACGGTGTGTGAAAATTGCGCATCGAATTACCATGTGTCTTGCCACTCCATATCACCAGCTCCATCAAGAATATGCCCCAAATGTGCGTTAATAGACGAGGAAGAAATTGGTGACGGAGACGAAGGGGAAGAGGGAGATGAAGGACGTCCATCTTTTAAAAAGGACGAGGAATTCGGTAAATCGTCCTTGGTTTTTCAGAAGATTTTTAGCTGTAGTAACGTTGATCGTGTGATTGACAAAAAAGTTCTTGTTTCCTGCAGACACTAGCTTTTATGAATGTTCGTGGCACGCTTATCTCATTTCGCGGCGGCACCGTTCGGAATCATTCGATGTATTGTGATGTATTCTTGATAACAAAAAAAAAAAAAAAAAAAAAAAAAAGAAAGAGAGAGAGAGAAAAGATATAAAAATATAGCGGCATTTTGCTTATACTCGATAATCAGAAATTAGCGTACACATGTATGTGCTATAAAAGAGTTTCACGCGAAAAATAAAATGGAAAAAGTACTTATAGATAATGCAAACAAGTTGTATGAAAGAAGAGCAGGAAATTGTGTAACATGGGTCCACAATTTCTAGATTTAACGTGCAACGAGGTATCGCAGCGTTGCCGCAGACTTTATTGAGCGTAAGCACACAGAGAGAATAAACGAGAGAGCAGCCTGCCGGAAGAAGTGTCGCGAGTGAAACCGGCTTCTCAAATACAGCAGAAGAATTTGCAATTAAGAAGAACTTTTTGGTCGATCGTCAGTAATAGGGCACAAAAAAGCAACGTGTATTGAACGCGAAATATCTTGCAGAGGAGAAAGAGAGAGAAAGATATGAGCTGCTCAAGCGAAACTCGGATCTGAGATTGCAGGTTTACGAGTTGGAAAAACGCTCACAACTACTCGGCCAGTCCCTTCAGGTTCGTCCTGTGGCCTGCGTAGAAAGAAATTCACAAATTTTTTTCATTTGGAATGCCGTTAATGGAATTATACGCAAATATTTTGCATCTTTTGTTTTTTCATCAATGAGAACCTGCAAGATCTCTACGTTTTTCTTGTTCATTTTGAATATTCTTTTCTAAATACGTGCCGATTTTTTTATAACAAAGCTAGTTGTTTGCTTTATAAAAAAATCGATTTATCTAACGTTATAATTTTTTTTTAGCATTATTATTGTAGAGATATATACGTACAGACATAAATTACTTTTTTTTTCTTGAAGTAACTTATACGCTACTGTTCATAAAATACATTACCTACAGTAATAATTTGATTCGTTAATTCGTGAAAGTACGTAATGCACGATGCTTCTATCACGTACGACTTGAAACAACTTCAGTGTTTTATAAAAAAAAAAATTAGTTTCGACGTTTCATCTTTACTTCTTAAATTTAAATTATGTATTGCTTATGTATTTTGTCTTAGTAAATATAGTCAATTGACGAAGATAGATTCGTGTATAAGAAACGTTAAAAAGTAGCGTATGTGTGTAAATATCACAATACCGGGGTATATTTCAAATCGTTTCGTTAAAATTTTGTTCCGAGAGCATGTGCATCTTTATCGTGATATTATCAGACAGTAATTGATGTGAATCTTAAGTTTTGATATTTTTCAGATTCTTTTAATACAGTAGTGTATGTTTGCTAATTATTAAATTTTTCTTTACACAGCTACAGGAACGCACGCGACAGGAATTATTAGGAAAGCAAGAGAAGACGCAGAGATCTATAAAACGACTTGTGGACTTCATAAAACTGATGCAACTCAGAAAAAGCGGGGATTCTCCTCTTCCATCGGCATCAGTCAACTTCCCTCCTCAACTTTCCTCATCCCAATCTCCTCCAACAGCATCAACCAATCAGACGTTGGGACTTCTACAACAATCAACAGTGACTATCGAGAAAGTTCCGTGCCCTACTCCTCCATCGTGCTCAACCAGCTGCCTCGATCGAGCATCGCCTATGTCGATAGGGCAGAACCACAAGTGTCCTACGCCTATCAGCTACCAATCACCAGTGTTCAGTCAGAAAAGCATCAATCATACCTTATCGTTAAAAAAATCACAGAACCAGCTAGAAGGGCAAGTCAATCTTCCGAAGACCAAAATCACGCCACAATGCTCAACTATAAACTGCCAATCACATCAGGCTACAACTCTCGCATTCAGACCGAAGTCTCCGACTCCTCTGTGTTCATTGGTAAGCAATTGCCTGACACCGTCGGTCGTAACCGCAAGAAGCAAACAAGTCGCGCAGTACCCGCCCTCAATCGTATCATCGACACCGAAAATCTCTCCATCACGGCAAAATACCAATTGGAACGAACAACTCTCAATGGAAGAAAGTCCAGGACCAGGCAGCCAAGAAATAAGTTCGGTATCAGTCAACTGCGATCCACCAGAGCTACAGAAATCCTACTGCCTTCCTACGATAGTACCGAATCCGATAAGCAGTTACAAATTACAAAGTCAACCGAGCCAGAGGAAAGAACCCTGTTCAATAGTCGTCCAAAGCACAGGCCAAGAACCGGTGGTCTTCTCCACTCACTGTTCTCAGGCCATAACAAGTCCTATATCCTCACCGATAATTCTCGAGAATCACGAGACATCGGTCCAGGTAACAAAGATTTCTCAGTCGGGAGACAACAGCTGTATCATCAAAGCTACCAGTTGGAATCAGGCGAACGAAACGAGCCTACGGTCCAATTGCAGCGTGGTGCCCTCACAAAATTCTTCGAGCACGTGAAATTGGAAGAAGCGCATATACCAGCGCCATCTAGAGCAAAGCTAGTATATAAAAGCGGTACTACTTCCGAAAGGAATGAACTTGAAGTTACCGAAGTCGCGGACGAAGACACAAGTAGTAGCGAATATGCCACCAAGACACCCTTGGCATCAAGCACTTTCGAAGATGATTTCGTTGATGGAGAAGTCAAACAGAAAAAGTGGCTCTCGAGCAAGATCATAGCAAAGAAAGGACAAAAGAATGACAACATAATCAAGAGCGTTGAATCGCATGATTCTGCTTCGAACTCGATGACATCGAACGACTTTATCACGTATGAACGTAAACACGGTAATACGTATGTTAGAGTCGAATGTGAACATGGCGATGAGGACGATAATGCATTGACTGATACGTTTCAAGATGATGTGACTTATACGCGCATCGGACCTCTGACAGAAATTGTATCAGAGAATCGGAAGGATCGACAAGATTCAGCATCTCTGTGTAACGCACAAAACACTTTCTTGGAGCTTCATAATGAGGTCTCAGTTCCTGATGATAAGGCTGATTCCGAGAGACAAGACTTATCTAGTGGCACACCTTCGACCAGCGCCAGCAGCAGTAGCAGCACGAGCGACAGCGATACTCCGGAACAAGCAATGAATGACTCCATTAAATACTCTCGACGACGATTATCCGGAAACGATTATAAGGAACGTTTGGGCATTAATGCTGTATCCCCGGAGAATATGCAAGTCCTCGAACAATTTGAATCGGCTATGCTGGAAACAGGATGTAGCAATGCTGCCACTTGCTAGGGTTAGATTAAAATGCGGTGTGCACGCGTTGATTATGCTCATTGCTGAAAATTTTTCCTTTCGTCGATGAAATTGACTATTTCTCAAACACTAAGTTTTTTTTTCGTGTGAAATACGTTACGTTTGAAGAGAAAACATTTTTGAGATAGTTCGAATTCGTATGTTTAAGGTGGGTTAGATTACTAGTAATCGTTACTGAATTTCTTAGGCAGTTCCTACTTTTTATACTGCCTCGAGAAACATTGCAATCGTTCGTATATCAATGTTCCGATTATAACATTACGATAATAGTGGTAATTAACTACCATTATATTTCAATTTATAGAGATAGATTTTCTTATTATTCTGTTAGTTTTGTTAGCTATCCTTTTATTTATTGATTGTTGTTCATCAGATTTCTTGTCTTAAACTTTTTGTAATAATTAACGATGCACGAGGACCAAGTTTGAATTTCTCCTAATTCAGTAACACAATTTGATGAGAAGTTAAGGGAAATCTTGAACCATCTGTGTACAATCATACAGATAGAACATTAATTCAGATGGATAATGAAAAATTATGAATTATCATCAAAAATTTTACTAAGTTTTAAAACGCTTTAAACATTGTTTCATTGATATTTTCAATTTCGATGAGTAGGAAACACGCACATATCTGACAGATACTGGGCGATTTATGGAAGGCTTAAAAGTAAGCCTATGTACGTAAGTCGAGTCATATTACCATACTGCCTTAATAGTAATTTAAAAACGATACTTTTTACAATAATTTCTTATGGATAAGCTCGAGAAACGTGTACGACTCAATAGACTGATTTGAATGTCGCCATATTGAAATTAAGAAGAATGAAGAGGAAAAAAAGATAATCAAAATGCATTACCGTAATCGACGTAGACGTTAAGATTGCGTGAACGTTAAGTAGATAAAAAAGTTACTGAAGCAACTTGCTATCTTAATTTTATGATTCAGATAGTTTCTTACGAAGTACAGGAAAAAGAACCGTGCTTTTTTCTTTTTTGAATACCTTACATCGAAGTAAATGCCTCGATAAAACTGAACGTTACTATTATTTTTAGCATATCGTTTATCAAATTCTTAAGCATTTTCTTCGATAAATCAATGGTAGCAGTATTTACTATATTTCAGTCCGTGATGTAGGCGGATGTCTTTCAGCAGTTAGATTGTGTCGAATATTACGATTTATATAGCGGTGAATTAATCAGTATATTGCCGTTGAGATAATTTTTCTGATCGAAAATTGGGCGGTAAGCAGTCGAATTCATTAATCTATTTATTCCGTTCTCGTTTTCCCTCTTGCGGCAATTACCGCCAGCTTGTCCAATACATTTAAGTAGTGTATAAAACAAAAAAAAAAAAAAAGAAATTGTTATGCAATATAGGCAACGAGATAAAAATCGAAATTCGTATTTTTATGAATAAAGTGGAACTGAAATATAAATTCTAGAATACAGATCTTTATTTATACGTGATATGATTTCTTTCTTAAATTTTTTAATTTGTTTTTCGAGAAACAGAATGTAGTAAAAATTAGTACGCGACAATGATTTTAATAGAAGTGATTTTTAACGACACAGTATTTTGTGGAGCGTAATAACTTTTATTTCGTATATTGACGGACAACGATGATGTAGAAGGGGAACTCCCGACTCGGACAAACACTCGGCTAATGATATGTAAATATGGTGGAGCTAATCAAGCGGCTGTGCCAACAGGATGCAAGAAGAGATCGGTAGTGCCGTGCGAGCGTTCGATAGCCAATGCATTTGTGCTGGCCTGCACACACGTATCGTGGCGCAGTAACTCGCGTACATATTTAATAGTCGCACGTTAATTGCGCTCTGTTTGCCCATTCCCCATTCTACGCTTCATCCCCGTACCTACAACCGTTCTCGTCACCCTTCCTCTATTCGCCCTTCTCCTTTGTTAGTTTCTGCCAGAGTTTAATTTTAACCAATTTATCTCGAACGTTTAATCGTTTAATCGTTTATTATCGAAATCCTACATAAAGCATGGATTTCCGTATAATTGATAGATTTATATGAATCTTTTTCGACACTTTCTTAATTTAATTCTCTGATATTATACAACTGCTATTGTAGAAACGATACTAACGTTTTCTTTATTCATCCTATATTTAGAAGTCGAATAGTTTACATAAGCGATAAGCAGCGGAAATGACGACGTAGGAATCAAAGATAAAGAGTCACTCGTAGGGCAGTTACCGCTCGAATGTTGAATTTCTAGTTCGGTGTTCGCTCACTAGATGGACAAAGGTCAGTGTCATTTTTCTACGTGAAATTCAAATCGAGGTAGAGTTCAGGCTTCCCCTGCGGGTCAGACAGTATTCGCTTCCTACGATCGATCAAATCGTAACTTCGTAATAGAATGTGTGCAGTGAAATATAACCACTTCCAGAATCATCGACTAGAGACCTACTGCGGGCGAAGCTATTGTATCGCTGCGGGAAGCAATCTTCGCCGAGAATGACACAGGTATATCGAGTCACTGTCCTTTCAAACGGTTGCCAGTAAACTTTCCCGCTTTTAGATTGCGTTATGTCGTAACAGTAAAATTAAGATCTTTAATGACACGACAATTGACACGAAGTGAAATACTTTGATTTTTTTTCAACATCATTATAAATTGAAAATATAGATCATTCGCTAAATAGTCGCCTTTTTGGCGCGGGGAATATCGAGACAACATAACCATAAAATATGAGATTCATAGAATGCAATGAGAATGGGAAAATGCGAAAAGGGCAAACGATGACATCTATTTAATTTATTTGTTGGCACGTTGTGTTTAAATGAGTTATTATAGCCGATAATGATTCCTCTGGTGTTGCTAATACTGCCAGATCAAATGTGACCCAAACTTTGGATTGCGTCTTACGATTAGTCTCACTGATTCGAGAATTTAAAATGAACAGATCGTAACCATTCTTCGTCCGCTGATAATGCATCCTTATATGCGTAATAGGAAACGATGCTTTGCTGCAGTAGCGAAAAGTACCATATCAGCAACATTTTCTCTCGTCGACCAAACAAAACTCGGAAAGACTGTCAATGTTTGAATAGGTTTCAAATGTTATAGCAAGAGGCTGTACATTTTATCTGATCATGAAATTATATTGCATCTTCCGATAGAGGGTGTTTATTTGCAATTATCTTCAATTTCTCTGAGATACATATAGGTACATATATAGGGCAATCTTACCAGACATTTTGCTACTTCTTCGCAGTTTTGAACAACAGAACGCCATAGGGCATAGATCGTTAAAATCGATTCGAAATCGACAGTTTCATCATTCACTGTACCCACTCGACGGTCAATTTTTGGATAAACGGTATTCATCGAGAGAAAAAAAAGAAGAAAAAAGAATAGGGGATCTCTCCGCGTCGAGATTTACTTGCATTTATCGCGTTCCATTACTGTCGATGGACGATTCGGTCGCCATCAGCAACGTCGCCACTGCCAACCAACATCGCCAGTCCCAATTAAAAGCCCCTCATCGTCGCTCCGAAATTGATATCGGGAAACAAAAACGCCAATTCCAGGCGTCTACTTCGCGTGTTACGTGTACTTGTATACCCGTTCAATACGTGCATACTCGATGACCGGTTTCCGTGTATATGTATCGTACGTTCTTGCCCTCGCGCACCTATATGTGCACGCCGCGCCGGTCTTGGAAGTGTTAATTGACCGCTGTCGGTCGTTACACGGTTGATCGCAATTAAACACCGCTATTTTGCGAACGAACGTTGGACTTCTATGCCGAATTAAAATTACAGTGTTCGGAAGATAAGGCGTCCCGTTCGAATCGTGAGTCCAATACGATTTTTTATCGATCAACGATCGACGACGTTCTTTTCGTCTTTCTCCTGCAGTGTTTTCAAAGGATCGCATATCTCGCACCTAGTGTCGTATACGTTTGCAATAATTGCTGCATGGCGATCGAATTTCGGGCATTAACGCTCGTCGTTAATCATTACGGACCGCCACCGCGACAAAGGGGGGACACTCTCTGCCCCTCGATCCCTTGGTTTTCAACGATCCAACAGAGGTCGCGGTCGCGCTGGCGTAGGTAATGTATTCGGGATTCTAGTCGTGTCGCGACGTTATTATTCCGTCGCGATGTGTAAAACTAGTTGACGCTTCGTAAACCTCGATTTCACGCCTCGTCGACCTCTAATTAATGCAGTAGGAAATTGTTATTCCGTTACGTGCACTCTACGTTCCATGCATTATTTCGGATAGCTGATAGTAACGCCCGCTCATGTCCACTACAGCCTTCACCGTCCATTTATCTTTTGCACGGCATTAAACGTTCTTTCGACTACGAACGCGGATCGTTCTTTCTCCGATTGATCGCCACGCTGTGCTGGAAGCTACTCGCGATGAAAGCTTAATGATACACTCCGTATGCTATGCTTCGATTTAGAGACTTTTCGTCGATTATAGAACAATGGCAGAATGTAAACGATATTTCTATCTTCCAAAGAGTTCTCTGGTTCTTTTAGTAATTCTGATATTTGATCAGATTGATCGCGCATACAGGCGATATCACCCGATGCGTAAACGAAACTCAATCTGCTCGTTTGTAAATGAATTCTGTGGGATTGCAGGTGATCCCTGAATTCGATTCGATTGACTGCAATTCATCTGTCTGGTCGTTAAATGTATTTCCTGTGGTCGAAATGAACGTGCTGGAAGAACGGAAGATAGTAACGATAGAGCTTAGTGGCTCCGCTAGTGGTACTCGTAACGTTAAAATTCAAATGACGCTGTATCTGTCAGCTAGATTGACTCGAGTCTCTTCTTATCACTTTATAGCGCAATAGAAAACGAAAATAATTGTACGTTTCTTGGGTAAAATGTGTTAATTTCGTAACCAGGAAATTATAGTTTACTCTGGTATTTTTGAGGTTAGGGGCAGATGCAAAGGAACGAATAGGATCGTTACCCTCACTGTCCTAACGAAAAGTGTGAACAACGAATCCACGTGCTTAGTTCAAAAGACACACTCTCTCCGAGCTTTCCTCCTTTAATCACATAAGAACAAACTTCACTTATCTTTCATCGTTAGAATAGTCCACATGTCATTACCGGGTTAGTCTCATTAAATCAATCACTTACTTAACTTATACATACTCAATAGTGTACCTCGTAAGCGTTGGAAATATAAAGTTTATAACCCTGTTAAACGCAGCGTTATACCAACTCAACCACCCCTATTGTCTCAACGGAAATCAGGGGATCGATCTATTCGCGGCGTCGATTATTATAATCGTAATGGGAATTTACGACTGCCGTTGACGTGTTTCCTCGCGATTGCGTCTCCCCGCGATTGGTCGAAAATACACGTAGGATTTTTGGGATTTTTATATCCTACCCCTTCACCATCCGACATTGAATCTCTTTCGTAAAAGTCTTGATCGATTTTTACATAAAAATCAATGTATTATGAAATGTATAAAATCAATTTCCCAACGTCACTGCTTTGAAATTACAACGACGTAACATAGTTCGTTTGCACGAAGTCTAAGGGCTTGCTAGAGGGGAAGGGAGAAGGGGGAAAGAAATGGAGCAAGCAGTAACGAACAATGTCCGATTACCTTAATATTAGCCCGTGGGTCCCTTTCAATTTCAAGTTCGTGCTAGTAACTTACAGAAAATTTTCTCGTTTCGCTCATTACCTGACGGTATGCGCATGGCACGGCTGCGAATACACCGTAGGTTGAGCGTAACAGGCGAGTAGGTAGTCAGTGAGGATGGGCCGGCGCTACTATCGCGTATACGTGGATGTAATGCATGCTAAACATGTCAGGTAATTAACGTGAGCATTACACGTATGCTGCCACCCCTTCTGCCACCCCTCTATCCCCCTTCAGCTTCGTACACTAATTACAGTCAGCTATAATGCCAACCAACCAATCGAACAGAGTTTGAAGTTCGTGACCGTGCCGTGATCGTGAAAATGGACGTACTCGCGAACAATCATGGTTCTTGGATGCCGTGCCGCGCCGGTCCCAAGGGTGTTTTCAGGATTTTCGGATTAGCGACGTCGTCGTCAGGCTCGGCTACCATCCCGAGTCGTTTCGTCGATCGATATCAGGAATTTTGATTTATTCGTTGCTCATTTTTCGTTCGACCAATCACTTTGCTAACTGGCGCGATCAACGAGACGCGATATCGAAAGGGGAGAGAAAGAAGTATTGGATTTGTTAGGAGAGTACGGGTCCATGGAATTTTTCCGATGTTCTTGAAATGTGGGCTCGTTTAATGCCTCGGCTGGATTTAATGTTAATAGTTCGTTAAAAGGAATCTGGGATAGCAACATTGTCCCGTAGGAACCCGCATTGGTCCGCGAGAACTACGCTCGAAAGACACGGGGTAGAGAAGGAGAAGCAGAGAAAGGGAGAGACACGTACATCGTGTATGAGGGTACAAAGAAATTCTAATCGAGATACAACCGTTGATCCTGCGACAAATTACACATACGGGTCCTATTACGCGAGAGAACAACTGTGTCGATCGAAAATCTTGTCGACGCCTGCGTTCATTCTCTCCTAGTTGCATTCAAAGAACAATTTAGTCGAGTAGATGTTTTTTCAAGTGAAATTTATTGGTCTACGAGTTCGTAGATCCGAGAGTTCCCTTTCGATTCCGTACAATTCATGATTTGGAAAATAAATGTTTATCTGACTGGCCGTGATAGAAGGGTAAAGAGAAGTGGAAAAAGAGTAGCATAGACGCATCTTTTACAGTCCTTTAACGATGATACATTGCTTCCGAGACTTTCCAATGGTCGCAATCCTGGCCACATTACTGTCACTTAGAGGATGAAACCACGAATCTGTCTCCAAGGATTCTCGCTCGCCTGCACTCGAAAGTCGTGAAAAGTAAATTAGTGTATGTTAGGAAATCCTACTCGGAGAATATAATACAAAAGTGTTTATTATACGTATACTCGGATTATATCGAAATTCTGTACATAAAATTGATACGGTCGCTCTAAGCAGTTTGAGATTCATTAACTTCAAATAACAGACTGTATCCGAAATCGATATAAACATTTTAATACGTAATATCGCGTAAATATTAATAACCTACGATTTTATTATTTGTTTGTGTGTTACGCGAAATTATTCGGTATATTAAAACGAATTAACGCCGCTTGAAACGTAGACGTAATGCAAATGCAACAAATAGCCGCGTCGGGATGATTATTCGTGATTATTCGCAAACGGGACGAGCACGAAACCGAAGAACATGTAACAACAACGAAGAAGATTCGAGAAGTTGGAACAGTCGTTGAGAGGCTGAGTATCGAAAGAGGGATCGCTTGAAGGGGAATTGAAAAGAGAGAAAGATAGAGAGGGAAGAGAAAGACCTTTCGCATGGTCCTTGTCGTGATCCTACTTGGGGCGAGTACGGTCGTCGCGACGCGATGCGTCCACAGGACCGACGAACGGTTAGTTAAGGAACACGGGAAAGCACTTCTGAATCACTCTCGACGACGCGCGTCCCTTCGCTCGCGTTACTTCGAATACCACGATACTATACACTTTTCCACGAGATATCACTTCGTGCATATATCAATTTTCCACTCACGTCACTGGCCTTCGCGTGAACGTACGGCAAAAGTGGAATATGCGAGCCGAGATACGCAATATACGATACGCAACGATGATTTCGTAGCTATAGACTGTCAGGCGCCACCTTAGGTACGTTTTCATTTAGCATCGATTAATCACCGTTCGGATTTGCTTAATCGAGTTTCGGGTATCCGCAAGGAAATTTATGAAATTACGGGGAGATTCTGCGCGTGAAAATTCTTGAAAATTCTTTCTAAGACGATTTCATTTTGCGTTCTTCGGTCGCGAACGAACTCGAAGAAGACGATTGCACGAATGAATTTCTGGTACACGTTACAAGCTCGATCGAAAAAGAAAATAGTAACTTTGCTTTTAAGAAAGCGTTAAGGCAACCGCGATAAGCGTGTCGTTGGTAACTCGAGAAATAAATCGTCAGGAACAATTCTCGCCGGGAACGTTGTACTCTCCATCAAGCGCGGTTACTTTTTCCCATTTTCTCACTTCCGTCGAGATCTCTTCTCCTTTTACCTTTTCTTTTTTTTTCCCCCTCCTTTCTTCTACATTCTTCTTGGAGATCCTGCGAGTTAGCACCGAACACTCGCGCAGATTCGAACTCGGAAGCGATGCATCATAATCAGGCGGTCAACTTACTTAGACCGGAGTGCTGCGTGCTTTAAGTTAATTAGCTAATTACTAATTTTAATCGGATGACGTATGCGCATCTCGAGGGATACAAGCAAACCCTCTTAACAGGGGGAAACTGAACTCCCATCATCCTTCTCTTTCTCTCTCCCTTATCCTCCGTCGATCTTCCTTCTCGGTGCTCCTCCCGCTCGCCTCATCTTCAACATTCTGCCATTCCCCCTGCGATCCTCTCTCTTTGATACGTAGAAGCCGAGAATGCTACCTAGCTCTAACGTAAACTCAACTTAATTGGGTCTAAGTAACTTCGCTAAAACTATCTGCTTATTTTTCATTCATTTTCGACTACCTCTTTCACCTTCTTACCAACCATCGTAGGTTCATTTCGTTAGATTCGCGACGAGACTACAATCGCGATCTTAAAATTATGAATGGTTCCTTAATATCCGTGGGTGTATCGGTGAGGAATCGCTATCGTTGAAAGAGTCTCGAGCTATCTGCCTGACGAACGAGGTTAGCCCTCGTTAATGATGCAAAACGACGTAGAAGATCCGTGACGGCAGCGTGAAATAAATATTTGAAACGATTTGAAATGTCGCAGGGAACACGTTAAACCGGTACCCACCGTGCACTTGCTAGTTCGAACTCGATTTAAATCTGCTCGTTATTCGATCGACGCGTCGCCTTACTTTCCTCGGACTTCTTTTTTAAAATCTCACGCAAATACAGCAGCTCCTCGGCTGTCTCATCCGGTCTCGCCTGCAAATGGAATTCTACCTGCTTAATGACGCGTCTCATTTGCCACATCGATGACGACATTTGTAATTAACCACCCACCTATTTATACCTAATATTCGATCAGTTATACTTACGTTCATAGATGGAATCAGCATCGTGGATATCAAGATATTGTAGATCGCGTTAACGAAACAGAAGATCGATTTGGCCGGGACAAAATCAATTGTGATTTATCGGTTCGTTTATGAGGGCGAGGTCTTATTTGCGTCCGTGATACAAGAACTTATGGTCTCCGAGCAAGGTCCCCGTCACTGACCCGATTTTCTAACTTGACAATTAAGCTGTCTGGGTCATCGGCAAATTCTCCCACTCGGAGTTTAATATTTAAAAATAGATGACGTTTCCGGGCCACGTGTGCCAGTCACCGGTGCGAGGGAACGAACGTTCGTTTACTCGATATCCGATATTTCGTAACACAGTTTGACTTTGCAAGTTTCTAAAAAAGATGCGGCATCCTCTTCTTTTTTCCGACAGATATAAGATCTTTCAACTTCATACGTATGCAACGATCAATTTTGAACCGTCGCGTTGGTTTGCTTCAGTGCGCAGGTTATTCGTTAATTGGCGTGATCTTCGTTCGCGATGCTCTTATTAAAGCCATCAGCTTCGACGGTGGATCAGAGAACAAGCGACGAAACGATATGCGCTTATTGTTCGATAAAACGAACCGACGTGTATCTTCGTAGCTAGCTTAATTAGAATGTGTATCTAAACGAATTGAAACAAGACTCGAACGACATGGAGCGACCATAAACGCGTTCAATAATATATCATCGTGCTCGAGGGAAGAAAGGAGCAGAGACGGGAGTCGACGTCTCGATGTATGAGCACATGCAGCCTGGCAAAAAAAGAGACGCGAAAGAACGTGGAAAAAAGGAAAAAAGAAATACACGTATATGTATATACCAGCAGAGAGAAAGAGAGAAAACGAGCAGAGCAAAGTGGGATATATCAACGAGCTCGCATGCGGCTGAAGTGCACGCGCTTAATTAGCTCGCCGTATCCCTTCCCGCATAAAATTACTAAACGCGTTATAAACCAGATATCATTATATTTCGACGTAATAAGATCAAACTTTAATTAGATTCTCCGTAAGAGTGTTCGTACACTTGCGCCTGGTCCGCCTGCTTTACTCGTGCGCGCGCATACACACGTACACATCGACGTCGATCATACGCATCGGGCAGCCTGTTACCCGTGTAAAGACATCGCGTGTAATACCGAACGCAAGATTGGTCATCAGAGAGTCGGTCAGAAACAATTATTAATAACACGTGGTACCGGGGAACGTGCGACGGGATGCAAGCAGCGCTCGATGGATTGCTTACTCTCCGCAGAAGAGAATGCTGCTCGGTTGGGCACGTTAATGAGGTGGGAGTTAATTAACCGAACTGAAGTGAGATGGTAGTAGAGACGAAGGAAGAGGCAAAGGGAGCGGAGGACTGGCGGGAACGTCGGGAATGACGGGATGAGGCCGGTTCTCTCTTCTCTCGTGGAACGGAAGGGAAAAACACGAATCGGTGCGGAAGGTAGAGAAGGAAGGAGGAAGATGGACGAATAGAACGGAGAAGCCGATAGAGGCGAGGAGTGTTAGGGATTGAGATACGGGCACGGGTAGTAATAGTAGCACGAGAGTAGACGGGCAAGAGAGGACGAGGATCGGAGTTAGGGTTATAGAAAGGGATGCTGGATGAAGGGGAATCAGGGGGTGGAAACGAGAGAGGAATAGGTGTACCGAGCAGGGCATGCGGGCTCGTAATTAGGGATCTATAATTGCGTGGAGTCAGCTAGTGCGGTTGAGTCGAGTGGCAGGCACCCAGCGTCACGTCGTTCACACGTACGCGTGCATTTGCGTACCTATGCGGCTGCCTTGACGGACGACGACGCGTGGCGGTGTGTTCTGTGCGTGTTCGCCTTCTCTGTCCCTCTCTCTCTCTCTCTCTCTCTCTCTCTCTCCCTCTCTCCCTCTCTCTTTCTCTTTCTCTCTTTCTCTCTGTTTCCGCAGGCTGAACTGACTCTCGACGCGGGGGCATCGGTCGCAACCGGAAATGGAGTTGGACACGATGGCCGCAAGTAATACGGCCCGTTACTGTGATCATCCTTGAGATTAAAGACTCCGCGATTACATTGTGTGAGCGCTCGAAATCGCGCGTGGAACGCGTCTATTTCTTCTTTTCAACAGCTGACAGCTGTTTCTTGATATAACTGCAGAGACATTTTCGACTTTTCTTTTCATATAGCAATCAGATCAAATAATTTTCTTGTTTTTACTTGGTATGTGCTACCTATATCCTAATGACGATTTGACGAAGAGTTTACTCCGTGTTTATTATGAGCGTCGCTCATAATTGGCTATCATCACACATAGTCGTGGCTATAAATTAACGAATCCTGTTTACGTATCCTCGCAGCTAACATCGAAGAAACGCGTCTGATCGCGTAAGTACCAGTATCGCCGCTAATTGGAGCTACGAAAAGCACCGGTTTACAACGGTTAAATGGCAAACACACACGCGATCGATTTTCCATAGTCGCGATGATTCGTTTCGCGTAGGCAGCTAGCTTCTATCGGCTCGCTAATGAGGCAGATTATTCCCGGTAGACTGGACTGACAAGAAAAAAGGAGAATGTGCATAGGAAGTGGGTTTGTCGTTCGCATACTGATAGCACGACGTCGCATTCAGCCGAGAAGATAAGTGCATCTGACGGAGATACGCCGATGCCGGGGCTAACGTTTCCTAACTTGCGCTTCTCGACGAAGTAAATAACCTCGACTGTGTGCCTTGAAATTCGTGAAGTTAATTTAAATAACGCCGAACACTTGATCGTACTGTGGCGTCGCGGTGACTGTTCCACGAAACGATAAAACAAAGACGCGCTGTAAATTCGATAAATCCAGGCAAACGACGCGTATGAACGTGTCAACTCTAAAGGAACAACGACGAGCGAACGTAACGCACGGTCGCGACGACTGGAATTTTTACGAGTGTGACGAAAGGTCGTCAACGAAGAGGGGAATTATCAAGAAATACGGATTTCAGGCTAATAGGAGAGCGGTGTATCAAAGTTGAATCAAGCGGATAGCATAGTCGACCGAAAATTTCATCAGTAACGGTGACGAGTACGACGAGGACGAGGACGAAGGACCTAGCCTTGGTTCGGCCGAAGGCGCCGGAAAAGAGCTTTCCCTGGCGTGGCGCTTTCTTCGGCTTGGCAATCCTTCACAGTTAACGCCCCTAATCGTATTCATTAAAGTGCTCTCAATGCTTTTACACGGCTCTCAAGCTCTGCCACCATCTTCTCGCTTCCACTCTTTAAACACCCACGCTCCCGGCCTTCGTTCCTCTTTTCCATCGTTCGCCTCTTCCTTTAACTCTCTCCTCGTCTACCTTTCCGACGGTGCTTTCAACGCCCGAGATCTTGAGTAGATTCTCTCCCCCTAGTCTTAGCCTCCTCTCCGCCCCCCTTCGCCTTCTTCGTCCTTCTCTCCCTTCTATCCCTCCTCTCCCTTTTCGTCCGTCTTCTTGCTCCCTCCCCCCCCCCCCCTCGGTTTCTCGTTGCGAGAGCTTTTAAGTTGGCAACAATGCGCGGATTTATAAACCAGACTGAGGGCATTGTTATCGGCGAGTGATTGGAAGGCGGCGTTTCGACACTAGCCGAATACCAACCATTGGTTACCGTCCATTGTTGACCCCTTTATCTTGGAAATTCGTGCTCCACCACCTTGCTTTTCCCCGTACGCCCGCCAGGGACTCGCTAAATCACTTGGTTTTATTGATGGACCGCGCCGCTAGAAAGGCGCGGCCAGCGTTGGTATCACGACTTTTGATAAACGGCCCATTGTGGGCCGTCTTTTCTTCGTGGTTTCTTCCTGTCGCGAGGCCGTTTCCCGTTTCCTTCCATCTCCTAATGCGGCCGATTCTCGTTTACTCTCGTTCGTTCGTTCTTCGACACAGAACGATACCCGCTTCTGCGCTTTTCCCGATTCCCAAATTTTTCGCCGGACGATTAATGATATCTCCTCGGTCACAGCCACCCCTATTTCGATCTTTATCGATTCCACGCTGCTACTGGTGCTGCTGCTGCAGCTAGGAGTCGAAATCCGAGAACCAGTAGAAAGTAGCTTCCGGGAAACGCTAATGGTTCGCGTTCGAATTTCGATCGCGTGCACGATGAAACGATGGGAGGCGAACGGAGCGCGCTGGGTTTGCCGTGCTGCACCTTTTTGTGCTTGGAAATTAATGCCGAAGCGTGCGGACGCGCGCTGGATCCCTTCGAATTATACGCATCGGTGACAGTGCTCGCACAATAGGATACGATAGGATGAATCGAGTTTCTACCCTCGCTTTGCGAGTTGACTTTCCCATGATGCGGTCGTAATCAGATCATCTCTACCCTACCGTTCTCCCGCGTGTCGCCGCTGACTGTTCCATCGGCGTCCGCGTACCCGTTTTTGTTTATTGCTCAAATGGTCCTATTGTTCGCCGTTGCACGCCACCGTTTTTGTCTTTCGCTTAAAAATTAATTAAATCGCCAGCCAACGCCGCGCTATCAAAATCCATTTATCTCTTTGGAATCGTAATGAAAACACGAAAACGTATCTCCAAAATAGAACGTTCGACTACCTTTGCGCGCGGTAAAGGATGCTGGATCTCCAATTAGACGAATACGGTGCTTCACGTCGCTAATTCATCGAGTTTCACGATGAACGAACACGGTCGACCGGCCGTTACAAATACGAAACGCGATTGCCCCAACAGACATTCTTCGTTGTAACGTACCTAACGTCGACATAAAAGAAGACGATACGTACATACGAAATGGCGAGCGTGGCGAAAATCATTAAACGATTACGCGTCATGGGAACTGCAGAACTGCGCGATGGTCGACAAATTCGTACGTACGAAGGATCGCGGGTTGAGAAGGGAGCTTAAAGCGCGTTAAAATAATATACGAGGTGGCCGATATCACGAGGGGTACGGAAGAATATCGATTCTCGTCGGAGAGTCGCACGTGTACCGGCGCTTCGACACGTGCCGGCTAACTCCGCTACAGGGAACCACGAGATGCGAGAAGGTATCGTTCACCGAGCTGAGTGTGTGGCATGCGTGTGCGTGCAGAATCGCGTGCACCCCGATTGATCTCGAATGATGGTGGCGGTCATCCCGCGTTCCGTAGCCACCCTTCGCGCGGAGCAGTTAAGAGCTATCTTCCGTTCATCTAATCTGTAATTATGCCGGTCGAGTAACAGCTATTTGTACGGATAGGCCGGCATTAGTAGGAGCAGCACGTATGAGCTTCCCTTAGCCTAGCCGATGTTATTTTTGTTGCGTCAACCCTAGCCACCGGGGGTGCACGCATTACGATGCAAATCGGTATCCAATGACTCTTACCGTTCGATCTTTCTCCCATTAATTGGCCGACGAAAGATCCCTTAGGGTTGAGCTCCGAGTATTTTACACTTGGAGGTGGGAATCGTTAGTTCGAAATACGGCTTCGTTGAACGATCAGCAGTCGAAATTTCATTTTCATCGGTTATCGAGGGAAGTTCATCTCTAGGGAACCTCGATTCTATATTTTCTCCAGTGAATATTTCTGATTAGTTTATATTTAGGTAAGCAGTTAGTTGAAAACATCGACGAGAGTAAGATCAGCTATATAAAAAATCAAGGAGGAGTTTAATATGATTAGATATTTTTGAGCTTAATCTCTGAACTCCCTACTTTTTATATTCTGCTGTTTTGAGCTATCATAGATATCTTTGAGCTTAATCGCTTCTAATCTCTTGCTGCAATCCTGAGAACATCTCCGTCATCGGTATTTGTCTTGATCTGCAATCTTTTCTCGTCCAATCGAGCCTCAAACAAGTCGGAAGAAACTCGCTCTCCTTGCCTCTCTCTCTCTCTCTCTCTCTCTCTCTCTCTCTCCGTCAAGCGGAGTAGCGTAAATAAGCGAGCGAGTTTTTCTTTGCACAATATGTTGCGGGACCATTACTTAAGCGTGGTGGCGCGAGAGGGGTGGGTGGCAGCTTCTGCGCGGGGAGACTGGCTCTTACCTAAATAACCACTCAGTCACTCGCAGACTTAGCTGGGAAACGGCGGAGAGGTTGAGAGAGAGAGAGAGAGAGAGAGAGAGTGAGTGAGGGTGGTTCGGACCGAAGAGTTGCCGCGGGGGAGAGGTCGTGGGGGTTAAGGCCAACGGGGGGATGGCCCGATACTATTACGTGATGTAAGAGCAACCGAGCATCCAGAAACCACCCCGCCAGATTAACGAGGCCATTCTCCGATTGATTTCTCGAGAAACGCTTCGACCGTTAACTTCAATATCGTGCTTCGCTAGGTAAAGTAACTTTTCGTACGATTTCGATTCCTGCCATCCTTTCTACGTGTCGACCATGACGCCGGTAAAGGGCTTACGTCGCGTTATTTTACACTTTGAAAGGCAGGGGGTTATATACGTTCCGATCGCTACCCCTTGGCTATATCGTTTTCAGAAGCAATTAACAAAGCTGTTCCCGAATAAAAACTGGCTATTGATACGTAAATTAGTACGTAAACAAATTCGTTTTTAAAACACGTCGTTGAGGGGTTGATTACGCGACGTAATTTTCTTTTGTCTCCGTCACAGGTAAATGCCGCGGCCAGACACCGTGAAAAAACTCGATTCGCTTTGATCTTGAACTAGCTGCTCGCGTGATGGCATAATATCGCTTCAAAGCAAACGATCTAATTTCAGCACACGTGTACGCAATTTCGTGAAACGTCGGAACGGTCGGCTTTGAATTTTCTGTTTCATAGAAACTGTCTAAAAATCATTAACAGCCTCGATACCGTCTCGACGTTGACGTTACCCGAGACGCGCCACAGAGAGATCAGACAATTTCGCAATCCTCGGTTCCGTCATTGTTTCGCTGCTATCGTTCGTTAGGCTTATTCCTATGATTATTTCTTATTTCTAGGCGTATTCCTATCATTGTTCTGGATTAAAAGCCTCGATATTCGATTCAATAGGAATTCTTCACTTCGGGTTTCTCCGAACTTTAACTAAAGACAGAAAATTTTTGACTTCCGATACTTTTCCTTTCTATCCTCGTTTCCTTTCTAGAATTAACGATCGCTTAGAAATTTCGTAGTGGGCACGATAGCTATACGGAAAGCAAGTAAGCGTAGAGCTCGCGATCACTGGTATCTGGAAAAGTATTAAGCCCTGTAAACACTAGCAAAAAGCGTTAAGCGGGGTTAGAAAGACAAGCTATCAAATGCAGCGTACATCCAAGTTACGTTGAAGACTTGTTCACGAGCAGCGTGACTCGTCGCTTTGATGTCGTACGAGGAAGTCGCAAGTTTTCGTGCAAACAGAGACCGGCGGGAAGTTTCTCCGCAACCTTTCATTACGACGCTTTGTCGCAAGTGTGTACGCGCTTTTATAAATTGCAGAGTTTAAGAAATTAGCATGCCGATCGCGTAGGGTGGCTCGGAGATACGCCAGACGCGTCAAAGTGACACTCGCAGAGAGATGAGGTTCAGACGGCGATGCAAGAGGGACTGGATGCTAGGAGGTAAAGTGAGGTAATGGCGTGTCGGAGTTAACCGGCTGATAACCATCGGTTATAATTAACTCAACCTAATTGGCGAACAAGCTAACCCTGCCAACCGCGCTAAGTCATAACCGAGCGTTTCGCTTTATGGGTATCGAACAGAGGTCGTGGTGTACAGGATTCCTCGCTGTTTGTCGTTGCTCCTCGAAGGAAGATCTCGAATGGTTTCGAAATCCTTGATAGGAAATTTTCTTTTTAGCTATTATTTTTCATATTATTATTATTATTATTATTATTATTGTTATTATTTCAAACGCGACACCTTCAATTGAAATAGAATGGAAACGGAGAAAAAGTACTTATGCGGATGGAGCAGGTTCGATCGAGGTGTACAGAATATTCATTTTGCTTTGATAGACTTAATCTATTTGGTGCACAGGCCAACTCTGCCAACCACGCAAAGTTATAATTGTACGTTTCACGTTGTAGATATCGTGCAGCGATCATAGTACGTACTAGAATTTTTCATATTACTTATCGTTTGCCTTCTGTAGATGCAAGAGTCTTGGGATCCTTGAGAGGAAATTCTCTTTCAATAAGTGTTCTTCGTACAATTATTCTCGATAAAATAGCCATAACTAAAACAGGATAGTGCATTATAAGGGCTGCAAGTGGAATAGCTTGAATTGGAATCTATAGAATTTCCATTCTACTTTAATTAACTGAACACGTATGACGAATAATTCTATTAAATCGCTAACCGGTAATAGTCAGGATTCCTCGCGTTATTTGTAATAATTATCTCCTAGAGTCGTCGTCCTCTAACGCAACTCCAGAGGTCTCAGGAGCCTCGATAAAAGATCCTCCGTCCATTCTTCGTTATTGCGAATAAGATCGAGATACAACATACATCGGAAACGCGACAAAGTAAACTCATCTTAAGCGCGTTTAACCGACAACTATAGAACGTCTATTTCAGCTGGATGTAATTTTCCTCAAGCAACCTACGAGCCAGAGTTTCTCACAGGAACTGTAAACAAGGCGTTGCGTTACCAGGAAGCGGCTTAAAAACGACACCCGGTACGATCGCTGTCATGGCAGCCGTTGCCGCTTTCTCGTTGCATTCTGCCGAAGGTTAATCCCTATTGTCGGTTGACATAAGCCTCTAATGGATGGAAGCGATCCGCGGGACGAATGGCGCGCAGGCTCTGCGACATGGACGCATTACCAGTTCGATTCGTTCTGTTTGTTCAACGTAACGCTTGCGAGGCGCGAACAAGGATAAAACGTTTATCTTTTTTGTTATTTCATTCGCGAACAACGGGATGCCCGGGTTCCTGTTACGGATCTCTGGACGATGACGTAGGATTTCGGATTACACGGAGTTTACATTCGGACGTGGTATCGTTTAAGGTCAATTTTAGTTAAGACACGCGGCCACGTCGAAGACGTATAATCGAAATCCGTCTTCCGGCGAACGAGGCGAGCCAGACAGCTGGGGAGGTTAAACAGGGTGTCCGTTTCGGGTGCTTTAACGAGGCGAAACGAGGCACGGAGAAACGCGGTAAAAGGGCCAATCCCAATCACTTTTCCCGACCAATTCTGTAATTTTCGCTAAGCAGAACGAATGCCTTCTCTCTTTTCTTTCCTCTGCCGGTGGTAGCCGAGCCGGTACGGTAGATTGCAGGGAGGGCTTCGAAGGAGGCCGAGAGCCGGGACACGGGGTGGTTTGCGGCGGAAGGGGAGGGGGAGGGGGTGGAAAGGCCAGGCTGGGCCGCGCGCAATCATCGCCCAGTCTTTTAATTTCCTATACTGGCGGGAGAGAGCACGTGTAAGTGTGTACGCGTTGGCGTGCACGCGCGCATCAACGTCCGTGACCGCGACCGTGTGCGTGCGTTCGTGTGAAACGGATGTAGGGAAGATAGGGCAGGAGAGAATGGGAGGGAAAGTTTCGAGTGAAGGAAAAGGAGGAACGGAGAGCTGTGGAAGAAGTAAAGGGGGAGAAGGAAGGAGAACGTGAGTGAAAGGAGAGGGAGGGTAGGAGAAGGAGGAAGAGAGCGGTGGCTCGTGCGCGAGGGTCGGCACGGGGTGGTAATTGGCTGTCATGGCTTCCCAGTTCTACCAACCGCCCAACAACCCCGAGAGATTGGTATCGCTTATAATTAACTTCTCCGTGCCACGAAGCCACCGTTTCCATCGCGGCGTCCACGAAAAAGAGAGCCAGTTACAAAGGAGAGGGGAGGGGGAGGGAGCGAGGGTTAAAAAGCAGCTGTGCGTGGGTGTCGGAGAGGGTGGGACGAGCGGGTGGAAGTTTCGGTTGAAATCAAAAAGCTAGCAAGTCTTCGCAATCGTGTGACGAAAAAAGAAATCGAGGTACGAAGAAGGACAATTGGTGTGGGTACGTCGATGGGAGGGAGGGTTGGCTCGTGGTCGGCCTTCCTTATTTCTTATTCGTAATATTAAGTTCTCTTCGCGGTACGCTGGCGTCTAACGGGGAAGATCGAAATTCCGTATGCCCGGGAGCGTCGAACGGTGGTCTCGTTATTTCGTAATTTTCCTTAGGTACCGTAATTGGAGCCTTTTGTACGCGCGTCGCTACTCTAACGAAGAAGATCATTAGCTTTGAGAAAATCTGGTAGTCCCGCAAGTTTCTCGGCGAACACCTTTGAAACGAACTCACCAACACCTTTAGGGGTGGCTGAACGAGTTAGAAAGAACTGCGGAAGCCGTGCGTCAGGGTTCGAGGAGGATTTTACGGGACATAGGATAGCGGTTTGCCTCTCGGATGGCAGAAGAAGAAGCGACAGCGACCAGAAGAAAAGCTCTTTCACCGTGGGAAACGTGAAAAGCTACCATTCAATGCGACTTTGTCATATTTTTAGCAACTGTCATGTTTTTAGGAACAAAAAGAGACGGACACAGGAGGCGGGAAGGGAAACTGAAAGAGGATTATAAAGGAAGGGAAAAAACAAAGAGGCAAGACGATAAAATGGATTAAAGCGGAGTGGATGATAAAGAAAGCAACAAAGGAGTAGAATTTAGAAAGCGTGTTAAAGAAAAGGAAGAGAGAGAGAGAGAGAGAGAGAGAGAGAGAGAGAGATAGGAAGAGAGGCAGAACAACGTGGACGTTGCTAGAGAGCTGGATAAGAAGAGAGGTTGATGAAGAAGAATGACGTGGCGAAGAGAAGTAAACCAAGGGAATCGTATGAGCGACATGGAGAGCGAGAAAAGAGGAAACTGGAGGGATAGAAATGCTCCGAAGTCTAAGTAAGTAACATCCATTTCTATCCTCTACCATCTAGTCACTCCTTTTACTTTGGTTTACCTTATACTTTACGCGCTACTTCTGCAACTTTTTATTTGCAATTCCACTTTCTTCCACGACTGCCGTCGTTCTCGCAGTGGTTCTCAGGAACACCTCGGTACACTACATATTTCATGCTCCGTTCTCACAATACCATTTATTCGTTACGAAGCTTTTCTGCTTAAAAGGCCGTCCCGTGAGTTTTCGCTCGAACGAAGAACGTTTGTAACGTGTTCAACAGCGATGATAAGATATTAATTCGAGAAAAGAAACGAAAGAAACTACGAGCAAAGATACGATAATAAATAACGATCATACGATGCAACGATCTCGAGAATGCCTTTCCATATTCGTGGAACGCATCTATTCTCAGATAGAATAAAACGTTAGTTGGCGCACCCGTACGTTTGCATGTATGTATTCAATGTCGCGTGGGATCCGTGGAATGCCAGTACAGTGCTCCCGTAACTAGTTTCTGAGCAGGTCACCCCAATTAACGTTTTCACGTGCAACGTGCCGCTCGTCCCCTCGTCTTTCGTCCTCCGATAGTCTCTTCTCTTTCCGCCAGACCTTGCCCGCCATGAGCACACGTACCCTCAGCAGCCAACCTTCTCTCTGTACCAGCGAGCATGCTGGCACGCCACGCCAAGTCTCGCAGAAACTTATAATTACGAAAGGAGTCGGCAATTATAATTGCCTCCGGCCAGCAGAGACGGATGTAATTATCCAGACACTCGTAGGCGGCGCGGCGCGAGCGTCGTGAAAATTGGGCGCAAACAGTGCCGCGGTTGTATGTTTTCAAGGACTACTTTTGTCCCTCGTTCAAAGGGCTTTTATCGCAAAAGGCGAAGAAAGAGAAACGCAGCGATTCGATCGAATCCAAGAATCTGGTGTCTTTTGGTTGGCGGGAGTGAGAATTCATGAAAGAGTATTCGTAGAAGAGAATTCGTGAAGGAGGGAAAGGCGAACGGAAGGTTTAGCGGTGGAGGTCGTGCGCGAACGAAGCCGTAAATTTCTTTCGATTAACACCGCCACCTCGTAAGCCTGACGCGCAAAAAGTTTTCGCGTTAAAGGCGCGAAGAATGGCGGGCTGTCTTCTCCTTTCTTTGCTTTACGAGATGGAGCAAGGGACGACAGGAGGTGAGAGTGACTGGCGCGCGAGTAGTCGTGTCGAGGTAAGGAGCGAGAGAAACCCAAGCAAGGAGGGAACCAAGACTCCGGTCAATTAAGCGCAGGAAATTAGAGTTTTAATTACGCAGTCATTCAGAAAATTACATCGGGGGCCGTGAAGAAGGCATCCGCAATCACCAACGAACGACGAGGGCACGGCGTGCCCTTTCCTTCCGACAGACCGTCCGACGAATTTTAAAAAAGTAAACACGGATCGATGCGCGCTCGCTCGCTCGTATTATCGTTCAACGATCGTTCGATCGAACCTACTCTTCTCTCTTTCGCCTTTCCTTTCTTTTTCGACATCGAAGTCGATAGACGACGAATATGAAACGGCGGAATTAGTTTGGCGCTTTTCCGAACGAATAAATTATATCGTGCGCGAAAACCGACTCATTTTCCTTAACTGCTGCATTTAAATTCCAACAAATGCGCAATTCAGCCTTTAATTGCTTTACGGGCATACCTGATGTTCGTAACTGCTCTCCCGCGAACCAGTAACTCTTCGCCGTACCTACCGAGACCTTTATAATATGTTTCGCCTCTTGTTTTTATTCTTTTTAATCCACTTGAAATTCGCCGTTGCGATTGCACCACGTCCACATCGACGTCCCTCTATTCGTCCATCGTGCGTGGTAATTCCGGGCTGGCCGATAAACGACGTTACCATCATCGTCGTTTCAATATGCGAAGCGCGACCCTCGATTTTAATGGCGCTTCCGCGCGACGCCGCGCCGCGGCCCACCGTTTCCATTCGATTATCAAATCGAGTCTCGCGGAGTGGACGCGATAACGTTGAAACGGAAATAGTGGAAAAGAAACAGGCTGGTTGGGGATGGCTGGAGTATGTGGGTCACGGGGAAGGTCAGCGGATAGCGCGTTAAATTTAATTACACGTGTCCGTGACGGCTGTTTGAACGGTCGGGAAGGCTGTGGATCGGGTAAAGCTTGTCCAAATCACTTCGATTTGGAAGTCGATAATGGTATATCCGCGAAAACGCGGCCGATATTCGCTTTAAATTGGTATCGATGGTACTCTTTAGGACGACTTTGTGACACGTCCGCGTTCAACCTGTCCGGTCCGCCGGATTCGCTTGATATCCGGATTGCAGTTCCGACCTTCCCCTACAGACTCGTCGGAAGATCGTCCAGTGATCGAGGACGGTGAAAGGGAGCGGAATAGTGAGAAAAAGAGAGAGCGCGAGGCAGAACACGATTCCGCTAGTCAGATATTATTAGCGATGTATGTTAAATGGAAAAGGAGATTGGTCGTTCGCCGCCGGAACGGAATTATTATCGTTGGCCGTTTCGGTGCCGCAACTCGCTTCCTCGTCAATCGATGACGTTTATCTTAAAACGATCTAAGTGTATCGATTAGCATTTTGAAGGAAGTCTTTCACGGGCTATTTAGAAAGCACCTGCCGGCTTCTATCTCGATTCGAAATCTCATTATTTCGAGACCCTCGTTGATTTAACCGTGTTAAGATGCTCTTTGTCGATTAGAGTAGGATCCAGAGAAACATTTGAGCGAAATCCTTGACGATACGTGAAACGTAACGTGACTATATTCATGTGTAGAAACTAGAAACCAATCGCGTTCAACGTCGAATATCAATGTCGAGTAGCGAGCCTGACGACGACGTGCTCACGGACGTTGAGAAGAGATACGCGGGCGAAATCATGGATTGCGAACGATAGATAAAGAAGAGTAGAATCGGTCGCGTGACGACAAAACGCGGGACAGACACAGGCGGTAGCGGAGGTAAGTGGAATTTGGGCAAGGTGGGTCAGGCCGTGGAAGAAGGAAAAAAAAGATTGTTGGGTGGTTGGCAAGTAACGGAGAGTGTTAATTTTCGGAATGAAAACGAGACATCCATCTTTCGCGAAATACTTGGCACTCGACGCTTCAACTGTCGGCCCATTCTCTCGCTCAACGCATTAGAGTAATGAATTAATTTCCATCCGAGTCTCTCTCTCTCTCTCTCTCTCTCTCTTTCCCCCTGTCCCGTCGTGCTCCCTTCTACATCTCGCAGGCCGGCCTTTTACCACTCGTTTAGCCCGCAACGACTCCACTCTCTCTCTCTCTCTCTCCCTCCCTCCCTCTCTCTCTCCCTCTCTCTCTCTCTCACTCTCTCTCACTCTCTCACTCTCTCTCAATGCCTCGCTTCTTCCTCGCTTTGCATTCTGGATTTAAAGTCTATCTTCTTAATTATAACGGAGTGACAATGCACTCCCTCTTTCCCTGTCGTTTCCTTTCTCAACACTTCCATTTCCGTGAAAATTCCTATGCCGGTTTGCATTAAGCGGAGGAGAAAGATCAACCCTTCTCGCGCTGAATTCCTCTTCAAAGCAGCGAACGACGTCTCCAAAATTGTAAAACGCATTCGTTCGTTCGATTTTCCGATTCGCGCGCACTTCTGTAAGTATGTTCTTGTCGAACGTGGCGTGTTACACGACTTCGTCTTTTTCATGCTCGGGACGAAAATGACGCGTCCCGAGGTTCGTACGCCGGTCTCGGCCAGAGTCGAGGAAATCTGTATTACGACGCAATCTACCACCCTCTTCTTTCCGTGACTTCACCCTCGCCACGAGCGTCGTTGCTGGCGTGTGTGCGTTCGAGCTTCGTCGATCCCTCGCTTCCCCGGCTTCTCGCCCCGCTCCCTCGCCAACCTCCTCGTGGCTCCTTGTTCTTTGGCGATGTTCGCGAGGTACACGGCGCGCTCGTTAACGTATTCATGGGTTTATGGGACAATTAACCCTTTGAGGGACAGTATAATTACAGAAGCGATTAAACATCTTAACGTATAAACACGCCGTGCCCCTGCGACGTATACGTATACGAAATTCGATGTGGCAGCCAGCCGAGTAGGTAGGCAGACCGTTAGCAATTAACATACTAATGACACGAGGTGCTTTTCGAGAGTCACTGTAACCGGCTGGCCTGCAAAGCTTCCTGTGTATGTATATACGGGACGAAGGGGTGGACAGGGAAATATACACGCGTATCGGACGCCGCAGCAGCAGTTTCGGCTTACAATTATTTGCGATTAGGGATCGCGCGATCGAGACGTTTCCCGGTGATGTTCGTTAAAATAATTGAACCTCTTCCTCCTCGTCGTCGTCGTCGTCGTCGATGTCTCGACACGCCGATAACGAACACCCGAAATACTTATCCTCGCCCTCTCCCTCTTCCTTTCTCTTACTCTTTTTCGTTCTCTGTCGATTTCACGTCTCTACGGCTAATGGGATCGGTTAACGGAATAGAACGAAAACGCGTTAACGTCTCCGGCAAACGAATAGGATCACGAGAGAAGGAAGAAGGAGAGGGAGGCGGGGTAGTTTGTTTTTGCGCGGGTCGTTCAGCCAACAGAGATTTTAATAGTTTTTTAAAGACGAGAAAAGGAACTCGTTTCCTTGATTGGATTGAAGCGTATCTCGCGCGCGAGCTTCCGTAACGACTTTCCTAATTACGCTATCCATTAATTTTAATTGACCCGGTTTTTCTTTCGAAAACGTTGATACCTTCCACGAAATTCGATTAAAAAATCCATCGAACAATAATCTACGGCCGCCCTCTCTCCACCTTGTTCGTATCCTCAGTTGCCGCGATATCGGTTACAGCAGAAACGAGAAAATTTCAATTGTGCCCGAGGCGCTGAGCGTACTGTACCGATGGCTCGATCGGCCGACAACATCAAACTCCTAATGCGATGCACGGCGGTTAACAATACGGTCGAGCATTCGGACATTTTGTTTGCCACGAACGAATTTGATTATCGCGTAATCTCAGCCGGGCTGTGATGCTCGGGCCTGTAAAATCATGGAAAATCTAGCTGGACAATACCGCTTACCAGTGTCATTGTGAAACCTTTATCGCATACTGTGATACGGAGCACGAACGCGCGCGCTCCACTCCGAAAATCAACGCTCCCGCTTCCCCCACCCGGTCGTACGTATCGGACGTGTGCACGCTCGACTCACCGAAATGCTTTTGATTTAATTAGCTAATTATAATGTCCATTTAATTAATATAATCGGACCGGTTAGCGAGCGTGGGTGAAGCTTGTATGCCCGTGACGCCGCCAGTGACTATTTCACCGCGTTGCATTTAATAACACCCATTAACGAACATTTACATTAGCAGTAATTATCGCTGTTCCGGCGCACCATCCAGCCGATTGGGATATTTTCGTTCGTCACAGGTAATCGCGACGTCATCTAATTACGCGTTACCATTGAAACAAACCCTCGGCGATCGTCTCTCTTTCTTCCGTGCTTGGAGTTAAATTTAACTACGTTGAGGAGAGAAAAGAACGACGCGCTTAACGAGAAACTCTATCTGCCGACTTCTTCTCTCGATCGCGTCAAGACGGACTTTTTCCCGAATACAATACAAAAAGCCTAGGGATTCTTTATCAGTTCGTAACGTCGTTATAGACACGATTAACTTTCTTAATTCTATATTCTCCTTAATCAGTCCTAAAACTCTTGCATAAAGTCAAGATCGTTAGTCCTTTTCAACCCCGTTCCCTAACGCCCTCCTTTTCCTCCTTCTCCCTCCCTCCCTCCCAATTCTCGACAACCAAGATCTTGTCGCTTCCTGTCTTATCGTTAAATCCTCCCAAGCAATATCCGTCGGTGTAACGAAGAAATCGTGCCGGCCAGACGTAGTGGTGGTGGCAGCGATGGTGGTATTGGTAGTAGTAGTGGTAGTGGTAGTGGTCGTGACTCTCCGATTGATAAAGATGACTGGTGCACAAAGCGCGTGTACTAGATGCGTGTATAGTGTATACAGTGCGCGGTGTGGTGCGGCAGAACGTTCACGCGACACGCGCCGTGCGGGCAACCGCGCATGCGCACGGCCACGCGTGACGTGCCAAATGACGTCGCAGTATGGAGCGACGAGTGGCGGCCGGAGGACGAGAAGCAAGGAGACGCCGGACGAGCGTTCCAAGCAAAGTCTAGCCGAGAGTGCGCCGAGTGGTTGGCGGTCTCGCGTCGCCTCGCGTACCGTCGCGTTCCTCTTCATTCCGAAGTGAGCTGCCGTTGCGGACTAACCGGCAGCCTCTGCGCTCACCTCCGTTGCTTCTGTTGCTGCTACCGTTGCCGGCCGATACCGTTGCCGCTGCCTATCGTCGAATCTTCAGCGGCGGCGCACATCGGCGATAACGCAACGTGTACTATTACCGATACGTCATCGCGTGCACGACACCGCGCACCTGCTAATGAATTGAATTACTTTCGTGCCGCGGCTATCCACCGCACGAGACTCCGCGGCACGCGTACGCTCGATCGATCGATATCGCGCGACAAGTGACTCAAGCGATAAGTGTCAGATACCGAGAACGTTCCTCCACTTTCGTTTCACTTCCTTGCGCTACTGTTTACTCCTCCTGCATCCTTTGCTTTCTTCCAGCCAAATCCTTGCTTCGTTTCGGCTCTCTACTACTCTTTCGTGTTCGAGGACTCGCTTCGTTCATCGAGTGTGTTTGATGAGTGTCAACATTTGCATCGAGGATCGAGGAACCCTACCTACCATCGTGTCCTCTGGTATACCGAAGATTAAGGATTTCCAAGAATCTGTCGGTTTTTTCGGCCGGTGAGTAGCTGAATGATTTCTTGCGAAGGAACGTGGTCGACACACGCGCGATTTTCAACGAATCACGTATTCGAGCGGATGTACGGTTTAAATCGATTTACAACGCGACGAAACGGCCGATTGATAGATCTTATTACGGTGTGCGCGCGGGGCCAGAACGTCGGAATCGAGGTGGACGATGCTGGAGTGTCGATACTCGGTGCTGGCGATGTTGAGCGTGGCCGCTGATGCCGGTTCCGATGCGGGACGTTTTAATTAACGTTAGGAGGAGCGACTTTTTCATCGCGACAGCGCGCTTTCGTTGCATCAACCGCGCTGATTCATTTAAAATCGAGACGTCCCATGTAGATTGTTTTACGTTTCGCGTGTGTGTGTCTGTTTACCAAGAATCTATAACGTTTCCTTCTTCCCTAGAATGTTGTTTCGCAAATGATTTTCCGTGTTATCAATAAATTATTTTTCTATCTTTGTTGCTATTATTGGAACGTCGATCACGAGGTTCCATTGATTCCGTTTCACGTGCACGTTCCACGAAGCATGGCCGTACTGGAGCAGGATTTTTTGCACCCCTTTTTGCTCGCCACGCTCGGTGCGTGTCACGTTTGAGGTGATCGTGGTGTAACTCGAAGAGGAATGGAGCGTACGGGCCGCACGCATTCCACTCGTCGTTCCGCGAAATAAATCCGAGGCGCGGTTATGAGCAGGTTCGCCGTATTACACGATATAACGTCGTCCTTTTGAATCCGGCCTCGGTATAAATCGAGCATTATCGGACAATCCGTAGCATTCAACGGCCGAATGAAACGTTCGCCGCGGCGTACATTTACGTTTCAATGGCCGAATGAAATTTCCGCGTGGCGTCTGCCAGGCAAGAAGGCGTTGTTTGCGGGACAGAGAGAGAGAGAGAGAGAGAGAAAGAGAGAGAGAGAGAGAGAGGGAGAGAGAAAGAGAGATAGTGAAAGAGAAAGAGAGGAGGTGAGTTTATAGGGGTTGAGAAGGAGAGGAACGGCCGTCGCAACGCTCGCCAGCAACCCCCGCCGCGTTTGCCGAGGCATTAATTGGGTGGAGCTTTAATTGCCTTAGCGCGACCGACCGCCGTTCCCGCCGAACTTGGCCCGAGAAGGGTGGCTGGAAGGTCGCGTTAACGTTTGCCGACCCGAGACCAATTTCTTCGACGATTACGATCACTCGATTAACCGATCGAAATTGTACATTGCTTTAAACAATTAGGATATCACGGTTTATCGACGGTTTCGATAGGAGAAATCGTGAAAATTTCTCCGTGGTAAAATCGTCCATTTCCCGTTGGTTAAGTATCTGGAAAGAGAAAATCGAATGATCTTGTTTTGTCTCGAATGTTTGTTCAACACCGCGTGAAAGGCCATCCGAGTAATGGCGAGTGCGGTCAAGCTTCTAGTCTTTGGAGTATACAGCTCTCCACGCCTCTCTCCTTTCATCCTTTCTGTATCTGATACTCTCTCCGCGACTCCCTTTCTCCCCCCGTGGCTCTCACGAAACGCGGAGGCGACTAACCCCTAAATGAAATCCTGGAATTAAAGCCGTATATTAACCTCGGGGCGCCTCCTAAATTAAAAAACAACATTTTTACGATGTCGAGGGCGGAGCAAGGGGTTGAAGAGGAACGAGGAGGATATCGAGGAGCGAGAATCGGTTCGCGGGTACGCGGGAATTCCTCTATTCCATCGCTTCAACCCCCGATAGGATCGTGGCCTAACGTAGTCCTTGTTCTACGTAGGCCGCCTATCCTCCGCGTCGACAAGGTCACCGAACTCCGACCACTATTCTATTGTCCGTAAATTGCGTTTTTAAATTCGTCGGGCGCTCTGGCACGTGGTGTATCCGCGCGAGCTTCCGAAACCTGCGAAGCGTCCGTCGGAGTTTGGAAACGCAGCCGTAACCACATTTTGAATTATTCAAACGCTTAACGATCGATCCATAAAGAATTTACGCCTGAAACATTCTAAACAAATTTATCATTCAAAGAAAGGAACGAAGTATAAAAGGGTCGATGGTGGAAGCAGTGGTAAAATTAAATAATGCAGTTTGTTGGTTGCAAAAGAAACGGAACGTTTGTAGAGAGCGAGGAGATAAGGAGGTAGATGGTGGATGGTGGAGAAGGCGTAAAGCGTCGAGATTACCATGGAAATCCAGATCAGTCGCTTTGCATACTTTGGAAATACGTCCACGGAATCGGGTAAGGGTGTATAATGGAAGTTGAAATTGGTTGAGCCTGTCCCGTCTGGGCAAGCTATACCCGTATACGAGGTATCGAGGGAAACGCATTCCTTGCCGAAATTGCTTCGCACTCGATTCAACGGAAAACACACGCGAGGCTTCGAGTTCGGGGTTACGTTTTCGCGCATCAAAAAATATATACGCCACCGGACGAGCACACATCGGTGATCTGATGTATACGTACGCGCGCATCCACCACTCTTCGGGTTTCTCCTCGGCTTAACTTCCTCTGTCTCACACTCGTAAAGCGTTGATTAAAACCCACCCGTGCAATGCGGTGAGACAGAGAGGGAACGAAAGGAAAGGGACGGAGAAAGAGGATGAACGAGAGAAGCCGTGGAAGAGGAAAGAGCAAAAGAGGACGACAGAAGGAAGAGGGAGGTTGAGAGGGGTTGAGAGAGAGAGAGAGAGAGAGAGGGAGAGAGAGAGAGAAAGAGAGCAGAGCAGGGGGTTGAAGGCAGTGGAAGTTTGGGTGGGTTCGCGTGTATACGCGTAAGTGGGTGCGTACGGTTGTTGTATGGGTGCGTGTATGCAATTGTATGAGCGGAGCGCGCGCGTACTCGGACGCAGGCGCAGAAGAGTCGAACCGAAACGGTGTGTGTCGGACAACGACGGTAAGCAGAAAGGAGAGAAGAGGGAAAACTAGGAAGCTAGGAGGCGAAGAAGGAGAAGAGGCAGGGTTGAAGGTGGTGGGTATAACACAGGTTGGTAGGGTGGGTGAGTGGATCGTCGAGGGGTAGGGGTGGTCCAAGGCGTTGCTTGCTTAATTACTAAAAGCTAATCAATTCCGGAGGAAGTAAAGTTTAAATTGCAAACTAAAGTATAGCTAGCTCCCGGATGTAACGCTGCAAAGCGATATTACCGTTCGCTGCATTCTGCAATTAGCCCGTGGTAAATCATTGAAAACAAATTATGGGCGGAACCTGCGGATGGCTGCTGACCCTATCCGATCCTCTTCTAACCCCGCTGGAGATCCTGGCCTGTATCTATAAAAATGTTGGCGGGCGGACAGCGCTGATATTGGAATTTTACCCCGGTAATACGGACGGTTCTTTCGTTCGCGTTAATAAGCCCAATTAATCCCGGCCGGTAGCGATTTTTCACGGTCCTTTTTGTCCGGGCTGTCAAAGGCGCGACCTCGCCATCGCACACCCGGTCACTATGTCCAATCCCCCTGATTCACCGATCGAAAAAATTTCCAGCCGAGGATGATTCATCGCATTAAAGATCGCTCGTGCGTTCACGATTTCTGCGATTTCTTGCCGAAGGTTCTCTCCACTTCTCTTTCTCTTTCGTTGGTCGTAGAGCTTGAGCGATATATTTGCACGGGCGGAAGTTTCGTTCGATGGATAATACAAGCAGGGAGGGAGGGAGGAACGGACGGATGGAAAGTGCGTTGGCGGATGGTTTAAATAGCGAGAAGAAGAAAGAGGGAGAGAGAGATGGTGGTAGAGGTGTAGGAGAAGGTTGGTTTCAGATCGAAGACAAAAAGGAGAACGGAATGAGGTATACAGCACTGAAAACAAGCAATAAAATCAATGTCGTTTCCGGCGATTCAATTCGCAAGACACATCGCACAATTTCACATACAATTTTACGGCAGAACAGGCAGGACTCCTATTTACTTCACGGCCGTCCTTTCCCACCTCCCTATAACCGTTTACCCTCTTACCCTCGGTTGGTCGATCGCTCGCTCTTTTTCCCTCGTTTCCCCGAACCTCTCGCTTTCTTTATCTTAAATCCTCGGGAAAGCGCGGCCACGCGATCATCCCGGTCCGACATCTTCCCAACCAAGATTCTTTCTCTCGAACAAATCGTGGCTCGATTAATAACGCGAGAAGGGCGACTCGCTGGAGAAGAAACGTAAGCGTTTCGATCGCGCGCAACCGATCTCAATGCCACGATATGTTGATCGAACGTCGTTCCTCTATCGCGATCGGTTCATGGCCGAACCTCGTATAAACTATATGCTCGATATATATACACACATACATACAAATATATATATAAATATATATTTATGTACAGTTATACATATAGCCGCGTATAGAGGTGGAAACGGAGGTCGCTATTGGCCTCCGTTATGAAACCATTGGACATGCCCGCTGTCGCGTTCCCCCGGTTTTAATTTCCTATTATTTAAACGAGCTCGTCAGTCACCGTGACATTTATCAATCGCAAATTACGCTCGAGCACGCGCAATATGCGGATTATGAGCGCGATCGAGTCGACGTTGTTTGCAATTAATTATTGCAAATCAGCCGCGACTTTGTACGGAAGGCCACTTTCCCCGTGGCCACGATAAATTTTCTAGTAAATTGGTGGAATTAATTGCACAACGAGACTGCTGCCGCCGGCGTGGATAGAAGTTAGAGGCACCGAGAGCAAACGGATCTCGCGAGCGTAACAAGGGAACCAACACACCGCGAAGATACGGGAATAGGCATCGATGTAAGGAAATATTTAAACACGACATAATGAGCGGTCTAATTAGAGCTCGAGTCGCGATAATGGCATGACGTGGATGTGTTTAGCTTCGTTCCTAATGGACCTACTAATGAGTTCGTAATACGTGTTTATAACCTTCCTTCTCCTTTCCTTAATCTGTAGCTTGACTATCCCTGTCTTGTGCGTCGAAAGCCACTTCCACACAATGGCTATCGTCCATCGGCCAGCATAGTCTATCGACTGATGTTCCCTTGCCTCTTTCTCCCCCTTCCTGCTCCTACCTTTCTTTTCTCTCCACGGTAGCCGACCCCTTCAGAAATCACGCTCTCGGTTCATTTATCAATAAAAGTATTGGATCGGTTGCCTGGAAGTGACGCCTCTGCTAACGAAACAAAGGAACTGGGCGTAGTTATCAATTGGATATCGGGTTCTCGATTAATTATGCAACGTAACGCGCACACCAGTCCTCTCCATTATCGTGGCACGTACTTGCGAATGGATGAATTTCAAGGTTATTAATCTTCTTTTGGCGCCGTTTCGGCTGGACGCAGCGTCGCTCCTCCAGACCGAAATCCCAATTTTGCTTTCGAACGAATCTCCTTCCCCTCTTGCCCTTCTATTCACTTCGTGACGTTTGCCACGAATAACCGTATCGATCGATCAATATTTCGGAGCGATCTAATTCTTGCAGTAGCGGACAAAAGGGATATACGAGTATAAGAACGTTAGTGGAGCAACCGATCGTCTTGATCTGTCCGTAATTAATGCCGCGGTCCCTGTTCTTGTTTCCTGCGGTGGTTTCATGTCTCGGATTTCTGTACGGCGTCTCCACCGCATACAGAGGGTTCGACGATTATACCGGTGTCACGATACGACCGTTCACCGCAATAATATCGCATTACCAAGATTAACGTGATCTCCAATAATAGATCGGACAGTGAGCAACCATGCTGGATTAGCTGACAACAGAGATCCCTTGCGCTTGTCCAGGGCATTATTCTCATTATTCGATGCCCATTAATAATCACAGCATCGTTCCTTTGGTGTCCTTAAGTGCGTTCAATTTGATTCTCCCTTTGATCGTGTCCGTGCACAGTGCACGCAATAATGCCACGGGATAAATATCGGCTCGCTTGGTACCTGTATACGTGTACCACGCGTCTCTCTTCTTCTATAATCGTCCTCGAAACTCTTTGCTCGATTCTCAACAAACCCTGTTCAGTAGCCAAGCGAGATCTACGTGCTTATTGCTTATACCTATATGTACATGTAGATAAGTGTATCTATTCAGAGAAACGCTCTGGATACGAAGAACAGGAGCGAAAGACGTCGAGCATTGCGCATCGTGAACGGATCGTAGATTTAAATAGTGTCTCTCCCGCACCTTGGCGGGGGATTCGATTTTTAATCGGTGAGCAGTCGCCGGAAAATAGCCACTTCGTCCCAGCGCGTCGTGTCTCTGTGGCCGACTCGACCAGCTGTCTTTTCCGCCGCCAAACAATTGTCCCTTCGTTCGTTTATCGAGCGAGCCGACTCGAGAAGAATGAAGCGCACCGATGTCGAGAACATCCGAACGAATTGTACCGCGCTTCCTCTCGCGTCTGCGTATAAAACATCCATCCACGCTTAACACTCTAGTTCGTTCGTTTCTTTCTATCTTTTTCCCTGCTTTCGAATCCTTTCTTCTTCCATTATCCTTCGGTTCTCATTTTCTTTCCCGTTTTCGTTCCTCTTCCTCGATTTCTTCATTCGCCCGCTCGTTCATGGTGATTTTCGGTAGGTAAACCGGTATCGAACCAAAGTTTCGCGTTTAGGAGCAACGTCACTGAGCAAAATCGATGAGACCCAACGAGCCAGAGAGAAAAGGGGCAGATAGAAAGAGAAAGGGCACGACCAGCCGACAATACTATCACCGTGGTTCGTTGAAGCCAAGTGTAAATAAATAGATTGCATTCCCGTCCCATTTGTTAGATTAGAATCAAATATAATTTCGCGAGGCTTTCCCGGTATAGGATCTTGATCGAACAGCGGTAGCAGGCTGGTCTCTCTGCCTGCCTGCCTGCCTGCTTGCCTGTCTGCCTGCCTGCCTGCCTGCCTGCCTGGCTGCCTGCCTGCCTGTCTGCCTGCCTGCCTGGCTGCCTGCCTGCCCCCGTATCCATTTTACCGCGTAAATACGGCCAATCTTCTCCAGAGTAATCTTTCGCGGCGCGTTAGTTACGGAGTTCGATGAGAAAGTTTACCAGGGATCGCGGCTCGATTCTTTAATGCATTTTGCTTGCACCGCAAGCCAACCTGGCTGTTGGAACCAGCACGAAATATTGAAATATACGGAGCATTCGACAACACCGAGGAAACGTTTACAGCGGCTACGCGCTTATCGATTCGCCGTAATTGGATGATTAATAAAATTACCGGAGCGACACTGACACGGCAGAAGCGTCTGCTCGATTTCTCGCGGCAACGCGTTCCTGTGGAACGAAACGAGTTTGTCACGGAGAATCTTCGTTAACGGCGATCTTTCTTGTTTTTCTGTAGACGAACGGCTCTTTCACTCTGCATTTTTCTTTTTTTCGTTTGCATTTTGATCGGTCATCGAAACTCGTCAGCTTCGATAAACAAGATATACATATGTAGTCACTGGCGTATCGCACGATGCTTGACTAGCTAAGGTGATTTTTACAAAGCAAGAGTCAGCCCAGTCTTTTAATATCGTGCGGTCCTCTGTACAAACCAAGTGGGCGGTAGAAAATGAAATTTAATTGACAATTTCCGTAACGTATAGCCGGTTATCGTGTGTATCGTATACAAAGTGTCGGTGAATATTTTCATCAAAGGGATGATACGCTTTACAACGGCATTGGTAATTTTTCTCCTTGTTCGATGCACGTATCCTTTTTGAGAAGCAAGCAGCGGGTATATTAAGCGCGTATCGGTGTTGTTTTTATATTTCAAGCGTGTAATTTGGAATTACAGTTGCTCGATTCGATATTTCACAGATTCGGTCGGCGCAAACTCCTTTTTCGCGTTTCCGCTTCATCGCGGTGGGTGGCCATTTTCGCTATTGTATAGTACCGGTGGCTTCTACGAGAGGAATAATTATTTCTGCGTAAATGACGATAATCGGGCTATTATTACATTTACGGCATTACGATGGTACGATATTACAGTAGTACGTTATTAGAGTATTGGAGGATGAATATTAATCGGGCACGTACGAGTGGTGCTTGTAATTAAAGTAGACACGTCATTGGACGGAAAATTAAATTAAACGGCGAGATAACCGAGTAATTACGCGATGTCATTTCACCGAACAAAGCGAAATTTCTTTCGCTCGAGCCTTTCGCGCGTTGCACGATGATGCTTCACGTTGACGTTTCGCGAAATTTCGTCCACGTTGAAAAATCACCACTCCAAACCGTTTTTAAACGAAATCGTTTCCAACAGCTGAAACGAATTAAATCCCTAGCGAGACGCTCCTCCCCTGTCCCTCTGTAACACGGTTCCCCCTACCTTTTCCTCTTTCCCTTTTTCTCTGTCGACAAAGCGTTAACGAACGCTAATTCTTGTCGCAGGTGGATCGATCGAACGTCGATTTCTAAACAAATATTAAACGGCCAATTGGTGTTTTCCGCGTAGCCGCTCCCTTGTTATTATAATTATTGATTGGCTATCCCCATTTGGCTCGTGACGATAAATTAATGTTTCTGCGCGCAACAGTGCACACATACGTACGCACACGTGCAAACACAATTAACATACGCAGAGTTGATTTCTAACGACGTTAAGTCGCATTTACCGATTGCCCATATTCCATCCTGCTCTGGTAACTGTCTTTCATCGTTCGCCTCGTTGGCTCACGTATGGTGCGCCGACGCAACGCTGGAAAACACCGTTTTTACCAATTACCCGGTCATAAATTTCGCGGGAACCGGCGGCCAATTATCCTGGAATTAGCGTCGCGCCGAGCGTCCTTGCAAACGGTCGCGCGTCTCTGTCTAAGCGGCGCGCATTCACCTCGCTAATTAGAAGAAAACCGAGTAATTACACCAGCGACCGAGCGACCCTTTTCCGAAATTTCGCCGCGAACATAACAGAGAGGGACTAGAGAGCGGAAGAGCGCGCGTGAAACGAAGAGGAAGGGGAAGAGAGAGAGAGAGAGAGAGAGAGAATAGAGAGTATAAAAGACGGAGCGAGAGACTCGCTGGTGCGGTTGCTAGTTTCTACTTTGAGCGTTGAAACGCGAGCGAACGATCAGGGAAACACTATTACCGCCGGTGCCTATATACGCGAGAACGTTTAATTAATCTTACGCGAAATCAGCGGGCTTTTATTGTCATGAATAGCCTCCGACCTGTATTTAAACTGGTTGATTTTCGAAGAGGTGGGCGGTGTTTAATGATTCCGCGTGCTCGCGACCACTGGCCAAGTAATTTCCCCGGTAATCGGAAATATGGAATCGGCCGTTTGATAAAAGACATTAGTAATGGTGCTGTCGATTCGCGATAAACTATTTATTACGTTCAACCGTGGCCGATACACGGGACGCGTTACACGCGTTTCATGGCCCAGACCGCATCAGGCTGTGGATTGCCAGGAGGTGCGCGTGAGTGAGCGAGTGCGACGAGCTTGTGTACAACGTATCAGCCTAGCGAGCGAAAGACCGAGCGCGCGAGCAGGTAACACAGCGAGCACGGCGTCGACTCTCAAAACCAATTTTCGGGATTTCATTTGGAAAACATAACATGCTTCGCACGCTGTTTATGGGTTCCATTAGGAACCTGTCAGCCGGTGATCCCGCGTTGCATTCTCATACCATAGGGAAGGAGGCAACATGCGATGCTGCAGCCGATATACCAATCGTAGGGTTCGATGCCATCTTCGGGGACTTCGGCTTATCGGATACACCGGTCTTGATCCACCGAATATCCGTTTGATATCAGCTTTGATATCGAACACGGGCACATTTTTTCCTCCGCCAGTTGATCGTCGCGATTTATTCATTTCGATTAGTCGCAATTTATATACGTGTACAACTGATTTTACTACGTAGTTATAATTTGATCGATCAACGTTATGCTTTCGGATAAAATTGATGGAATTATCTGAAAAGGCTGAGGCTCGATTTTGAAATCCTTAATATTCGTCGCATCGAGTTCGATTAGCGGTCTGATTTGTTCCCTGTCCAATCGAACGACGTTTCCCAATTAAGTTTACTCTAAATTGCGCGATCGTCGCGGTTGTTTTTCTTCCGCCGTCGTTCTCTGCGCCCGTCCTGATTGCTCTATGGAAAAATACATTTTGGTACAGCCTCCCGAGTCGCTTCCAACGTATTTTTCGTATCGAACAAGCGAATACCGATGACAAACGTTTGCCACGACGAGTTACTACGCGCGCGTGGACGATCTCTCTTTTTCTCTCTGTGTAATCCTCTCTCTCATTCTCTCTCTCTCTCTCTCTCTCTTTCGCTTATGTGACACGAGGGCCGATCGGTCGAATCTATTCGTCGTTGCAACGTGCCGCGCTAACAAATCGATGGAATCCATTAAATTCACCGACACGCGGCGTGACGCTCGAATTATTCGTAGCTGCAGAGAAAATTAGCGATTATACCGCGGTACACTCGAAACGGTTTCCCCAGTGGCGAGAGTGCTATTGTTCGATCGGTTTGAAATCGAGGCTCGAAATTGTCGAAAAGGATATAAAGATGTTGATTTCGAGTCGAGATATAATGGATCTATGCGATAAGTCGGTGAAAACAGATTTATTCCTAAATATAATAGGACGGCTATATTATAGAAGTATTGGCCTTGTTTTGTATTCCGTATAAAGAAAAAATAGGTAGATTTTTTTTACCGAATATTAAATAAAATCTACATTTAGAAAAACAAGGTAGAGACGATATAATAATTTCATTGTACGATGATCTTTACTCGATTCTCTCAAACTCTGACTTCTCACCCTTAACCTTTCTATGAAAAACTTCCCCGCTTCTTAATAATTTCGCGTTCTTATCGATTTCACACGCCCGATACACATTTTGTATAGTCGTGCGTGGCCATAATATCCACGTGGTATGCTCTCGCACACGCATGCATGCGTTTCTCGGTCACCATCGTTCACACGGCTCCTCTCATTCCCATAATACGTATTAGATCGGTATATAATCGTAGCCCTTGGTTTCGCTAGACATCTCGATCCCACAACATCCGGAAAGTTAATTCCTTATGGTATTAATATAGAAAGTGCATCTCCGGTAATGAGATTGCGCTGCGCGAAGGGGATGATATAAGGGGTCGATTACAAGGCTCGTTCGTAAGAACATACTGTACACTGAGCCGTGTATTTGCCGGAGGTAGGCATGACGCGTCGTATATACGCGGCAAATAACGTAAATAGAGAACTGTTCCGCGCGCGACGATAATTAATTCGTTGGCGGGGCTTGGTCGACCGGTGATCGCGTCGAATCGCAGGCTAGCTACCATTGCCTCGTCGCGGGTGATCGATCTTTCAACGGGGATATTGTTGCGGATCGACGCGGAAACGCGTGATTCCGTTGGTTTAGAGACGGCTAAGCGAACTGCGCCGCGGTGCTCTGGCGCTGGCGAAAGATGAAAGTCGCAAGTCATGCGCCTAATTCGTTCGAAACGTTCTGTCTTCTCTAGTGCGCGCAAGCTGACCGCGACCACGGCGACGAAGGCAGATGGAAAAAGTATTAACGAAAGATTCGAGCGTGGAGGTTTGGTGCGGGCCAAGCCGCGGTGCCACTCGCTTCTTTTTCACCCGCCCTCTTCCCGTTTCTTTTTCTTTTTTCTTTTTGCGATATCGGTAGAGCGATCCATCGACGTGGCGATTCCCGTTCTTTTCAGGAAAAAGAGACGTGGCCGGTCGTACGGAAAGACCGAGATAATTACTTTCGGTTTTCGGGCGTACGCTTGAGCGAGCGCAAACGAAACAGGCGTATCTTGCGGTCGTGAATTTAATTAAATATTTTCGTGACCGAATGTCCGCCATCCGCCGTGATCATCTTGCCTTTTCCTTTTTTTTTCTCTCTCTCCCTCCTAGACACCGGGCAATTTACTTTTTTAATGTCTGTAATGAATTAAACGTTTTCCCCCGTGATCTCCCTTTCTTTTCCGTCGTGTTCCCTTTTGCCAGCCGGTGTTACCAATCCCCGCCTCGTACGCCACCGTTTCCTCTCTTCTTTTCCCTCCTCGCTCTATTTTCCATCTCAATATTCCTCCATTGTCCATGCAGCTTTGCCTCGCCATCTTCTCAGTTTTTCCACACTCTGCGTATACCTCGTGTCTTGTACCATCTCATACACGGATGAAATTAGAGACAATGCGATTTTTCTACATGCATGTGTACTCGCTTACGGTGTCCAATTTCGTTCTCAAAACTCCCGGTAATTCGTACCTTCGTCGTTACAATTCATTCGCTAGCGACGAGAACGAACGTCACCGAGCCCGCTAGCCTCCTTAAACTTTTATCGTGGCCGGAGTTCGTCGAGCCGCGCGTTCGTGATCGCAACGCTATCCCTCTTCGCGCAGGTGCGCGCCGTGACGCGGTGTTCAAGGCGAGACCGTGTAAAAAGAGTCTCATCTCGCCCGAGGATATAGTATACTCGTAAAAACGTCGTGGATCGATGTAATCTATTTAATGTAGACACTTTCCAACGCCATATCGTTCCACGTTATATTCGAAAATTCGCCGACACACGGATCAATTTCGGTTCCCAATTAACATAAAGAAACGCGCGACACTGTGATTCCATTAGGTCGATCCTAAGATTCAATTTTATCCGCTCTTTTATTTCGCTTTTTTTTCGACCTCGATAGCGTAAATTGGATTTGACGACACCGGACGCGAGCGACGTCGCAATACAGGGGCGGATTGCACGACAGTGCAAGCAGCCCCGTGCTCGCCACTGTGCGGGGAAGCCGGCCAATTACATTACTTAGACTAATGTTATTGATGTCGTGGCGCGGAGAGGATTGTTTTTACCGCGCTGTGGCCCGTACTGCCTCGTCGTTTCGACATTTCCGTATGCCAGTGTGTCTACTACCGTAGAAATCCTCTTCCTGTTCCACGCCTCGCACGAGCCAGTTGCTCGCGTAATAATCGATTTCCGTGTATCGTTTGACGTTGCCGCGATCGATTCTCGTTTTCGTCGAGAAAAAACCGATCTGCCGATACGTGATTTAATCACGGGCTCCTTCGATTACCTCCGCGCCATTCTCGGATAAAATACGATTACGCAAGGAGATCACAGGGTGGCGTGGCGCGCGATTGTTTAGAGGTTTCGAACGATTTTCGTGTTTCGAACGGGAGGCACGATCGTATCCCATCGGATAGATTGGCTAGTAACGGCAAGGAGTGGATTTTTCGTCGTCCCGCCGGAGGAAGGGATTCTGAATGAGAAGTAGGAGCTGAATCCGAAGCAGAAATAGGGGGCGGAAGGGGATTGCGAGGAGGACAGCGACATGCGTGTTTCCTTTTCCTTTCCTCGGAATCTAATTTCGTCGAATGTCATCCTCGAGACTCGAGAGAGTGCAGCGATCTGCATTCGAGGTTGAATCGTCCGATAGCAATTTCCAAGTGAGGGGGAGAGAAGCTGTCGCACGCGGCTGAAAGAGAGAAACACACCGACCGAGTGGGGAACGGAGGGGTTGGAGGGGTACGGAAGAGTTGGTTGCGGGGAGGGGTTGAATCCTGCGGGAGGATACGCTGTCCGTTCCCGGGGAAGTCTCGTCGAAGTATCGAGACCTGTATCATGGCGGCTATAATACATTTTTTATCTGATCGAGGGGATCTTCTTTATGGAGGGTGCTCCGTGCACGCTTCTCCGTCGCTCTCTGTATCGGCGCATATGTACACGCGCGCCACCATTTACCCTGTGCCGCTTTTCGAATAGCTCGGTCGCTTCGTATCCTGTGTTCGTGTTTCTACTTTTTCGCGCAGACACCGTCGCTCCCTGGAAACGGCTACACAGGGAAACGCAGCCAGGTTCGTGCACTTCCACCGTAGCCTATATTTGTTACTTTCTTGCGCGACAATTAACGCGCGGCGATTTTCTCGCGGAGGAATTTGCTCGACAAAGTCGCTCGATATAGTCGCCATCGGTGATCTTAACTCCGATTAAGTCATCTAACGTGACTAATTTGTGGATTCCTAGGAATTTCAGACCGTGCACCCCTCCCGCCTCTGCCCCTCTCCCTTCCCGATCATTCCTTGGAAATCGTTAAAATTTACGACAGCGATCTGTTCGTGAAATAAAACAACGGCAATAGAGATCGAAATCGAAAGAGGCGCAAGAAAGGGTGGTCCCTGAGTGTCTGGGTTGAAGGCTGAATGTTGAGACAGAGGTATAGGCAAAGGCAAAGGTAGAAGAGGGAGCAAAGGAGCAGGGTAGCAGGGACTGAAGCAGAGCCAAAGACGGATGGTAGCGGCGGCGATGGTGGGGTGGCAAGGAGAGCTCCCTATCATGTGGGGAAGAGGGAGGGCGGTATAGGGGATTGAAAAGCAATTTCCCCGCGAGGGACGCGCGGTGTGTGGTCCGAGCTTTATATTAATGATCCAGATATATTATCGGACGTGACCGAAATTGCTGTCAAAAAACTCGGATATTGGATCGAGAGGAGATTGCGAGAAGGTCGCTCTTCTCCGGTTGCGCGCTTCTACCTACATACACACACACGCACGCACACACACACACACATACTTATGTGTATATATACATACACATATATTTATATATATTTGTATATATGTGTACATGTATGCCGATCGGTCACTGCTGAAAGTCGTTCTAAAACGGGCACTCGTTTCGAGGATATTTTGGTTTTCCGATTCGGTGTTTGTCTGCCGATCGAGCAAAACGAGGGCACGCATTTCGCGCGAAGCGACGAGTCCATTGAAATACTCGAACGAACGCCTAACGTTTCCTATGACCTTCGTCGTAAACTATCGGCGACGACTTCCAACGTTTCTATATCGCATTTCATGCACGATTCTCGTTCGCGTTTCCCCGTTGCAGCCACGTCTATTATTCTCGCCCATCACGAGATAATGCGTCCTGTCGTTCGCCGGAGGTTGGACAGATCAATTTTGTCCGCGGATTTCCCCGTTTCGAATCCGTGTCGCCTAAAGCGTTTCGCGTTCATTCCAGTCCCCTTCCGATAACACGCGAAACACGCTTGTTCATTTTCTGCCGGCCGGTTCAAGGAGACGATATCGAGCTACGACGAGAGAAGGAGGAGACGGGTTTTACAGAAATTGGAACGCGTAGATTATCGCTGGTCTCGCGCAAAGTGGACCACGCGATCGTGAATTAGACTATCTTCCAAGCGGAATATTTATAAGACGACGAGGCGATGGCGATCACATCACCGACGTACAAGTCACCGGTTTTCAGGAGGTAGAAACACGTCTGTGCGAGTGTGTATGCGGGTGCGTTAAATAGTGGATCCTGTCGCGTTATGTACATACGCGAAACATGTTTTATGCAGACGCGAGATAAGCGATTAAACTGCAACCCAGCCGTACCGGTTTCGAAATGATAAGCCCGGCTAATGAACGCACTTTTTGCCCGTTGAAATCCCTCCGGCGTGGCGTGCCTATGCTCGGTATCGAGCATCGCGTTGACGGCTCGTCTAACACGTGTTCGCGTACGATCGATCTGGTGGAAGCAAAATTTGTCTCGTTACTCGCAATAGCGTTCCATCGATGATTTACTCCATCATTTTCTAGAAGGATTTCTCCATCTCACTCTCTCCCTCTCTCTCTCTCTCTCTAGACTCGTACCTCGATCTCGATCGATTCAAAAAAAAAAAAAAAAAAAGAGAGAGCAGAGATTGGCTATTTAAATGCGATCGCATCAACGTGGACGCGCGTCTAATACGTCGATGGAAATCGACGCTGGTTTTTCTGTTAAGATGCCGCTAGCACGAGGTCACGTTCCGACTCGAAAGACCAATTTCCGCTGACTTCTATTTACATAGTTAGGTATACGGGTTGGATAATACGGCCCTGTCGAGTTGGTCGTTTGGTCGAGGGATAGCGAGAGGGGCTAGCTGTCCACTGGTAGAAGGATAGCTTGGCAGGAAGCGGGTCGAGGAGGGTATTACCGTAATACCCACAGTGTTTCCAGGACGGTGGGTAGGCGTAACTAAATTTCCATATCTCGGCGATTGTAATGCGCATTTAGCGGTGAACGACGACGACGACGACGACGACGACGATAGATCGAATTAGCGTTTCACCCCGGTTCCTTTTTCCCATGTTTACGCTTATACTTTCTAATTTCGTGAACCGACTTCCTTTCCCTTCCAACGAGCTCCTCGCACCGTAGAAGGAGCTTCTCGACTATATACCCGGCGACAAGGTTTTATCGGCGTCGGAAGCACGACGAACCTCCGTGATTTCGTATCCTTCCGCCTTTGATCGATCAACGGACCACATCGGGCCGAAAGGTCAAGCTCACAACGAGAGAATTGCGCCTCGGCTATAAATCCACGCGGCTGTTCGAACCTGTATTTACATGCGCGAGTAGCGACGTTTGATTGGCCGTGACGTCGTCGCTTGAAAGTGGCTTGCCAGCCCCTTGATTGGATTCTATCCTGGACACAATGAACTGTACATCGTACGATCCAACGTAATCGAACCAGGACGTCGGCACTGTGAGAGGTTGCCAAGGGGAAGAACGAGAAAGGGATACCAGCGGGATTATTACGGAGCATTGTACAAAACCGTGCGAAGATTCGCCTAACTCTTGATTGATTCTCTGTCTCTCTTACTCGCGAGTCAGCTCGCAACGGCGCCTCGATTAATTTGCGACAAGTACCAGAACGTTTTGTATATTTATTCGTACACTATTGATGTTTCGTTGTTTGTACGACCGCGTGTTTGTTAATAATTGTTTTGTCGATTATTCGCCGGCAGAACGCTTTTCAATATTTATCTTTCAGTGGCACCACGGTGTACACTGGTGAAACGGAGGAAAGTAAAAAATAACGTCAGCCTAGGATTCGAACTAGGCTGATAGACTACATAGAAGCGAGGAAAATCAAAGGAACGATCGTATATTGGTCACGTTCCGAGGGTGTGCTTGCTCATAGTAGTTTGATACTGATTGACGCTTGTTCGCGTGCGGAGGGATTAGCGATCCGACTCGTGCCGGGCAACCGCGTCTGCGCGCTGATTTCCTGCCTCACCGCGGCCAACTCGATTCGCTCATCGAGTATACTCCGTGAAATTCGCCATGACTCGAAGATTTCTGCTCTTTGGTCCCGTTTCACTAAAATATTCCCTCCTCTGACTCAACCATGTAAAAACTCCACGGTCGGGAAGCTTTTTCTGAATCGAAACCACGGTCAATGGGACACAGTCATGGGAACAATCGTATCGTTTAATCGCGTGGCAATTTCAATCTCGACTTCAATCTCTTTTTCCAATTAATCCGTGTCTGGCGTGACGAGCGGACAGACGGTGTTCGATCGTGTCGGTTTTACGCGAAAAAAAAAAAAGGTTCAAATTTGGCCGAGGAAGTCGATCTCCTTCCAGTGACACACCACTGCGGAGATATATCTATATATATCTATATCTATATATATATATATATATATAGTTCTCGTTTAGGTCTCGTGGGAATCAGGCACGAACGGAGTATCGTGTCGAGACGAGGATGCGAGCCATAGTCACGTCGAGGAATCAACGCGTGCTCGTAGTCGCGTGGTGCAGGGGTGAGGGGTGGAGATACAGTGAAGGGTAGTAAACGTAGAATTCGAGGGGTGTAGCGGTTTGGAAAATGTCGCAGAATCGCTTAAGAAATACGTAAAGCGAGAGACAAACAGCGTTTAATGTGGGGTAAGAAAATAGGAAGGAAAGGAAGAGTAAGACGATCGTAAGGGTCGCTGGCAGCGTGAACGAGGAACTATGGCGATTCGAAGAGCGGGGGCGGAGAAGGGATTTGTGGAACTCGAAGGGGCTCGGGGATCAGTAGGTTGGTTCGAGGGCTTGGTAGGAAGGGGTGACTGTACTTAGTTAGCGGACAATGCGGCCCCTAATGAACAGCCAGGGGCGGCCGGCAGAGCAGCCACTGGAGCACGCCATCTAGTCTGAGACAGACAGATTACGTTGCGTAGCGTTATACCGCGTTATCCTCCCCCGGCTGTTGCATTCGAGGTTCGCATTGCGTGGCAATTTCGATTACGGCCGACCGTTTCGTCGTTTACGACTCGAGTAAACCGTATCGACGTTCCTAAGTATCGTTCGGCCTCCTAAAGCGTGAAAACGTTCGCCGGGTACTCCGTCTGGCGATGGATGGACGCATCTTGGATAGGACTAGCCGAGCGTACGCGTGCATCTACTTACGCGAATACGCGCAACGATTATCATACAGGTTGAATTAAGTCGAGTCAGGTCTTGATCGTCGACTGTCAACGAAGAGGAGAATAGACCGTCCTGATTTTCAACTCTTCGGATTTCAGCGGGTTTGCAGCGTCTTTTAAAGGTCGATAGGATGAAAGGGAAGCGCGAAGCTGTCCCGTAGTCGCGTAACACGGTTAACGCGATGAAAATAGATTTCGGGCGGCTTGTAAATTAATCGTAACTTGCTCGTGGGTAACTTTTGCTAACATAGTTGAAAGTTGAGGTTAACGAGAGGCGTGTTGCCGCGCGGGACGAGTAACCAGCAAATTCGCGTGGAACACAGCGCGCGGATTTAAACATCTTCGCGGAATCGTAGTCGGTCTATAAAAAGAAAAAAAAAGAGCGCGAAAAGTACAGTTAAAAAGAAACGAAAAATTCGCTGAACGGGGGAAATAAAAAAGGCGAGCACAGCGAAGCATCTCGGTGACTTTACGACGCCGATGTAACGGTGTGTAACGATGCACTAAACGCGCGTGCATTTAAAACTTTAACATTGCAAAAACCGGTGTAAAACGTCGACATCTCGCCGACGTCGGTAGATAACGGTTGGAAAGAGCGATGCGCGTCAGCAGTCTCGAGAAAGAGATTAAAGAAGAGAGAAGAAACAGAGGAAAAGAATGTATAATCGAGGTAATACAACGAACGGCGTGGCGTGTTCGCCGCAATGGAAGAAACGAGCCGCGTTACGGCACGATTGAGATCCACTGGCTGCTGCGGCGGTTGTAATTGGATTCAATTGTCCCGCGTTAAATCAGTGACTGCACTCTCCTGCCAGTTCTCCATTCTGCGTCTATCCATCCGCTACTCCTACGACACAGCTCATTGAAACGAGTCGGCTACAGCGCGCTCGGAAAACCGAGTCCTTCACGACGTTCGCGGAAGCTTGAAAAGAGCTTCCGCCGCCAGTTCCGCCGTTGTATAGAAAAACACCGATTATTCGCGTAAATCTTTGTCTCGGCCGCGAGCCACGGACGTTCCGATTCACGCGTCAGTTTGTTTTTTCAATTAAAAAAATCGTCCGTTTATTTGCTGTTCCTAGCACGCGTTTCAATCGTTCCAGTTGCACTCGTCCGACTCGTTAAAAGCGTACAATGAGATAGGACCGGCCTTTGTAAAAAGTTCTCTTTTAATCGTTGATTCGTGTGAAATGTTGCTCTTATATCTCGGATTCGAAATCAAAATGATACGAAATTAAATATTTGAAATTGCAGGCATCGAACGTGTTCCTTCAATTATATCTCTAGACATGTTCGGTTCAAGATCGAAGAACACGGAACGCTTTGAAATATTCGATGAAGCATTAAAAGTTGTCCTATCGCAGGTCGATCGATGCCATTTGTAATTACATTCCTCGGTGAATCGGCGAACGGAGAAGTAGCAGGGGGTGGATTGCGCGCGAAGCTTTTTGATTTTTCATTGCGTCGAACGGAACGGCCACTTATCGATTGGTCTTTACTCCCATACTCGCGTATCGATAACAAGCTAAGCGGTAATTTTGCTAATGGCATTGCCGCGTCCTTTATATTCTACGCCATTTGCATCTTCCGTCCTTCTCGTCATTCCTCCTTCTGGTCACTGCACTTCCGGAAACATGTTTCGCGCTACGTGCGTGGCTTTCGTATAACATACCTTGCGCGTATTAAGGTGGCTCCCCGCTGATCGAATATCTTCATTTTCTTCGTGAACAGGATTCCTGGGCATTTAGTGAATTTTTATGGCCGTTTCTCGCTCCTCTCAGCAAACGCTGATTTTAAAGGATCTCGAACCCTAACGAACACAGTGGAGTTCGAAAACTTTAGATTTCCGAGTACCTTACGTATTCCAAGGATAAGAAGAGAGAGAAATAGGCAGTGCGGGTGAGATGAAACAGGTAGAGTCAATCGTTTTTTGTTTCTTAAATTAATACGCAAGTTGTGCAAATATAGTCATGTTTGGTATCGCTTCTACCGCGCGGATCTCAGTAATTTAATTAATGCTGTCTATATAGCGATATAATACAAAATATGAAAAAATGATATTTTTCTTATTATGATAATTCAGTATCAGTCGAATCACGTTAAAAGATGACCGTTCGGATTTCTGGTTTATGATGCGCTATTAAGGGCTGGAGAACGAGGCATGAAAATATGGAAACTCCAACTAAACGGGCATCATTCCGTATTCTATCTTTGAAGGAATCAGTTTTTATTACTTTAGAAATAAATGTCTTATTTTTTTTAATATGTACATCAAATGTCTCTTTAAATGCATACATTAAATTTAATGATTTCAACATATATACACAATACTTGTTTAATACATTGGACAGTCCTTTATCTCGTGACGTATTGCAGAAACGAAAAATTTATCTTGCACGATATAACATTTCTCATCATATCATTGCACGGTACAAGGAAGGCACATTTTCGACGAATACTAATCTTTTTTTCTTTTTTACATTATTTCTTCCCGAGGTACGAAGGTAAAGTTTGTTTTTCTAGTTACGATTATATATTTTTCTTCGCATGATTCGATAGCGCTTCTCAAGGTGACTTCATTAACCTTTTATGTATATCATCGATTTCGATTAGCTATCGAGGCACAATGTTTTCAAATTTACTCATTTTTTGCGAAAAATACACTGCTGACATAGGGAGCGCGGCTGGTGGTCTTGTTCCCGCCTCATATGCCACGTGTTAGACATTGCTTCTTGAAACAGATACGAAGGGGTTGTGTCGACAATTTATTGTTGTAATCATCTTTCCGTTCTCCTTCCTAAGTGAAGACCAACAACAACAATAAATATCAATAGATATCTCTCTCAAGAGGCAACGTTAGACAGGTGGCACTTCAGACGCGTGCAACACCACCACCAGCCATGCTTCGCAACTGTAGCAGTGTTTCTCTGCAAAAATTAGCGGATCTATAAGCTCGATATCTCAAACATTAATCGATATGGATAGTATCCATGAAAGATTAATGAATCGACCTTGCGAAGTACTATCAAATAATGCTAAATGTTATATAGTTTTAGTTAAACACGGAAGCGCATCTTCGTATCTTGGAAAATAATAATGTAAAAAAAGATCGTTTGTGTTGCTTGATGATTGCGTTGAACAAAATAACGTTGACCTCCATATATCCTTCACACGTCCAACTGCAAAAAAAAAAAGTGCTAATTAGGTACCTGCATTAAATTTCTGCTTTCTCGTAACTAGTGTCGGACAAAATTTTATTTACCTAGTAAATAATGAATAATAAATTAATATAATATTTTAGTTATGAATAAGAATTAAATTTCTTATTTAAACAAGTCATTTGAAGGGCATATTTGCTATTTCTTATTTGCAAATGAAATTCTATTATTTTTTCTTTTCTTTTTTTTTTTTGATTTAATTGGAAGATGGATGATAACGTATAAATAAATAGTTGTTGGTTTTGTCTTATACGTTTCGTTTTGTACAGTGAAAATATCGTGAAATTAGTACGGTTATGTTCCGATGGACAAATCGCAGTCGACACTTGCTTCTGAAACTACTTCCTTTTCAACCAAGTTGTCCGAAAGTCTAATTCATTTCGACGTATTCATCGTAGCTAACAAACATTGTTAAAAATGATCACTTATAGCGTGCAGTAATCTCCCGGATTGAAATATTATATTTGTGTAAAAATAAACTTGTTTACCGATAGACAAATAGTAAATAAAAATAGTAAATAAAAAATAAGACTGTATTTGTAAATATCAGGTAGTATATAACAAATGATGCTATTTTAAATAATTATTTAAATGAACGATTTATCGAATGATGTCCAACACTGCTGGTAACTAATAACAGTGTATTTCTACTCTATCGTTTTAGAATTCTGTTGGCTCTATTGAAACTTTGAAATTGTTGACTCAGAAGTTAAAAATGCAAGAAACGAGTTATCTAACATCAACTATATCAATTCTATTGTATAGCATAAATTTGTTTATTTTCAGAAATTATCGATAATTCCATAAAACAAAACGACAACTTTTATTTCTAAGATTACCTTCGACGCTTTAAACTAAAACTTTTGCGATTAAAATTAAAAAATAATTAGTTTCTCGTAGAATTGCTCGTTCTCTGGGAAACTAAAGTACTATGAGAAAATATTACATCGTAGTTCATTTCATCTTTCATGTAATTCGAAATTCACTGTTGCTTATACATGGACAAATCTTTGTTTCGAATATTATGAAAGAATTATCGACAAAGCTAACTAAAATGATCAATTGACGGTGAGTTTAATGAGCTTCCGTTCTTGGTACACGCAGTTCTCGGAAAAATTTTGTTATCGTTTCCCGCGATTGCATGGTTTCGGTCATATCAATCTTGCATGAAAAGCAGAATTTCGCTTCTCTTTGTACTTTTATTATTCGTTGTAGCGAATTAATTTTGAAATTGCAGTAACATTTAATTATTTCCGCGAGAATCATTATACGTGCATAATACTGTATAAATACGAACTGAGAGAAGAAATGAGCGTTGGTACAAAAGTAATTTGAAGCGCACGTTACGAACCGAGCTTTTAAATCAGACGCCCACAATGAATAATTAAAATTTAGCAGAACATTTTACTTCACTAGGGTAACATACAGCACGCGTGCAACGTTGAGTTTTGGTCCTGTCTTTCTTTAGTTCGCACCCGAATCAGCTCGTAGGTATCGTTGCAGATTATGTGACATGCGCGGTACAGATAACTTGTAAAACACCACTTCATGGTAATTGCGGAAGAGTAGAGTGGTGGCTATCTCGTCGCGCGAGAATGACGCTCACCATCTTCTTTCTTTACCCCTTTAAGGGGTTGCGTGCGTGTACGTCTTGCTGATTAACGAAAATACCAAGGCTTCCGAGAGCTTGTACTACACGAAACAGCGTAATTCCTAGGCTCACGCCACGTGGACGCAATATAGTTGCAAATTGGTAAGAGCAGATTCGTAATGAGTTGTGGTTATATACCGGTTATTCGATCTTTGCGTCGCGATCATGCGATTGTTCGCGTTCAACGGTGAACGGTTTACGGTTTATATAATTATTTCTGGGAATTTCGAGCGCGTCATTATCGCTAAGAAGCATCCGCGAGACGAGGGAAATTGCGATCGAACAAGCTACTCGTACTTACGCGCAATCCATCTTGACGTCCTTAGTTATTAATGTTCTCGATACAATCTCGAGGTTATGCTTTACGCGCATACGTAGCTGATCTTACGTAGGTAGAATAGACAAACACAGACAGCTAGTGAGAATGTGTGTGTGTGTGTGTGTGAGAGAGAGAGAGAGAGAGAGAGAGAGAGAGAGAGAGAGAGAGAGTAGCGAGAAATCAATCGATTTTCGCGATTACGTAGACATCGAACATGCCACGCGATTCGAGTTTCCCAAGCGGAATTAATAAGAGTAAATTAATAATGAAACGAGCTTGCCCCCTCCTCCGGCCGCGTTTCTCGCCTTTCTCGATTTAATCTCTTTGCGCGTAGCTACTCGGCATTCGCGTACAAAAGCGAAAGACTTTTCAGCTGCGAGCCCGGCAACTTTAATGAAAATAGTTCTTACGTTTTTACCTGCGAGTCTCGAGGGGGGTTTACGCGACCCCTTAACGAAGATTCTAATTAAGCGAACCTCCCACATCACGGCCCTAACTCACGCCCGTCACCTACCCTTTCACCCTGCCTTCTCCTCTCGTTCCACGCGAACGTCGTTTTCCAAGAGAGCCACGTAAAGAATAAACGTTGTTGGTCGCATCTGCCAACCTCGTCGACAGACGTACGTATGCACTATACACACATCGATGCCAACGTCGATATTTCCCATTCGGACGATAGGGGCCATTGTACCAGGCGGTAGAATAGCGTCTCGATAAATCCTCCGTGTTCAGCGTTTTAAGCTTCTTTCGCGCGTCTACGGATCGACATCGCGAGCATAGCGAGCATAACGAACAAACAGGTTGAGCAATCAATTTAATTTCTCTCCTCGTTCCTCCTCCTCCCTTCTCTTCTTCTTTCTCGGTTTCTCTTATTCGCTCTCTTTTTTCTCTGTTTCACCTCGTCCTCGTACTCCTTCGTACGGCCACCTTCTTTTTCTCCTCTCACCAGGTCTAGCTACTCGTGTGACGTAGCCCAGCTGTTAGTAGTTAAGAGCAATGGTTATAATGAGACCCCCATTACGTCGCGACTTTTAAAATCTGTCTCTGACAGCTGGACCACGATGGATTATTCTTTATCCGCGGGCAACAGTTTATTTAAAAGTAACGAGACCGGCACGGATAATGAGCCGTCCTTCTTTATTTCCATCCGCGCCTGTCTATGAACTTCTCTCCGGCTTCTCTCCCGGGAGAGAACCCGGCTTCCGTTTCTCTTATATGGCAAGCGTAATTGAAGTTTGTATCCAACGTAATAAATGTCCTCCGCGTGTACCATGTAATTAATAAATTCCGGGATTAAAGAAGCTCGCGCCGCGCAGTTCTGGCATAGTTTCGCGGGCAGCTTGCCTTGCTTTTGTTCGATTCGCCAGTGGCCGGCAACGAACGTACGCGGCCGGATCGCCTTTCCAAATACGAACGTTAATTCCGTTCCGTTAGAGTTCAATTTCAGAGTAATGGTTTCTCATAAAGGCCGACGCAAATCGATAATTCGATTCTCCCTTCGAAGATCAAAATAGAATTTTTTATCGCGCTATTCGGAACCTTTTCGAAACCTGACAAAAACGCGTTAACAAATTGAATTCAACGACGGCCATCGTTCTTTCTCGCGATGTTCTTCCCTTCGTTTGCTTAGATCTCTTTTAATTATCGGAGGCGAATAATCGTTCGTTTAAGGCGAAATTAATGGATTCCTTCGGTGCCGGCAGGTGGGGGCGGGAGTTGGGGTGAGATTTATTTTTCCTCGCGCCACCCCCTCTTCTCCTCGCCATTGCCTTCGTCGTCTTTTTCACGGCGTAACGACGGGGGAACATATGAGGGCACGCTGGAGGGGGAGGGGGTGGTTACGGCGCCATGGAATCTCCATAATTCTGGCTTACAGAAAATGACAGCTTTTAGCGTTGATGCACAGTTTATACCGGGCGTATTATTTTAAGTGGCGCTGTCTGTATAATTCAAGACTCGGGGTGCATAGACGGAGCGAGCGAAACAGAGGAAGAGTCTGTGGTATCCAATTCGCGAGAGAAAGGGAGAGGACAAGAGCGAGAGAGTTTGGGGGTGAGGACGACAAAGAGGTTGGGGGAGAGCACGAACGATAGAGAAAGGAAGAGAGACGGTCCATACGAGAAAACAGGATGAAGAGAACGGTAGGATGAGGCGGAAGGCGAGTGAGAGGTGAAACGGGAGAGTGTGGGTGTTGCAGGGGAGGGGCGGGAAGGTCGACGCGGTAATGGCATCGTCGTGTCGCCAGCTTAAAGCTCCAGTGATTCTCAATCACGCGAATCCATTCTCCGTGTCCATAGCGTTGGCGCCAAGTCCGCGTCGCGGATGAAACCGTCGGAGGCTGCGCTGAGATACTTTCCGCTCCGTCGATGCCGACGTTTCTTCCGAACTACTGTAAAATAAATAAACTCGGCCAGCATGTTCACGAGCTCTCTCGCTCCTCTCTGTCCCTCTCTTCCATCCGGTCTGTCCTCTTTTTTTCTCTCCATTTTTCTCCCGTGCATCGAATTTGAATTCATTCACGAGCCGGATAAAACACGGTCGCTCGCGGCTAGCTGGTACGCGAGCATAATGGACATCGACGAAGAAAGAGGGGAAGAACGTCAAACGTTAAAGAGGAAAAAAGAAGAAGAGCGAGTAAAAAGGGTGAGAGGGAAAGAAGCGGCGGCAGAGGAAGAGCGGAGGGGGGGAAGGGGCTGAAGAAACGAGCAGAAGGGGACCAGCTGCGGTTTCCTCTAATCTTTGTACAGCTACGGCCCCACCGAATTAATACGAGAGCCTCGAAGAAAAGATAAACATTCCCGTGAATACTCAGGGGTATACAGGAGAGCGAGTGTGTGTACGCACATGCGGGCAACCGTAGGCAGTAGCATGTGCTTTGCCGGCAAGATGTTTTGACCGACGAGATCCCGTCGTCACGGATGTCGTTTCTGCTTAATTGTTCGCTCTCCCCTTCGTATCTTCCTTCTTGGTTCCATCGAACGCGAACGCCGGCAGCGCGAAACCGAGCACCACGATAGATGGAACCCTCGCCGTGTCCTCCTCCGACGTGTTTCATTCTACGCGTTCGAAAGAATAATCGTAAGTTCATTAAACGGAAGTCGATTCGCAGTTGCGACCTCGTCGTTAATATTCCGTCGGTATGCCGCTACCGGAGAGTTAGTTAATCGAGGCCGAATTCGAGAACGAATTCCGACAGCATCGGAATGGCGAAGAAAAATCCATCTTTCTTCGGAAATAGACGCATTTAACGACGTAAGTAACTCGAAAAGGATCTAAGGCTGGGATGCGTTGTCGTTGGTTAAGGTCTCGAAAATTGGGTGGGGATGAGCGAAGATAGGGAAGAGATCACATGGCGGAGAGAGACGGTAGCGAAAAGGGGCTGACAGGGTGAGACAGGAAATAGAGAGCAACGGAGAAGGACGTGCACGACGTAGAAAGGGTGGGACAGATAGAGAAAGAGAGAGAGAGAGAGAGAGAGAGAGGGAGAACGAGGGCCGATAGACGTAGGCGCCGGCCAAGTTGCGCCGCTGATTGCACCACAAAGGGTGCAATTATGCGGCCCTCCAGCAATCACCGCGCATTCTGCCCACCATTTGACCCCTCGACACCCCTCGAGCCCCTGAAACCCCCGCCATACCCCGAGATATCTACCGTCCCGGGTACACAGGCAGCACACTGCGAAGCACGACAGACATATCACCGGTCGGGCCACCGTCGCTTTTTATTTAAATGCACCCCCTCGACGAGTCTACACCCTGAATGCCCCACGGAGTCTATGCAATTTAACCTGGTGGTGTCGCGAGAAAAAATCTGTTAATGAACGATTGTCGGCTACTGGGATTCGGATGAAAATATCCTGAAAATTGGACGCCTTTCTTTCCTCCTTTCTTCCGTTCGCTCGTTCTCTCCCTATTCGTATCATCCTCCACCCCGACTCGTCGTTTGAATTCGCGCGATGATCAAACGTTTATTCACCGGTCTTCCTGGCCGCGTGCCTCCTTGCTGGATAATTTATCGATGCGTTACGTTCGACCGCGACAGATTTATTTCTCTTTCGTTTCTCTTGTCCGTCGTCGATCTGTCTGTAAATTCAACGTTTCGTTAATTACGTATACGTATAAGTCTCGCGTTATTTACATCTCCTATACACAAGATAGCGTGCATTTAGTAACGTACGATATTTCGAACGTTCCACCGTTCTAACGAAGTACACTGCCTATAGCAGACGCGAGGCGAACGAACCTAATTTCTGGCTTTTTGCCTATTACACGAGAGCACTCACGACGTTGTAGCGATTATGGAGAAAGGGCGAGCGAAGGATGAAAAAAGCGGCAGCGAAAGAGTGGAGACAAGGGCCGAGGAACAGACAGAAGGCAAGAGAAAAAGAGAGGAGCGATATCGTGAGACGACGAAGGAGGTACGATGGAAGAAACGTTCCAGATGTGTTCCCGGCTTCTGAACAAGTTCAGAGTCAAGTTGCCAGACCTCGTCTCCACGGCCGTGGCTCGCAGGCAGGAAGTGCCGCATTAAAGCCGCTAATCTGCCTGTTTTCATGGCTCTTCGTTGCTCCTCGCGTCGCTGCTCCTACTCTTTCCCGCTTTTGTGCCCTCGCTCGTAAAGCGTATGTTTATGCCCGTTAGTTAAGGAAACGAACGGGGGATCGATACGCGGATGAATGTCAGCGTCGGGATTGTAACAAACTTATTACACGGTCACGCGATAAGGAAACATTTTTCTGTCACGCCCAAATTGTCCTGTAACGTACTTAGATCCTATTATCGTATTCTTCGATTCGTCGTGGATCGATTTCAACGTTCGTGTTTCATCGTCGAACACAGGGATTCGCGCAGATGTAGTTCTTTATCAAGTTATTTGCCGTGGTAGTACGCGTTGTCACTTTCCCAAGTCGTATATTTTTAAGCGTATACCGACGAGACCAAACACCGGCCAGGTTTAAAGTAAATTTTAAAAACGTATTCGTCGGGGTCCCCGACGAAAATCTCTCCCAATGGCCCGTTTCTGTAATCCGAAGACATTAATTTGTTGGCAGGACGGGCTTAAGAGTGTTGACCTGGCCGTTCTCCCGAGGGACTCGTTGTATTTTCTCAGGTTATCCGGGAAGAATCCGGGAAACAGCGCAGGACGTGCCGGTCAAATTCTACGCTCGCCGACGTTTGTGCTTCCGTCGCACGATGGACGGATCGTCTCGACTGTCTGTTCTAACGCGCTTTTCAAATATTGATTTTTCGATTTCGCCACGTGTTCGACCAACGTGTCCCATCGATCATCACGATCGTTTCCTTCGAAGATGAAATCCTGTGGTCACCGAGATTCTTGACTTTGTCTTAGTTCTACCGTTATAAATGTTTCCCACTTGTATCTATTACATCGTTATATCGTTACCGATTCGAATTAGAACCTTCTACCTCGGGAACCCAAGGGATATCCCTTCCGTTCGATTCGATCGAAAGTGTAAAATCGGCGGTCTCGTTTGCAAGGGTTCTTCTTCAGGGAGCGAAACGGCGCGGGCGTACGGGCGCGTATCAGTGCCGTCGGTGGCAGAGATCCAGGGGCAGAGGTGGCTCGCAAGCAAGAACGGGCGGGCAGGACGGGAGGTTATTGCCTGTTGGGTGATTTATCTAGTAATACTAGTCGACAGGCCACGAGGCCGGGGCACCAGGCATGGGGGCAAACCCGTGCCTTCTACCCCTACCCGTGGGGCCAACCACCGGCACCGGTGGAAATTAAAAACTCACTTTATTACACGTCTCATTCTGTGCTACCCCCTGGTTGCCTCTGGCCTCGCACCCCCGGCAAACCGTCTGTACGATCCTCTCCTTTCCTCTTTTCGCTCCTCTCGTCCGCTGCGCCACTCCGCTCTCTCGTCACATCCTGCCGTCCCTGCAGCGCCTCGTTCACCGCGGACCGACTTAATATGAGGCCGGCCATACCTGATGGAACGAATATTATTAAAGTTCGCCCGCACGCGAAACCCGTGAAATATCGCTGCTCTCTTTCTCTCTCTCTTTCCCTCCCTCTCTCCTTTCCTCACCGTCGACGCTCCACGTCTCTTCTCTTCAGCGTTTAGACCCTTCACCTCCTCCACTCTCGGCCTGCTGCCTCTTGCCACCGGGCTTTTATTATCTGCCTCTAGCTTATACTCGAGACGGTAGCGAACTCCCAGAAGCAAAAATAATCACGGGTAAGCCGCGATGTAAATACGCTGAGTTTCACCGCCACCCTCTCATCCTCGCCTCCTGCTCGCCACCCTCGTCTCCTACCTTCTACTCTTACTCCTCCTTCTCCTGTATTCCGGAATAGAGTCCTCCTCCTGGGTTTTCCATTTGCGCCAGCGGTATACTCCGATTTTTCAAGTTTTCGCGAAACAGGATGAAACGCCGCGATGGATCGAACCGCGCGCTGCCACTTCCTAAGGTACTCCCGTACCAAGTAACGGAACGTTACGCGATGGATTATTTATGATTCTATGCTTTTATCTGTATTACTTCGTCCACTGCGACTCTGACTGCGCCGCCGTCCCCGAACCCGCACTTACGTATTAAGAATGCTTTCCTGCACAGTGACCTGTCGCGAAACGCGAGCCTTTTCTGTAATTCCAAACGATGCTATGATGCCTTGCAGCCAAAGGTTTCGTCGATGATCCGCCTAGTAGAATCAGTAATGCTCTTTTCGCGATTTTGTTCTACCATCGTTGCCGCTGTGTATCCTTAGACCATGATTACAGCGGATGCGACCAACTCGATACGACAAAACCATCGATTACGTGCATAAACTTGTACGTGTGCATGATTTTCGGTTTTCCGGACGTTTCATCCCTCAAAACGTTGGACTACACTAGTGTACTATAGCACAGGGTTGTTTCTCGCGCTCGTGATAAACCGAGCCAATGGAACAACAAGCGCGTGTTAAATACAGGAATTCTTACGCACGAACTTATCGAATCGAACATTATTGGCCTCTTTGCTTTCCTCCTTCCTCTTTTCAATCGATGACTAAATTTTCCCTCTCGGTCGGGGGACGTCTCTGTATAATCCGCAGACAATCAAGATCGGTCGGCGGAGCGAGGCGGGTAACGCGATTGATTCAATTTCCAACGTAAAGGGAGCGGTTACGGAGGGAAAATTGAAGCAGCACGTTGATCGGGCTCAAAACGGCCGTGGAACATACTTTATCTTATCGAGGAGACATTGGCATGAAACGCGAGGTCTCCTAATCATCTCGCGTCGCAGCTGCGCGGCCTCTTTTCTCTTTCCTTTTTCCACTTAGTATCTCGTACTTCTCTCTCTCTCTCTCTCTCTCTCTCTCGCACTCTCGCACGCTATATCGAGTGCCTACGCATTCGTCTGCACGCGTATGCACGCGTGTGCGCGTGCATAGACCTCGATGTCGTACCCATCGGTATCTGGCTCGTTTTATTAATGTCAATAAGGCAATTATCGTCGATGAATGGCGTGGGTGGGTATCTTGCTCATACCGCTGTCGTGCCGAGTTACCTGCCTTCGGTATCGATGGCTACGAACCGATGTTTTTAATGCGCCCGAATAGAACAAGTTCGTTCACCGTGCGAGCGACGCCCTCCGGTAGCTTCGGTTTCATTTAGAATCGACGAAAAAAAAAAAAAAAAATCGATGAAACGCTCGATTCTAACCCCCACGGTTCGTGCAAACAATTGCTTAATATTTCGGCGACGGATAATACTAGCATGGAGGGCAAACAGCGTGTCGGCGACGAAATAAACCAAGTCAAATAAAAACGTGAAAGCAAACGAAACGGGAACGTAACGCACGATTCGAAAACTAGCTTCCCCTGCCCTGCCCTTCGGTCCAGGCCTATGTGCAACTACACGATTTCAATTTACCTGTAAAGCGTCACGCTGGTGGCTGCATCAAACCGATAACATCTATCTGCTGGAGGTGGCTTAAAGAAAATTATCCACGCTGTATCCACGTACCAGAACCGATTTCTTTCCGCTGGCTTCTTGAACGTTTGCGCGTTACTCAGCGCACTCGCTGAACGAAATATACCGAGGGATGGGGAGAATAATATAGGAAAGAGGGGTTTCTCCAGTCTCCGCTAAGCAATATCCATCCACCCCACATGCCTGCCTGCCTGCCTGCCTGGCTGCCTGCTTGCTTGCCTGCCTGCCTGCCTGCCTGCCTGTCTGCCTGTTCGTATTATCGGTATGTACAGACGGGCTCTCAGCAATTTATCCATTACGGTCCCAGTCGCGCGCGCACTATTATTGCATTTTTTGAAATTATTGCTCTCCCGGCATCGACGTCGCACGCCACCATCTTGATTGACAGGCTGTGCGCGCCTTTATCGCGTATGAGCGCACCCATGGGCCGTATCGCGTATATACGCGTGCCGCATCGATTTATCGTTACGCCTTTTCTACCCGCGAAACCGTAACCGTTTATCGAATCGTTTTATCGATAACGAGAGACGCTCGTTACGGCTTAAGAATTGCTTATAGGCTGCTGATACAGTGAGTACCTGTATAAATGCGAAAATCTCTCCTTCTCGGGGAATCTGGGATGATCCATAAACGTTCGTCTACTTATTCTGCTTTATTCGATCATCGGGCTTCCATACGAATCTTCAAAATAAATTCGCGTTAATCCGATACAATCGCGATTCTAACGAAGATCGACGAAGGAAGCGAGAAAATAAAAATTAAAGACGCGTACAAAGATACATAATGCAAGGAGAGGTTGCAGCTTGGACAAATGCATCGTTACAGATTCAGAAAATTTCTTAGGGAAACGCGATGCGAGATAGAGCTAGAAATGCAATATTCTGGATCTTTTATTTTATAGCAAAGATCATCGCACTCTTCGTATCGTTTACCCTACGCATATCGGCTGGTCAATTATTGAGATCGATAATTACGTATACAAAGGTCGCGTATTATTAACGAGCTGGTTCCGTTTTCTCGTTAAACAAACCCCCGTTTTATCATAGCCAATATTTCCATGTGGCTCTTAGGGGACGCGTACGTGCGTAGACTCAATTACCCGAAGTGTGTGTGCCTGGTTGTGTCCGAGGAGACTTGACGGGAGCGGAAAGAGGCGGGCTGAAAGGAGCGCGGTAATACATCGTGTCCGAAGCAACTGGAAGGATGTACGAGTTCGTTTGGGGCAACGAAGTCCGCAGAGGCTCCGGTAAAGGTTGGCGCGGTAAAAAATTCAGAGGGTGAATAAATCAAGGAGCGTCGCAGCAGCAAGTAGCGAAGCGGTAGAAAGCGGAGAAGCGGTAGCAGCCCCGTGCACGGAGACCGATCTAGCGACGAAAGTGCGGCCGACGCGCCACGATCTCGACGATCCTCTTCTTTTGTACATACTTTATGGCGAATAATGCGTGAAAAGGGACGGGGCCGGCCCTCGCGCGTCTCGTTTCACCCTGGACATTCCCACGTATAACGTTCCAACGTAATCCTCTGATCCGTCCTTAGACGCACGATGATTTAGGGCGCCCCTTGCACTCGCACGTTGCTTGTCTTCTATTACAGAAATACGATTAGCCACGCTAGCATATGTATATCAGAGCATTGTCGTGTATTCAACCTATCCTGTATCTCGTTATTCTTCGCTCGAACGATGCTCGGTCGTTTTTCATTCGGTCCTCCATCGTCGAGTTATTCGCTGAATAAAGGACATTAATCGTAACTCAACGCGTAACGTTTGCGCATTGAAGCTACTACGATTCTCGACTGAGTATTCGAGGCGTTTCGAAACGCGTATCTTTCGTTGGTATTAATCTACGCTTCAGGATACGTAGCTTGTGGGGTGGGGACAGGGAGGCGGAGGGGTAAAGAGATCGGTAATTACAGGACGCTATGAAGTAATGTCCGATACCTTTTACGCTACTATCTATTTGCGAGAAAAAGGATTAAGAGGCCGGACAAGAAGGATTGAGAAGTTGAGTGGGTGGGAGGGATGCCAGAGGCTGGGAGAAAGGTAGGGGAGGAGTGGAAAAGTGAGAAAGAGAAGAAGACACGAGAGGGAGGAACGTATCTATATAGTAGGTATAGATCGTACCGTATCGTTGAGTAAGTTGGAAACGGAGGGTAGGACGCTCGGGGGGATGGTGGCTCATCTTGTAATGGACTCAGAAGACAGGCGAGTCGGCTAATGGACCCCTGCTCTTCCAGAAAAGCTCTCAGTATCTGTGCCACACGAGCATCGATGCCATCGGGCTGCGTCCTTCCAAAATCCGCAACGCGTATCGGTAGCGTGCTGCTGTTTCTCCGCGATTCTGTACGGCAGATACGGCTCGACCAGCGTTTTCCTAGATCGATGTATTCTATCCGGGTCCGCGCGACGTGTATCGCTTGATAGACGAAAAACTGACCGGTTGTTTGCCGAGTTCACGCTCAAAAAAATATTTGACGTTACGCGGAGGATAACTGGGTATCTACGTGTTTGGATAACGGGAAATAGCGGGTCGGAGCGTGTAGGAACTCGCATTGGATGACCAACGACGCGAACTCTCGTTGCACAAATATTTTCTCGCGGAGACGCAAAACAGCGAGAATATTTAAGAGGATGCACGTTCTTTCGAAACAACGAACGGCGCACGATATCGTTCACAGGCCCTGTGAAACGTTTAACCTGGTAAACGCGCGCGTAACTTCTCTTCGAGCCACGAGAACAAGTCGTTCGGGAGTAATTAACGAATTATTGAGAACGAACAGTTGACTGGAATGAAAATATATTCGATTGGCGTGCGTTGGCTCGCGTGTCACAGGGGATGGAATCTTAGAGGTAGACGAATGGAACTCACCTCGCAGACAGACAGCAGAGGGAGAGAGAATTCCGAGGAAAAGGGAGCTGTGGAGAAGGAAAGCGAGCCAGAGGTAGTCGTTCTACTCTCATCTACTCCCACCGAGTCGCACCGTCTTTCTTTTTATCCTTCGCCAGTCGTCCTTTCCCGGTCCACTCTTGAGAGTAACGTCTACCTTCGTTGATGGGCAACGCCACTTGAGCGGCACTAACACACGGTCTCGGACACACTCTACGTAGCTGTCCGGCCGATGTCCGATACATCAGGTCCATGCATAATAAATCCACAGGAGCGGAGCGTGCGGAGCGCAAACACGCGCGCTGCCTTTACCCGTATTGGACGAGCGGATGTTCGGCGGAACAGAGACAGGAGGATGCACTTCGAGTCGAGTGGGAACTTTGAAGACGGGGCACGGGACGTTTCTCCGCGCGCGTGTTTGTCCTCTTGCTCATCGAGAAAGCCTTCGCCCGGATATCAATATCCAGGCTCCGTTGGCGTTAGCGGGTAAACTTGCCCATCAAATTTTTGCCAGTTCGCTTGCCGTGCCCGGTGGGGAAATTGCACGTGAAAATCGGACAATTGGTATTTTCGAGTACCTACCTATCTCTCTCGAACGAACGTCGAATTTTCTAACGAGAAACTTCGAGTCTGGTATGCTGAAAAACAAATACGCAATTATCGTTACGGACTCGTTAACGGGAACGGACGTTGAATTGCGTTCCCTGTTTCGGAGCAACATCCTGGCAATTACGGGGGAACGAAGGGGTGTATCGCGTGACTACGGGAAATTTAGGTTTTATCGAAGAAAAGCTCGATCGAATTTAGAAGTTGGAACCGGTGTGCGGGGCTCTCTTAATTAACGAACGCTAAATAAATCCGTTTCGGGGCGAAACTCGAATGGGTCGGGCACACGGGGGTATGCGGGTGGCAGCCGTAGAATTTATTTCGGCATCGACACGGAACGTTTCTTCGGGAGACAAGGCAGTTCTCGCTGGTCTGGTTAGGCGAGAGAGCGAGTTAGCTAGCTAGCTAGCCGAGTGCCGTTTAGTTTAATACACGTAACGCTACTCTCCGACTGCTTTTTCTCCCAAATACTCTACTTCCAACCGGTTCGAAGTAGTATAAGTCGTGGACAAAGTAGACGGCGTACAGAAAACCTCCATTAAAGTCCCTAGAAGTGATTAGTACCTTTCCCATCTTCCCCCTCTCCTCTCTGTTTTCTCTATCCCGATCTTTCTCCTTTCCCCGTTCTTCCCTTCGTTACTTCCCCGCTACTATCTCCGTATACCTCCTCGTATCTCTATTCCTTCAAATCTTTCATCTATTCCACCTTCTAACTAGCCACGCTAGCGGTTCGTCGCTCGGAAACGCGCCGCGCGTTTCGAACATTCGTAATGGACGCGAGAAGCCGGACTCCGACTGCTCGAAAACGAGATTCCACGGTATATTCCCCGTGCGTATTTTGCTCGCTTTTAAAAAACCCATTCTCATTGGTTTCGGTGGTCGCCCACGACGCAAAGTCGTTTTTAAGCGGGAGAAGCAACACGGGACACGAGTCGACGAGATTTTCGTTCAGCGGAGGCCTAGCTGCGTTGGCGACCGCGAGTTAAAAGCACAGACAGCCAGGCCTGCCGCAACATTCTAGGAAATTAAATTCAACATAGATAGTTTCGTTCCTGATTGCAGATGAAACCTGGCAATCGCCCCAATTTCATTTCGTTCTCGCGAGAAATAGAGGGAAAGGGAACGCTGGTACGTGTGTACGTGTACATGCGGTATCGATGACGGTGATGCCAGTAAAGGGGGGCGGGGAGGGGACGGGCAGTCGAAAAAAGGGTGGATGCGGATTGTAAACCGACGCGTCGAAATCCCGATTCGAAAAATAGAGCGCCGCGTTTCCCGTGAACCGGAAACTTGGCGGACGTTAAATTTAGCCGCGCACCGATCGGGAACGTTCGGGAGACGGTTAGATGGGATGGGTGAGCCGGTGGGCGGGAAAACGGGTGGGTAAATCGACGACGGAACGGAGAAAAGTATAACGTCGAATCGAACAAGTTTCAGAGAAATGTCATTTCGCGGGAGTACGTAATCCACTCTTCTCCCTGATTTAATCAGAGACCAGTCATAAATCAGCTGGTAATTAAAAGAGACCATCGTCGATAGCGGTAGTAAACATGGCCTAATCCATTTCGCAGGGCAGCTCATAGGTGTGGATAGTATGGGAGTGGAAAAAAGGTCGTAGCCTTTCTAATTTAATCTGGCGAATGATTCCGTGATTCTCGGAGCCGGTGGCAACCCTTTCATTACTTACGTCCCCACCCTAACTCACGAGGTACCCTCGCGCGCCACGGCAGCTCCCGAGCCTCTGTTCCTCGCTTTGCCCCGCGGACACCCCCAAGAACCGGCGCAGAACACTAAATCAGCGACCAGTGTAATTTTTGTAATGGGAGGTGTGGCCTCGTAGGGGTGGTAGACGCGTCTCCCACCGGGCGAACCGGACATATAGTAGGGATGCCATCCCTGCGTTCGCCTCGCGTCGAGGAATGGTAGGGTTTCGTAGGGGTGATTTTAGGGGTGGAATTCTACGATGCGAGCACGCCGCTTCGGTGGTTAATCCTTCGTTGCTATTTCTCGACTCCGGTTCCGATCCACCACACAATCTTCCCTCTCTCTCTCTCTCGCTCTCTCTCTCTCTCTCTTTCTTTCGCTTCACCATCACTCTCTTTCTGCACCCCTGTTATCGTTCTCTTTTTCTTTAGCCTGTATGCTTAGTTCTGTATGCGCACACTTCCATCAGCGATACAAAGCGATTCCTTCGTTGGTTTATCCTCGAAAGAACGGTAATTAGAGACTTCTGTTCCTACGAGCGATACCCGCGTGGTTATTAAATCGCGCATCATTGAAACGTTTCCACCAAGGTTTCTCTTTTGCAGGTCCAACGACCCGCATCTATCGACTTCGTTATTCCGGCCTTTAATTAGCGTACATCAAATATGCAAGTCAAATGTCGAATCGTCGATCGACCTTTTAAAAAAAGACCTCCGTTATGATCCGCTTATTTTTCTTCTCTTTTCCAATCAAATCCGCGCACTCGACTCGTGGCAACATATTCCGAACCGATATGACTCTGGCGCTTTGATCGTCGTCTTAATCGGCTTGAAATGCGGACCCTGCTCCTCGTTGCTGAGAATTTCGCTCGAGTAGCAGTTAAACTGCGCGGCAGCGTAAATGGTTCGATGATAGGCGGCCGCGGAGTGGGGCAGCGAGTGCGGGTTGCGTTTGATGGCGGGTGCAAATACGGGTTTCGGCTCGCGCGAGTTCCTCGGGTTTGGATACGGGTGCGATGACGGTCGAGTCCGACTGATGCGGAGTGGGGAGATAGTCAGTGGCGGGGAAGGTGGCAACAGCGGCGTAGGGATGGAAATTTAATACACGGGTGGGGGTAGAAGCACGAGAGTGGGGCGGCTGGAGGGGCGAGCGGCGGTAGAAGTGGGGATTTATCACTTTCGGTGGCGTGCCGCGGTCGCACGCGGTGCTCGGTAGTTTACAACTGACCGCCGAGCGGGCGGTTTCGTGACTCTTGTCGTCCGCTTCTAGATCCTGCGTTTATCGTGTTTAAAGGACGCGGGATGTCTCGTTCCGCGGTAGAGTAAACAGGATCGCGATCACGATCGAAAACATCTTCGAAGATCCGTATATTCGAGCGAATTCCATACCTTGAAATAAATGTTTCGATGTTTCATGGAGAGGCGAATGATAAATAGTGAACGTTGTTCTGTGCAGCTGGTGTAGTGTCACGTGACGGAGGGAATCTGGAGAACCGTGCTCGGCACAAGGTACTCGTGGAAACTGGCTCGAGATTCGAACTCTGTTAGGTAAGTCTCCGAATATTTTAATAAATTATTGTTATACGTTGTACGATGTTAATTTCTAGTGACACTTGATGCACTAGTATTTCTTCTCTCTCTCTCTCTCTCTCTCTCGTGGCTTTTTGTTTTTAATGTAATCGCTAATTGGAGTGATAAAAACGAAACGCCAGAGAGGAATTGGAAATGCGGTGTGTAATTCAAATTTCACTAGTTCCACTCGGCCAGTCCAGTCCGGCCGCGATCACACGTTCAATTTAACAGGGGCTTCCGGTGAAAACCGCATTTGCCCTTTCCATAGTGGTGCGATTAACGTGCGCGCGCTCGCGCTTGTTCCCGCTCAATCCGCGTCGTTCGAAAATTGTTATAAAATTCCGCGTAATCCGCTTTGCATGCGAATGGTGGGAAATGAAAAAAACGGTTGAGAGACAAATGAAAGATGAAAATTACACGCTGCCACGATATTGCGCGTTAGACCGGTGAATAGTTGGCTATTATCGCTCCCGATATTTTTTTTGCCCTGATGCGTGTGCTTCACCATGATGTTTAGTCATCGACGCTGTCTTGGTTCAAGAGCACTAGTCCTTGTCGCCGGTAGCATCGAACGTAATGCGTTCGTATGGTTGCCGTTAGCAATACCGATTCCTTAGAAGCGAGCTTAATCTGCATCCCGTCAAATGCTGACACATTGCTACGCTTACTTTCTCAGCGTAAGGTGGCGCTCGATTACAGTTGACTCGCGGCAACGGGAGACTTTTTTCAACCAACGACCGGAATTACCGTGCGAGTCGCGACGTTCCGACGCGTTCATAACACAATACCCCTGTTATTACGAATGGGACACCGGTCGTTCGGTTTAATTGACTTCGACACGTCTCGCAACCGATGTTTATCCTCCTCACACATCCCGGCTGTAGACAAAAAATTTCATTCATGAGAATACTATTCGCGACTTAAGCTCTATCGTGTACGATTGATCTTGAAATTAAAATCCCGCGATGTAATTACTTTCACAAGTAAAATTAACGCGTTTTCTTTTATCTTATACTTAATATACGCTTACTCAATGATCCATGCTGGAAGTTACGTAATCGAATCTCTTATCTATCTATTTCCACTCTATATCTTCCGTTGGTCTTTGTCCCTCTTCCAGAATGCTCGGCCACGATCCATTGCCACCGGATATCTAAGGGGCTGTCCGTTGGCCGTCCCGACCGGGCAGAGACGCGAGGGTATCCGGTCGTTTGAATTTCAATAATTGGCGCCAGTTTTAGTAGCGGCGGCGGTCTCGTTAGTCGCCCTCCCGAACGGAGTGACTTAATTATTTCGTTTGAAGTCCGCGGTAGACGAACGAGGGAGGAGAAGGGAGGCCAGGGGGCTGTCAGAGGTTGTGAGGCGGAGGCGGAGGTAAAGGAGGCATTTGGGTGATGCACAGTCAGGCTCCAATCGTCTGTGTGTACGTATACGTTCGAAGACGTTGCCCCGGTCCCCACACAACTCACAAATAAATTGAGAAAACTGGAGCGAGGGAGACGGCCGTGCGAGGCAAACGTTTATTTTACACCGACAAATTGGTGCAGCTAATTAGCTCCGGCTAAAAGCAGAAGTATGACCGTGACGCCACGCCTCGTGTCGCGCCGCATCGATGTTGTTGCTGCTGTAGCACCAACTGCAGCCACGGCGCGATTGTATGTAACAACGTTTCATCGTTGCAGCCTAGAGACGCGGCACGATTCACAGCAATTGTCTCTTGCTTCGTGTTTTCGTTCCTTTTGTACACCGCTCGCATTGAATCTGAAGCGTTTCTGTACCGGTGCTTACGCACCGAACCACAATAATGCGGCAATTAACGCTCTTTCGATTCTTTTCTTTTTTCCTCTCCTATTCCCGTTCTTTTTCCTTCCCCCCGCTCCCTCCCCCGTTCGTTACGTGTTGAACACGATGGAATGTTGTTTTTGTAAAAGCAACCGAACATCTTCAAGGGCGATCTCCTCCGATCGTTTCGTGACAACGTGATGCGTTTTCGCAGGAGATATTTGTCGGCGATACCAAGGAAATTATAGGGGACCGTCAGTTGCGATATAATTTAATAATGCCGGCCACGCGTAATGTCTTTCGACACGCGTCAGCGATAATTCCGAGGCGAATGTCCAATAAAAAGCCACTTTGCCCGATCGAAATATCAAATGTAATCCTCTTAAGTCGGGTGCACCGGTCGAACGTGTATCTCCGGGACTGACCATCGTACGCTATCCTTTCCTCTTCTATCGTCTCTCGTTTCCTCTCCCTCTCTCTTTATCGTTCAAACATCGCTGTCTCTCTCTTACTAGTTCCGAGGGAACGTCCGCTCTCACCGTCCTCGTCCCACCCACGCGATTCACCGCGAACTTCTAAGTTAACTTCTAACCCCACACCCTTTTCCCTCGCTCCCCATTCCTATCCAGAGGCGTTGCTTTTACGGCGATTGAAGCTTCCCGTGGGTCCTTGGGCACTCCGCCAGGTGGCAGTGCCGCGTCCTTCTGGGCGTCGGCCCCCGATATTCCATTTACAAGATTTTTTAGACAAGGCTCGAGTATCTCTCCGCAATCCGTATGATTTCTTGCTTCATCGTTTCTCAAGAATCTTTTAGGGAGGCGAACCGCCTCCGCGACCGGTCGAATTTTCCGCCTGCCACCTTACGTTCGCTACGGGTAGAGTGGGGGCGGTCTGTTGCCGCACGCGAACGCGAATATAATTAACTGAAACTTTAATTCGTTCTGTTCTCCAACCGGCCGTTTGAAATCCAATAAAGTAATCGGTGGATTACGCGAATTTCGACAACGTTGATCGATACTCGAGAGATCGTTGCGATGAACGGTGATGATTTCCGGTGACGATTCGCGTTCTCGAAGTTCGATCGAACGTAAAGCCAGGACGTAACGCGCGATGGATCCGATCCACACGGACAGAACGGTAACAAAACGGAGGTAGAATGGGATACAACGGTGCGGAATAGAAGGAAGAGAGCGGTCGGTGGCAACGCGCAATATCGCTGTGTTCCCCTGATCATTAAAGAACCATTTGCAGTTGCACCGATGCCGACCGACGTTGAATAATTAACCGGCCACCGACTAAAATCGATTCATTAATTAATAAAGCGGCTACGCTCGCTTCTACTAATAACGCCAGTCCACAATTGAATAGAGATCGCGTTCATTAACTGTCCGTGTACTATTAGCAGCGGTTGCGGTACATTACGAACGAATCGAATCAACTAACCAGAATGATCGAGTTTACCAGGCCGATAAACAATTTTTCTGCTTCTGCCTTGGGTTTTCTCTCAGGATTTACCATCCGATCGTACGCGATCGTCATCGCGCGACGCGTATAAAATCTACGTCTCTGTAACGCTTGACGTCGTTCCGATTCGCGGCATAGACGAGCATCTGTATCCTAAACCGCAAACAACGACGGTTTGTTTCGTGTCAACGGGTTAAAAAGATTTTGTTCCCATTGTTAAACGTTTCTCTCCCGCATCGCCTCGACACGGCTGTTCGCTATCGGTCGTCGCGCGGCTCTACCGTCTGTCTTCGTGCCGCGAATTTTCTTCCCCCTTCCCCGATTCTTTCCTCGACTGATCTCGAACACAAACGAACAAGGAAGAAAGTTCCATCCTCTTGCTCGACGCTCTGGTACTTGCTCTACCTATCTCTGTGTTTGTCCGTCCTTGTTTCTTTCTATCCACCCTCACTCTCGATTCTTCGTACTCTCTCTCTCTCTCTCTCTCTCTCGCTTTCTGGTAGTCGTTGGTCGGGCGGTGCCGTCTATTGGCCAGGATATCTTTCGATTATCAAGACTATCCGTAGCTACCGCCTTAGCCGAACGGGCGCCGTTGTCTTCTCGGCTCTTTCAATTAATGTTTTGATTGATTTCGGACCCTTGCCCGGAGGCCGACCCTCCCCTTCCGCCTGGCTCGCGTTCGATCCTCTTCAGCGCACGATTCTTGCCTCGCCGCTGCTTCCTGCGCTCGCGTCATCGATCTTCATATTTACCTTTTAAGCTTCTATTGTCTCGCTTATACAGTTCCGCGTTATTTGTCCAGGATTATTCTTGCGGCGGATAGTAAAGTCTTTTATCGAGGATGGAGCGCGGAATATGGAATACAAGTCGAACGGTTTGCTCCTTTTGTACACGAGAAATCGGTTCGATGGCTTACTTGAAATTCTCTTCGTGTTTCGTCAACCCGTGGACACGAATCGTTCTTTCTTAATCCGTTGTTTTGTTACGTCGAATCAATCACGTGACGTGGATTTTGCTCCTGATCCAACGAAAATGAGTGTTATTCCTTACGTCTTATCTCGAGTCTGACTTCGATTCTTCTGCAGAGATTATCAAATTGATCTGTCGCTTTAAAATTCAGATATCCCAAGAACGTCTCATTCTTCGGTTATAGTAAAAAACGCATCTATGTATAATTTCTGTCTCACGTTCACCGGGTCCCATATCAAGGTAAAGGAACGTCGGGACACCGAGATCGAAGAGTATTATACAGTGGTAGACAAAACAAAGTTTAAAATTCCCACTTGCGTGTACGAGCGTTGATAACATCTGTATTAGACATATTTTATCAAATCGTAACAACAATTTCTAGGATACCTATTACATCTATTCATCGATTTTGTATAATATTATAATTTCGATTTCCAAAATTGTTGTTTCTCCATATCGCTTATCTTTAAACGTTCTTTCATCCGCCGTTTAATAAGATTAAACTTATCCAACTTCTACAATCATCTTACACATTTGCATACGAGAGATGGTTGCCCTATGTCGCGTGATAGATTTCCAAAAGATCGAACAAAAGTTGGCCCGTGAGTTATTTAGATCAAAGAGCGAGCGATTTAAAGCGGTTCGGGAGGAAGGGATGGGATAACCGTTAGCCGCAGCTTTCTGCCCGGATTAACCGAAACTTCCGTTTCCGATTCTCGTGTACGTGCCGCATCCACGCGGAGAATGGACCCCCTGGTGCGGGTGTTTGGCAACGGGTATTCAAGAAGACGGCGACGTTGCAGACAGCGTCGGCACCGTCGACGCCACACTAGGCACTCAGCAAAGGAACCAACGAGAGATCCAGCCTTTACTCGTTCGAGACGGTCCCTCGAATCGGTGTTATACCGGTGGCTGTTTTATTGCGAGATTTGCGGCGTGGCCTCTCCGTGTAACAAGACTTACTGAGATCTTAATAGAATCTGAGACCACCCACTCTCAGCGAGTCCTGTAGCACCAAGTAACGCCGTCTTCGGCTACACAGTGCCGTAACCTTTCTTCTCTCTTTCTATCCACAGAGTTTCCTTTTTCCGCCAGAAAGAGTCGTCGCTTCTATCTCTCTTTGGTTGCTTGGCCTTTCTTTGGCTGGAAGAGGATGGACGGAGAAGGGAGTTGACCCCGGCGCTGCATCCCTCTATCAGGAAAAGGGGTGCTTATTCTAAGCGTATATAAGAGGGGTAGGAGAATGCCCGGGGTGGGCTGTAGAGTGATTTATGAATATTGCCTACCGAGAAAAGTGTATCGCGTTCGCCGCGTCGATTTTACCTCGACTCCGGAGCACTTCGAAACGCGTACGCGAACTTTCCTCCGTAACATTCTCGTCGTTCCGATTAGCGGGGGCCGACGAAATAGAAAAGGGGCGGATTTCGAGTGGTAGCTGTTTCGATCGACACCGACCCATCGGATTCTCTTGTCGTCCCGGTGATTTCGATCGTTCGCTCGCTATCCCGGAATCTTTTCGGCGATCGTCTAATCCGATCTCAACGGTTTCATCCTCCCGTCGTTTGTACCGGATCGAAATTCGAGAGAAATTTCACGTTTCGAATAAATCACTGGTAATTGTTTAACGAAAAGATAAACATCGTGGCTGTCAACGGGAGGAATTTGAACGGTGATATTGGCTCGACGATCGCAGAGATTACGCAGACGCGATCGCTGTAAACCTTGGCGGGTGGCGTTGCGCTATTCTTCACCGTACGACGTAATTAATTTTGCGTTTTATCGCGGCATCGACTATTAATTACTGGCGGGAACGTGAGTGCGCGCGCGACCGTGCCCCATCGCGCTAAATGAATGTTCCTTCGGTCGACAATAGAGAAACCTTATTAATAAATATGTGCGGGTATCTTGGCCGCGTGGCGCGATAATGGCGATCGCGAAATTCGAAACACGCGTCTCTGTATCGTCTGGTCGGCTATTCCACCCACGCGAACGGAATATTTGGAACGGTTATTTTGTAGCGCAAATATAAACGTAGCAAAAATAAACATTGTACTGGTATGTAATCCACCCGGAGGGTTATCGTGCTCACATCTAATAATAATAATAATAATAACAATAATAACAGTACACACCTGTTCGAAAACGATCATTGTAATTGTTCGAGAGTATGAGGTGCGGTATTTCGGCATTTTTATTCTTTTCGTGGCAATGAGAATTTTTCGTACAAGATTCTCTCGAGCTTAAAAAGATCGTTCCGGGTTGCGGGCTAAATATCTACGTAGAATAAAGAATGGTTAGCGCCCAGGGCCATCGATGATCGGTTGGCAGAAGCAATTTTATATTTTATTCCTCGATTTAAATTTATCATTTCGGATCTGGCAGGGACAAAATAAGTTTAAATTGAATTCCATTTTCCCCCCCTATCCACGACGACAACCGCGTGCATACGCCTACCATCTCTATCCCTATATTCTTCGTATACCATCGAACAATTCTGTTTCGCTTTTCCAGCCAACCTCAAGCCTGTCGTTTCTTCGACACGTCGTCGCGAGGGCTAGCGGTGGTATTGCGCGAACCTTGTTTCTTCGAGGACGGTTTAATGGGAGCCGCGTCAGACGGGAAACGTTTCGTATTGATGCGCGTTGTACATTTTCAGCGAGCAAACGGGAAACGTGGGAAATAAACTCGGTGGGAGAAGTAACGTTCGAGGAATTCAAAGTCGACGCACGGATTATGCTATTATCCCGGTCTCGTCTCGTCCTTTTACACGACTCTTTCCCTTCTCTTTCGTCTGATTCCAGTTTTATCGTCGTTTGGGATTTTTGTTTAATACAATAGAGACTGATCGAATAGCGAAACGTTGAGGATGAAACAGGAGACGAAATTCCGTGGTTAAGACCGCGGCAATAATCGTTAGCGTAGTTACCAGCTAATTAGCGCGAAGCTTCGAAAATATCTGGACGCGGTGATACGACATAAAGCGAGGAAAAACGGAGCGAGTAGGAATCTCGTGGCGGAGTGTAAACGAGAGAAAGACAGAGAACAGCTAGAAGAATATTTTATAACGAGCTCTCGCTACGAAGACAGCACCAGCGGTACGGTTGCCAGCGCGTATAACGGTAAGATCGGGAGTAGATCTGTCTCCCCAGGAAGCTTGTTAGGCGTCGGCGAGCTCCGCTATCTTCTAATTGGCGATATAATGATTCTGAAGGATGGAATAGCATGGTCCTGAAGGGGCCGAGGAGCACCCTATTCCGTACCATCCCTTGTTAGGGGTGAAATTAAAATTTGGCTCTACCTACCTTCCTGCCTCTCCTCCCTTGCATCGTCAAACCTCCATCTTCCTCAGCCACTGTTCCATCAGGCACGTTCTCTCTCTTCCACTCGATTCACCTCTCGCAGCTTCGTCCTCTACTTCCTCCCTCTGTCTCCTTCTTAACTTCATCCTTTGGCTACCTGCTCTCTTCTCCCTGGTGGATTCGTTATGCGACCGCTGTGAAATGTATATGTCTTCTGATATAGCTGGAGGATTCGACCGCGAGGACGAGGCGGGGTCGTCGTTATCGTGTCGTTCGAATTTCGAGGGCCTTTCTTAGAAAGCTCGGCTGGTCGAGCACCGAACGCGATTGCGTTTGTTATCCTACTTCTCTCCTCGTTCCCTTTTCGTTCGCCACGTCCGCGTTATTTCCGCCGCACTCTCTCTCTCTCTCTCTCTTTTCCTCCTAGCCCTCGGGGAAACGTCGTTAAAAGATCAAGGACCGATTCGTGGCGGTCGGATCACGCGGCAAACGATCTTGTCTTCGCGCGAATTTCCCGGAAAAACGGAGCCGAGTGGAATTTCGAGATGGCGCGTCCATAATTGCGATGATTAAACGCGTCATCCCGGCACGCTGGTTAATTGGACGAGTCAGTTGGAAAGTGGCGTATCAACCGGCGATTTCGTTTTATATCACCGGAAACTATGACTCGTGAAATCAACGCCGGGCCCTGTAGTTAAGCGCCAATGCTTAATTAAACGTTAATCTCGCGCACGATGGCAAACGAAAGTAGCGGTGTGTCGGGGCGGTGGTACTGGTTGGGACTAGTAAAGGGGAACGTAAGGGGAAGAGGGTGGTGTAGCCGGGGCGAAATTAAGGCTCGCCGGTTGATTCGAATTCTCCTTGAGAAATTTCCTTTCCCTGAGAACGCCCTTCGTGCGCTCTCTAGTAGTTACTAAACTGGTCGTCTCAATTAGCGAAACTTGCAGCTACGTTACCGACTTCCAATTAGTCATAGGTTGCAAACTGTATCGCGCTTACTGGAGCGAGACTAATAACTCCTAGACCATGAAATATATGCATAGATACACGATGCAAATTAGTGGTACACGGCCGGGCGGACGTTTATGAAATACTTATCTTAAGAAAAATTTCGGCTCCCTCTGTGTAATCCCATCTACCTGCCAGTCAAATATGTACGTTAGGTTTCTCAATTAAATATCTTTTCTCACCTCGTCCTCCTTATCGCGCTTCTTCACCGTGTTTCCTCCCTTTCACAGATTCAAGAAATGCGCGATACAGATTTTTTCCCGCGTGAAAGTTCAACGTTCCAAGACCAGACGAAACAACAAACGCGTGCGTCTCGGGATCTGGCACGTTTGCGTGTTGGAACGAATAGGTATAAGTATATGCGCGTTTCTGTGTGTGTGCGCGCGTGTGTGCGTGTGTGTATGCTCGACACATAGACACACGTATTCACCGTCGATCCTCGGCGAATTTACGAAGGCCCTTGTCGCGCGGCTGATAGTTACAGGCCTGGTCTCAATTAGTAGAACTTACGTCGCTAGGGTCCAATTAGACGTAGGCTAGAAGCTACACCCTGTTTGCTCAAGTTTGCCGTACCTATGCACCACCGTCCGTCGGATGGGGTTGCTGCCCGTCCTGTACCTACCAAGCCTGTTGAAGGTGTCTTTTTCCTACGCTAATGACTAATTAGCAGCCTCTCCACTTCACAGTATAATGACACGGGATACAGCCTTGAGCCGTCGGCTGGGATCATTATTAAACCCCGAAATTGCAGTCGTGCCTGCCGCCTCGTGTTATGCACCGCCTCGTGCCCTGTACTTTGCCCTATCCTGCGTTCTACTCCCAACCCTGTTCAACGTGGTTTCGTATACCCTCGCCACGACGTCGCGACGCACCGTACTCGCTCGTTTCACTACCCACGGCTCGATCCACGGCTCGAAGGACACGCGGCAAGATGCGGAACGTGACTCGACGAGGATGAGGGTGCGTTCTGATTTCGCCTACCTCTTATACGCACAACCTTTACTTCCTATCTTTTTTCACATTGGTCTGCTTCTATATCTTTTCTCTTTCTTTTCCATTCCTTTCATTATATCATATTCTCTTATACGTCCTTCTGATTATATTTTGCAATCTCTTTCGAAAGATTCGATAGAACGTACAAGTTGTATATTTACATTTGATCGACTGGTTTCGCGGAACCGGATAAGAGATACGCGTGAAATTACTCGTTTAATTAATTCAATGTTAAACGCAATTAAACAGGTTTCCTCGGCGCGCGCGCGCTATTCTCAATTACGCATCAGTATTTCAGGACACATAATACGAAACGAGAGAGAGAGAGAGAGAGAGAGAGAGAGACTATCAGGTGATCCTGTGATCCTGCAACAAAATCACTGGATTTTACTTCGGTTTTTAAATTAATTTCATAGATGAAACGTACATTTCAAGCCACGCTATAGTCCATTTCCAACCCTTGGCATATTATACGACGCCCATTCTCTCGCTTATTATACAACGGACAAATTCGTTTCGTTCTATGGAATAATACTTTCCCACCCTACCCGCGCGGCCCCGTGCTACAAAACCGTTCCTTCCTTCTTCCTTCAACCGTTTCTTTTACATTTATTTATTTCCTAAACGTCCGTCCCCGCTGGCTACTTTATATTTGACATTTTTATTAAACCAGACGGTAGCCCCGTGTGTCCGTAGCGACAGCGCGTATCTCAGGGATGGCAATGGCAGTGGGGACGCACGAGGCACAGCCCCGCCGTGTTATCCCATATTGCTGTTAGGGCAGTTTCGTAATCTCGCGAGGGTGCCTCCTTATATATCGAGCGAATAAAAAGTTGTATCCGTCGCGCCGATTCGTCGATCGTCGCGTCCGGTTTTCCACCCCTTGTCGCGCGGCTCGCTCCATTTCTCCGGCCACGAAAGACAGTCAGTGCGGAAACGATGGGATATTGTATCGCATCCAGAATCACCGGTACCTCCATACACGTCCCCTCCATAAATCAACTTTTCACTTTACGATTCCGTTACGTCCGAAGGCGGCAGTACCCTTTGCGTCGTTTCTTGCGCGAGAACGATTTTACGCGGTCGATCAACGGCGGTACGCATCCCACAGAGAGAGTTTTCTCACTTTCTGCCGGACTGTGAGATCTCGTATATATCAGAATCGTCGAGTATCGTCCGGACGGCACGGTCAGTCGGTTGCCGATACACTCATTGTGCATTGTGGCGAAATAATGGGACGGTAAATTGACAGAACTAGTTTCATTTTATCTAGCGTATCATCGAACCCGGGGTTTCGATAACGGATACTGCGTGTCGGTATTAAATACTGCGCATGCCTGACAAATAACTGTACATCCGTGAGAAGTTCGATCGGCACGCGCAACTTAGGGAGATTTCCGTATCGATACACCGACAGTGTTATACTATGTACCACGCGCACATATGTAAACGCAACATACTATGTTGCGTTTTACTCCGGTTACGATTCTTCCGGGTGATCGCGGGCTGTCGCGAAATTTTCTTTCCTCTTTGCCGCTGGAATTTCGTTCATATCTCTTTCCCTTCTATTCCGTGTTCGCGACACGGATTTTCACGTCCGCGCGTTCGATATCGTCGAGAGACGATATCGTGTCCGATAGGGAGAAAAAAAAAGAAGCGTAAGGAGTCGTTGGAAGGGGTCAGAGAGAGAAAGAGAGAGAGAGAGAGAGAGAGAGAGAGAAATCCGTAGAAAAAATGGAGCGCACAGATCGTTTGACGAATCACGAGGTGCCTCTTGGATACCAACGTAGTCGGGGCACGCTAAGAGGGGGCCAAGGGGATACGCGGTAGAGGGATGATGTTTTTTTCCTCCGCGGCGCCTCTTTAATTTGCCCTCCAATTAACGGACGGGGTCCTATTTGAAAAATACCTGCCACGAGGGCTGGCAATTATACTCCTTCCTTTTTTTTTTTTTTGCGCCACGAGCGCGTTATTAGCGCTATCCGTCGTTCCTCTTGCTCCTCCTTCTCCCTCATCTCCCATACTCCTTTCTTCCACCATCCTCCCACTTTGTCGTCATCCCTCCAACTTCATTCCTCCTCTTCCTCGTATCGTCGAGTCGAGCTGTTCCTCTTCGTTCCCACCATCCGCTCGTCCCTATCCCACCCGCACTCTCTGTCACCCTCGCTTTTTACATGCGTGTGGCCGCGTTCGCGTATCCGCATCTGCGTCTGCTTGTATGGGTGGTTATATATGGGTGTATTGCAAAATGTGCGAGTGCTGGTGGTCCAAAGGGGGAGGACACGCGGGCGCTCGTATGCGGGAGAGAGGAGTGGCGACGCGGCGAAGAGAAAGGGAGAGGAACAGGGACAAACTGTTGGAAGAGGGAAACGAGAGACAGAGAGGTACAGGGAAGAGGGTATAGAGAAGGTAGGAGAAGGAGAAAGATAGGGAGGGTGGGGAGGGATGGGGCCGGGGTACTGGCGAGTTAGAGGAGTGGCGTTTATAACTCGTGCCCGGGTCTCCAAGCTTTGAGAAGGCCAATTAGCAGCATAAAGCTACAGCTCGGCCCCGGGGCCGAGGATGTTTGTATGTAATAATGGATTGTTACTCAAAGTATCCGGCTAATTAATTAAGCCCCCGCGCCTCGCCGTGCAGCCACTCACCATTTTAGCCGGCCGCCCTCCTTCCCTCGGATCGCCTTTAGAACGCGTTCGTTCCTGCGAATGTGGTTGTCCGTGTTTCTCTCTCGTAGCCGCGCTTTTCACCCTCGTCGGGCCACGTCAGTTCGAACTACGAACGATTCCTCGCGATCGATGCTCCCGCCAGTGGATCTGCGAAACGCGGCCAACGGATTTCAATCTCGATCCTTCGGTTCGACGTCGATTTCTTATCGATCGAAATTTAGATCCTTGGCAAATCTTCTGACGTAATGTTTCATATTATTCTATGCAATTATTTTCGATTGAAGCAAGACATTTACGAGGTTCGTGGGAATAGCGGAATCGATCTATCGAAAAACGCAAGTACGGGAGATTTAGCGCGCGTCGTCGGACGACCGGTCCAATTAGCGTGGATCGTTATTGCATGTTGTCGGCCACTTAGCAGACGCTTATTATCGCGACGTACGTGTACATTACGCGGTGGCTGTCTGCGGGCTCATTGTTAGGAACGCACAATGGCAGAGAGACACGATTTACGATGTCGCGGATTTAACGAGTCGACGTTCTTGTTCCGTGTTGCAGACGGCGTTCTAGCCGAAATCACGATGACGATGGACGTGAGCAAGTCGGAGCCGAGTAAAAATGGCGCGACGCAGCACGAGTGCGCTGGATGTGGGAAAGCGATCACGGAAAGGTAAGACGATCGCGGTCTTCAATTACTACTTTTATTTCTTTCATGAAACGAAACGGAATGAGGTAGAAACACAGAACAAATTGAACGTAAAATAGAGAAGGACGCGATTGACGAACCGTGACGAATTACTTAAAAATATAAGACGGACGATTTAGAGAAACTTTCTAATCGGTCAAAGGATAAGCTTCTTCCGAGAACCGCGGTCAAAGATCAGTTTCGAGCACGACGAGTTACTGGTCGGTAAGAAGGAAAACTATGGTCGGTTCTTCAGGTATCTCCTCAAGGCCATGGACCTGTTCTGGCACGAGGACTGTCTGAAGTGCGGGTGCTGCGACTGTAGGTTAGGAGAGGTCGGTTCTAGTCTGTTCACCAGGGCCAACCTTATCCTCTGTAAGAGGGACTACCTCAGGCTGTTCGGGAATCCGGGACACTGCGCGGCCTGCAACAAACAGATACCGCCGTTCGAGATGGTTATGAAGGCCAGGTCGAACGTCTATCACTTGGACTGTTTCGCTTGTCAACAGTGTACTCATCGGTAAGTTATTCGACGCAAGAAAATCCTTCGATCGATTCGATTTACACATCGTTTCGCTGTAAACGTCAATTTTTCCGTCGTTTTTCTTCTCATCCTACGATCTCCGTTTACGTTTCTCTGCATCGAGCTGTACGACGATGCAAACGACGAGGGAGAGGGAACTGTACGCATGCAAAAGTAACAAAGACGAACAGAGTTGGGGATGAAGAAAAATAGTACGACGGTGAAGGGGTATAGAGAAACACAGGGGACGAAAAGAAAGAAGCGAGAGTACGGTTTGCGAGAGACACAGTCCGCTCGGGAGTTGCTTTACAGGTCAGCTGGGAAATCACCCTGTGCTCTATCCGTCGCGACCTCTTCCTCCGCTCGCGCTAGCATTCCACGCAGCAGGAGGCTAACTTCTCGTCGCATTATTCCCTGCGACGCTTTCCACCCCCGCCAGGACCCTACCCCTGAGACCAGTTATGTAATTATCCAGATACTGCTGACATTTTTGTATCATATCGCACCGTGTAGCGTAGACAGACAGAAACAATGGCTAAATGCCGAATGAGAGCTCGCCACGTTTCCGGTTCAGCGTCTCGCGATGGACGACGAGAGGAAGGATGCGGTGGCGCGTGCCGAACAACGAAGTGGAAATTCACAGCACGAGTCTTCCTTTCTGAGTTCGATCCCTGAACCACTCGGGAGATTTTATTTCAAACGTAGGTCGAATCGCTTCGTTTATTGTTCGCCTCTCGTCTTTCGCGATTACCCTTCGCTTCGTCCTCTCGATGATCATGTTTTATTAAAGTTCCGCAATTTGGCTCAAAGCGATCTTTCTCTTCCTCTATCCTCCATCCCTTCCCCTCTTCTTTTCCTGTTGATCATCCGGTCTCTGCCATCTGACGCGTAAATTACAACGGACCGTGCGGCGAGTAATTTGCCCGGATGCGAAATTTTATTGCCGTTGGTAACCAGGCTCGAGTAATTTCGCGACGTTACCCCTATCGTTTCTGCCGGTGCTTCGCGATTCCGTATCTTCCACGTTGCTTGCTACTTTGGCGAATACCCGGAACAAAGAGGTAGAACGAAGTAGACGCAGGGAGACAGAGAGGGGACATGTAACTCCGTGTACCGCGATATACAACGGCGACAAGAAATCGCGAGAGATATAGACGAAAGGGGACGGGGCTAGAAAAGAATAAGCTTCCGATAGAAATGGCGGTCAATGTAAAACGGCGAAACTATGGAACCGTGGTGAGACACAATGCCGACTTATTGACGAGATGAAAGGTTTCGAGGGTGGCAAAAGCGGGTGGTTGGCAGCGGTCTCTGGTTGTACGTAAGAGAGCGCGAAAGAGAAAAAGCGACGAGCGAGGTGGACGAGACGACGAGAGGTCGAGAGGAACCTCGTGCACGAGTAGGAGAGGGAGAAGGCGAAACGGAACAGGAGAATGTAGTTTGGAGCCAATAACAGTGGCTCGTCCAGGCGTGCGACAAACGTTGTACAGCTTCTCAAACAATGCGAACAAAAGGGCATCAATTTTACGTTTTTATCGCGTGGCATTGTCTGTCTTCGACAATGGGCCGAGCGGGCAGCGACGGAGCTGCGCGCCGCCATGCCCAAAGCAGTGTCGCGTTCATCGCGGTACAACCGACTTCAACGGAATCGACGAAAACCTGCTTTTGTCTCCGTGATTCACCCCGTGCCGGAGAGTGTTGCACACACGCGACATTCTTGCGGTTCGTTGCAAGCCTTTTCGCTGGATCCCCGGGACCAATAGCCTCCGCGATTGCCCGTTTCGCGGAACCATTCGTTTTGAAACATTGGGCGAACGCGTTTTCACGCTGGATAACCGGCAACCTAATTTCCATTACAGTTTACCATCGTAGCTTCGTTCGGTTCGCATCGGAACGATGGTTATCTATGAGAAATCCGAAACGTTCTTGATACATTGGCAATCTTTTTCTCGGTTTAAAAGCTAAGTTTTATATATAAAAAATCTTGCCGTTGTCCGGTACTTTTTACGTACGATACGATACTTTGAAAAATAGAACCGTATATATTCAAGAATACGAGACCTACAAACCGTCTTTCGCTTTAACCGAACGAAATTGCCGACGATTAGATTTCATTGGTAATTTAGCGTACCGCCAATCCCGCCAATTATTCCCGTTTGATCGAAGCCCCAAACGTTCCGTGGCCCGGATCGAAACGATTCCGGGCGTTCTCGGTCGGATTTAGATATTTCCCGTGGTGGGGAAGAGAAAGAGAGAGAAAGAGAGAGAGAGAGAGAGAGAGGGAGAGGGTGGATCGTTTCCAATTATTTCGTCGGTAAAAAACGGACGGGTGAACTCGAGGAGGGCAATTATACGCGGGGCGCCGCGACGTGTAACGCGACGACTTAGAGTTTGCAATTAAACAGCAACAATTACACGGGGTAACTTTAGACTGTAATAACACAGAATAAAGGGTTGCCGGTGGCGGTGCCTAGCCTACCACCCTCCTGGTTAGAGGATGATTTACCGATCCAATTAGATATCTCTCTCTCTTGCTCTCACTCTCTCCCTCTCTCTGCTCCACCAATACGCAGAAAATCGCGTCGTGTGTGTGCAGGCAACTTTCTACTTACACACGTTTATTCGTGCGCGCGTGAACGACAGAGAATACGCGTCCCCTCGACGTTTCTTCGATCCTCTTGAGGAGACGTCCGGTCAAATTTAACGATCGCCCAGTTAATGCCCTCGCCGACTACAAATTGCAGTTTGCCGTCGTGGCGTCGCTAATTCGACGTCGGCCGATTCTTCGTGCTCGAGCATCGCGTATCGAACAAGCCGCGTCCGGTTAATCTAGAAAAATTGGAAGTAGGTGTTGCAAAAATGATCTACGTGTTTCGTAACTTTGCTTGTTTGTCCTCGGACGAGAACGACGATCGTTCCTATAGACGTACGTATTAAGTAAATACGGGATTGAAAGTTGTAAGGGACAGTCGATTATGACGTGTCATTGACAGTTCTTACGTTGAATCGCAATTAGAAGAGATACGATAAAAGTCGACTTAACGGGTCTCGCACGTTTATAATGCACGGCAACGGATGCGGGAACCTGTTTTAAAGCATATTAGCTATAACCGCTTTGAATACGATTATTACTTAAAATCATCGTCGTATTACGATCGTCATCCTGTGATACGTACTTGCAACCAGTTAGCTTCGCATCGGTGAAAGCTTGATACTTAGTCTTTGGATACTACGTTTGTACCCAGGATCTGTTTAACGTTGAGCCATTCCTCCTTAATGAAAAAAGAAAAGGAGCAAAACATTCGAAAACCTGCACTTACACCATGAGCACGTCATTAATCGTGCACGGCTCGGTTGTTCGAGCTGATACGCTTAATTTGCCTGGCAACGCCTTGCAGCTGGACGAGAGAAAGAGACGGAGACGGAATCGGGGAGAAAAAGAGCGAGAGAGCTGTTTAATCCTCTTTTCTGCGCCGAGGAAACTCGTCCCGTCGCGGCAAAGGCGCAAATTAAACCGGTAACGTTGCCACCGGGTCCCCGGACGCGATCGCGACGTTGAGACGCGGCGCATATGCAAATTTTATTCAAGAAACCTGTGTCCCTTCAAAGAAAAAGATTCACAGAGACGGGCAACGGTGAATGTTTTATTTCGTTGGCGTTGGTCTGGAGCAGAGACGCTCCGGGAATGTTACAACTGCATCGAACACGTCCCGTAAAGCGGAATCTAATGGGGTCACGCATTGGCACCGGTTACTTTATTTATTTACGCGATACCCGGCTTTCGAGGTTCTGGTCGTCCGTTTTCCACAGTGGTTGGACGTGTCCGATTCTTCTGCAATTCTCGTGCGTCCAGAGCCTTCTGGCTTCAGCGAGCTCCGGTGACCCTCGTTAAACATTCGCCCGTAGCGATCTCCGAGACCAGCTTCCTCTATGGATTGAAATTTTCTATGTGAATCAGACTACGAACCTGGTCTTTCGATACCAACCACTGTACCGATCCTCTCTGCTTCAACTTCGTGGGTGGATTAATATTTCAAGCGCGCTGTTGTTGCGGTACGCCATTGGTGACTCGCAGATACGTGACGGTTCTCTATCAGACTTCGACTAGTCTTTGCCTCGAAAACTATTGGCAATGTAACGCTGAAAATTTTAAATGGTAAATAAAATTGTAAAGTCTTAGGTTATGGTTAAAATATATGCGTGTTCTGACGAGCTGTCGCTCGACAAGACAAACTCGTAGGAGTCTACATAATAGTTACTATATATTTGATTGCTCCGAGCAATGGAACATTTAGAGGATGAAACCCATACGCTCATAAGACTCTACAGTCGCTGACGAAAGAATTCAGACGCTTGTAGGAACATTTTACAAATATATCAGGTACGTGTGCTACACGAAACATTTCTAAATCTCCTTAGCGCTGTAATCAGACTCGACGTTACATTGGTAAAGCTTGAAACAATTCTGAAGATGTACGTGCAATCTACGAGATATTTCGTACGAATATATATTTCACTAAGATCATAAAAATATTTAAACAGTTAGTATTCGCTATATTAATAAGCCTCGTTCAATGGGACCATCTTAGATATTTATTACCATATTTAAAATGGCTACTTCTTCGTATGGTATATATATGTGTCTATCAATTACTTTTAATAAATATATGTTTCCAGTAAATATTTCGGAAATTTTATGCTCATTTGAAATTTTTTTTCCACTATAATCATGATACTCGTGTTTCACTGTAGCAATAATAAAATTTCAATATCTTTTCTACGACACACACGATGTACATATTGCACATTACATACGATAAGTTCAAAGACCTTTGCGAGTCACTGTATACATATATGTACCTATACCTATTCGTCAGAACTTGCTATTTTGCTATTTTTCCATCCTTTGCTATTTTGTATTTTTGTTCCTGTTTCTCTTCTCTCTTCTCTTTCTCTTCTCGAGCGTCAAGAGGCGAATAAGATCGGTCGTTTATTCTATCGTTAGAACACACTGCGCGCGTAATACGTAACAACGAGAACAGTTAATTAGGAGGGTTAAATTGTTGATGAAACAATGCGCTCAAAATGCTAGATGGAAAACGTTAAAGTGGAAAATCAGCGGGTATCGCGCGCTGGTATCGTGCCACGACAGACAGCTGCACCGGTTGCTAGAATTAGAGGAATGGGATTCACGCGGCATTATTCGCGCGATTATAATAGAGACTCCTGAACGAATGCACTCATGCAACAATATAATTCTGGCGGATCATAGTTATGTGAATATCTAGTTCGATCCAGACTTCACGGAGGAATGACTGAAAGAATGTGACGCGAATCGTTGGTACTTGCATTCCACATTCACGGCATATTATTATAGAAAAAGTACCTACAGGAGAATTTTAATATCGTCAAATAGTATTCAAAAGCTCAGCACTGTGAATAGCACTGTGACCTATAAAAGTAAAATCTCTCGACATTGTGTTCAAGATGGATCGTCTAACGTTTCAGGCCTGTGACAAAATCTTTGGTCCTAATGGCACTTCTGGCAACATCTGAACGTAAGGGTACGTTCATCTCGTAATTTCTCTACAAATTCACTTAACCAACTATCAAATTTAACTGGTCATTTGGGGTACCAATCTCTTGCACATAATAATTTCTTTACGTGTGGTTTCATAGCTGTTGAAAATCAGTCAAGGATTAAAATACGTTCAGCTTCTAATCCCACGATGTAGAAGTTTCTAATTAAAGAACGACCGGTTAATAACTTAACTAACCGGTCCTAGACGCGACAGTGATTCCACGATGGTAACCAAAGGCGTGTTGGGATTAATCGAAGTATTTAAAATGACGATAAATTTCTACCTTAAAAATTACGATCATTAATGTCATCTTTCCTTAACATATTCAATTTCCTTTCTTTAATCTGCTTAAGAAAGTAAATCACTCATTTCCGAAGTAGTTGAATATTAATCATTTACCCAGATAATGAAATCGAAACATTTACAAAACGCCAAGTTGATCGGTTCTATTAATTTTAATGCACAGAATACACAAAATTCGTTTGATAGTCAAGCCTTAAGTATCTTATCAATCAACCCCAAAAAGCAAATAAAAAAAAGCAGAAGGGAGAGGAAGGCAGAAGCAGACAAAGAATGAGATTTGAAAGAGAAGAAATCCGCGAGATGAATTCGTTGAGCGAAACAAAGTAAATAACCGAGGATGGTTAGGTGTCAGCCAATTGACAAGGAAAAGAGAGAACACCTTGAAAGCAGAAGGCCGGTTGCGGCGAGAGATGGTCTCGCATGGTGGAGACCAGAAACCAGCAGGTGACGGCCAGCTGAATAGCGAGTAGAGGAACGACAGTGAGAGGTATAGAGGTGACAGAAGGGCGAGTGAAAGAGAGAAAGAGAGGTGGAGGTGGATCAGAGTACAGCGTCATTTAGCAGACGACGCGTATAATGGGGGAAACGAGCGAAACCCGGTATAAGCTGTGCTCGTTGGGAATGGCCGCGCGCAACGCGATAATTCTATTTGCCGTACGATTATGAGAGTATCTACCTCGAACCAGACTCTGCCGCTCTCGTATTTCGCTCTCGTATTTCCTACCGGGATCAAAGCGGATGTGAGACCGCTCGCGGACAGAAGCCCGATAATAATTATTTGTCCGACGCGTTGCGATACGCTCGTTATCCAACGCTCGTCCCCTGCCACCCTTTGTCATTGTTTCTCCTTTTTCCCTCCCCCCGATTTTTTATTTTTTTTTTTTTTTTTTTTTGAGTCCCACTTTTTCGGATTTTCCTCCCTTTTTGCCTTTTTTCCTCCATTGTGACGATCAACCGTTTATCGACGAGCTAGCAGCGACGCGATACCTATGCGTAGTGGTTCGCGAATGAAAGAATCGTTACACGCGTTCTTTTTATATCGATGATATTTTTTCCAATTTTTCTCGCCGAATAATCCCTGATTTACCCGTTGTTAATTGGCAAGAAATTAAAAAAAAAAAAAAAAAATAGAAAAGAAGTAAGAAAGAAAACGGTATTAATCATATATTAAATATCTCTTCTCGCATAATGTCGCCAAGTGACAACGATCGAACAAAAGTTCGGGCGTTCTCTTTGAAGCTGGCTCGGGGATCTCGCAACGTAACAGATGACGAGGAACGTATCGCGCGGAGATCTCATCGAATCGCGGTTGGAGGCGGTGTACAAGTCGAAGCGGCGCGACACCAGTAGCCTGTGGTTTTGATTGCAGGTTTTGCGTGGGCGATCGATTCTATCTGTGCGAGAACAAAATCCTGTGCGAGTTCGACTATGAGGAGAGGCTCGCGTTCGCCAATATGTCAGTACAAACACCCGCCACGCTGGCGTACATCAAAAGGCAACTGCCTCCAGCGCCGACACCGCCTGGCCAGAACATGCATCCTGGTCACAATCCACTGCAACCTCATCAGGCACTTGGCCAGTCGGTGGGTCAACATAATCACGTGTCGAACGTAAGTTAAGAGAGGACCGTAAACGTTTGAAGCGTTGTGTCACGCACGCATGCTTAAAAGCATCGACGCCTTAGTCGCTGTGTTACCACGGTCGTCGATGACAGGCGGAGCCGGTGGTATTTTAATTGGAAGCGTTACACGCCACGCCGGAAGTTTTCGTCGCGTGATCGGTCTCGTTCGCTGGCCCGAGGGACCAGCGACGTACGACGTATTTCAACTTTGCTTTTCAGTCGGAAAATGAAACGCGAAATTCGAATGCTTTTCATCGCTTTAACGTTCAGGGGTTGCTTCTTCTTGTAAATTATTTTCTAAATTATTTTCTAAATTATCTCGTTTAAATTGCGCTCATTTCGTATATAAATATAACACAATATTAAAAAGAAAGTATAGAGAGAAAAATATAAATCCGTTTCTTGCAGTCTGGAAAGTTGACTAGCGAGACATCGCAATGGTGATGGACGTCTACTTTGTTCACTGCTTCTCCGATCTGTAATTATTTTGATCAGTAACGAAAGATTTTTAATATTCCTTTCTACAAATCGATCAAGCCTTTCTTTCCGCTAGCCAATTTACCAGCCGCGAACAGTAAATTTGCATGGGTCATCTCTCAAATATTAATGCAAATTCACCAAATATCAATAATCCGATTGGCAAAATAAAAACAAACGATCGAAAGAATATAAGAGAATAGGATTAATGCGATTCATTCTCACTGAGAATAACAATTTTATGGTGCAGGGACAGATGTCAGGGAGCACGCCGATGGTGAACGGAACGGCCATTGGCGTTGGTGGACCCAGAGCTCCGGGAGACATGAACAACAACGGGCTATCGGGTCCAGCCCTCGGACCGGTGAAGCCACCGCCGATGTCTATGCAGGCTCCGACCAGCTGAAACGAGGTGTCACCCCCCCTGAAGAAGCTCAGATGTCTCAGCGGTTATTGAGGCTATTGACGCTGACCGACGAGATGAACGGGAGGTACGGAGAGGGAGTACGGGCGAGGATTAAAACGTCGTGACGAAAGTGAACGCGAGGAACCAGAGTGATAGACAGACAGGACGCATAACATGTGGATCGGTGAGAGAAAGAAGGCAGGTTGAAACGGGGGGTGGGAAAAGACGAGTCGTTCGCGACGAGAACGGAACGAAGATGGAAAAGAGAAACGAGATGGTCTCCGCGACGGGTCTCGAGGATACCCGCGGAGGATCGGACGTTTTTGGGGGAAATAGTCGTTTAGAGGTTGGGAATAATCACTGTGATCGCGAATTGTATGAATAAATTTATGGAAAGAGATACGATAGGAGCTGAATAGAACGTGGACATCTCGCGAAAGCGAAGAGATACACGTTTAATACACGTCTTGTAATATACGGTACAACATGTAACATGATAAAAATAGGCGATTTATGTAAGATACGTTTCTAGCGAGGAGAAGAGCGATTAGAAGCGTGCGAGTAAGAGTGGAAGGACGACCGAGTGAGAGGGTGAGCGAATGGGGCAGAGTTACTTGTAAATATCTGTATCTGTCGACTCTGCGACACCGAAAGACTATCAGTATACGCAGACCAATCGAACGAATTTCCATAGTACTCGCGATTCGTCGACATTCGACGTTTGACGGCCGATCGAGAAGACGAGTGTCGGATAGGCGAAGGAAGAGAATCGTCGTAAGTTTGTTCGTAAGTTACTGTTTGCTGTTTTTCAATTTTATCGTCGGCTCGAGACGGAGGTCTGTGATTCGCCTGGACAGAGGCGAACGAACGTTCGATTAAATACCAAAGGTAAAATCGAGAGATGTTGTTCTGTTCGAGGGGAATCTCGGCGGCGCGAATGTGACGAATCTCGAGACGTTCCCAAAATGTCGGTATACGAGGCGCAAGCAAAGGCGTACACGATGGCTAATACCAAAGATTAACGATGTAAGTTTCGATGCCCCTCGGGAGAGCAAGTCGACGTCTCGGATTTCGAATATTCCTTTCTCGGTGATAATGGCGGTGACGGTTTACTCGAGCAGCCCGTGGTTACTTGCCGAGTTTCGCGGAGAATGCATCTTTAACGCGGTCTGCGATCGGAAACTTGCGAAACGAGGGGCTTAGTCGCGGCTTTACGCTTTAACGCCAAAAGACGAGCGAAAACGGTCCAGACGAAAGGGGAAGGAACAACGAGGGAAAGGAAGGAAAAGAACGGGAATAAGATCAAACGGCGGCATCGATACCAAAAGACGATTGAGAAAATCCGATAAACGTTGCGTGCGCTGATAAACGATCCGTTTTGAATCACCGACGAAGCAAACCACATTTAAAGGCGCCAGAATCGCGATCGTGGTACTCGTAGAGAATTTGCCTGATCGTACGCTTATACGACGACAAAATTCATCACCCTCTCCTCCTTAATCTCGACGGAGTTGTTGACGTTGTCGTTCGATCAGACTGTCTTCACGAGCCACGTGGGACGACTCGAATGTCGCGCTGATTCTACAGGATACTGCATTTCCAAACCACCGAATCGATTAAGTACAAAAGATGTTACGCGAAGAGGATGTCCTACGAAGCGGGCGTGAGGTAGCAACCTGTGACGAAGATAAAGAGGGAGAGAAAGAACGAAACCTACACGAGTGATTCGCGCTCCGAGTACGCGCGAAAGAGCCGAACACACTTTCCTCTCGTTTTTTTTTTTTTTTTTATCCATCTGTATATAAATATCATTTATTAGCGCACTACTAATATATTTACCGCCTCTATAGAGGCTCCTATTACTACCGAGAAAATATAACATTCTTATAAATACAAGCAAATCGTGAGTTTCAAGCGTGTGTTCATTTCGTTTCCAGGATCGGCCGGTACCTACAACGCCGAGTACCATACGCCGTCGTCTTTTTACTCCTCTATTTATGGCTGTTTCCGCGACGTTTGCTCCCCTCCTTCTTTCCTTCTCTCTTGTTCCTCTTCGACGAGAAAGCGAAATCGCGGCACGCCGTAGAAGAGATCCACTGATTTGTGCGGGCCGTATTGCCCGCGTGATACAGGGAAATGGTTAGAAACGGAGACGGGACAGGCAGAGGGTGGGGGGTGGAGCGAGGGAAAGGGGTGAGGGTGAAACAGGCAAGGGGAGGCAACGCGATTTCCCTAATGCCTTCCAGCCCACGGAGTTGAATGTTATTATGCACGGTGAAGACTTTATAATAGGACGTTGAAACTCTTTAAAACTCGCGGAGAGCGGATCCTCTACCTCCCCCTCTCCTTTCGCATCGTTGCGCTACCCCTCGAAAGGGCTCGTCACTTCTCCGACACTCGAACAATTTTCCTCGTTGCACTAAAAAATTGAGAGGTTCGTTCCGAGTATACCCCGTTGTTTGTCGCTTTAAAGTTTATTAAGACATTTTCCCCCTTGGATTTTTTCCTATCGGACGGATATAACGTAGGTTGCTTACGTACAAAATTGCTTCGTCAAAGATTCATTCGACGAATTTAAAGCGAATAGCGATACGCTAAATTCATATATGAGTCAACTTTGTCCTTGTTCACGTGTCCACTGACTCATTCCAAAGTCAGAGATCATATACGGAAAGTTTGATACTGAAAACACAAATACTTCTTTTTCACGTATGTGTTATTTTATTATGCATATATGTAGAAAATATTTTTCTTTGCAAATATTATTTTTAATACGTTTTAGTTAACGAGTATACCAATCGTCTTCTTAGACGTACAAGGACGGATAACGTTTTCGTTACAGATCGCGTACGCGTTAACGACGAACGAGTATGAAGTTTTTCATAGAATAACGCAACTTTTCATCCTTTAAAATATCGATATGAAAAAATTCATATCGGCAAACTTCGATACGAGCCCAGTGAGACAGATTTCGCCTGGATATCTCGCGTCAAGGTCTCGTAACAACGCGTCAGTCCGCATAAATTAAATCGATCAGCTTATAAGCCAGAAGGTAACACGAGTCTCGATCGCTGACGCTTTTCGACCAGCCTCACCCCCTTTGTCTCTGGTCGCATTAATCACGCCGAAGTCGCGCGGTTATAGGGGATGGTAACCGGTGTGGTAGGAGAAAGAAAAACAGAACCCCTTAAAATAATCTGGCCTGAAATGAAATCAGCCAAGGCAATTTCCAGCCCCTGTAGCCAACGGTGATGTTAACAGCGCCGGCGGTTTTATCCATCCACTCTCTGTGCCATCCCTGATTCGAGCGCGGTGCAACCGACAAATGACGACGCGGCAACCCCCTCGCGGCGGCCCACGGAATTAAAGATCCCGAGATAAGGGTGTCATCCTTCGCTATGCATTATGTGTTCGGCAAAAAGCTCAGGGCCCCCCTCGGGCTATCCTGACGCTCTGCGTCTCGTTCTCGCTCAGCTTCGCGCTTCTTCTCACCTCCACCGCCCCTTTTCTCTACCTCCTCTCAATTTCCTCTCTGTACGTCCTCTTCCTTTCTCTTACCGCTTCGTACACCAACTTTCCTCCTCGTCTTCTCTTCGTTGACTCTGTTGCGCCCGAAGAAGGTTCCAATTAATCTCCCTCGTACTTTTTCCACTCCCCGCCCCATAGCGGCGTAGGATGCCACACTATGAAAATATTAACGGCGTTTTCGCCGTGTGTCGGATCGCTTTATTCCACGATACCAGCTCGACGACTCGTTGGTAAGAACGTTGGACGATATTGGACAGATGCGTACTGGTAAGTCATAATAAGATTATTAATGTTAGAATTGTAATTGATCGAATGTGACGATGTTCGCGATTGCAAGGTAATTCAGTGTAATTGGAGAATGCGGTGTAATTGAAGCATGGGGTTGCACGTGTTCTCTGAAACGATCAAAGTGTCACGTACAGCAGGGTTAGAGGAGAGGGCCGGAGAACGAGCTGGCAAGGTGGCGAGGGGTTCCTTTTGAAACCGTCGTGCAAAGTAACTCACGGAAGCAACGGGGTGCACGGGAGCGCGCCGTGTTATGATCCGGACATCCTTTTCGGTTCGAGGCGAATAGAAGTTCGACCAGCGTACGCGCTCGTATTTCAGGTTTTATCGCTCGAAAACGTGGAGGGTGGGCCGACGGTCGTCGTACTCGACAAACCGTGTACCGAAAAGCGACGTACGCGATTCGAAGGAGACCGTTCCCGTGACCCGCGGCGCCTCTCCTTCCTGATGGATAAGCCAAAGCACGCTGGTGGATCGAGCTCGCCCAACCCAAAGGTTATCGACCAGTTGATCGTACGTTTAAGGATCGCTCGTGTGAAATCTAGAAGAAATAGATAAATTTTATCGCGATAAATTTACATCGTTAGGAATTCACTTTTTCATACCACGGCTACCACGAATTTAACGATTCTCGTGGCTTGGAAATCTGTTTGACAAAAATCATATCAAAATCACGGAAACGAAAAGAAGATTCTTCCGTAACGATGACCAGAGAGGAATAACGAGGTAATTCGGGTCGACGCGGCGGGGTGGGTACGGAAGGATGGCGCGCGTAACTGTCGTTGGTCGAAATCGGAGTCGCTTTATCCCGGTGTATTGTCGGCGCGCATCCTAAAGCAATCACACAGGCGACCGGCCAACCCACCATTACACGATATACTGCCTTAACTTTGGACGGAGAAGCGACGTTGGCGACGCCCTGCGTCGCGCCGCATCGCGAACGTTACGTATAGGGTGTACCGAAGGAAATAACCGTCATCTGTATTCGCGATAACATCGTAATTGAATGCGGTTGACGGGGATTTGCTGTACGGGCAAGCGGCCACCAGGCCCATAACCGTTCCCTTTTACCTCGGCTACCTTCACCCTCCGTTATCCTTCTCTTTTTTTCCCCGCATCCACCACGTTTCTTCCATCTCTCTCTCTCTCTCTCTCTCTCTCTTTTTTCCTCCCTTTCCTCTACGTTTTCTTGTTTTCTCTCCTCCTTCCTACTTCCCTTCGTTCCAACTTCTTTCTTCGTTCCAGTTTACCTTCAACTTTTCTACCCCCTTCTTTTATCTTCGTTCTTTTGGCCCAACACCCAACCCGCACCCTCCTATCTCGCAGGGATATTAATCATATCGAGGTGCGGAAAAATCTACTTCGCCGACGTTTCGAGCGTGTCGTGGTAGCGTCACGTATAAGTACACGGGCACTTGCGCGCGCGCGACCATTTTCGGCGCGGGGACAGGGAAACTGAATGGCGATACGAAGATAGCAAACGTAGGAAAGAAAGTTTACGAGGGGTGTTTCGTGAAAAGGGATTTTATATGTTGCCGTGTATGAAAGTGGACTAGCCGCTTGGTTGGCCCGACAAAAGAAGTCGCTGAACTCTTACCCTCGCCGGTTCCAGCAATTTCTATCTCTTTTCATCTGTCTCGTTTCTTCTTTTCTTCGTCTTTCTTTCTCGCCGCTAAAGTACGCGAACATCTCGATTTCAATTAGTCACCGAACCCTTTCCTCTGGCTCCCTCTTGGTATCTGCCCGTTAATATCGTAGCTGCCGATGCTGCGGGATACATTTCCATGGATACGCGACAAAACGCGCGTCGCATCGTTGCGGCGCGTCATAAAGGAGTAACCTCGCCAGGGTGTATCGGAGTGTAAAAAATCAATTAACAGGAAATAAAAACACACTTGGCCGAGATAGGAAGGATTGTTCGAGTGCATCGATACCCGCTATCGGGGCTGTACAGGAACGCTAAACGGGCAAGAAAGAGGACGAATCGCGGCTATCGGAATAATAAACGGAATGGTGACTGGGTTTCGCGAGAACTATTCGGGATAAATCGGTGCAAGCGTTGATGGGAAATACTTGTTTCCTCGGTACTGTCACGAAACCTGATTGGCGCATAACCATCGGATTTCGCGCTCTATTAATGGCCGTGTTTTTAATCTTTTCGTTTCTTTCTCTCTTACTCGCAACGATCCTCTCTCGTGGTCTTTCTCCTTTTTATTCTACTCTCAGTTTTCTCTCCTCAATTTCAACCACCGTCGACCCGAAAAGTGGCCGTCTGATAGATCGACACAGACGCGTACAAATTATTTAACCAGCACAGATCGTGGATATGGAATTTCGTTGCTCCGAATGTCTGCTCGATCGGAACGACCCACCATCCCCTTATTTCGTTGGTTGCGGGTCAAGCGTGATGCGTTCAGGAAACGCGGTTAAGACGTCGTACTCGAGTCACGGTTTCGTTCATGGGTGCCGCCACGGCGCCTTACCCCCTTCTTCTCGCCACCAACCCCGCTAAATATACTCTTATACATTATTCGCCGGTTACGTCGCGGTGGTGGGCAAATAATTCGGTCGCGAGCCCCACGAAAGATCGATAAATTGTATTACATAAATAACAGTCGCGCGTGGCGTCGATGTTATCCCGCAATACGTTAGAATGAACTATCTTGCGCCGAATCACGGATGATAGCCGTGATCTGTGGCGTCTGACTCGGTCATCCAAACCGCCTCCTCTGCCAGGAATTATAGTTCCGACACTTTTGTCAGAAAAGAAACGATTCGGCAAATGTTTCGTGACGATATTTTTCTTCGACAGAGAGATAATCGTGTCGTTGTGCTTTTATGACTCTAATATACCGGGTGTGATACATACGCGTGGTACAAGCGAGCAGAAAGTTGATTCAACTAAATTCTAAATATATTTCAAATAATTTAAAAGACTAAAAAACGTACGAAGCTTCGTGTTCGAATAAGCGAAATTTGAAAATTTCCGGATAGCTAAAAATTGTCAAAGTGGCCTTTGCCGAAAACCAGACCTTAAACGAACAAATTTTATTCGAAAAATATATCTGCAGTTTATATGATACACGTATATTCTAGAAGTTTCCCAACTCGATCTTCGCGAGGACAGGGCTTCCCCCAAACGAACGGTTAAGGGACTTATTGGAACAATCGCGGATGCGTGGAAGTGGAGTTCGACTGTCTGGAACTCGTCGAAGGCAATAATCGCGCGTAAGCAGGGCATTAGGGGCAAGTTAGTTGTCCGTAAGCCCCAAAGTACGAATTAGCGTGCAGCCATTGTGGAGGGAGTTTCGACAGAATGCTGTGCTTCCGGTGGCCCTTAACCACCAGGATACGAGCATGAAGGCGCAGAATGGCGTCAGGATTGAACTAAGAATATTACCGTTGGGAAAACACGCTAACTGCGCGTACTAATTACGCGGCCCATACTAACGGTCACGATATTTCAATTTCAGGCGACAATGGTCACGTTCTCGCCCACTAAAGAGTTAAGTTTAGATATGAAGGGTGATTCGAGTATACGAGCTGATTTATATCGTCCGGCTTACGTAAGAAATTTCGAATAAATTAGTTTTGTTTAATTAATGGTATTAAGAATAGCGTCCACGTTATTAATTAACCCGTTGCTTTATGATTTTTTTCCGTGGTTATATAAAATGGCGTGCGAAAGTTTTGCAAATTTAACTTATGCAAAACTTATGCAAAAGTATTCATATAGACGAATTTACATCGGTTTCCTCGCAAAATCGCAGGAAAATGTTAGCTACGCTTAGATTTACGGAACACGTTATGTAAGAAGGAACGATATAATAAATAAATGTTGTTTATTATTGTATATCCATTGTTTTAAAACACTGCCAAATTAACACGATTAAGGGAAGGTGAAAGAATCACTATGCATAAGTCAACGTTAATTATATATACAGGGTGGTTGGTAACTGGTGGTACAAGCGGAAAGGGGGTGATTCTACGCGAAAAAAGAAGTTGAAAATATAGAATAAAAATTTTTCGTTTGAGGCTTTGTTTTTGAGAAAATCGATTTTGAATTTTCGCTCGGTACGCGTGCACTTTATCACGTCTCGTCGCAACGGATCTGACTGTAGATCGTTGTCTCGATTGACGTTATTTTTTTAATTTTTAAAATTTTTAAATTTTTAAATTTTTAAATTTTTAAATTTTTAAATTTTTGAATTTTTAAATTTTTGAATTTTTAAATTTTTAAATTTTAAAATTTTTTAATTTTTAAATTTTAAAATTTTTATTCTATATTTTCGACTTCTTTTTTCGCGTAGAATCACCCCTTTTCTGCTTGTACCACCAGTTACCAAACACCCTGTATATATACATATAATATTTTAGCACAGTGATGACGATAGAAAGCATTTGCACGTACATCGTTCTTTTCCAACGAAGCATTTTTTTATCGTCTTCCACGTTTCATTCTCCTAATATTACATTATTTCGCAGTCATATAAAAGTAGTACTAAATGATACGACATTTAACATATCCGAACTCAATTAATTGGTATATGAGTTCTGCAACAAATTTAATGGTACGCAAATACCCTTTGTAGTCGCGGTGTGTCTGAAGCAAGATATTAAAAACATCGTACGTGATTCGTATTTAATAATTTTGATCTTGTAACGTTAAATTAGAGTCAGGATCATTGGACGAACTTCAAAATGGTTGAACTTAATACGAGTAATAGTCTGTCGTTGCTATCTTTGCTCCTTTTTCTACGTTGCGTTCCAGCGTGATATACGATAAAGCGAAGGGTCAAACAACCTTTCGCGCGAATTTGAAGAACATGTTGAAAAATTGACCGTTTTGTGATCGACGTTAACAATAAGACTGCCGAGCAAATGTGTAACTCGTCGATATTTAAATTTTAATAGCTGTCACGTTTGCGCAAGTAATAGAACAGCGCAAAGTGTACACAACGATTAAAGTATGTTCGAGGGAAAAGTGGTACATGCTAATTAGTCGACGATACGTAGCGGGGAGAACGGTCGATGCTAACTACCTCGATATTCCAAATTTAGGGGACAGGAGTTTCGTTTGCGTAATCAATAGAGCGGCGCGAAACGTTTCGGCGCGATTGAAGAGTGTGCCAGCGAAAATTGGATATAATCAAGGAGAAAAGTGGCGACGATATTTCCATTATCGTTCGTTCGTGACACTTTAACGGTCTACCCGGTGTCATTTTCGCGCAGATCGTTGACAATATCCGGCCAAATGAGTCTATTAAATGCACTCGTCGCTGAAAATGTTGAAATTAACCATTCTGCCCGATGTTTTCTGGCATTCGTATAAACCACGTCGACCTCTCCGTCGTTATCCTAAAATAAAACGTTCGTAAGAAACAACATACTCGTGCCATCTCCAGCATCCTGCGAATTGAAAAGATTCCTGTGATCCGAGGCGAGCGGTCGCCTTATTCCCTTGTGCGCAAAAATGGAATACGTTAATGCGTCTCGTTTAAGCGAAGTTATTTAACAGGTTCTGATGCTGAAACGAGTTGTCGGGAATAGAAAATCTGTAATTACCCCGCGTCCTCGCGCGGATGTAATTTACGCTAATTAACTTGAAAGCATTTTTTTCCCCTCTCGTCGGTGTGCCGCCTCTCACTATTTCGCGGCCGCTCCGTCCGGATCTCGCGTCCGCGCTCACCTCGGATCACGTTTGCCGCGGAGGCTTTCCTTTTTCCCGTAACTCGGCCGCGCGTTCTCGATTCTATAATTGAGAGAGAAAGAGAGAGAGAGAGAGAGAGAGAGAGAAAGAGAGAATCGGCTAATCGAATGACGCAATAACCGCCCATTCCTCGTACCTAAAGCGAGCGGATCGCCTCGTAATAAGACGATTCTCTTGTCGAAAACGCTCCACCGACCCAAGGAATAGAACGATCCTTCTCTCCCATTCGCTCGGTTTCTTTCGTCTCGTCGTTTCTATTTTCCTCCTTGGCTACCACGCGCGTTTCCTTCGCGTTTCTCCCTTGCTTGCTCCGTGGCCGTAAGCCCGACGGGGATCGTTCACGATTTTACGAGGGACTAGAGTCGAGTATCGGTGGGCAATTATCCGCGAAACAAACAGGTCCGCGAGGGAAAGTCTAACGACTGCCGGGGTCTTCCCAGCGATTACCTCAAAGCAAACCGCCTAACAAGACATTGTTCCGAATAGCTTAGCCATTCTACCCTGGCGTGGCCCTTTTCCACCCTCACACCCACTCCAGTGGAACCTCTTCCCACATAGAAGAACCACCACATCCAGTGGGACGACCGAACCCGGCAGCAGTTAACAACCCTGGTCTGGCGACGGTCGTTAGCAACCAACCTCGTGCACCACCTCCCCATCCGCATCTTCGACTTTCTCACTCTCCCTTACCCCTCTCTTCTCTGCATGCCGCATCACCGTCTCCTAATCCAAATCCGTGCTCCGTTAGCCGCTGCTGGTCTGCGGACGTTGATGAGCGTGCGGCAAACGTCCGTGCATCACGGAAACGGTCCGTTAATAGCGCGCGCCATCCCCTCGTCAGAAGTTAAACGTGCGACGTTGTGTCGCTTCTTTTCTTTCTTCCAGTTCGAGAATTTGTCCCGTTATCACCGTTCAACTCGATTCGATGGTAGAGTTTGTCGCGTATTTCGGAATATATTCTAAACGCTGTCAGCGCTATTGAAATTATATTTTTCTTTTGTAAGAGTGACGCAATTTTTATATCGGTGATATCATCGTACGTGGGTTCGTTATCAATTATTATAATTATCGATACGATGCAATATCCTTCTTTTAAGTCTGAAGACAACAACGACTATTCGATGAAGAGGAAAACGCAACAGTTGCGACAGCGGTGTGATCGAAACAATAGGCAGAGTGAATTACGTTGTTAGCTTCAATTAGTTATTATTAGACAATCTTGTCTTGCGACAGGAAAAACGAGCTGGTTGAATTGAAACGAATTGAAAAATATCGAAGACTGGAGTCTATGTCAGCGAGCGAAGATAACGTAAAAAATAACTGGAATAGATGGCGCGAACAAACACACGACTCGGTTGACACGGCGTAACTATGAATGTCGCTTTTCATGCCGGTTTCCTTCCGCGCCTTCGTTAAATCTTGATTAAATCACAGAACATACACGTCGATAGGAACCAGCGTTGATGAATCGAGGGAGATGCATACATTCTGTGTATCGTTGATTAATCAAATCTATTTTTTAAATAGAACAAGAATATATATAGAGATAAGATTCCTTCACAGCGGTCTATTGTCGAAGCGAATCTCGTAGCATGGTGTCGTCGATGAGGCACCAAGAGCTCGTTCTCGATAAGAAGGGAAGAGGAAGAGAAAGAAAGAAAGAGGCGACGGAAGAAACGGCACGGTCGACCGGTAACTCGCTCCTTTAAAAAAGTTCTTTCGAGTATATTCGCGCGTTAACGGCATTATCGCCGCCGCGATAAAATCCCCCGGGTGATAATATATTCCAGCAGGCAGGCCGGGAAAAAAATACAGATTAAGGTATCCTAAGCACGGATTTAATGCTTATTTATACGCCGCTAAGCACCAGCATTACCGGCGTATTACGATCCTAGCAGTCGCGTGAACTTTTTTCGCGCCTCCTACCACCCCTATCGTCTCTCATTCTCAATCTCTCCGCCGCGAATTAGCGAGCACGATTAATTTTGATAATTCCCAGATGCTACGAAACGCTGGAAACCGCTGTGAAACCAGCCTCGATGTTCGAGGCTGAGAAACTTTACGCTGCAATTTTATCGTGCTGTTCGCGCGAAACACGTTCCGCTAGTTCTCGCGGTTCCAGTCCATTAATGGGTCCTGAGATACGACTCTTTTTCTACGTTCGACGGTTAAATCGGAGATTATACTTGTAGCGAAGAGACCGTGGAAGGCCGAGTTACACGAAGACGAATCGGTTTACGAGGCTGTCGGACTGGAAGAATCGGCATTTGCCATCCCAACTTCCGAACCGACGAAACTTTCTCCGGTCCGTTTTTCCTCTTGGTCGCGAGTCGAGTTTTAAGTATTTGATTACCACCCTGCACAGCCGTAACGCGTTCGCGTTCAATGAGCCACCGTTGCTGTTCGTTAGTAGCTAGAGAATGCCAGCTCTGCACGCGATTCGAGCCAGCCCGCTCGACAGACTTACGATACTTTGTTACTGCGTCGTTAATTTTAACGTCTCGTACGTGCCACCGATTTTTCTACCGGCCTCTTCGATTCTCCTCTTGCCTCGAACAACGCGTACAAACCTTTGTCTTTCGTGATTTTTCTCTTCGCTTACGACGCTAGTGGCAACGATTATCCTGGTGATCGCGCAAACAATTCGAATCGGACGTAAAGTGACGAAGATAGTTGAGTCGTTTGATTATACCGACGGAATCGGGAAATTGCCGAGGAACAGCAGTTTGTCATTTAAATCGTAGATAGATCGACGATCGGCTGAACGAAAATCAGGACGCGGACACGTAATTACCCGTTCTCCTTCGCGTAATCGGTAAGACGATCGCCTATCTCGCGGCTCGATGCGGCATCGTTAAAGGGAATGCTTTCACACCACCCTGGGGAGCATCACGCCGGAGACATTATCACCGGTAGGCTTACGGAATTAATATCAGAGCTCTGTCTCCCTTCTGCCTTCGTACTGTGTGTATCTCACGATACACCGAAACTTTCCAGTTTTAAATGGCCGCAGAGTAATCGAGGATCGCGACGATAAGGGTGTGCCGAAACAAGAAGCAATTTCGTCGAGATCGACGTTTGAATAATTTCCAAAATTAGTTTGGCGGTCGATATAGCGAATTGAACTGCTACTCGGCTATTTACCGTCCTATTTAGCAAATATTCGAATTATCAGAATAGTATAGTTTCGTTGTTTCGATTGGTAGATGGGAAAGAGAAGAACCGAAAAGAAAGGAAAGATGTTAGTAGATTTAGTGGTAAAATTATGTAGCATGGGGTTATAATCCGCTCATTCCTTAGATGTTGGGATAATAGAGGCTCTTTCTTAAGTTTCTTCCTTTATTTTATTAGAATTGCCGTGGAGAAGCAATTGCTCCTCCTATTACTTGTAATTACCCTTTATTTTTGTTTTATTAGCAGTATACGGTATATCCATCACCTTTATTTCAGTAGTACAAGAAACATGTTTAGAAACCTGCTTGACGCGAACCAACGAGGTCTTCCGTATCATTTTCAGCAGATGATCATAAAAATCAGGATCTTTCTGCACGATAATTAACTAGCTAGCAGTAGTGTAACTATATATATATATATTCGTAAATTAACAAATAGCAAAACGGAGCCGCCTTGTAACATGTAAAATTACTTTTCGTTACATTTGTCACTGTAACTTGTAACTTATGACCCGCAAAATTCGCTAGTGAGATTAAGCCAATTGTGTAAGAAAGCTCGCGTTAAGAATTTCATTTATGGAAGAAGATACAATTATTTACGTCTGTCTATACATATGCCACTGATAAAGCGTTCAGGAAACAAACTACGAGTTTAAAAAAACGTAACCGTATCTAGTAACGAAATAATTTCAGAATTAGTCTATCGGATTCCTAGACGAGCATTTACCAGCGCGCATAAAGCAACGCGTATATCGCGCGACAATTATGAGGGTGTCATAATGTTTCTCACGAAAATCCAATTTGCCCGAAAAGCTGGCCGATACAGTTGGACCCGCATTTCGATATTGCCATGCTTGTTAATACCGCGACTCTCTTCCGTCACTTTAATGGATGTCGCCGGGGAAAATCAATTTGTTCCAATTTGCCTAGTTCTTCTCTCTCCCTCTCTTCTCTCTCCGTTTCTCTCGCGAGATATCACGGTTCGTGAGCGTCACTTCGCGCGTGCACAACACGCGGCCTGGTCCATCCTTAACAAAGAAGCATCTCGGACGCTGCGTGTCGGTAAACACGCGTACACGTATCCCGTGCAGATAATCTTTTTTTCGTTACGTTGTGTTTTATTTACTTCGATCTTTCACGGTTCACGTTATAATTTTTATTGGCTTCCACGCATCGACAGTATCCGTTTCGAGCACTCCAACGAAATGAATTGCAATATTTGCCGGCTGCATTGGCGGGCATATTTTCGAGCGACGGATCGATGGATTGGAAAGCCAATAACGAACATTTTCGCGAAAACAGACGGAAGGAATGGGAAGAGTGATGGCGGAGAATGATTGATTGATGTTCTTTGGCGTTCCTCGAATTTTTCCTGGTAATCGAATGAATTAAGATCGGACCAAATTTTCGACCGATCGAATATTTAATATTTCTTAGAAACGTGATAAAAAATACTTGAAACGGTATAAAATCGTCGCCGATCGTAGAATAAAGTATCGATTAATTTGCGTATTGAAAGTTAGATCAGACTGACTTCGTTAATTGAATTGTTCGAATGATCAATAGATTATTCGTTTGCGCGGCTAATCAATCGTCGATGTCAGATAGACAATGAGGCACGGTGACCTGCTTCCTTAATATATCACATCGATATCAATTTTTCATGGTATTCCATCTTTCAGATCCTACTTCTATTTAGATCGTTCGTTATTTCCAATCGTTGATTTGAAACAATCGGCTGTGAATTACGCGCGGCAAGATTTCTGACCTTAAATAAACAACGATTATAGAGACTAACGACTAACAGCCAGTTGGGAAAATGGCGGCTGGAAAAATCGGCGCAGATGGAACGGAAATCGGAGGAATGGGTCGATTAGGTCTGGATAGGCCTCCGGACGGCAGTGAACCGATCGAAAACCTGTCGTGTAACAACAGCGGCCGGTTGCTGCTATGTCAGGTCCACGGAGTGAAGTAAAATGGACTTGAAGGGTTATGGCCAGCCATCCGTGGGCTTATGGGCTGATCGCGACCGATAGAATCAGCGTTCTGCCTCCGTGCTTTTGCTCATAATCACTTTTCGATTAATTAAATTTTACGCCCTCTGTCGTCGATAAACATTAAATTTAACGGGTCGCTCCTGCCACGCCGTTATTACTCGTTACGGTCTATAAGCCCGCCGCCGCCGCCGCCGCCGCCGCCGCCTCTCGAAACACGTAACGCACGCACACTCATAAAACCGACACGCGAAACGTTACCCGTTTTTTTGGTACACGCTATCGTTTTTCTTTTCCTTTTTCAATTTTCTTCCGTCTTTTTTTTCATTTTTTCCCGTTCGTTTCGTTTCTAATACTTTAGCCTGTGTCTATCTCGTGCGATATCAATTTCGATCGCTGACACGTGAAGGGAAGAGGCAGCAGGACGTGGAGGACGCGCGAGCGGGCCGCGAGGCTCATGGATGCTGAATGGCCACGACGATGAAACGGAACGACGGCCGAATCGCGGAGGAGGACGAGTGTTAATTGGATCGAGCGTCTGCAAGAATATCGGTTCAATTAAGAATGGTAAGTGGTTCCGTTAATTTGAATTCCTCGAAGGCTTCGGCCCGTTTCCTTTGGCCCGCGACGCGGCCTCTCATAAATATGCGCTCGATAGTTAACCTTTTTCTCGTCGCTTTCGTCATTCATGAGCCTCGAGCACGAAGAAATCGAGCGGATAAAGGGGAGAGCCGATCGAGTCGAACGATTCGTTCCTTCTTTATTTCTCCCATCTCCCCTCCCCCTCCCCCCGCCCCACCTATTACTTTGCCGATTCGGCGGAGCCGGCGAGACCAGCGAAATCATTGTACTCCTTAGCAAAATCGACAAATACTGAGCCATTCTGAAGTAGGGTATTCGTGGAGCGGTGCGGGGCTAAATCTGGCGAAGGCGGTAATTAAATTAATTAGCCTTCTTGAGGATGCAAGGATACCGACCGACCAAGAAAGCCAGCAGAACACTGCAACAGAGAAAGAAAGAGAGGAAGAGAGAGACAGCCAGCTCGTTTCTTTTCCCTTAAAACGGTCTTAATTATCAGGGAATTTCCCCCCCCCCCCCCCTGTTTCGGCCCACCCCTTTCCGTTTCCCCTCCTCCTTTCGCTCTTCTTCCTCCCTCTCTTCCAACCATTTTCTTTCTCGTCTCTCTACCACCTTCCAAACCTTCGCCTCTCTATCCGCGCTCACACTTCCTGTCTCGGTCTTTCTTCCGGCTATTTATTAAGTTTTTACTTATGGCGGTGACTGCATAACAATCGTCCCAAGCGTCCAGCCGGTCGATCGGTTTCGCGCGCTCTTACAGGCGGACGAAACTTTTGCCGCGCCCGGCCATGGGACGGCTCACTTTCCATGAAAGAAGCAAAGCACTCAGAGTAATTAGAAGCGGAATTATATTCCGCCGCATCCTGTTTCAGTTTATAAACAAGGACTCTTAAATGAAGTTCCCTCGGAAGAGTAGGACGCTTTAATGCCCCCAACGCCATGCGTTCACGTGTCCCCTATCCACCGGTTTCATTATTTTCCTCCTCCTCCTACTCGACCTGGTTCCGCGTACTATTCGACATGGCAATTTTGATTTCTTCCTTTGTGGGGAGCAAGCTTTTTACGATCATGCGATATCGGTGAAAAAACGCAACACTCGAGAGGTATAAGTGTTCGACTTCGGAATTTTCGTTGTTTCGATGAGTGAACGTATGAAATTTAATAACGAGTGAAATTTAGAAACACACGAAAAATAATGTTAAACAAAACAAAAATAATAAAACAAACGTACGTTCATTGTTGTTGACTTTTTGACTTTTATGTTACTCGTCGACTAAAAGAAAGTATTTTAGTATGAAATAGTTGGAAAGTTGCGTGAGATTCCAAGATAAAAGCTTCAACCTACAGTGTTTTTAAAGAAATGAATAACATTTGTTCAGTCGCCACGTTAGCTTAATCCAATCAATAATAGATAAATATCGCGTAAATGTAAATAATATTGCGAATATTTTTTAGAAAGTATTTAATCCCAAAATCAGTTGAAAAAATAGTTCTGATTGAATTTTGAAATTAATCTTCTGTAAAGTAGGAGAGATAATCCTTTTCATCTTTTTCACCTGTAACGTTCATTTGCGTTTTGTTTGTCGGAAAGATGTGAAATAAATTATAAAGACACATTGCCAGATCAATGAGCATTACCACTACTCCTGAATTAATTTATATTCCTTTCACAGATTTTGGAGAATACTTTATGAAAATCATGTTTAACGGTATTAAAAGCTTAATTATAAAAAGATTTGTGATGATTAAACGACTAAGCAACCACGCACAATTGCCCAAAGACGTATCGTATTAACTTTCTGTTATTAATTATTGTTTTCCAAGCGTATCGATTGGCCGGCACCGGATAATTGGACCCATGGCCCGTTAATAATGCAGCTTCCTCGTTGAGTTAATATTCATAAATTAGCGTTACAATAGAATTTGTTACGCGTACAACTACAGACCCACCAGGGACGGTACCGACGTCGAATTTCGCAAAGCGGCTTGAAATCCGATATAAAGTTACCGGTGAATCAACGCGAGATTCTCAAATCTGAAGTCTTGCATGATTTTCGCGCGCTGACTTTATCGATAAAATCGAGTTTCAACCACTGGATATTAACTCAGTTTAAATCTACGCCATATGCAGAATTAAATGGTAATTTGGGAGAAGTTGCACCAAAACTGTGAATAATGTTATTATAAAATGAATCTCTACAATATTAAATTTAATCAGTCACCGACAAACTGAAGCCTCTTGTACGATAAGTTACCACCTAACTATGCTTATAGCGATACTGTTGCTGTATGTTACAACTTCATTAACTAAATAAACTTTATCCATTTAATATAGAATATATATTGCGTTGCATACAACATAGTTGCATATAACGATATTATATATACCATAATATAATAACATAAAAAAAAAAGTAAGATTTGTTTGGACAAACTGACGCGCAAGTTGTAAAATTTCCTTTGCAACGTTATTCCTTTTATCGATGTCATCGTGCAACGCAGAATTTATTAGTATTTGTATCTGGTAACTCGTAAAATTTCACTAATAGTATTAGCTCGTTCGTGTAAGCGGCTCCTAATATCACGACGCGTAAATGGTTAAGCGTTTGGCGCCAGTAGAAACGGTGGTAAGAGTCAGCCGCGTTCCACCGGCATCGATCTTGGTGTTATCGAACACGCGTGCACGCTGAACGATCCCTAGGGAGCCGTAGCTCGATACACCGCCAGCTTCGCTTCGCGACTGCGAAATTAGCGAGAAGCCCCTCCACTCGATAGTGTTCTATTCCGAGAAGAGAAGCTTCAACTTCCTAAGCTCGACCTAAGTTCGGTGCTTCCGCCAGGCCATTCGCTTCTCTCCGTTTCCTTCGCGATCTCTTCGCCTTCCTGTGTGCACGCGTCCTCCGGCTTGCCACTCGTCCCCTAGACGCGACACGATGGTCGCCGACAGCAGGATACGGTGTAGACAGAGAACGGGACACGCGTTTTAGTTTTTAATGATTATTGCGTCCCAACGCTCGGCCCAGGTAGCTAGACATTAGTCGACGGTCTCCCTTTCGCGCATTTGCATATCTTTCCAGCCGTTAGGAATTGCCTGCTGGCTGCTTTCGCCCGCCCTAACCAGGCTATATCTACTAGCACGGACGTACTCCAACTTTTAAGCCCTTTGCTACCCTTCCCGTGCCCCTTTAGCTTCTCTTGCCGCCTCTCTCTCTCTCTCTCTCTCTCTTACCTGCCTCTTGTTCGTTCCAATTTTCTTCGTTTCACCAGCGCACCGTCATCCCCTCTTTTACACTGTTCGCCATTGCCTCTCTGTCTCTTCGCGTCCGTGTCTTTCTTTATGCGCGCGGCAGCCGCGCTTGTAATTCCTCTCTTCCTAGTCATCCCCCGCCGTGCCGCTGCCTTCTCTCTTCCTTTAATGGCACTCGGTTTTCGAGTGCTTTAATTAACGTTTTGTCAGGCGTTCTTTAATTAGGACGCTTTTGAAAAAATCAGTTATCAGAGCAGTCAGTGCACCGCGCCGTGGGCGCTCTGGTCGAGACGAGGCACGATCCGCTCGTCTACCTGTGAGGTCGACTCTCGTCTAAACCCAGCGTCGCCCGGAACCGGGCGTTTACTCTTTCGATCAGTCGCAGTGTCGCAAACCAACGACCTGTGTTTCACCTGTGAAAATTACTAAGGAAACACGATTGTTATGTTACGACGATGACGGTGATCCGTCTGATTTACTTTAATTTCAGAACTCCGTAAAGCATTTTGAAAGACATATACGCGTTTGTTTGTCTGGAATCTTTGAAGTATTTGACATGCAAAGTGTTTTTGTTCGAGGAAGTTATTACGTGGCAAATTGAGAAAATAATACAAGAACATAGACATCGAGGTGTTTTCAAGGATTTCAGATCAATCGCAGAAAGACCACGGGGGCATTGCCAAGCTCGTTCGAAGATTATCGGGGGCTTTCCTAGTGACATTTGGAAATTATTTATAATCAACACAAATCGGCTAGAAGATATTCGAGATTAACAAGGATTATTTCCGAGTATAGAGAGATTATTTTAAGACCATTCAGCTAAGTCCTGCTGAGGTCGTTTGAAGATTATTCGAGACAAAATTATGGTCATGCCAAGCTGTTTGAAAAGGTCGTTCAGGTCCAGTTCAAAATCATACGAAGATCATTGAAGTGTCAAACTGAAAGTTAAAAGTCAAAGACGTGTGCAAAATACTTGACGTCATTTCTTTTATCAAGATTATTCGAAAAATATCAAAGATCGTTCGAAAGTCGTGGAAAGTTGTGTCAAGCTTTCCACTAAGACTTAATCCGTGTCTTTGATTATTATTCTCATCCAAGTATTGCCACCCTACCAATTAAACATTTCGTTCAATCCATTCCTATGAGAAGAATCGGTTGCCTAACGAGTAACCCGAGCGTGGATCACGTTCAAAGCGACGCGACGTTTCGTTCGAAACCATCGGCAGAGATTCGCTCCCCTGCACCGTTCTCGCGGCCTGGTATCGCCGAGATCGTTTTCTTGAAATCGCGCTTCCCGGAGAACGAAGCTTACGCTCCATTAAATTTTCACGCTGCGATCGTCGAAATTCGCGAATATCGTGCTCTCTCCTTATCGTCGAACCGAGTAGGTTCATAACCTTCTCGTATCGAGCGCGGTGTGGTTTACACGTTATTTAGCTGCCTCGCCGACGTAAGGTTGCCCCGGTGAAACTATTGTCCGCAATCGGCGGCTGAAACGAAACGCGTTCGCCGTCCGTTTACCTTTTCCGCCTCTCGATACTACATCTAGTTACGACCACGGAAGAAACGTTTCCCGTGAAATTAACCCCCGCGCGGGCGTCGAGGGTATTTTGTAAGCGGCAGCTGGATGGAAGAGGCAGGTGGAGCGCGGTGGAACGGACAATAGTTGAGCGGCCGCCTTCACGGACCCCTTGTATAGAGATAATATCTGTATTTCATTAACATTATTCTCTGCGGTAGACTCGAACCGTCTCTGTGTGTTCCGTGCACGCCGCGAGACCCAAACGAGGTAAACGGCACCTCCAGAAGGTACTCGATTGTGCGTTCGAGACCCACCCACTCTGGGTGTCTTGCTCGCGATCTTCCGCGAAACTCGCTCCCTTCGAGCGAGGCCTCGACGCGGCTATAGTCTCTCTAATTAGAAACTGATTGCGCGCCGAATCTCATTTAAATTTCTGCCTCTTGCCGGAGCAACGTTTACGTCTTCCCTTCTTCAACTTTGGTCCTTTATTTTAAAGGTTCAACTTCGTTGTATAGGCTCGTCTGTACTTTAGGTGACGCAGCAGTGCGAAGATTGTCGTACAAACTTCGCAACTGCAGAATTTGTCACCGTGACTCTGGTTTTTGTTTTTTTTTTTTTTTTTTGTTCATTTACGGGACGGTCCATTAGTCAAGAATATAATAAAGAATAGATGTAATTTATAAATAATAACAGCGTCAGATGTGGACTTAAAGCGAGGTAGAGGTTAGTAGGTGAGGTGATTGATAAGCTTTATTGGGATATACGAAGTAAGTGTAAGTTTCCGGATGAAACATTGGAGTGAAATTTGTCAGTGGTATCGCCAGCATCAAGTTACTAGAACTTTGAGCATTTTATATACAAATAGGACATTAAATTCGTTTCTCCTATTCACTAAGGTTGTAAGTTGATACCAGATAGTATTTGTTCGTAATTGCTATAAGTTACTCACATTATAAGATTCCCATTATATCTGGCAAGTAGACAAATTCTATGATGAATTCCTTCCAGAGAATTAGTATGTATTCTGTAGTAAGAAAACCAGATTGTGCAATTATATTTCAGAATTAACCTGATCAATAACCGGTACAGTAACCTGATGGATGTCCGTATTATTGAAGAGTTGAGAAATTCGTTGAATAGGTCTTAATGTCATCGTGTTCATATATCAAGCATCGTATATATGTATACTATTAAGATAGGAACAAAGTTAAGGGAACAAACGGTGACGTGAAAAATATTCACGCTAAAAAAAAAAAAAAATTCAGGACAAAAGAACGAACGAGGGATTCGTGGCGGGCCAAAAGCAAATCCCGTGGAGCAACGTAGCGGCTCGGGGGGGTCGTAGTTTACCGGGATCGTTACGGAGCAGAGCCGCGGAATTCAATAGCAACAAACTCCGGCCGCGGATATTATTCGGCAGTAAAATTTTATTTTGCCAGCATTTATTGGCGCGTTCGCAAAGCCGCTCGACCAGACCCGGCCTCTCTACGCCCGCGTTTATTTGATAACGACAAATTATTGTTACGAGAAAAAATGGCGGCTGCCTTTCACACTCTCCCCCTTTCGTTTGCCAGTGTTTCGTTGACCGGCTCTCTGCAACGGCTCTCTGCATCGACTATGAACGCACGTGGAAGGAGGAAGGAGAGGGTTGGACAGTGCAAGAGGAAAAGAGACAAGAGGGGAAAGGGTTGGCTTTGGGCCTGAGCCTCGACCAGCTATCGGGCGACGTGTCCGAACGCTAATCTCTCGATATTTTAGCGGATTTATATTTTCACCGGTTGCACTGCTGCCGCCGCGGCTCGATCCCCCGAGATATCTGCAGGGAAACGTACGACAGGCATATCATTCCTCCTTCGAGCTCTTCTCGCCCTCCTCCTCCCCCTTTCTCCTCCTCTTTCTTCTTTCGCTCTCTATCGTTACGCTTTTCCGAACGTAGTGTCTTTTCTTTTTCTCCACTCCACGTTCTGGCTGCGCAGCTACATCGACGTTCGAGTAAAAAACGCAGATTACCAGGACTATCGGTAAATACGAACGAGCACGAACATTTCGCTGTGTGATTTTTTTTTTTTTTTTTTGAAACGAGACGTATTAAGCCGTAATACGTCTCGTTACGTCGCGTCGGTCAACTCCATTATCGAATGGACCTCGTACGCGTGTATACGTACCATCGTCCCGTGATACCATGGGATAATCACTGCGAGCGGATAGATTGTCGCGCGATATTTTTCCAATTCGCGGTAGGGATTTCACGTGTCAAAAAATGGACGGCGTATTTCGCGATGCGAGAGGAGAAAAGATAGGTCGATTGGTATGGAGGATAGAAAGGCAGGGAGAAAGAGGAATTCTGGCGTGAGGAACACGTTAAGTTGTTTCGCGTTATGGTTGTGTTATGGGACATTGGATGCGCGTGATACGGTGTTGCACGAGGAGCGAAGGGTGCACCGTGCTCCATATAGGCACGCGGATATATCCTGGCTGCCGATGCTACTCGCTGCACCTGATCCTGGTCGGCTAAATTGATGATATAATCCGCCATAACTCAGGATTACCGTAGAGGCCCGAGTATGTGTCGGTATACGCGGAAGAGCCGCGCGCTCTTCGGCTTGCACCACGAATATCGAGCATTCTGAGTCGTGTTCTCTCGCGACGTACTTTAATCCATCGCGTTCTTTCGCGTTACTCTCGAAATGTTCGTCTGGTTGTCCATTTTATCCAACGATCTGCCGTCGATCATATAGAAGCTGCAACATTTTCATTTTCTCTTTATCTTCTCTTCTTTTTAATTTTTATATAAATGGAAATTTTCCTATCGCTAATCAAGTCCGCTTTTCGTTAGTTTCTGAATACAATTTCATTACATAAGTACGTACACGATTAGCGTTCAGTCTTCAAGAAACAAACGACTTAGTTGCGCAAGTTCGTTCATCGCAAGAACATGACATAAACAATATCTTCGATTCTTCGTACTATCTAATTTGCGCCAATAAAAAGTAGCCTTTTCACAAAAGTATAAATTTCCACTAAACATTCGCAGTTCACTTACAAACAATAAAAAATTGATCGCACGTTGCCACCGCAATATTCTCACGGGTAATTTTGCATTCTTGCAGCTCTTGTATCAACAATTTCATACAAGTTGAATCGTCGAATCGCCAGCACAGTGAATCTTATCTGAATTTCCAAGCGGTGCGACGCTTCGCATTGTCGATTTATAAACTTAATCCGGTGAATGTTCCGGATATGCCCGTCCCGTAACATTGTTCCAAGGGAAAGGAGAGCGAGGGAGCAGAACCAGTGTGTCCTCTACGACGCAACGTGTCCAACAGGCTTTTTGATTCTCCCTAGCGACCTGACGACCGTCTCATGCTTCAACGATTGTACACCGCTATCTCGCGGAGGATCATTGCACCCCTGCGAGCCTCTTAGGTACAGTAAATGGCTGCACGGAAAAGGGGCTGAATCCATGCTGGCGTTTGCCTCTTGCTGCCTGACGTTGCGTTGTGTCGACCAGCAGGCTACTGTTAACTTCCAGCTATCGCAAAAACCTACTTAAAGCTCGTGTACACGGTCTTTGTTACTGTGTACGATCAAGTACGGTGCTCGACGTACGACGCAACCCTCGTTGGACGGCCGGTTTGTCTCATTGTTATCCAACGATCCCCGAGAGGGTGGAGATGAAGAAGAAGGAGGAGAAGAGAGGAAAGACTATGCTTCGTGCAGACTTTCTGCGGACAACGTTTATAGCAGCGGCGTGAGCTAAGGCCTCGTTAGTTTCGTGGGCCGCGACTTCCGGCGAATCGGCGTCCCCCGACGTCTCACAACGGTGGCGACGCTGAAAAAAGAAGTTGCTGCTCGTACCTCCGCGACAGTTTTCTTTCTCCTTGGAAAACTCTCTCTTGGATTATAGTTCGCGTTCGTTACTCGACCCTCGTTCCATCTACGAGTCCCGCGTTATTTAACGACCAACGGGCAACTTGTAACAAGTTGTCGCGACGAACTAGTAACTAGATTTCAATAATCTTCCCCGGGGGGATTTCCGATTCGACGTGCCAATTAGCGGGACAACGATATCATCGTCCGTGGCACGGAGCAAGATTAAGAGAATGAAGGTAAAAGAGAAAAAAAAAAAGATGATCGGGGAGGAGAGGCGAAAAAGGAAATATAAACGGGTGTAGAATCTCTCGGACATATGGCATGGACGCTTAAGTCCTACCATAAATATCGCTCGTTTTCCGGTGTGGCGCGAAGCATGAAACACGACCAGAAAAAATCCGTTCCTCAAACACGCGAAATATCGAAATTTACAGCCTTACGTTACAGGACGAAGGGAGCGGAGAAGCGGCTTTATGCAGATTTTGTAGACAGGGCAGGAAATTTGCCTGTGGTCTGTACGCTTCGAGCACCGCTGGTACAAATAGAATTAACGAATTCTGAAATATTTTTGTTTGTCCGCCGTGAATGTCTGCGCTCCCTTGTCGCCTTCCTCGTTTCACGTGTAACGGAGATTAGCCGTACATTGCTCCCCAAGGATTCTTGCACGGCTTAAAGTTTCCTACTCATCTCGTTCCATTCAGTTTCGTTCGGAAAAAAACATCGGTAGAAGTGTCGTAGGAGTTTTACGACGTTTGCGTCAAACACGATCAGCCTGAGAGTGATTAAGCGAAACTCTATACAGTACAAGCAATAAGCTTCGTTGTTATTCTCCTGAATCTTCACCGACGAGACTTACGAATGATTCATTCGGGAGGATTCTCTCGTAGTAAATATTCTTCCGGACGTTACGATCTTTTATCTCCAGTTTTTACGACGATATTCCGGCATCCTGGCTTACGATACGTTCTCGCATAATTGCGCTCCCGAATCAGCTACGCAGTAGTGGCCTAGATACGAATCGAATACGGAACGAGCCTCGAAAGAAGCTTCTTTATGACGTATATCGCAGCTCGGTTGACAAAGAGCCAGTCGACGAGTGGATTCGACACGATCGCGAGCCTCACGATATTCGATAACATCGTCTGAGAAGATGCACTGGTTGGCTAAAGCTGGTTTCACGACTCATAAACTCTCTTTCGTCGCCCTGTTATCGACGTCCTTGGCCTCCTATTGCCATCGATGGCGTACCTGCATCGTATCCAAGCAATTCATAATTTCTTCGCGTTATTGTGTTACAGGGTATCCGATTCGTTCGTATCTCCTTGTTCGTGCGATCACGATGATAATCGAACATTTTCAAGATGGCAAAGATCATCGGGTAAAATCGGTTAGATCGTGTCGTTTGTCAACTGAGATCGATATTGCTAGTTTGTTATGTCATAAGTGATATATGTAAGAGCCGTGTAATTATTGCTCTTGCAATTAATTTTATCAGTGCCATATTAGATTCAGATTTAATATTTTTAATTTTAACTAAATCACGTTCCATTCGATTATAGCAAACAATTAGAACGATTAAAACAAGATGGCATCGTGTGCCACTTTACGTATTAATTGCTCAAAAACATTTCTGACTGTAACCAGTAACGAAGATTGAAACTACCATTAATTTCATATTTATGTAAATTCATATTTAGACTCTTCTATCATATTCGAGTAAAATTCCAATTGAGTAGAACAAGAAATAGAACTAAATGCTACGTTGCACCGCAATTCTTCAAAAACATTTCTAACAAAGAAGAGCGAAGGCAGTAGCGATACCAGCGAGGATTTGCTTGTATTTTACTGGTCGACGAAAACCGATGACAAAGTTGCTTCGATAATGTTTCTTGAGTCTCAAGGGTCGCTTCACGTTAAGGCTTCGGCCGTGACGCCAACGCTGGCACTCTTGCTCGGTATGTTAATTAACGGTATAAGCTTCCAAGCCACGGGCTTGTAAGGAGTCCTTTATATAACTAATTAGTACCGCTGGTATTCAGACTATTTACTTCATTTGGCTCGGCCTAGGCACGGCTACATCCAGCTTTTATTTTCATCCCTCTCGTTCTCTCTCCTTTCTCCCTTCTCGCTGTGTGTCTCACCCTTCCGCATAGTTATCGCTATTCTTACTTTTTGCCCGCTGCCAGAATAATTCGCGACGACACTTTGATCCTCGTTAGAGTTTCAGAGACGCATTGTCTGACTTTTCGCGCAAGTTTTGCTCCTCCGAAACGTCGAACGAGTCTCGCTGTTATATTCGTTGGAATATTTTCGTCGATCGAGGACAACCGGGCCGAGGTAAATTTAAATAGCTCTTGGATTCTGTAAATCCTTTGCAAATTCGTCTGCCACAGTTCTCTTTCGTTGGAGCGATTGACAAATCGTTTGCTCAAGTACTTTCGTATGTTTTGGAGTAATCGTTAAAGTTTAGGGGATGTCTTTTGCACCGACCAATCTATGTAAATCAAATCCTATGTAGTCTCCAAATTTTTATTTGTTTGTTTATTTGTTTGTTTCGTTCTTTATTTATTTTACCACGAGACAAGTCCTGTAATACGTAAAAGGATGAAAAGACTCTTTGTTATGCTTAGTTAAGTTAAAGCGATGATTACTATAATATATTACATTGTAAAGAATGTTTCGAAGATAATAGTCATTAGCCACATGGATCAATCTCAATAAATCATTCGATTTATGTATTTATGAGAAATTTAAATGCTCAAAAATACACATGTGCAAAATATCCAAAGTAAAGTACCTACATCTTATGATATGTAGGAGGCGAAATAAATTTTTATGTACGTACGTTCTATTTCTAGGGTTCACATTTATAAATCGTATATAATGTACAAAATAATTCGTTACGATAAAAAAAGAACGAAGCAGCCAATAGAAGATATTAATGTTTGAAAGTATTAAAAGAGGAAGTTCCATTTACGTTGAATCATTCTGGATCTTTATTTACTGAAACAGAAACCGGTTAACTATGCGCATATAAAATAGTAAAGCACCCGGAGTGCTTTATTAAATATGAAATCCAGGAGGATCATTAAAGTCATTCTCGGCTCCAAACTTTCAAATAGTCGCGAATAGAATACCATTGTTAAATCTTATGAAGATGTATGTAACATCTATGTACTCTTACATAGCGTTGTAATATGGTATTTATCAACGTGGCGCCACAAAAAGTAGCCTTCTCCGGGCATTCTTATTTCTCGGTCGGGCCGTGTTCCATCTTCGTCCGTTCGAGCACGAAGTTGGAAATTGCCGCGATAAAACCGCGCGTAAAAGTATAATAGTTTATGGAGTTAAGCAGCTACAGTGGGCCAATAAAATTTCCGGCATGGGTCTCTCTCGCTTGGTCTCGATCGTTTCAGGCCGCGGGAGATGTTTCTTCGTCGGTTGTGACGTTATAACGCGTTACGTAGGCCGGCGCATCGATTCGTCCGGGTGCGCGTGACAATCGCGATTAGCCCTCTTAACTCGCCAGATCCTATCGTTCCAATTATATAGGATTATCCGGATCGATACTACTTTGCTACCACTTTTCTCCTCGTAAATACATCCCGTTTATCCATCGACATTTCCCTCTAGAGATCTAGCATCTATCGGCAAAACACCACGTACGTAACTAACCGCCTTCTCTGCCAAACGTTTGTGGACATTGCTTGAAAGAAGCCGCTTATTTTTAGCCGGCAGCGTACGATATCTCGACCGGCGATCGTATTCGCCCGTGTTCCGTCGTTACGACAAGCGGTCTCGACGCGTGTCGTTCGTTTACGACTCTAACGACGCGCGATTCCGCGTAGATAATCAAACACCGCGAAAATTCGTCTGTCTACGCAACGAGCGTGCGACGTTTCTTCCAAACCATTTTTATCGATAGTTCGTCGAACCGATAATTTTCGACGATATTCTTTTGCACACCGGTGTCGTTAATCGTACCGTTTACAGGCGAACACCGGTAGCGCGTGCAATTGTTAATTACGCATCCCAAAGGAGCCGACACAGGTCTGCGTAATTAGCGGCGAAACGAATGGAAGAGAAAAAGAAGAGGGCGAAGAGAGTGAAACGCGGGTGAATCTTTCGCGGTTTGGCGTCGAGGCCGAATACGGTCGTGGACGAGACAGACCAACAGGATTAATGACCATCCTTATTATCGTTTGGTCGTGGGTACATGCGCGACGCGGGCAAGTTTCGAGGCTAGCGCGTCTGCGGCGTCGCCTGCCGACGATGCTGTGCAAGATTTTTAATTAATCGATCGAGACGCCAGCGTCGGGGCTGCCGTCGTTCGCGGTGTGGCTGGTTCATTAGAGACTCTTAATTAACTTGCGGCGCTCACGCGACTTCGTACAATAGTATGTATATATGTATATATATAATGTATATATATATACACTTATATGCATATATATGTATATATATATATATGTATATATATACAGTTAGCGCAAGCTAACGCCATTTAATTACATGTTAATAATATACACGGAGCAGAGTTACAGCGGCTTGCTTTCTCGCCGGAAACCCGGCGAATCGAATTCACTTTGCACGTTCAAACTGAGGTCCAGGATAATCTCGTAGGCGGTGTACGGGCTTCGATGCCTCTACAACTATCGAATCAACCGGCGAACACACGAATCGATCGATAATTGCGTTCTCCGCAACTCGAATCTTTCTCCGTTGAGAATGGACCGCGGCGTAATTGACCGGCTCGGCTCGCGTTTCGTACGATTAATTAATAATCAACCACTACGTTGGTGAGAAATTGGAACTCGTGGTCGAGTACGGAACGTCGCACATGGTCATGAACAATAAGCCGCAATCGAGCACCAGCTCGAAATTTAATCGGTCTCACGTTGCAGAAACATCGTTTCCCTCGTTGAAGGATACACCGCGGTTAAACCTGTAAGGTTTGACGTATACGTAGGAGATTAAAGAGAAAGGATACGTAATTACGGATGTCGCGAGATACAGGAACGTACGAAGTGTTTGCCTCATGAAAAATTCAATTACAAAGGGGAGGGATAAAATCGGACCAACCAAGTACTTGAAAATGAATTCGCGTTCAATTAAAGCGCCTCGAACAATTTGCCAACGCGATCGCTTTCGTTATTTACCGAACGATAATTAACGATCGCGTCGTTAATCGTGTCTATTTGATTGCATCTGCTGGAAGTGCGCGTGCACGCGTGTGCGCACAAATTTATCAAAATGTCGGTGAACATTCACATCCAATAAAGGGATCCTCTAACGATCGGCCACCGCGGCCCGCCCACTCTTTCACCGTCATGTCCCGACACGAGATCTTTCCCACTCGTTTTACGTTTCCGGTAATTCATTGAGCCGAGATCGCGCGCGTGTACGTAGCGGTGTCTTAATTTTATTAAAACAGAACTTTGAAAACTGTCAAGTCTTTCGACTACTTATTTCTAGTCTTGGAACATGAAGAACTCAATTTTGAAAATCAACGATCTATAGTATAGTCGAAACTGTCCTTTGAATTAACGTAAGATATTCTTGCGCCATATTGAACGTTCCAAGAATGGGAATTTGTCCGATTGTAAATTAATTTGTAAATCTAACGAGTCGTTCGAAATCAAGAAATTAACAAGAATGAACTTATCATGTTTTTCACGTGTGATCTTCGTATGTTATACGCTTGTAAAGGTATTATTAAATTACGAATCTTGTTTTATCGCCTATTCTCGTTTCCATTTATCTGCAGTGTATCCGGCATGGGACAAAAAATCGATTCCAGTTTAATTAGCGTGCAATTACCGAGGATTATTTATCGCGTGACAAGCGAAACGGAGATTATTAGAATCTTCTTTGAGAAATAGCGGGCGCGGGGCGCGCGCCACGCAAGAACGATGCCAAGACTAGTGGAAGGTGGCAACATATGCTCAGACAGGCTTGCCACGAACGCGACCCGTATATATTAGAGAACGACATCGGTGTTTTCCGGCGAGCTGGTTAACCGCACTCGTTAAACGCCCCATAACGCGCTACCTCCGTAACATCGGGCCACGTTGTTTGTCGAATTTGAACTTACGCGCCCTGTTATAACTTTTTTTCCTCGTTGTTTTCCCATGAACAAACCATTTTAACCGAAACGCTCTTTTTATTCGTTTACGTTACTAGTAGCTACATCACAGATATTCATTACCACTCGAATTGTCCTCTAAATTATAAATTCTTAATAAATTATTTCTAATCGCTCTAAAACTTTCAATAGAATTCGAACGTTCGAGTTTAAAATGCTAATTTTTCAACATAATGTTGTCAGAAATGATCGATAAATGTTTATATTCAAATTCAGTGAAATACGCTCACAGAGGATCAAAAGATTGGCAAAATTGAAACGTTTCCTGCAAGTATTAGCCGAATCAATGGGCGATTTACGAGGCGAGAGCAAGAAACGAACGATACAAAAGAGGTGGAGGGAGGGAGACGGAGAGAAAGGCGCTCCGCGAAAGATCGATACGTTGAATCGGTTTGCTGGCGGCTGAGCGGCTCGAAAGACTAGCTCAACAGCTCATAAAAGGGCGCCCGCGGAAAATATATATCGACATTGAAAAGTTTGTCGAACAAGCCGGGCGACATGTTGCCACGATAGCGCCATAACTTAACGCCGTCGTCGATATGGGAGACTCCTTCTGCCTCTTTCTCTCTCTTTTTGCCACCATTCTCTCCATTTCATCCACATTTCAGCTTCGTCCCTTCATAACGTGTACCTGCGATCGCATGAACTTAAGGGCCGCTTCGCGCGCTATTTTTACGAAACGATGGAAATATGTCGCGCCGATTTACAGGCCGCCGTCGACACGTACCGGTGCGACAACAAAGGAAAGGAGCTTTCGTCGTTGCGGATATTGGATATAGAAGAAACGATAAAAATCGTGGCAGGATAGCTGGTAATTATGGCAACACGGTTTAACACTAGAATCATCAAGTTTCCTCTTATTTTGTTAATGATAAATAATGTTAATGATAATTTCATTTTTATCTCACTATTTTAATTATAATTGAAGATATAACTGTTGACATTATAGAGTTGCGTCGACATGTATACCTAAGTATAGTATACATAATTAAAATGAAAATTAAAGCTATGTAATGAAAGTAAATAAGTATATTCAATCGCGTTTCTGTCTCAATAAAACCAGACGTTAATATCGTAAAACCATTTGCACGCTTTTAGTTGCAAAATCCGAGAAACACCCGATGCCAATCATTTTGATTGGTTCGGTAATTCAAACGCTGAAGTTCCGACGTAGAATACTAGAATTATCCTATTTCTATTTTTCACTCCTTGATTTTCAAATTCCATCGACTACCTTCGATAAAATATTCGTGAATAAATAATATGCACGGAATTTTTAACGACTCTCACAATTTACGAGCAGTAGCGGGAAAAATAGCCGGAACATTGTTTAAGCATATCCGATTCGACACCAACAGACCAAGATTCTAACAAGCTTATCGGTAGCTGGTCGGATCGAAGCCAGGGGCATAGAATTGAACCGGCCTCGAGTGGCAGCGCATCGACATCGACAAAGTTCATCGAAGACGACAAGCGAAGCGGCGATCGGCTGAAACGAGTTCACCGTGGAGCATTCTAGCTACCTACAGCCCTGGCAGCGGCTGTAGGCTGGGGTCGTTGCAATTAAGGGTATTAATTAGCGGGTACTTCATGCCCCCTCTCGTCTCCGCCGCTGGCCTAGCCCACCGCCACCCCGTGCCCCTTTCCCGGACCAAATCCTCCTCTACCCCTCTCCGGTGGCTCTCCTATACGTCGACCCACCCTCTCGTCTCTGCACCCCTCCTCGTGCCGCTAAAGTGCACCGCACCGCACCACTGACAGAGCAATACGGACAAGAGGTATATAGCTAATTACATGATTTTATAGCGGTGTCCGGGGAATCAGGAAGGGGTGGTGTAGAGGAGAAAGGGGGTCCAAAAGGGGAGAGGCGGCACTGAAACACTCAGAGACGTTCGTGACGTCAATGGCGAGCAGCGCAAGCTGAGCTTCCGGCAAGGGAGGATCTAGTCGAATAGGGGAGAAGGGTTGTTGCGGAATTTTTTCTTCTCTACTTGTTTTTTTTTTCTTGTCTTCTTCCGCTATCCCCTTTCCTGTCTCTTTTTCGCAGTACCTTCTGTTCTCTTCGTTTTCTCTCTCCTCCCATTTTCCTCTTCCTCTTCCTTTTTTCATTTGCTTCGCGATACGACGCAACGTCGACGGTGTAGACTTTGTCAATCGAGGCACGCGTTTGGTTCTTTGAGACGCCTCTGATGTTCCGTCACGAAAAAAACCACGTCGCTCGGTATGGGGAACCATCGTGCCGCTAATTACCCGGCGCCGTGCGTATGCAGTAACGCACGTCGCGACATCCCATGGAAATAATCGTAGCGCGTGTCTTTAAAGAAAGTTCGTTGGAACGCGGAGATTTTTAAGCCGGCCGAGTATTTGGTTCGTATACGCTGATCGGAAGAAGATAGATACAGGTGAGAAATTCGCGAGAAACGCGTCACTCGTCGATCGAATGAGACCAGTTGGCTTGGCGTGAACGCTCGTCGAACCACCGATCCATCGGTATCCGCCAGATGAACCCGCAAAGCCGCGCGATCAGGCTACCGCCAGCTCGAGGGAGAATGGGTTAGATATTCATGTATTTAAATTTATTTATTGGCAGGATTTTTGCTCCGACGAGGGTGTCGTCGGGAACGGAGGGAGAGGTAGAGGCCTGGCCGGACTCGCCTTTCTCGTCCCTTTTCCTTCCATCTTGCAGTCGACTGTTAAACCTTTGCCGCTCGACAAGCCCTTCTTGGTAATTTTCCCGCTTAAAGAGATCTCGGCCAATTACGCGGCCTGTCCGACGGCCGTTGAATTTTAATTGGAAAAGAAACGAGCAGAAACCCTCCTTGCCGGCTCTATTGGCGCACCCCGCGGCCCACGAACGCGCGCTCAAGAAGCGTAGATACGGACGCATCCGACGTTGGTCCGGTTTTGTTCTTGACGCGGCCCGAGGAAAACGTGGCTCGTGCTGGAAACGGTGAAACCAAGAGAAATGCCGCGTGATTCGCGGTCCCTCCGTGTCTGTGGCAGATTTCTCCTTGGTTTTCCGGGGAATTCCAAATGAGAGGATTTCACGGGGTTAGCTCGCCAGGAGCACGCCTATTAAGTCTCGCGATTAATCGCGACCTACTGAATCGCTTACGCAAATCACGGTATTAGCTATTCAGAGTTATCGGCCTGCTGTTGGCTCGTTCATTTTTCTCCGATTTTCTTCCTGTCTCTTCAAATTGACACGACTGGGCAATAGCTTTTGTTTCAGTTACATTAGCGAGAGAACTGAAAGTTTCTCTGGTGTTTGTAAATTGTTCGTTTCGATAATATTGTCTCTGCAATTTGGAAGATTTATTTCGATGCAAATGTAGTTTGGACAGTTTTGTAACACCTTATAATTATTTTCTTCGGAGCAGAAGTTAAACGCGGTCTTGTTTAATGAAAAATAAAAAAAAAACATATAGAAAAAGGATTAGGATCGAAATCTATAGTTTAAGGATAGATAACGAAAGGTTAAAAGATCGTTTTAAAATGGATTCCGTCGTAGCAAGGCACGGGTGCTGCCACGTCGCGGAGGAACAATAAACCATCTAGCCACCCCCTTACCACCCTCGTAATCAATTTCCTAAAGTATCCACATACGATCACGATCTTCCTTCGGAAAATCACCGCGTCTCTTAACTCTGTTTCGTTCCAACAAACTGTACAAACATCATTATCATTTCCTCGAGACAGCCTTTTACGTCAACATCGAACCTTAACATGCCGAACAAGAATCGCCATTCCAGTCTCTATCAGCGCTGCTTCTTCGTCGAAAAAGTGAATGTAAACGTCGCTTCAACGTCGTTCACACGTTTCATCGCATAATTATTTCCCATCCTGATGAAATTCGCTGCGTTTTCTTCATCCCCTCTAGAGAAACCGATGGAACACCAGAGCCGTAAGTAGCAAAAGTGGACGCATGCGTTCGCTGACACACGTTTCTATATTGCGAAACTTTCATGAACGCGTGAACGCGTGAACGTGCGAAGGTGACTACGTGCGAGGAGCCGACCGACAGGGGAGAGCTAATAAGTATCGAGAAACACGGAGTCGAAGTAACTTTTAAGAAGTCTACCATTGACAGAGGAAAGGGAGAGGCGAGTGGGGTTGCTCGGTTTCCAGGTTTCACTGGCGTTCGAACTCGATGGAACACGAGGTTTCGAATGGGGGTGGTTTGGGTAACCGTAGGGGTGGTGGTAGCAGTACTTTATGAACGCGTTTCACATAAATTGTCGCGGCTCTTTAAGAAATTGGAAAAAGGCGCGAGATCCTTGGTGAAACAGCTTGCGTCGAGAGTGGCTGGAGAACTTTTTGAACTGCTGTAGGACAGCGAGCAGAAAGGGGAGAAAGGAACGCGAGAAGAGTGAGGAACGACGGGACGGGGGGATGCTCGTGTGTACGTGTTCGCGCGAGACTGTGTGTGGATTCGAATCGGTGTGCGTGGCCGAGCCCTTCGGAGGAACGTCTATGAGGCAGAAAAGAGGGAGAGCACGGGCTTCGAATAAAAGGTGACAAGGTTCTAACCGTGGATTTACGTAACAACACGAATATGCCCGTACCCTTCGAACAGTCGAGATGCCTCGTGCTTATCGGGCCTCTTTCCGTCTTCCCACTTGCGTGTTGCATCCGTTCGAGCAATTACGTAACCGCGAGCAATTTCGATCTCGCGGAACTTTACTCGTGTTTCCCACGAATTAACGATTAACGAGCCAGAAAAAGGATCACGAAGATGAAACGGCGGGGATGGTCGAAAAAAGTACGACTTTCGTGTTGTAAGGATCTGTTATATAAAGTTTCGGAAATGGTAACAGAGACAGGCAGAAAAATGTCACAGTCAATACATTATCGATGCTCGTCCAGAAGAGGGTAATTCGAGTATACGAAAAAAAAAGAAAAAGAAAGGAGGAAAGGAGGAGAAGAGTCAAGCCGGAGGACAAAACAAGAGTGGCGGGTCGTCGAGGCGCAAAGGAAAATCGATGCGTACCTGTGGGACACATTTTCCAAGCAGGTAATCTTCGTTGGCGGACGAGATATTACATTTGAATAAACGTCGCCGTCGATAACCGCGACAGATCGCAAATACGCTATCGATCTAAGCGAACTGCCGCGCGTAAATATCCCATGGGAAATGTTTGCTAATATCGATCATATTCTCATTAATAGTATATGGCTTTAGGCAGGGGGGTTGTCTCTTATCGTCTGCGAGCGTCTCGCGAAATCTCTGTTACCCCTTTCGCAATGGTTCTTTGAGTATTTCGCGCTTTAACCGGCGCGGTACGAGATGGTCGTTCGCTATCATAAGAAAAAGAAGAAACGAAGAAGAGAAGAAGAGGCAAATCGAGGGGAGAAAGCAAATATGTACACGTCGAAGGCAGACGCGAGCGTGAAAAGTTCAGAGGCGCGCTGGCGCACGTGCACGCATACATGCGTGTACTTGTATGTTCGAGAGCACACACAAGGGACTGGCGAACAAAAAGTTTCGGGGTGCGGCGGGCATTTATCTCGGCGGACGATGATAAAGGGAAACAGAGGTTCGCGGCGTGTTGGAGCGAATAAAACGTAGTCGCGGGTTACGTCGAATAATGCCTATCACGGAGAGTAAATCGGAATTTACCCCAAATGCGAGCGAGCGAACGAGCGAACGAACGAACGAACGAACGAACATGCGACCATATCTCGTTGGGCCCACCCCCTGTGGCCACTCGCCGCGTCCGCCGGTGTTTACCGCAATTATTAAATGTAAACTCATATTTCGTAATTGCCAAATATTGGCGGTCCGATCGGTTGGTCGTGGCTCGATGCATCTCGCGAGGGGATGCTACTGCTCTCGCGCGTTTTCATCCCTTCTCGCATAACAATCCTTCCCAGCGGCCCTTTGAACGAATTAAACCTCGACGAATCGATAAATGAATTTGCTTCAGTGGTACGTTTCTAGGTATACTTTGCCTTCCGACAGAGATTCGATAAAGATTTTGCATTTCGCAGATCACACTATGTCGTTCCCTCGTTGTAAATCCACTTATTCCAGCGGAAGATATTTCATAAATTCAATTCTCTATCGATATCTCGGTGCAACGGTTTTTCACTTGAAAAAAACAGCACGAAATGGAAGCTGGCGAAGAAGTTAATCGGATATGCGATTTTCGATAGCCAACCGGGGGGGAAGGTCCGCGCTGTTGACGAGGGTTGTCAACGGCGTGGCGTCAGCTTGTGTAACTATCGGTAATTAATCAGAATCATCCCCGTATATCGTGTCCGTCGGGTGCGGTGAAGGTAAAGGGAGGGGAGGATTGGTTGACGGTGGCGATGCCATGTGGTGGTGGTGTTGGTTGCGAAAGGGTAGTTAACCAGTGACGTCACGCCCGTGGCGACATCTGGTCCGGCACTAACCACCGGACACTGCAGGACGTTGAACACTGGACACTAGTCTGTCCCTAATTCTGGATCAGAATCAAAATTACCCTTGCGCGATCGCGTCTAGCCTCTCCATGTCGGCAGCTGCTTCTAATTAATTCCGCGTTCGGCACGTTCTACAACCGTTCTCTATCCCTTTCAGTCAAAACGACCCGGGGAACGATCGCGGGTCCAAACGAGCAATAAATTTTTTATTTCAAAATTCGTTCGACCGCATTTAGACTGAGATATCAAGACAAGACACGATATCAAATAATTACGTCGGACCTTTTCATGCAATTCGACTCCATGTTTTCTTATTTCATACTCCTTTTTTTTAATTCTTTCAACTAAGCTGTTTCGCTCAATTGCGTATCGAATCCGAGCTGGGTTGGAACTGAACACAGTACGCAAACTTTCGAAACGGTTAAAACGCGAATAGTTAAATGGTCGACGCTTTGGTGCGTAACGCCAGCTTCAAGCACGTTCCTCCATGCTCGTGGCTATCAATTGCGGCTAATCCTTTTCGAGGATCACCGGGAAACTCTTGTCCTTTTTCCCGGTGGTTCCCTTTGCGAATCCCGGAACAGCATGGTTGAAAAATTCGTTGTTAAATTTCCGCGTTACCATGTGAATCTTTGCGCGTTACGTTCGGTAACGCGCGGTTTCGTAATTGGCCAGCGTTTACACGGTAATGGCGGGCTGGCATCGTTTTAAAAGGGCGAAACGTAACCCCCTGGTGGACAGTTAAAGTCCGGCCGGCCTGTGGAACCGGTCATGTATATTAGATACCCAATTCCAGCGGTAATCCAGCCATAAATATCTTTGAATTATATTTTCCACCGGGCTGGACACCATCACGAACGATTTGTTCTAAAAGGTGGTGGGGGAGGGAGGTATCGGAGAGAGAAGCGGCAGAGGAGGGATAAGCGGCACGAGGGCGAAAGAGAGAGAGAGAGAGAGAGAGAGAGAGAGAGAAACGGGCTTTATTTAGCCGTTAATCGCTCAATTAAACTGAATCGCTCGAATTAGCTTTTAATCCCGAACGTGGCGGTAGCGTGAATGGTATTTAAAAAAATCAAAATGAAATTTTCAGAACGTTCAGCTGCTGTACTTTTTCTTTCAAACTTGCCCTTTTCGATCGTTCATGCGTGTCCTCTGATTTTTTACGCGGTTTACAGTCCCATCTTTTCCCCTTATTATCGTGTTTACACGTATTAACGAACGTAAACCGTGGCGCACTCCTCAACGTTCTTCAAAAATAATAAACGCAGAATGTATTTATTTATTTATTCAAGCGATCAAAACAGCGTTAATTTTCATAAAATCGTATTTCAGCGATAAATTCTCGTCGATAAGATGGGTGGGGAGAGCCATATAGCGAATGGATGTGTGAAAAAATAGCGAAACAGTGTAAATATTTACGATCGAGCGATATTTGCCAACTGGGAGAAACGATTTCGCGGTGTTTCTAGGAAAATTTAGTATCCACGTCGAACTCTCTTCTCCTATCTTCGAAACGAAATCACATAGACGAGAATTTGCATCGTTTCGCGAACAGCGTAACTATTTTTTGTTTCTTTTCAGGCGATCACCGAACGCTGGCACGATCTTTAGGCTAATCTAATCCTATTTACATCGCGGCACCACAGCCAGATTGACGTGCACGGAAATAAATCGGGACGGGGCGAACGCGTGCACCATCGTGGCCGTATAAATTCGTGCTTTCTCCCTGAACAAATCGAACGTCGGGCCTGATGTAAATGAATTCCGCTCTAATTGCAATTATGTGCTCGGCGAGTGCACATAAATGTTCGTCGTTACGCGATATATGACACGTCACTCACGACCGAGCCGTGCGTCATTGCGAATTTATGAAATACTGATCGATGCTATATCCGTATCGCGCTAGTCTTCCACCAGCCACCGTCATAATTGCAATCAATAGTTGACGTTATATATAATTTGGCCAAGTCGAGACGACGATCCATTACGTATTTACGCGTCCTTGTCGTTTTCTCCCCGTGGGTGAAGAAGAACGTCTTCGTGGACGAAAGCTTCGCAAAATCTAACGTGGTGGTATGGGTTATAGGTACGATTACGTCAGTCACAGACGATTAACGTTAGTCTGTGCTTGTCAAGTTAATTTTCCGCTACACGAAGCTTCCACGGAGCGACGAACCGCTGCCATTATTTGAAATTCCTTTGCTCCAAGTGGCAGCTACGTCTGAAAAGCTTCGAAACTCCGATTTTGACTGCTTACAATCGAATTACGTTTACTCGGCGTGAATCAATAATCGGCAATCAATAATAAATCACGTTACATAGTCCTAGGCTAAACGCCATTCTCCAAGGGTAAATCATTAAAACGTTGGTAGCCGCGCACGCCAATCAGCAAGCATAGCGTGTAAATACGTGATGGAAGTACCCCAAACCCCCTTCGCCACCGTGCCGGGCCGCGTGCTCTTCCCTGAAATCACACCATCCTCCTAACTGATTTGCTGTTTAGCTAGACCGATTTATTTATCGGTCGGCCGTGATTAGACTTTCGCTTTACCAGGGACACACGGCCTCGTTAAACATTGACCGGTCCGACAGATTTGTTAACGATCGTCCTGCACTGCTACCGATCGTGAAAAACACTCTGCACACCTCCGCATACCTGCTTCTTTTCGCGTAATACCAAATAACTTCCACCTGTTGCTACAAAAGAAAAATACGTTGCGTCGATCGATGACGATTGGATAGCTCGTGTACACGAGAAAATGTCTTCGTTCACTTATCAACGAAAGCTACGAGGCAGATGTACATAATCTATATCTTCCAAATAACAAACAAAGAAAACACTTACAGAAAAGTAGCGAAGCTGTTTCTCGCCGATACATCTTCTATTCGAATTTATTTCGCCGAATCTTCGCCGTCGTTAAAATTCAAGACCGTTCGAGCAGACAATAAAATCCCTTCGCCATCCATGATTCCCTGTAACACCATTCAAAAGTTCAGAGCATACTACGTGGCAAAAAGTTCGATGAATAATACGGTGACGGGTCGCATTAACTATCGGCCCGTGTCCTCCAGGGTCTTCGGCGTCGTTAGTTTCCCTTAATTACCGCGCTTGCCTCTATACCCCCTACCCCACCCTGGCTGGCAGCCTCTGGATCGAAGAAGTCAGTTCGCAAGTTCTCGAAGCTGGAACGGGAGAGAGCGGTTCTCACGCTCGTTAGAAGCTTAAGGAAAAAGCACGTTAGGGGTGGGATAGGCTAGGAATGTGGACACCCACGAAGACGTGCCCCTTTCGGGATGTCCTATCGTCACCCCGAGCTTATTCCGCCCCTTAAGTTCTGGCCACACCCGCAATCATGCGCAGTTTCCACCCATCGGCCAATGAAAGCTCGAGAGCTTGCAAGCTCTGCTGAACGGCTTTCGAGCCGAGCCACTCCGACAAACACCACGTGCCACGCGGCCGAGTTGCACGTGCGTCCGCGGAGCTGTCGAGCTTTTGCGCGTCGTGGCCGTGAGTCGAGCCCTCCAATCGACGCGTCTTTTGAGGGACGAACGTCGTGTACCGGTATCTCTGTTGATTTTTCTGTTCTTCTTTCATCCAGACACACCCTGTTCCCTTTACTTGCGTCGTTGATCGTTGTACACATTAGTTCGTTATTGCACTGTTTCGTTTTCTATGCTGAAGAGAAAAATCGTCTAGCTGACGACACAGAGGAAGACACCGAGACTTCACGGTCCTGAACAGGCTGGCAGAGCGGGGCCCAAACGTAATCGGGCAGAGGCAGTTGAAAACTTTGAGAGAACCACGAAGAACGTAAGTAAGAGTTTCTTTATTTCTACAATACGATTAGAGTTCGTTTGGATGAGAATCGAAGGTGGCAGCGGACGTGAGAATTGATCGTGACAAGCCTGGCCGATATTCAACAGTTGGTCCTTCTTTTATCTTCCAAAACTCGACCCTTCGTGCTACCCCTGCGTCGAGCCCTTAACAGGTTCGCTCTTACGTCACCCTCGATTCTTGTAGCAGTAGATCGTACCTCTTGGGTAAGAGGTTGTCGACAGCTTTCGTTTTGTAAAATAAATACTACTGGGACGCGGTGACATCATATTTAGAACATATATATCGTTACTTTTAATAAATATTCCATTTTAATACTAAAAATCTCAATTTACCGTCTTGTCGAGTCGACAGAAAATTTTGTTTCGTTCTTTCCATTACGAAAGGTACACAATTCAAAAAGAGCATCGTCGTGAAATCTCGAAACACGTAAAAGCAAACAGCTAAACGAAAAAAAGGCAGTAGCCACGAGAAACAGACGTCGCGCGTAAAACGACGGAACCGCATTTATCGCGTTTATCCGCGTAATTCTTTTCGCGGTCCGGCCGGATGCTGGCGGAGGAATTCGCGAGCTGTGGGCAGTAGGTGTGGCCATAGGTGTAACATATTTATGTTGTGAACCGGCCGAGTGCGGGCAATAAATAGCGAGCGCACGACCGGCCACGGCGGGGGGTGTGATGGCGCGGGGAAGGCAGGTACGAAGCGTAGGGGTAGTCCGTCGAGGCGCGGGGTTAGAACGATTACGCTTTCCAAACCCCTGGTCGTTCGACCGCGTCACTGGCACCGCCACTGGCACCACCATCGGCACCACCACCGTATCTACCCCCGCGTCGCCCACACCCCCATGTATGTCCTATCACCATCTGTCTTTCTCTCTTTCTTTCACCCTGTCCCGTGTCTCGCGTTTCGTCCCCGCTTAACCCTACCAACCCTTTTGCTCACCTACATCCCCCTGTCCCGTTCCAGCGGAGGCTGTATGGTGCCCGAACAATCCTATTCGTTTGTTTCCAGCCCGTATGCACGCATATACGAAGGCATGCAATTTCGCGTTAGGAATGCGCGAACGAGCGCATCGCAGACAATGTTTGGGGTGGACGGAGTACGAGGCGTGCTTCTTTGGAAAATGCCATGGCGAGAGGGTTTTAGGACGACCAGAGGGGTTGGAATACTGTCTGGTCCGTTTATACGCTTCAACCTCCTAAAGAAAAAACAATTTTCGTTGCTCTTGTTCACCACGATGTTACACAGTAAGATGTCCGTACCTGGGTTCTCGGTATTGGTTGTTTCAAATATCCGTGGGTAACCGCAGTTGGAAAAAATAAATACGGAACGAAATGTGTATACACGAAGGTACGAATAACGTTGCATCGCGTAGCCATTCATTTTATTTTACCTTATCCCATAGATATTATCACATAACGTTCATTACTATAATTTTACCGCTACATCGTATTAAATTAAATACGCTACACCATAAGTAATAACATACTACCAAGTTGTAATATACTTATGGTTATCTACTAATCGTGGAAGAGTTTGAAACTTATCCCCCGCGATCTCATTTATTGATTTATCTCATTTAACGAGAAATAAATAAAATTAAAATAAAATTCAAATTAATTTACATAAAAATTGGACAAACGTGTCGTGTACAGTGACAATTTAGATCAGGTGAATGACGAGTACGCAAGTGGTAGAACGGAATCGCCTGTACAGACAGACGCGAAAGCACGCGTACGCGGCCTCGAGTCACGGCTATGCAGGCCATCTTAGGAAGCGAGCACCCCTCGGCATTCCAGCGATCTCGACCGATCGAGAATCGAAGGATAACAGGAACGCGGCGCCGAGTGGCCGCGTGTGTGTCGGCTGTCCGGCAATCCTAATGATGCATATCTCTCCTCGGCCCGTTATGTCTTGAATGTCACGACGATGCGATATCTGGCGGACCGGTATCGGTCGGTGAGGCTGTTGCTGGGGGTCAGTGGGGGGATTGAACAACGGGAGAAGCACGAAAGCTAGCCGGAATCAGGGTGGTATATGGTCGCAATGAGGTTGAGAGCTTGCGGCCGGATGCCAGTCTAACCATGTCTAGCGTACGTTTACTTGCAAGCTTGCCAGACGCTCGTACGCATCGCCAGCATCCGAGCAATGCGACTCAAGAGTCCGCGTCGCCGCTGACGATGCACTTCAAGATGCAGTCTCTTGGTAAGCACGCTCCTACCCTCAGGATTGGCCCGTTCGTCGTCCGCCAATCTGCATCAGGGTGTTTTAACGTAAACGTGACTTGGCGTGTATAGAGAAGAGGAATCACGCTGATTCGTGCTTGAGATGCTCGAATTTTTAGATTATACTTTTTCGACAAACGTTCTGGGTATTAGATTCTATATAGGATGCATCTTGTTTAAAGTTGACGTACGTGGCGGGGGAATGATGCTAGACTTTTCAAGGGATGCTTCCTACGAACAAGCGTCCTTCATAGTAACTTTTTAAGGAACAGTACCGACTGTATTAGGAGGTAGAAAGAATTCTTATGGGATGTTCAAACAGGTACTCTTATTATGAGATTGCTTAGAGTGCGTTCTATTTGGTGTTGACCTCCATAGAAAAGGTATAATGGAAACTGAGAAATAAAAGAATTTTCTTAAACGATAATTTCTAGGTTCTCACGATATTTGGTTCCGTATAGGATATATTTCACTTACCGTTGAAGTATAGTAACGAGGACAGTTAAAATTAAATTGCAGATTCTGCACTTCGACAAATCGTTTCTTTTTCTCTCTTTCTGTCTTTCTCCTTCTCTCTCTCTCTTTCTCGAGTTATTATTTCTGTGGTTGGAATTCATTCGTGCGAAAAATAAACGAAAACGCGGTGTCACCACTTCTTCACCTTTAAACGCGTTATTCCTTTCAGAGAGGAGGCGTGGTCGCCAGCTCTACATTCGATGGAATGGAAAAACGCGAATTCCATTTAGCATACAAACGCGGGCCCACGCAAATGAATTTTATAAGTGTCCTTTTCGCGAGAACACGCGCGTATTTCGACGCTTTGGCTGCGTTAACCCGGCGGGATTCGAGGACGCGCGATGGGTAATAGGCGGCCGCGAACGAAATTTCCACCCTCCTGTTCCCTGCGCCGGCCACCCCCTCGCGCGGCACGGTGTGTGCGTACACCTCGCGCATTCCGCAGCGAGATTGCGCAAAAATCGGGCAAAACAAACGCAACTAATTTAACTGCTTTCGAACAATTAATCCGAAGCATTTAATTTAATTGCGCCGCAGCCCGTCGAGACCGGGCAGCGTCAGTTGAAACAACAACCGATGCGAGACCCGGCCGGAATTTTCGGCTCGTCGCGCTTGACTCGAATTCTTTCGGATGCAAACAACCGAAAAAAAATATACACGCGCCTCTGCACGAGCGAAATCAAACAGCGACCCATGGATATCGAAAGATGTAAACCGAATATCGAATCGACGAGTCGAAGGAAATCGTGCAAGTAAAAGTCTCATGGACGATGAACGTCGAACTTCAAAAATACGGCTGTATTTTCATATAGGGGAGAAAAAAAATTGAAAGTAGTTACACCGAGATGGAAGAAGATCGAGAGAATCGCGTACAGGAGTTTCGGACGTTGGTGGAGAACGAGCTAGTGGGTAGGTGTAATTAATAGCAAACCCGTATAAATCAGAGACAGGCTGGATACAGGTTGGTATGCGCCGTTCCCGATGCGGGATTATGCCCAGAGGGGCGGTTACCCCACGACCCGCTAATTTTTCAAACGGCCGCCATAATGGTCCCGGCTAATTACTGATTTTTATCTCCACGAGTCGGTACTGTGAGAAAGAGTCGTTCGACCATGAGGAGAGGGACAGAGAGAAAAAAAATTGAGCGAAAGAGACGAACGCAGAGAGGGTGGGATAGGGAGGCTACGGAAGAAGAATTGGATTCGGGTCAACGCTCGTTCTGTATTGCGATTTTAAACGGCTGAGAAATTTTCTGCAGTAACACGGTATATAGTTTCGCCCTGTTCCAAAGATAGTCGGAACGATCAAAACACGTTTTTAACGATTTTATCGAACTTTCGTGATAGCTAAAATGTTCGTTTAACCCTTTTGGCGAGTTTTATTTTCCACGATAACGTTAAAACAAAATAACCAACTTTCGTCGAATAACCAACACTTATCGTAAGAAAGTTAGAGCGAGTGAATAGTTTGGAAGCCTGTGGCGTTAATGCTACCGATCGCTGTTAGTCGGATGCCGCTTGGAAACTTACCGAATTCACAGGAGAATTGTTGTTCACGTGTACGGGACGTTTCAAGTTACACATCGACCGCGTATTTTGCGCGGGTGAATACAGCTAACTACCCCCAAACACCTATGTACTTAACGTAACCCATGTAAGCTCACGCTAGAACAAATTTACCCCCTGAAACCCCCGAGACGGGTCGCGTCTCTTCCGACCATCCACTTCGAGTCCCTTCTCACCCCCCTAATTCTCCTATGGAACACCGATGTTATGAAGTTGTGTTGAACTTTTCGCAAGCATAGTTTGCAGAACACCCTCGGGTGACTGCAAGGCTTACCTTGGCTCGTGACATATATCTACGCGCAGTTCTAACAAACCGTCGCGGAAACTGAGGGCGGGTCACGAAAACGAGGGGTGAGTCGCACGAAATTTGCGGAAGAACGCGTCAACCGCGCGTGGCTCTCTTTCGATTTCGACCACGTCCCTCTGGAAAAGTCTGCAATTCTCGTATCAGCTACCTGTTGCCCGGCCACTATGTCAATCGACATGTCAATGCGATAATTCTGCTTTTAATGAAATTCACAACGCCGACGCATGTGTTTGATTTTGGAAATGATGTTATTCAACTCCCTTGCGCAACAAAGCGTACAATCTTGCGTAACAAAGATGCAAATCGGCCCGGCTATTAAACTCTTGGAAAATTCTGCTTTCGTGATATCTCGTCACTTCGCCCACGGAAGAAATTATTAATGCTAAATTCGACGATTTGCTTAATTCCTGTAATTTTTGTCTAACTTAGTATTGCGAAGACTTTGCTTATTTTCCCCGAATACGACTCGTGACGTGGCTTGTTTTTCGAACGGTAGCGTACGTACGTGTCGCGTATGCAGCCGAAACAACGCACGCGTTAGGAATTCTCGGCACGGCAGTCGGAGCCAACAGGCCCGGTAGAAACTTACGGGCCAACTTTGAGGGGGGTAACAGCATTACAACGTTATTAGATTTACCGCAAGCACCTACCCCCGAGGCACTCCAGCACATTACACACATAGCCGTTCTGAAGTATAAGTAACCCTAAAGCGGTAGAGCTAAAGCCCAGCTCGTGGTCCCGGTGTCTTGTACCTTAAATTATGCGCGTGTGCCCGCAGGTACGAATGAGAGGCATTCCTTCGTACTTTACCCCTTTGTGTTACCCCTTTCGATCGTGCTCGTATTCGAAATTTCAATTGCGAATTTTCAAGGAAGGACAACGTCAAAATCGTTGAATTATTCACGAAGTGAAAAGAAAGAAAGAAAGAAAGAAGAGCGAATACAGAGAAGAGTGAAATGAAAGAAAGAAAAAAGAACAGAAAGTACAATGGAGATAGAACGGCGAACGGGCCATAGAACGAGAAAGAGAGAACGGTAGAAATTTCGGTGCGAGTAGCTATTGAGTAGCTACCCTTAAGATAAGGGTGACTTCACCCCGTCCCTCATACGTTTCCGCTATCTGACGCTAAACGGCACCGCTGCTCGTGGCCTTCCACGTAAAAGGGATGGTCCTGGCAGGATGGTTCTACATAATACACCGGCACATTACTGTCGAAACCCCATTAGATAAGCGGAATTTAGAACGGCGAGACAGGATTTTTGTACGGACGACGTACGTGAAAAATCACCCGAACGCTCAGCTTCGCCGCGGATAATTTTCTTCTCGTTTTTGCGTCTGCGGTACGTTTCGAACGAAGATCCTCCTTTTAATCACACTGCTTTGCTGCGTCTTTCTCCTTGCTATTTGTCTGCGTTGTCGCAACATCGTGGTAAAAATACGAGTGGGAAAAGTAGAAGATGATTTTTCAAATTTGGAATAAAATCGAAAATCGATTTCTTCCGCGACACGTTTAAAAGGACGAAAGCTTCTCTTCGTGGATAGTCGATGGATAGTCGATCTGTTATCGCGGCAAACTGGCATCAGCGAAACTGATTTCAAAAGCGAGAAGATGGGATCCACGCAACAAAAGCCTTTACACGTCTCGCCCCCTCCATCGGCTCATTTAAGGCTAACTGTCCACAACGGGGGTGCAAACTACCCTTATCTGCGGACGTTTATGCCCACGCCTTATCTAGCAACCCCGGACTGCTTCGTGCTTGCTAACAACTAGGTATTCTCTCTTCCAAGCCAATCTCCTTCCTCGAACAAAACGACCTTAAGTTCTCCCGTCTCTCTTGCTCCACCTACCCAGCTTTGTCATTTATTTCGCGTCTTCTCTGTGCTCCACTTTGCTCTGGGTTTATTTCAATTTCCTCCGAGTGTTATTTTTAAAATGTCAAACGAAACGTAGCTTCTCTTAAAACACTTACATCGTAGGAAGTTGCGATTATTTATTCAACGAATTTAAATTGTTTGTTAAAGAACATCTACTATGCAAAAGGATGGCGATGATTTTCAGCCAAACATTATAACGCGTGTCTCTTGATAAGTATTTAAATGTCGATGTTCCTTCGCGAAACTATTTCTCGTATTCTGAAAACCAACAATCTGTTCATCTTCTGTATTGAAAAATATTTATCGAAAATCTGCTTTGGCAGTAAAGATCAACGGAATAACAGCAGCCGTGTTAGAATCGATCTTCGAAGCAATGTTCCTTTTATTTTTCTTTCTCTACAAATCTAACGACAGGAGAGGTTAGGAAACAATAGCGCAATTTGGTTCCGCGCAAATCCATAGAGAGGAACGGAGAAGGTGGCGATACGGAAAATCGAAAGGTACGATGTTCCTTATCTCGCAAGTTCCCTCAGCCGGGTTGGAAGAACGGTTGTCGAGAGACTGAGGGTCGCTGGCCGGAGGATGTTGCGGTGAAAACAAAGACGTTACTCGTCCCCTATCTAGGGTTGTAAAATAACCGTCGAACGAGAGCAAAACAGCGGGAGGCAGGGGTAGTAATAAATGAGATAAGCTTGGGATAGATTCTTGCGGGAGCAGAAGGCATTATCGATGCGTTTCGTCGAATTCCTTCCTTTCGTTTCAATCCGACTACCCCCCCCCCTTTTTCTACGATCTAACATCGTCAGGGTATGCGTTCAACGAACAAACGAAACTACAAAAAATAAAAAATACATATTTCAACTCTACAAGTTTCCTAGATTCTCTCCAATTTATACATTTTTTTTTTTTTTTTTTTTTTTTTTGTTACCATAGAGAAACATACAGGGGCAAAATTGGAAAACACGAACGGAGCTCGATTCGTGGAAAATAAAAACACGTTGTTCCCAGCTGGTGCTCGTGCCTCGCGTCCCGGGAATATTACAAACAACCGGCCGATTTTCCGCTGATTTTCCTGACTGAAACGCGCATAGCCGCGTATTGGTATATCGAACTAATTGGAAGTCTTAATAGCACTCGACGTAATAACGCTGTCGGTATCCAGGCGTGTGCATCATATCGATTGGAATCTACAACGGACCCCTCTTGTTTTCAGCCCGCTCTTCCGTGCACTCGATCTACCTCCGTCGACTGGTAGCGAATCAACAAACGGGACTGATTTGATTTCATTCATTAATTCCGAGCGACTTCGTTCGCTTCGATTTAAGTTCATGCGTACTTGAACGCGTTTGCGGCTGTGGGTCGTTCGGTGATTTCGCACGTGCCGCACGCTACGGGGACAATTCCGTCCTCCGCCGAGGGTCGCAAGGATATTTTTAACCGAACTCGACGCCTATTTAACCTACCGAGCAATGTTTTCGATATTTTTGAAAGATTCGATAAACCGATTCAGCAAATACGAAAATAGCTCCGTTAGGCGAGTTATTTTTCATACTCAATTTAATACCGACTTGATAAAAACAGAATAATTTGCGTTCCGCTGAATATAGAATCGCGGCTGCAGCCCGTCACCTCGATGATTTAATTAACCATATATTCTTTCCAAATTGCGTATCGATTTTAACATTATCCTCGGGTCACGTCGGAAATATTACCTCGAAAGTTATAACAGGTTGAGAGATTTTCTCAACTTGGCCGAACGATTTCATAGAATTTCCTTTTTGGCCGATGCCGAGAGAAACACGTACCACGCGCAAAGAAGAAAGACACGTCTATTGACATCCCGTAACCGTGCCGTGATTTAATATAAACTGCACAAAGCTCCACCTTTGATAGTCAGATATGAAATACTCCGGACCGAGGAGTGCCCTTTCGAAGACAGCCTGCCCCTGCTGGAGGGTGCGTTCGAGAGTCTGGTCGGACTGCATCAAGCGGTGATATCTTTCTCCTCCTTCGTCTGTCTCGAGGTCGAATATTCTTGTAGCAAAGGGGCTCTACCAGCTTCCAGTCTTTCAAACATACGAATATGAAAGATACGTTGGAATGTTTGGACCTTTATCGTGGACGAATGTCACGTGTCCAAATGCCGAGATTCACGCTTGATATAATACCAGTCGTACATTGTAGCGAATCGAACAATCAACTAGAAAAAGATGTGTCACGCGATAAACGATAGTTCAAACGATTTTCGTGAGAATCTTTTCTTACGAACTATGAATTTATTAAAAATTTCAAGGTACCCTTGGAGGTCTGTAGAGACTGCTGCTCGAAAGTTTCGGGTCGTTTCCAAATAGAAATGAAAAATAATAGTTTAGTATTTCTTATTTTTAGTAGGTTTTAAAAGTAACCTTTCAGTAGGTTAAAGAACTTGTCATTGTTTGCTGCACAAAATCGAATACGAAGACAGGAAATTAACAATTACCGTGTGGAGAAATAAATCATCGAAATATCTCAGCATGGATTAATACGTTTCTATTTAACGACCAAAATTCGTATTAATTAATGATTATTTTCTCCTTATCAATTAAATGATTCTAAACTATCAAACGGTAGTGCAGCTAACCAAGTGATATGCCATTTCTTTGTCAGCGCAGAGAAAGCTAAAACACACAGCGGATTCAAAAAGAAAGCGGTTTTCTCTGATAGACGATGGTCCCGCGCGCGTAACAGCCGCTTCAACGGCAGACTTTGATCCTTTATTACATTTTTACAAGCGATTACATTGGCCAGCCGCTGGCGATTCTTTGGGGCGACCTTATTTTCCTCGGCCGAGGACGATCCACCGCGATCGCTTGGCATGATCTACCCTGCCACGGTCTTACCCATCCCTCCGTAACGAAGTTCCAACGAAGGAAGATATTGTTCTTGTTTGTAGCGAAGTTAACTCGAGTTCCGACTCAACCGTGGCTCACTCGCCCCTAATTAGGTTTAAGGGATTATAGAATTGCCTGGCAAAGTCGATTACGAGATTGGAACGGCCGACGGAAGGGCGGACGACGAAGAAGTAGCCGGAGAGTTTTCAAGACACGAAGCCTCTGCGAGCTGAAATTTATCGGATTTCGCGAAACGCGGCAAAGCTAGCTTTGAAGAGAGAGAGCGTGCAAAATATAATCAAAGGCTTGAGTAACTTTCTCGTCCATTTCACCCTTGAATACCGTTAAAGAAGGACGAAATTATTCCATTTCCTCTCTGCTTCTTTTCCTTCGTTTCGGTTACTAAACCGAAACTAGAAAACTTCCAGTTACCACGAAATAATAAAAACACCAGTCCTATTATTTCTTATGGAAAATTAGTTTGCCATCGAAATTTCACCATCGAAATCCTTTCCATCGGCGAGAAGCCAATCAAGGCTCGCCTACGGTTCAAAGCGACTCGGAACTTTTTCATCGAAGTCAGAACTCGCAGGTACGGTATTAAGAGCCGAGGTTGGTGAAGCGAGCCTCTAATTGAAAGCCGTCAAAGTGGTTAACGGGAAATCATAGGTTCCGGTGAAGAGAGACGCGTGCGACGAGCTGCGAGCGGAAGGTCGCGGGAAGGCACCGTTGACGGATCAGCCGACGCTCTGCTGTTGGAAATAGAGGGGTGGGTTACGGCGGTGCGGACACAGAGAGGGAGAAGGGCGGGTAAAGAGAAAGGGACGAGGGTTAGCAATTTTAAACAGTCTCCGGCGACTCGATCGTCCAGCATAGCGTAGTCCGGCTAGTGAGGCTGAGCGTGCAATGATTGATGCCAGGCCGACCGGTATGGAGGGGTGAAAGTGAGGAAGGCTAGAGGATCGGTCCTACGGCCTGGGGAAATTTAATTAACGTAAATGCCGCCGCCACGGCCGGCGTTACACGCCGTGTGTGGCAATCGCTCATATGCAACTGGCCCCTATCCCCCCACGAACCCTCTCTACCTTCAAACTCATCCCACACGGAGCCTCCTCCTTCCCTCTCCGTCCACTGGCTATCCTACTGTTCACCCTCTCGCGATTCACCCTCTTTGTTTCTCTCGATCTCCTCTTTCTCTGTCCCATCGTCGACGTGAACGCCGCGCGCGTTCAAACCTTTCCCCCAAGCACATCCACGCACGTTGCCGCGTGCGTTGGCCTGATCGGCCAGCTGGGGGTTATTAAACGTTTCGAACAGGGGTAAGGGGCTTCGATTGCGGGCCGATTGATGGATCTTGGATCCTGTGTTGCCTCGATCGACCAAATATCCGCGATCTCGTGGACCGCGATAAGTGAACGGGTTACGGCGCCCCTGGAAATAGTTCGCTGCCGCGCAACGAGCACGTATCGGTGTTTCCCTTTGGTTATTTGTTTGGCTTGATTATTACGTTTCGTCATGGTTGTGGCGAAGAAGATTTAAAAAACGAGAAACGAGGGAGACTTTTAACGTCGATATCGAGTAGGTATCGCAGAAAATAACGCATCGAACGATCGGACGCAACGCCGACCGAGACCTCCGTGCAACGAAACACTTTGTAAATAAAAGAGGTAAACGCAAAAGGAAATCGATCGATCGTCAAATACGCGTGTCTAAGATCGAACGATCGTTTCTCCAGTGGCGATTGTCAAACAGCGTTTTTGCCAGGCTTTGTACACGTAAGTATCGCGAGGTAACGGCTGCTGCGGTGCGTGAGAGTGGGGTGGCTTCGTTCGAGGTCGAGATAGGCCGTGAAGGGTGAAGTGGGACGCGGGGCACGTAATGGCCGCGGCACGTGGTGCGTGCCCCCATTAAACCGATCGCACTCTGGATTGATTTTCAGCCTTTCGGCATTTGATGCGAACAAACTTCGTTGTCGGTATAATTGAATCGCCGCGAGTGTCTACCTGACTCGAACGCAAATTAACCGGAACGCGAATCGCGGCGTCGTGAGTTCACGACCAAGGGTGGATGCGGACAGGAGAAAAAGAATTCGTTCCTGTTCGATACAAGAACGCGCGTAACACGATGATCTAATTATTCTCGCTCGTTGCCGACCGATTCTTTGACGATTACCAACGGCTCGTCCGGTTCGCTGAACTCATTCTTCGATCGAGTCCACTCGAATCTAATTCTCTGCCAGAGCAGCTTTCTATCGTAACTTCGTTACCCGTTTTATTTCCAACGATTTAATAGCTTTACAATTTTAATCGTGGACCGCCGAGTCGATTGATCAGAAAGGGGTAGAACGGCGGTTGATCCCGTTCGACGATCGTCGAATCAGGTGGACCAGTCGATTCGAAGGGGTGAACGAGTTCGGGACGAAAGTGCAACGTGGCAGCATGCGAGCAAGCAGCAGAATGCATTCGTGCGGTCTGCGGACCGTAACTGCTAATTAGCGCATACAGGTCTGTATGGCAGGCTCGAGGGTTGGACGACTGCCGGTGCAGGCTACGCAATGCGCCCCTTTATTAAATACCATCGAAATTAAAATTATAATTGCATTCGCTAACCCAGGGGGGTTAACAGCGTCCGTGCGCGCGATACTTCTTTGCGCGGTCGTTCCCCTTTGCCGCAGTCCCCCTATCGCGGAGGATTTGCGAAGAATTAAAAACAGGGAAAGATGGTTCGAATCAAAGGGGAGAACACGAATTTCTGTATTTAAAAAGGAGTAACCCTTACGAACATATCGCATCAAAAATAAAGATCGTCCGTGATAAAAAGGAAATCAAACGCTCTTACTAGAAATTAGTTGGTGAAACGGATACGCGTTGCCAGGCACAGAGGTTGTAAAGCGCTTCTTGAAACGTCGATAGTAACGAGTGGTAATAGTACCGTTGGATATTCTAATTAGGGATAACACGAGCCGCTACTTTGGCAGTCGAGTAAGGCATATGCCGATGAGATTGTAGGTGGAAACGATGCTGAAGCCAGAAACGGCGGAGGTAGAGGCAACGGCAGTAGGTTGTATAGCCCCTGTCAGCCACTGTGCCACTGACGGCTCGCTAATTGCTCGACCAACCTCTAATCCTCCGAGCTGCCCCTGCCTCCGCGTTCTGCCACCCTTCAAATCCAAATCCATCCCTTCGTAACGGCCGATACTCTCCGGTGCTTTCAGAATTGCGAGCATACATTCGAATATCGTGTGTATGATAACGAAATTTCTCAGCGAACGATCGGAATAACTGCACGCAACTTCGATCGAGATTTCTCATCGATCGTGCACGGTGTGAATAGAAACCAACCCTCGTTATCCCCTCTCGCAGGGGATCCGCGTTTCTCTCGTTTCACTAGGCCGGTCCACTAGAATTCGAAATTGCCTCGTCTATCCGCCGCTCGGTGGCTGTATCAATGCGATCATGATAAAAGGGAGAAAATTCCATTTAGGATCGTTCGAATTGTTTTGCGGTCAAGCCGGTTTTCCCGTGTTATCGATTCGATTTTATATCGACACTTTGAACCAACTTGTCTTGCTCGTTTTGCACTTTTAAGGAGGAAATAATAAGAGAAAACAAATATAGAGAAATTTCGGGTCCTAGCGTAGTTCATAGGTCGAAGGATAGATAGGCTGGTCACGGCCCGGAAATGAAAAAATTGCAAGTTGCACGGAGCGCAAAACGCTCCTGTGTGAAATCGATCGTCGTGACCGCGCGAACGAATGGGCGAGTAAGCGAACGAGCGTATCAAGGGTCGGTACGGTCGCGAATTAATCGAGCATATAATCGATGTGCGCCTGTCGATATATATGTATGTATATGGAAACCATCCGCCTGGTCACCCTCGTGAACTCGGGCCCCTCTATCGTTAGTCAACAGTGCACGCGGTAACGCTAATTTCTGTAGCGGACGTGTCCTCCTGCTTCGTTAAAAAACGTTCAATACTCTCCATGTATACTTACTTCTCCACCTTACGTTAGGTAATTACCGTACAAATGACCATCACCTAGTATTTATTACGAAGGAGCTCTGTCGTCGAACGTTCGCTCGAATAATTGTAATTAGAGTGGGACTTTTGACTATTACTCATCTACCTACAAACATTATTTCAAATATCTCGATTAACCTCGATTTAGAAATTTCATTATTACTCATCGATCTACATATCCGTAAAGCATTTTTACCATAATTATATTCTACAAATGTTTTTCAATCGATCGTTTTCGTTAAATTACCTCAGTACGTAACTTCGTATACGGTGCATTTCCTCGCGCGTAGGTTATGAACAGTTGAAAATTCGACGATTAGATCGAACAGGACGCTTACCAATTCTTCTATTCCGACAACCGGGACAAATCGCAAGGTATCGAGGATCGATCGACGAAAGGATGGAAAAGGGGACGCGGCTGGGCCGATTGGTTGAAATTAAGAGCATCGAATGACATCATCGCGATATCTAGCGCATCTCCGCGGCCGCGAACGAGAACTGGCTGTCGGCCGGACACGGTAGCACGATAGCACGATCGTAGTCGCAAATTTATATCTGATTTTCCGGCAGGACGGAAATCAGGCAACGGCGCAAAATTGATCTGCCTTCTGATTTATTACCACGAACTAATAAAGCCAATATCGAGCGTGGCCCGCGGCATTCTACGGAACACGACCGATAGGTAGCCGTATCGCGGCACCCGCTACCGCGACTAGTTCAAATCCATACTTTACAAAAGCCACACGGCCCTGTGATTTCGATGTCGCGTCAACGTATACCGTTAGTGTGGTGGCAGCCGCGACGATCGACCACGATACTGCGACCGATAAACGCGTCGAATCGTGGATTAGTGGCTGCCACGAATCGAACGATGTTCTCTTTTTTCGGGGAGGCAAGCGACGTTCGAAAATTCAGAAATCCACGGCTGAGCCGTCTCCGCTTAGTTTTCGTTCCCTCGGTTCAGCGTGCACGTTTAATTCGGGCGATATTTTATTTCGACTCGCCGTCCACGGGTTCGAATATCAATAACTTTTCGACCGGCACAGTTGGAAGCACGTTTCAACGTTGTTCAAGCCATATCGCGACGTAATTTCATTCTGCCCTGCTGAAAATAGTTTCGTTATCACGGCCGTACAATTCCCGTGTCTTCGCGTTTCTGCACACCGTTCAAAATTTATACTTTTCACGCGGTCGGATTCGTAACGCGGCAAACGGCCCGAACCTGTCCGTTCGTCGAATAATGTTCCTCGCACTGCCAACACTCCGCCACCGATTCCCTGACAAACTAAATTAAACGACGACGAATCGTTCCATTCTATTCGCGCTATCAAAAACAAGTCATCCTGTTAATTTTCACTTACGAGATTTCGCGCGCGTGATCTCGATGGTCGAACGGATCGATGGATTTTGCGCGTTTCGATAACGCGTTGTTATTTTTTACAGCCGTGCCATCGACCGATAGAAACTCGGCATAGGGGCAATTGGATTTGGTGAACGTAGACGCGTGATTCCTAAGGATTCACCGATTTTTCACGACGGCTATTCTGTGTTGGCTCGGATCGATTTCCTTCGTTTCGTGTATTTATCGTCGGGGCGATTTAAATCTTTCGCGACAGCCAATACGATCTTGGCGACCGAAACGACGTGCACGATCCCCGTGGAAGCTTAACAGGCAGACTGTAATTAAAAATGCAATCGGCAACGAGCTCGTCCAGTCGTCCTCGTGTATAGGAAGATAAAGGAAAATTAGTAGCCGACGTGATTGGTAGGATCGTACGGGGATCTTTGAAGCATTTGTCAAGTCCCCTGGACAAATGAACGAAATTGCAAGAAAATAGTTCCTTCTACGTAGAAGTTGCGCGATATTTGTATATTGTTGGAGAAATATTTTTATTCCGGATTGTATATAATATCGGAAATTCATTCCTTAAAACCGATAGCCGAGAAAGATTAGAAAATCGGCAACGAATAATACGTTCATGAATGGTACCCGTAGTAAAAATAATATATCTCGATGTCATGCGCTGCTTTGATGTGAAATTAAATTGGCAAGGAAATGACTCGAATTTTATGAGTATTTGATAAGTTTCATTACAACGAAAATCTTCAAGAATTTCTAACCGCATTTCAAACAAACGATATACATTCTTGACACAATCTGAAACCTGGATCTCAAATGGATATTTCATGCGTTACAACAGGCTATTAATCCTAGCATTCGTTAAAACTATCGTCTTCCTACGGTCGAAACGTTCGTTACAGATTAAATGTCAGCAAACGAAGAAAAAATATCCAAACACACGGTGCAACGATTACAACCGATAGAAACCGAAATCGCGAGCAAAGGGGTTGAAAGAGCGGAATGAGAGAAAGGAAACAGCAGGACAGGGTCGAGGATAAGCAGCATTATCGCTCGAAGGGATTTCAGATGCTATTTAAATCGGCACGCCGGATCGCGTATATTATATTTCTCCGTTCCATTTGCGTGAAACGTAAAATTAATTAAACAGCTGATACGTCGTGCCAGCGGCAGAGAACCACCTCGTGCAGCCTCTGCCCGGAGGCAGGGGCACACGCCGGGAAAACAAACACATCCCCTTCTGGAAATAGGTTCAGGCCGACCAGAGCAGATTTTCAATTTACGCCGGGCCGCTCTAAGGGGATGTAAAAACGCGTTGCTCGCTCCGGTGCATTCTGCTCCGTTGCGCGGAATACGTCAGCGTGCATACCTGTCAACGTGGCTCAGCGATAAGGAGAACCTGCCGAGTGGTGTGCAACAAAGTAAAAATCGATTCGGTCAAACGGACGAGTTAATCGAATCGGCAAGTTCTGACTAACCGTCGAATTCGACGTTGCACTGTGAAAAGCCACCGACAGTCGGTACTACCCCTTTCGAACGTAACCGTCGCTGTACGGCGATGTTCACGGTAGAATTGATCGAAATAAGCTGATTGATTTTTCAGTTAACAAGTATGCAGAGGTATAGTCTTTGACTATCGAATTAGGATCGCGCGGAATTTTTCTCTCTTTCTTTTTTAAATAAGACTGAGAGATTAGAAGATCTGTGATAATAAAGTTCGTCGATTACAAGAACGCGATGTACGTGTGCATAATTTATGTCTTCTTTCCTGGTCTTTGTTACACCTTAAGTATCTCTCTGATATATGCGTGTTATATTATACACTTCACTTATATTTTATCAAATATCTTGAATTTTTTTCTTCCTATCTGTTCGCAATTTTGAGTGGCCGTTCGTTTATGGCAGGGGCAGGCCCATTCCTTTCTTTAGGAAATTCCGAATTACATGTCCTGTCCATGTAAACCTAATGACTCCGAGGTCGGGTAAAAAACCCCGGAAAAAGCACAACCGGGAAGGCACGACGGACAGATGAAACCCAACGGCTGGTAGGGAGAATCAGCAACGTAGGAGGACAGTTTATCAACAGACATCGCACCGTGCGGATAAAATACTTCACTCTCAACAAGATCTTACCGCCGCCGTGTCCATAGCATCACACTTTACTTTTCTACAACAAGTGCAAATAGTTTATTCTAACACTCGATCTATTAAACCTCCTGCACTTTGAGCATTAAGTCATTCGAGGTACGCGATATTGACCGATCGGTTTGACCTGACCGGTTGCTCTTTAGTCGAGAATTCGCAACAGTATCAATACGATGATCTGAGATGAGCAAGTAACTGAAACAAACTTCGGATTTCTTTAACGGCATTCAAGTTAGACTTAGCTAACAATGAGATTTTTGCAATATTCTTCTATGAAGGAAACTTCGTGACACGCGTGTGACAATAATTTCATCGCTACAAATACGTTATAATCTATGTATTTAATAGTATATGTGATACAACCAAGAACAATTTACCATTCATAACACAGTGTTGTAGTTGGAAAATTGAGTTCTGCACGTGGTCCTAATTCAATGACCAGGGGCTGTGCTATGTTGCAGCATAGTATGTGTGGCAATTGCGAACAGCGTGAAGATTGTTTAATAAAGACAGGGGGTTGCAGTAGCAGGTCGAAAATGGTACGCGAAAGGAGATTTGTCGCTGTAAACGAGAAGGGTGCAGGCGCCATTCCTAATAGCGCGCGTTTTACCTACACGCCGAATTCGCAAATTACATTTGCATGTATCCGCGCCTCCCCGAGACAATTTGGCCTCATAAACATAATTAATGGCGGAGCATTAATTCAGAGATTTTTCGCCGGTTGCGAACACATGTTACCGTGCGCCACCAACTGTCTCGCAATTTAGCTAAATAATTACCAAACTTGCTCTCCGCGGACGACGACGCATTGCCAGCCGCCGACGAAACTTCATTGGTAACGGAGTCGTACGTACCACTGTCGCATTGTTTACGACTTCTTGCCAGTGAGATTTATCTTCCATTCTTTCAAAATATCACACAAATTGTACGATATGGTACATCTTGCTCTTATTGGCGTGTCTGTCTACTTAAACCATCTAAGAATCGAGGAATTGAAATGGTAAACGATGTACGATAAGTGTCAAAAACGAGTAGACGATTTCTTTAGTAGATAAGAATATAAACTCCATATACGAAATATGACGAAGGAAACTGTATTTTAGCTCTTAGGGCCATCGCAAGATAGGACTACGATAAGTAAGCAGCGATTAAAGCGTAGTTAAAAGAGATGACAGTACAATCTTGCAAGTAAATTAATGTAACTTTTTTACGAATACCATTCGTCCTTCGTATAAATCTACGAAGATGATAGGAGCTAAAGGAAACAAAGAAGCATCTTTCGAAGCATCTCTACTTTTACCATTTACGCCATTCGCTTTCCGTGACTAGAAAAGTAAACTTAACGCTTCGAGAGAAGATTACAAATCGTCCTTGGTACCGTTCGTGTCTAATCAACCGCCAATCGACATCCAAGATAAAAATGTCCAACTGGAAGAAATTTGCTGTTCCTCGCGAAAGAACGTGGCAAGAACGCGTGACCAAAGCTCGTCAGAATTTTAACCCGTGGTAAAATCACACTTAAGCGTTAGAGTTGATGGCTCAACAGAAGCCGACAGTGTGGCCATTCGCGTGTGTTAAAGGCAAGGCATATACGTGTATATATGGACCCTTGTCCCGAAGCAGGGCTGCCATCCTAAGCCGGCTTGACTAATTGGTAGCGTTATAATCATGGGTACACGGTTAGGTTGGTATTACCGCAAGTTATAGCCCCGTCTCCACATCGGCGACCGCCACGCACATTCACGCGTAAGAGGGGTGCTTAATGACCCCGCCGTTTACGCAAATTTTCCCATTATGCGACGCGGTTTTGGCCCGCAAAACGGAACGATCCTGGCGACCGTCGGAACGAGCGTCATTTTCTTCAACTACGAGGGAGATTAAGGCTTTTCGAAACCGCGAACACCGCTTTTGACGTTGCCTCGTCGGCACCTCGCACACTATCGCGCGTTCCCGGGACTATTCATTCAATCCTCAATACGGAAACGGCCAGAACATCTACGTTTGTGCACGATCCTCGTTAAACCGCGCACTCTTCGCGCTTTCATTTGTCGCCGTTTGTGATCGTACCTTGTATCAAGTTGTCAATTAACTAAGGAGCGATACGTTGGAACTCTACAGTTCCAAATTATTCTTATTTCAACCATTTCTAAGAGGTGACAGCTCTTTGTGATTTTTATTCCTTGATAGATTCGTAATATGGAAAACGCAAGGATCATAAAGCGATTGTGTGTCAACTAAATTACGTTCTTCGGTCATTTAATCTTTCGACGGTACAGTAAAGTAAATTCAGAACAAACGAATTAGAAAATAATTATTAGCTAGAGGTTTTGCGTGTCCCATGCTAGTAGGAAACTACTGCATTACGTATAATAATATTCAAGATACTACACAGTTATAGTACCATACTGTGAAGAAGTCAAATCCTATTATTATTTTTTACTCTTTGGCATACTGATTTCGCAGTGAAATAGTGCACGAAGAATTTTTTCGCCGCGGAGAGTACTCTGTATCTACGGTAGTCGCGAGCGATCCGATTTTCGGTACACGTAGACGCAGCCGTTTGGTCACGCGAGATATTGATAATAAAAAATCGCAGGATATAAAATAATTCAAACAAATGCGCTCGCACGAGGAACGGTCCTGCCACGATATATTCCGGCGGGCTTATCCGCGTCCGGTCATTCATATACGTGGGAAAAAAAGTGACGCTCTAATGGCCGGCTATCTGTAACGGTTAGGAAGTGGGGAGATTTGTTGATGCCAGCTCAAAGAAGGGGAAAAAGGAATATTCTCTTCGTTGGCTGTCGTTTGACATTTACCGATATCGTGCGATATTCGCCTGTCATAACGACGAAGAAATAACGACGAGCGTGCACTATCGCGACATTTTACTGCGTTATTATATTCATGGATACGAAAATTGGATAGTTGGAAAGTAAACGGAATTACGAAAACGCGATTACTATAACGAAATCACCGTAGAAGGAAATAAATGCTGGTACAAAACGTGAAAAGGTTCGAGGAAACTTCATATCAGCGTACTGCGATGTCCCATCGGTTCGAATCCCGTGGGTGTGATCGCTGCTAACTAAACTTGTAAATCTCTCTGACCGACCTCTGGCTAGCGCGGGGCTAGAGCCTATTCCAACTGACCAGAACGCATTTGTCTATCTTACGAGCGTGGTAAACGGCGCCTGTGGAAAATCAGTCGTGCTGTAATCTTCGTTGCTTCGATCGAAACTAACTTTTAGCCAAACAATCGAGAAACATATCGCCTCTGTGAGCAGAGAGAAAGAGAGAGAGCATGGAACGATAGTCGAAGATCGATCAAGCGGATCAAGATAGTTAGGTAGTTCTCCATCACGAAGTTAGGTATACGTAAGTGGAAGAATTTCGTGGTAGGCGCAGTTTCGGAGAAGATTGTCGCGACGTCGGGGCATTAGAAACAAAAGCTGGGCAAACGAGAAGTTACGAGGGCTCTTTATACCTCTGCCTTCGCATCCGGTTGTCTCGCGTATTATGACTGATGTCTTAGTTAACCTCGTTGCGGCGAGGCGCTCGAGGCTTTAATGCCAACGAACGAGAGAAAAAAGGAAGAAACCAGGCGAGAGATACGCGAGCACTTGTGTCAGCCGCGCTCCATGCTTCGCCCCCGAAATTGTGAGGGATGGTTATGGTGCAGCGTGCACGCGATACGATCCCGCGAGCGCTCACAAATCAAAGCTGCCGCACGCATTTGCGTCATCTTTCTGCTCGAACCAAGGAATATCGCAAAAAGTTTCAAACCCAGTTCTCCGATCGCTCCACCTGCTCGTATATTGCCATTTCGTGGAAATCGACCTGTGGCTGAGGTACATACATACCCGTCGTTACACTTTAATCATTTGTTGAAGCGGTCACCACTTCTAAGAAAACTCCACATCTGGTCTTTTTAGTTTTCTCAAGCACCGAAGCCATCGACAGCGTATAAACAATAGACTGGGACGAAGGCAGACCATAGACAGTAGACAAACGACGATGGCTTCGGGGTTTTCGGTTATAGGGTAACTGCTGGAGTACGGATCGGGACCAGCTCAAATTATATTCCTACTTTTAGTTACACTTCTGTATTAAAATATATTTTCTACTTTACAATTTATCCAACGCGTTCCTCTGTTCATACATCTAATAACCTCAACACCCTTGACTCGTAGTAATTGCAAGATTCGATATTACGCATGGGGCGTCTACCGGCTAACTTTTCATGTATCGAAAATATTGAAGCGTCAATCTTTAAACATCGTCGTGTTGAACGTTAACGGGATACGAAATACAAGTAGCTCCATAAACGTTTGATTTATCGTCGATTACCATATAAATGGCTCTCGAGTTTGATACGTCGAAGACACGAAAACAGTTTAATATAGATGTTATGGATTCTACCCTGATCGCGAATAATTAACGAGTATTTAATATTTTCGCAGCGGCTGCGGCCGACCGGTATCACGTAACTCCGACCCCTTTTTCTCGGTGGTTTTTTTATTCGCGCCTCGAGCTCTAATCGCCGCCTCGTATCCCGCGGTAATATTTAATTTTTAATCCAAGCGTATTCAAATGCGGCCGGGCTCGCTCTTCGTGGCGCTCTTAATGGGTATACAATTTATTCCCTGGCCACGGCTTATTTTACATTTTATGCTAAATAAGCGTCCCGGCTACGCGCGTCGTCTATACTCACGCCAACAATTAATTACACACTGCGTGCCGTTGGGAAGCACGGTTGTTACTTCTATAAAAAATAAACAAAGGAATTGCCGCGTCGATGGCCGATTAACCGGCAACTTCCCGGCCATTCGCCAAACCAGAAAATGCTTTCTCCTTTGGTTATATACCGCGTATTAAATAAGACGAGGAACAGCACGCTCGAATACCATCCGAAGTGCATTATCTTCTCACGGACCCTTGCCCGAAAGTTCGAGGGGGTTATATCCGACCCTCGTAATTATCTACAGGAGAAATTTGGTCAACGTGGCCCGAGGGTCGGCGCGAAACTCAGTTACAGCTTGGTCAGCCACACTTGAAAATTCCCGGAGGCGCCTTTAATCCGTGATTTTTAATCCGGGATCGATTAAAGGCTTAATAGGCAATCCTAAGCGAAAATTACGCGCGACCTAGGGCCACAACCGTGTCCACTTTCGTCGACTCGATCGCCAATCCGCTCGTTGCAACATTCCGCTTCAATCTTCTTATTTTTAGCTTCGTTTCCTCTATATTTCTGTTGGCTGTGCAAACATTTCGATGCAATTGAATCGCACGCTGTTCCACTATCAACTTGAAACGTTCCTTCCACTTCATTTTCCCGTTTGACAAATAAGAAGCAACTTTGTCAGTTACATCGCGCGAGAATCGTTCGACCGTTCCATGCACAATACGGATGGCTGGCACGTGAAAGCGGCCGTAAAACGAACAATTGTTTCTTGCTAATCGACAAGTTCCAGAGCAGGCCGTGTGCATTGACTCGCCGGCAAGTTTACACGCCTACGTCGAATTCCGACCCGTCGCGAGGGGAACGAACCCAGTGAGCCGTTTGCGAGTGTCGAACGCGACTCGTGTCCGTGTCAGAACGGTCGTCAGAAAAAATCGCGACAAGTCTTACGATTCAATTACGACGCGTATCAATGCAACATCTCTGACGGCGGATGTCCGGCCTGAATCAGTCATGAGTAGCCTGCTCCCTGTCTCCGTTCTCATTTCCGACAGGATGGACAGGAAAGAAGAAAGAAAGGGACCGCCTTCCGGCTCTATCCACTGCTCATTTTTCGGCCGCCACTTCATGCATTATTTAACTCTCAGACTTTGAAAACGAGCGTTAAAGTCTCTACGGGTGGACCTGAACGTTGCCTGTGGCAGCTACCTCGAAATCGACTATTTTCTGAACTACGTTCTCAGCAGAAGCAGAATATTCAAAGCAGGTTGCGCACGAAAACAGATTCGTAATCGATTTGTAATCGATCGAAGATAGAACACGCGAGTGTTTAGGGATCGTACGAAACGTTCATTGATCGGACGCGCATTCTTTGAGAACTCGTTTCTCGTTTACCGATCGAGTCGCGTGGCTGGCGTTGCATTTGAAAGCTGCCGGGACGGTTCTCGTGTATGCGTTCGTTGCAAAATTCAAAGCAACGTCGAGCAAATTTAGATTTCCTCCCTGGGAAATTCCGGACATAGCCTAGATCTCGATTTAGACCAGCCCAACGAGCTGGCGAGATTGAATAATTGAACGAATTCTAAACCTCCGTGTCCGGCTATTACGAACGTTGAATATTAAAGCAATCGTTTCTCTGCGGTGCGGCGGTTACACGATCACGCCAGTTATAGACACTCTACTATACGAATCTGCGCTCTACCGTATGAGTTTCTTTCGATACGAAGGTGAAACAACGGATCGCTGAAAGATCCAAAGGGACGTTACGCGCGCAACTTGAAACGCGTTTCAAAGATGTTTTATTTCCATTCTACGAGGAGATCTACGACTCGTAATCCGAGAAAAACATCGGATAAAAGAAGGGACGCGATCTTTTGCTTGGATCGTTCGTTTAAAACAGTTTTTCACGGCGTGAGAAGCGATAAAGACGAGAATTAGATACGAATCGTCCGAGATGGGTAGGGGACGCGAAGCTGGTGGTCGCGCCACCATACTCCATTCTTCTCGAGACCTCGCGCACACCTCGGATTCTTAAGCACGATTTGTACGAGTGCTATATTTCTTCCGTAAGGGCGCCGTTTGGTGGTAATAGTTGCAGTATTATTTACTGTTAACGGCCCACTTTGCTCGCGTAATGCCGGTGAATTAACTTCCTGCGAGCGCACCTTCCCGTACATGCGACACGGGATACTTTATGGTTACGAGACTGACTACTCGGCCACCCCTTTTCCACTTGTTTACTTTTCACGCGACCTCACAAGCAATAGTCGAAAGTTCCTTTCGCGAATTGCACTGTGCACGAATTTTTCACGATCGAATCTGCCACGAACGATAAAACACGAGGTAAACGTTTCCTGTTCTCGAACGAGCTTACGATACTTTAATCGCGATCGGGACGAACGTTTTCCTTAAAGATATACGAGCCTCGAAGCGTTAATCGACGAAACGAAACCGCAAACTCGATCCACCAGCCACGGATACACGCTTTTTTTATGGTACTTTTAGCTAATTGAATCGATAACTATCCAAAGCTGTTATCGAATTATCCCGCCATTGACTGGAAGGATAATTACGCGACGGTTGGGTAAACCGCGCGTGGCCGGGAACGCATATTTTTACCGGGCTTCTGGTGAGAAGGAATTTTATGTGTACCATAGAAGAGATTTATCGGGCTATTCCGGGGATAATGCCGGTTTCGAATGTAATTTGGACACTTTACGATATCTGTGTATGGTATTTATTAACGAGCAAGGTATCGATCTTTATTTTGCTTAATCGTATTTTATCTTTGCAAGATGTCATAAACACGTACCGCTGGCATTCATCTCAATAATCGTTTATGAGAACGAACTGGCGAACAAGCTAAGTTTTATCGACGCCACAACACACCATTCGTTTAAACAGGCCATAAAACGCTGCCAACATAATCCAACGTACCATCAACGCACGAACGAGATCGAGAACTACCATTAACGTTCACTATTACCGTTTCCAGTCGTTCGAGATCGTTTCACCGCGAAAGGCCGAATCACGATGTCAAACAGGGAACAACGTGACCGGACCTATCATTTCGGTGCATTGGAATTAGATAGAGTAGAAACAAACGCCTGAGCGAATAGATAGGCTAACGGGCGCACGTCCTGCCCAATACCTAAGATAGAAAGATATATATTATACGGATTATTAAGTGTTCGCGCATTCACTTAATCCCGTAGTGAATATCCCGTGGTATATCTCCGAGCCGATCAATCACAGAAGGGAGCCGTATAACCCCTAGCCAGAGGCGAGAGCCAGAGGGCAACGTGGAGAAGAGAGGAGAGGAGAATAGTGAGAGAGAGAAAGAGAGAGTGAGAGTGAGAGAGAGAGAGAGAGAGAGAGAGAGAGAAAGAGAAAAGGATAGGGCAGGGCAGGGCAGTACAGGGCAAGCCCGTCGGTTTCGGTTCTCCTCTGTTATTCGCACCGAGTCATATATCATTTCGTTATCATCGACTCTTTATATGCGGTTGCGCTCCATTTTCTGTCTGTTTGCTCCGTTAAACGGCGGCGCTGGTTTGATTCAGTGAAACCATTAGCCGGATTTCGGTCGCCGGCCGCATTTTCCGTTCTCGCCTATCGGCCCGGTTATCTCTGCCGCATCATACGCGACTGACTACCCGCCATTATCGGTATGGTCCGGCGCGAACGATAATACCCGGGGGCAACGGAAAAATATTCCCCTGGCTCGCGAAGCCGATTTACTATAAACAAAATCATTGAGCGAGAACGCGAGCCGCTTTGATTCTTGCTGTTGTACGCACGCGAGACTAGTGCGCGTGTAGCTGTTCCACGCATACGTACAATTCGCTCATAAACACGGAAACACACAAAGACAGGTACGCGCACACAAAGAGATGCTTTAATTATTATTCGGTCCTATTGCCCGTTGCATTTCATGTACCAACGATCACATTCCTTTATCGACGAGATTTTAACGTGAACGCGCGAGTTACGCTCGGGCGTTAATTCGATGCTTAAAATTCTAACCCCGTAATCCCTTTTAATTGCGCGATAACAGCGGTCGCATCGTGTTAACGAACATCGCGATGGACGCAACGTTGGACCGGGCATTCGTTTGAATTTAAATTATAGCGATCATATTTCTTGCTTCTACCGACGGGTCACGTTTCCGCTTCTCTCCGCCGATCCTCCAAACCCCACCAGAGGACTTTCGATTTTTTCCATCGGCAGGCGATCGGCGCCTGTGCATATGCGTTCGCCGAAAAACCAGCTGTGCGCCGCTGAACCGCCGCCATCTTGCCGAACCAACAACATCCCAAAGCGTTTGCTGAGCCGGAAACAACTGATAGCGATGCCGCCGATCGTTGCTCGCGGTCGTTCGAGGATGGTTAACGCCGATATTATCCATTGTCCTACGAATACGGTCGATAAGCGGACCGATAATAGATTTTACGGGACGAATTCATGCTCCGTTTCCTCTGGCAATGGCTCCCTGCCACCGACAACGGTACCAATAAAATTCCTTGAAAGACAGTTTATCGTTTTCGCTTCTCCGCGCCACTCACTTTATATTTTTCTTCGTTCCGGGTTCCTAACTCTGACGCTTTATCGATGTTTTAGTAGAACGAAGCGAAGGATACAACGAAGAAAGTCGAAAGATTTTAGTCAGCTGCAAAAATGGCTTCGTAGAATCTCGCGAATCAACGCGAGGTCGTACAGGAAATACCGTGAGAGCCGCGAAAGGGGATGAATAAGATTCACCCTGGCGCACTTTCGGGGCGCAGTTCCGCGACGGCAGAGATTGCGCCCGGGGGTTGCAAATGGGGGTGTCAACGGCATCAGGCTTGTATTGTGAAACGTCAATGCCACGGAAACTAACACCGTTCCCTTCGCTTCGACCCTCCTTCCCTTTGCCAAGCCAGCGAACCCACTATGGCACAAGATCTGTATTCTGTTGATGTTTGATTCGATGCCATCTTACGCCTCGTCCCGTTCGATTAACCGACATAGAATTCGCGCATCCATTGATTGTTCTCTCGTGTGATATTTCCGAACGTACGTCGAATTTGTAGAGTAAAAGAGCGAAAATGGAAAAAGAATAGTGGAGTAGAAAAATGGAGAAATCGATTCGATCGTCGTTGTCGCGTCGAGTGTATTTGCATTAATGGAAGAAGCGATCACGTCGTCTTCTGAAGCACCGATAAATTCGAAAATTGCCGATAACCGATAACTGGCTGTCAGAACAATCCACTTGTTTTGACACCTGTGTCACTTCCGGTTATTCAAAGCCCGCCGGCGTGTTGTCCGAAACGATGACAGCACCTTTGTCCGTCGCATTCGAGTGCCGAGCGTGGTACAGTCGTCGACCATTATTGTTCCAATCATTTGATCAGTCTCTTTAGACGATCCTCTCGTTCATTTTCTCGTTGTAAGTCTCCTCCTACGTCTTATCGTTTACTTGGCGTAAACGATCGTCAGCTGACGATCGTAACACGAGGTGCTATCGAATGATACAACGCGCGTGTCAATTTTGTCTGCCTTTGCAATTTCATCCTCCGATTTTATTATATAAAATAACGTGTCACCGTGACAGTAGCGTTTATCGTCAAAAGAAGGGTAAAAACGACCGTTGCTGTTCATGACGTGAGCACAATTTTTCAAAATCTTCCGTCGTTTTTGGACGAGATTAATTCTGGATTTGAAACGGTGAACGGTGTCTTCGGATTTCCAGTAGAAACGCGAAGCACATTTCAATTAACAAATGTATCGTTAATTATGTCGAATTTGAAAACAGGACTAATAGCGGAAAACATATCAAATTATTTACATTTGTCTGCTTGAAAAATTGTACTATTTTTTAAGTGCAAACTAGTTGGCATTTGCGACAAATTCTTTCTTTCGCGGTATTCCTTTCAAGCTGAGCTAAGTTATAATTTTGTTCTCTACGTGCCACATGAAATTTACATTCTTGTCTACGAGAAAGCCGTTTTTTTTTTTTTTCATTTTTTGCTTCCTACATCATTTACAGTTTCAACTCTTCGATTCGCTGCTAAAGATGCTGATCTTTCCGATCGTCCGAAACATCATGCGAAGAGTGAAGGTAGAATAAAACGATTGTATGGGAAATCTCGATCGACTCGAGTATCTGAACGGGGTAAAGAGTACACGAAATACCGCAACGACTTTGAGTGGTGTGATCCTAAGAGGCCGGCAAAGGGTTAAGACTACCCGCGTTTCCTACAACGATCTCCACTTTGGCTCGAGTCCTTATTAATAGAGCCGGATTAGCATAACTGCTACTCGGATCCGTCGGCCGAACTCCGCATAATTAAGCCTCGCCGATTGCCATCTTCGCCAGTGGAATTTCTAGACTGCGAGATAAGCCGTCGCGACAGCCTACTTGGAAGTAGATGGTGAAATACGAACGCCCAGGGAATTAAACGATGCCAAAATTTTCCTTCGCCGTGTTTCGCTGCATTTTCACAGACAGATTGCTCAAATGTATCGGTTTAAACGTTTTAGATTCGCGGTAATGGACGAACGATAAAATTTTCAATTATTACGCCGCCACGTTCTACTTCATCCGCGGTGTAATTGGGGTTGCGATAATAACAGCGATGATATCGCGCAGAAATATTTGGAGAGTGGAGAGAGCGAGACTGCGAGAGACGAACAACGTGACAGAGGGGGAGAGAAAGAGAGCGAACGTACCCTTTTCATATACGCGCGTATAGGTTACGCTCTGAACACGAGAGTACACGTGGCTACCGATAACGAGTTCTGTCAGTGACTGCTGCCGCTGTCACGAGGATCGTCAACGAAGAAAGGGTGCACGTTTGCGTTTTGCAAAGCAAAAACTAGAGGCTACGTCACGACGGTATAACGGCTTATCGGTCGGTGCGGTACATTAAGCACGGCCGTTTACTGGCGCTACCGCAAAACGGGGATGCTGTCGGTCATGCTGGCAGAAAGGGGGAGGGGAGGGGACGAAGAAGGGTGTCGAGAGATTATCTTGTCGTATTCAATATTCCTATGGAACGTTCGGGATGATAAATCGTCTTTCTCGATAGGAAAGATGCGCCGGAACCACGTTCCAGGACCTTCATCGACTCGCACCTCAGACCACCCCATGAAGTTCGTTGTCATACGTCCGTTTGCCCCGTTCCGATTCAATATCAAGGGCTCCCAGGGATTTGGCTTCCATCGAAGTGGCCAATAACGTCTTAACACTGCCTTTTTCTCGCCTACGTTCCGTTAACGCGCGTTTGATGTATCAGCAGATTATGTTACTGTATGGAACGCTTGGAACACGTTTGAAAGAATCGTCAGGCAAGGATTAAACGTTGCGAGTTATAGCGAATAAAAGAAGAGAAGAAGCAGGAGTTCGACGTCGAATAGGATTTTCATTGAAATGGCTCTTTGCCGAGTGGTGCGCGCTTTCCTCCTGACGGAGATTTCTGAGTCGCGGTTGCGATGAATCGTGGAAACCGCAGGATCGGCGAGGACGCGGGTGCGAATGCGTCCACCAAGAGATCCCGCGGGTATCAGTATAATAAAACCATTAGAATGATCCTCGTACGTGCATTCAAACGGTATAAATATCCGGCGGAATCCCTCGCGCCGTTTCCAACTTCTGTGTAATGTTAAACTTGCGATAAATCCGAAGTGCCCGGGAGGAGCGAATCTCTTGTCCGTGACGTTTAACAGGGATCGTATCGTCTTCTTCGTTGACCATGGACAATAAATACTCTGCAGCCATACGTGAAACGCGTGGAACCCCTATGGCGCTGTCGCTCGTATTACGCGCGATATATTTTTTTCTCTGCCAGACCGGTGTACTTTCGAGGTTTCATTATTTTATGTGCATTCATCACGAAAACAATAACTCGGTTGACCTTTATTTTTCCATTTGAATCGGGATCGGTGGCCGTTCGATCCGTAGGTAATGCTATACCTCGACCCATTTACCATTCACACTTTTTCAAAAGTCATTCTCGTCGCTATCGACTCATCCTCAAGTCGGATATATCATGTACGAGGCACCATGCTGTTTATCGTACTCGTGACAGTATTTTCTGCAACGTTGAAGGAAGTCGAAACATTCACGTTATCGTCTCGTAACAGTAGAATGCTTCGTTATAACGCCGACCGCTTTGTTTATTATCTGCCAACATTTTTGTTGATGCAATTACGTTATTCGACCAACATCCGACGAACCCCAGTCATTAGAGTCCTAAGTAAAGGCTGACATAGCACTCCTGCTCGTTTGTGTAGACGCGTATATAATTATCGAAGCGTACACCGAGACGATGTTGGTGTCAGCAATGGTCATTTGCCGCTATCGGCTGGTTCACAGGCTATCCTAACTGCTCTGTCCTGTCTGATTATTCTCCGTACCCATTCTACTCCATAAAGCCTGTTAGAGAGCCGCGCGTACATTATCAGCGGTAAATTAGCGATTTCAGAGTTAATTAACGCCACGATCCATTGATCGCTACGATTTAAGAAGAGTGGCAATCGGGCAGCTTCTGCCATTGAAGATAATCATTATAATTATTATTCGTAACAGACATATTTCCTCGTATTTCTCTATATGTAACAATCACTTTTCCTGGAAACAGCAAACAGTTATTCGTACCCTCGAAGAATTAATCAGACCGAGTTTACCCCAGTATTTTGGCAGCAATTCCAAGCTATCGATCATTTTGTCGAAGAATCAACAAGTACGGTTTACATGCGACCAGCGTCCAGTCTTCTTCGTGCTCGAACCACCGACACCCGTGGCGTGTGTTTCAATGCTCCGCCTCCAAACACGGACACTTCTCGCGAATATCGATATATCACGAGGCACGGTGGCAGCCTGACGTTTCCTGTCATCGCTTTAACGGAGCACCACTCGGATTAAGTGTTCCTGCTTTCGTGAACGAGTTGTACTCTTCGACCGGTCAATAACGAAACTACTTCACAACCGGACGCGTAAGAGGCGGCTGACCGGGAGATCTCGTCCCCTCGCCTTTCGCTATCGCTTTGTCTTCGACATCGTTCCTTCTGATCCGACGCAACGTCAAAACTCGATTCCCACCCTTGCGATCCACGATGTCCTTCTTGCCTCTATACAATTCCAAGTTCGAACTACGTTTTAGAAGATACGAGGTTTAAATCTTTGACTTTAATATTCAATGGATACAAGTTTCGTGTCTACGATCACTATCGTTCCACCATCAAACAACGATCGTATATTCTGGAAGTAGAACTAATGATTTTTCGAACAGTGCAGTTGATTAATTTAACTTCCTTGTGATTCCATGTATCTAACATTCGCGCATTCTGTCTGCTCCTCTTTCACAATTTGTCTCTCTTACTTCATCCCCAAACAGCGTAAACTTTCTCAGAAAATATTCGATCAGGTCAGCTCTCTTCTTTCGCGCAAAGCTCCATTACGTCGTAATAAACAATCGCTGAAACGTTAATGTTACGTTATGAGGAAGACGCGACGTATTCATCAACCAGGATTTACTGGTAATTCGTCGACGTTAAAGTTACTTTGCGCTGACCACCGTAGCGTAAACGTGTCCGAGCTGACCGAGAACCGATCTAAAGTTAGACACAAGTGTAACGTTGAAGATAGCGCATCTATCCAAGTAGAAGGGTAGTCGAGGAGGGTGTCTAGGTTATTTACCGACTAGCTGCTAACGGCTAACCGTTCCTCGAGCGGTCCTAACTCACGCGCAACGGCCGAGAATATGTCCCGGGTGTCCGGACCTTCGTCTTATTGCGGCGAGACCGTCTTGAATGAGTTATCCGGACCAAACCAAAGCCTGGATGAAGTTAATCACAACTCCTTCCTTGTACTCTACTCGGATTTAACGAATATTCATGACGATTATTAAGTCTACCGTGGTCTGTGACGATTTCCACTTTTCGCGTTTACTCGGAATTACTGATTCGACGTGGCTCAAGCGACCGACAAATATGTAGTAGCGCCTAAATTGGAATAAACGTGGAATTGTATCGTATCGTTGCATTGTATTATAATTCGCACGGATTGAGTAACTATTTTTACTATTTTGGGAATATTTTCTAAATTGTTGAAATAAAAAGTATGGATTAAGTGGAAACTTTGCTACCGCTGCATCTATCCAGTGGAACTGGTGGATTTTGGTTGTTTGAATTTAGACGAAAGAATTTTGTTAGAATTTAAGCGAACTTTGCTATACCATACTTTTCTTCCACCCATCATTCACTTGACCTACCAGAGTGTTGCACTTCCTAACAGTTACTGTTCGTATCCTTACAATGAGACGACTTGTTAGTTGAATTCTTTGCTAATTAATTTTTTATCTAGTTAAAAGATCGAGTCGATGGTGGAATATTATACCGTTTTGTTGAACAATAAGGTGCTGCAACAGTAAACCGGGGAAAATAATCAATAAACATTCTTCCGCAAGAGATCTCGTGTTCCTTTCTCTGGGGCTACGTTTGCGTTTGATTTACGCGGACTCGTAGGAATGCTAATTAAATCGTTGCTGAAATTTCTCCGGAAACTTTCAGTGAATTTCCCCGGCCGTAGCTCCAGCGCGAAACTGTCAAAATGTTAATTTCCAAGTTGATCGTCGGGATGCGTTTCGTGGGAACGATCGAACAAGAATCATCGTGAAGACTCGACTCCTGGCGTGCACTTGGTAATTTTGTCCCTGTAGGATACAGAAGAGGGAGGACGAGCGGCAAAAACGCAAAGAAACGTTGCTCTCTCCGGTCAGAGAGTCGGACGGCGACGAATTGTACAGGAAGGGGTGGAAGAGGGTAGCGTGGCTCGCTTCAACTGGCGTTATCTTGCAGCGAAACATTAATAATAAAAGTTTTCGCTCATTGTCTCGCGGCGTCGCGCTAAACGGCAAACGAACGATCGTGAAGGGGTGGTCGGGGGTAGAAGGGGAGAGGAAGAGGAAGAGCGCAAGCACGGTAGCACGAGACGCGCTGTATACATACAACTGTGGCGAGCGCGTTTTGTCTTTGTCATGAATGCTCCCTTATCTTTCGCGAGTCCATCACCGGAGACCGGTTTTGTCCTGACTGGGTTCTGGCGTAGGACTGTCTGCGAATTGTAAGGAGACAGGAAGCTGGACACACCGGGCAACGTCTGGACGCTCAGTTGGGAAATATTTCGAAACGTCGATCAGCCGCGAAACAAGGGTCGTGAGTTATGCGATGGGGCTTCGGTTTACGTCAAGTATCGCGTATCTCTCTTTCTGCCCTTTCGTTCGATGCACTCGACTCTCCCAGCGTCGATCTAACGGCGAGGAAACGCGACGTTGTTCCCTGGGTTCTTTTTTTTTTTTTTTTTTTTGGCGATTTTATATCTTCCCTTCTTTGATGCGTATGGCCATCGATCTTCCTCGTCTTTGGTCTGTCGACCTTTAAAGAACTTGTATCGCGCGTATTTTTAGTCCGTTACGTGGTGAAGTATAGACTATTGTGTGGCGGGGTTAGAGCAAATCGATGTCTCTCGATCACCGGCTACATCTCTCGGCCGACCACAGTTTCCCGGCTCGCACTCGCTTTCGGTAAAGGGATACGATGTAAATCAGTCTAACGCTCGGCCGCATGCACTGACCGCACATTAAGTAGCCTTGACCACCCGAGATGGAAGCAAGGTAATCTCACAGTCGGACTACGCGGGTTCTTCGTTCCTAAACGGAATATGCTGTTTGATCGAGGTGATCAAGTACACGACAAAGTAATCGGTTTAAATCATAGCTCCGACACGATCGAGATTAGAAGCATGTCTTTATTTGAACGATACTGATTTGGATGTTCGTCGGGTTTTAAAAATAAATTTGTCCACGAGAAAAGGACAATGTCAATGGCAAAAAGACTAAATTCGACGATCTTGGAATTTCGATATGACGTGTAAAATCCACTTTACCCTCGCCTAAGTTCCAGTGACTAAGTTAATTGTCTACCTCTACGACGTTCACCGTTTTCGACGATTTAGACACAAAATAACCCACGAAATCCGATTCACCAGGTAGGATTATCTTCGGAACGGGCCATGCTCTCGTGTCAATGTCTCGAGCGAGAATTGCTGAGCACGTATATGGAAGGAGGACAACCGATCGATCGTTAAGTTTGTGCACGGCTGCCGGGGACACTTACAAATTAGCCAATCAAGTTCTAATCCCAGCACGATTTACCCCAATCGGCCCGTATCCCACCGCAAATACTTTAATCCGTCCATTAATCCTACAAGATAAAAGTTTCCGAAGTAGTTACGGCCCCTTTGTCGTCGGCATCGGCAACGTATCGACTCGCGGCCGTTCGGCCGACTCTCCAACGATAAGGACCGTTTCGATCGGTTCCTATCTGCGTAATTAGCGTTCGCTGAACGCCCATCAATCGTTGACCACGGACAGTGGAAAAGGAAGAAAACGGCCGGACCTCGAAAGCTGAATTCACTGTCGGAATTCCACGGATTCGTGGAATAGCAGAAAATGCCTTCGAAACGAAAATTTCGGTACGGCAAACGATTCATTTTCAACAATCCGCTCTTATATATAATACTCCGTGAATATTGCGATTCTAAAAATTCCATAATAGATTGCGCTGCGGTTTAATTCGTGTTTGTTCTTCCGTACGAACATTATTTCATAATTAGAGATTTATAACGATTAAATAAACTAATCACGTTCGAAATTAATTAATGTCTATAGTATCCCCACGATTGAACGTAAGGGGCTTGCTTCTTACCTCTTCCTTTCTTTCTTTTCCATCGCTTTTCGACATCCTTGCATTTCGATGCCCTCCTTTGTCTAATCCGAAACAGTCTACGCGTTAAGGCTTAACGTATCTCTATATGTATAAGAACTACCCTTCATCGGCGAACTTTACAATACATGAGAACACATACTGCTTAAAAATATCTAGAAAAATATCTCGCGTGTATCCGTCAGACGAACCGTGACCTCCGCTGGAATAAAGAGAAAAGAAGGCGGGGAAAAAATTCACTTGGAGTCTTGATGACGAGGATTTTCTCCGTTTGACTGAAATACGTATCCGCGCGGCATAATCCCGATGTATTTAAGCGGACGGGTCGGAATTGAAATCCAAAAGAAGAAAAAAAAACGGGAAGAAGGATGGGTGGGATCCGCGAGGGTGGGCGGAGAGGTGCGAGCTCCGCTTAAATTTATGCTCGGCATCCTAGCGGTCGTCCCCGGGCAATTTTTTTTTCAACTTCAACCTCGGGCGATTCTCTGCCCTCCACTCTCCCCTTTCCTGCACACCTACACCCTGCACGCCACTCTCTACTCCCAGCTATCCTCTCTCTCTCTCTCTCTCTCCCTCCCTCTCTAGAGAGAGCTGCTCTCTCTCTCTCTCACTCTGTTGGTGGCCATATACAGAACGCTGGACAAACAACAATAAATACATTTTCCCAAGCGGGGTGGCAAACCCGGTGAGGGGTGGAACTTCCATGCGAGCACGTACGGGCATAGCTTAGCGTAATCTGACTGCACACCACCCCATTTCAGCCACCAACCCTCCGCGTCACGACGTACGCAAACCCCGTTACCCCTGCTCTCTACACTCCAGAAGACTGTGGCCACCCTCTCTCGTGCCGTAGAAGAGGAACAGAGGTGCGCGGCGGGCGGTGGTTGGAGATGGAGAGATAGCAGGAAAGAGAGAGAGAGAGAGAGAAAGGTGGACGGATGGGTTAGAAAAAAAAAAGACAGGAAGGAGTACAAGCGAAGAAGACAGAAGAAGAGAGGAAAGAAAGAAACACAGAGGCCTGACAACGCGATGCGACAGGGAAGGAGGCGGTAGATGGCATTGCCACCTGACGAAAGAATGCCGCGACCTGACTAGAATTTCATTAACCGCGGTCTGGCCAGAAGGGGACGGCAAATATGAAGAGAAAAAGAGTGGAGACACGGCGGCCGCGTTTATCGGCGCGAAAGAACTTGTTAAACAGACCGTTTGTCCGTTCCGTCGTTTCCGTTATCCTTAAACGGCTCTTGGACGAAAATTATCCGGAACGATGACTGCTTAGAGGCTGGCTAACGTTTTCTTTTTTTTCCATTGCGCTCGAAGGATTCTCGGTACCGTCAGTTTTCATCAGCAAAGTAGAAAAGACGAAGTTTGCGTTAGATATTTTGCCAGGATTGTGCGTTTTGAAACTTATGGAAGGTAAAGTGACAGAAGAAACAACGTGGCTAGTTCTTTGTTTCGTTTTATTAAATCGCAGGCAGTTTGGACGATTTCACGTGACCGTGGAGTGTTTTTCGTCGGTCGTTGGACCGAAACGGAGGAAGAGTTTAAACGACGTTCTCAGCCAGCGTGTTTTCGGTCGACATCGACCGTTCGGAATGCTAATGCGTGATTACGGCGCAGCCACGGTCGTAATACGTGAACTTTTTGTGCGACTCACGTGTGCCACGGCCCGCTTAAAACATCCCTTAAATTACCCCCATTAGCAAGGGCTGAATGCCGGGTAAACGAGGATTTCACTGGCGCTGTTACGCGAGATTTATTCCGTAGGAAATATTCCTTTGGCCCGTTAAATTACATCGTTACGGTCCACTCCTCCCTTCCTGGCCACCTCCGCGTGTGTTGACCTAAACGTACGCGTAATCCGATTTCCTAACGCATTGTATAATATAAAAGTAAGAACTTGCGGAACGACGACCGACTTCAAATTTTTCTACCCCAAGGTATACCGTTCGTCGATCCGAAAAAGACGCCTGGAAGAAATGCTTGGGTTATTTCTCGTAGAAATACGATCGTCGAAACATTTTGTATTTGTTACATAGCATCTACGTATTGTACTAATTCGATAGGCGGAAGTATATCAAATATCGTATCACTTATCGTTAGTAACTCGTGTAACTACAAAAATTAGATATTTAAAGAAAATGTAGAATCTGATAAAAAAAAAAAAAAAAGAACGCATCATTAGAAAATACGCAAATACTTTTTCCAGACATCGTATTTATCGAAAGTATCACATCTACCAGTAAGAACACGTATAACTTCTCATGACCAACGAACGAGGGAAATATCTTCCTTGCCCCTGTGTCATCTCAAGTAACATCTCAACGATGAACGGGACTTAAACGCCAGCTGAAGAGTGTCGAGACACGTTTCGTCATTAATAACGCTTTCTTATTTGACGTAGATTATAAACTTTACATGGCATGGCCATTTTCTATCCTCGTTGTTAACGAATATTCAGGAATATCAAGTTATGTAATCTTTTAGCAGTTACTCAACCTCTTGCAGCTTAGAGGAAATACAATAACTGTCGTAAAGACTTTCGAACGGAGTTATACGTTAGAATATCATAATAATTTTCCATCGGACGACGCTTGAAGCTAAAATACAGCGAGGAAGAGGTACGAACTGGAGTCGTAAAATCTCAAGGTGCCAGCGATATCACGTGGAAAGCTAAGTCTCGCGTGTCTTTATTAGCAAGAGTCCTTTAAATTTCCGGAAACAAGTAACAGTTCCCCGTGTCCGTTGAAGAGGCGGGATGAGGGGGATATTCAGGACGATTTACAGAATTTAAACAGTCTCTAGGGATAAGGCGGTAGCATGGCAGGTCGGATTAGCAGGCTGCCGCCGTCGAAATAATTCCCCCACTTGCCTTTGCCTGGCCACCCCCTTCAACCTCCAGGGGTGGTTACGTCCTTCCTGCGGGATAAAACAAAACAGCCAGCGGAGTATATTAATGCTCGGCTTAATGTGGCCCGCCTAATTAATGGACCGACTCACCGGATGCCCGTACTCTCGTCCTAAAAGTAAAAGATAACGCTTCCGCAGAAGCATTATTAAAGACAAAAGCGTTCGTGCCGGGCGAAAGCCGGTTGGAAAAATTTCCAGCCGAGCCTCTGTTCTCTCAGGTCGACGAAAACACCGGCGAAAAGGCATCTCGCGCGAGAATATGACGCGGCTTTTTCCTAGGTATATCACGGTGTTTACAAGCGCGTGAAGGAAACGCGGAAAATTTTGTTTTTCCGTCGAGGAGGTTGCAGGGGTGGTACTCTGGGAGTGTCACGGATGCTGCGAGGGCGGAGCCTTGAGAACTGCATCGAGACTGCCCAGTTACGTCGATAAACAGAGACCTCCTTTCCACGGTTTTCGTTTCAAGGAAATCTTCTTGCGTCTTTGTTACCATCGTCCTGTACATAGTTATATCCTTGTTTCTTGTAAAAATATTTCATAACGAGATATACCGTGCGATATGACACTGGTGACGAACAAGATTCATCCCATTTGAAGATAATAAGTGAAACGTAACGAAGAGATAAATATGGAGAATGATATCGTTGGAAGTTCAAAGTCACTCGACGTAGCTAGGAAAAAATGGAGGCTCGATCGGCTGAACACAGATTACACGGAACTAATTTAATTACATTCAGGAAGATGGTTAACTAAGAAGATCTACCAATTGGAGGACATGTTGGCGGTTGTCGAACATGTACGAGATAATCGAATTATCGTCGCTTTGAGGAGCAGCGTCCGTGGATGATCTGATCACGTACCTGATGAACAGATCGCCAGCGATGCGAGCCGCTTTCGAAGGGAAAGCTCTCGTTATGGACCCTTCACGGTTACGTTCCAACGAACCGTTACCACTGTGCTCCGTTCGCTTCCCGACGATAGTAACTTCTACCGAGTAATTAAAGCCACGCGAAGCACGAAAAGCTAGCGGCGCGATATTGCTGAATAACTGACGTTAATGTTACAAGCACAATTGCGACCGCATCCGCGATAAAGTTGCCATCTAAATTGCTAATTAAACGGCGCAACGCTTTCAGACGATGTTTCTATCTATCGCAACGATGGTTTAGTCATGCGTTTCTATTCTTTGCCGGCGGACAAGGCGTTTTCGGACGGCCGGCAACGACCGCGACTGTAAACTACGAAAATTGTGGAACAAAGTGGAAATTGACCGACCGCATGCAGTCGGCAAAGGTTTTCCAGGTCGTCGCTGGCATTCAGGTTGGCTTCCGCAGGAATTTCTGTGGTGAAATTCCAGGCCTAGCTCGAAAATACTTTTGTAGAATAAGCGTTATACGTGCATGTAGAATAAGCGTTCGCGTTTTCGAATCTCAAAGGAAAACAAGTTCCAGTCACTGGACGGTATTCACATGCTTCTCCGTATCCAAGAAACGCTCGTTTCCTCGAACGTGCTGGAATATGAAACGAAGGACAATGGTGTTTTAAAATTACAAATATACGTGTGATCGATATTCGACGTATAGAATTCTGTACGTGTGCAACCAATAATACGTACGCCGCTCTCATACTTTTCGCGATGGACGTATTAACGACGACTTTAATCAACCAATAATAACAATAAAATATATTAACGTACGACATAAATTCAATGTATGGAGCATTCGATCGTTACCCAATTATTATGTGGGCAACTTTGGGCGCATTCGCATTTAATAGTTTGCATAATTTACCTGGCTAGTTAGTTGTTCTATTAATCACCTCCCTTATAGGGGTATAAAGTTACGCATAATAATTGTACCATTATTTAGATCATATTCGATGTATCGATAACCTGGCTAGCACGCAATGAATTCAACATAATTAATTAACTCGCTTCGACGTATCCATCGAATTTGAGGTTTCCTTTAGTTTCCAAACAGATAGTTTTGAAAAGATATAGTTTAGAAATTGAATTAATTCCATAAATAATATTTTGTTGTGAAAAATTGTAGAATAAAGTGTAGCAACGCTGGCAAAGATCGAGTCATAATATCGTTCTAAACGTATGAGTTTCAAATATTTCCGTCTTTATTAATTAACGTATCAAAGGCACGGTATTAATATTTGCTTCGCAGTCTGAACCGCATAGAAGATATTAACGTCCCTGTAATATTGTGTCCAGGCTAGAGGGAGAGGACATATTGAAACCGCACAAACTTTGCTCATAGCATCCACCGGGTACTCGTAAATATACAGGGTGGTTAAGATCGAACGTCCCCGCGGACGTAGACAGAATTTAAGTCCGTTGTGAAAGCACTTTGTGAAAAGTTATGGAGGCGTTCCAACTAATCCGAGATGCATGCACATTGTGTTTGGTTAGTATAAATATCCGATGTTGCTACACCTTTCCCAAAGGTACATCCAGAAATCACATACAAAATTAACTATCGATTACTCTTCTAGAATATGTTAAATCTTGAACTATCCGTGTGAACAAATTAGCAGAAAGTACAACTAACTAAGTAGATCAACTGTTTCTTAGAAATATCACGTCCAAGGGAAGTACGATACTCCGTTTAATATAATATTCTAGGATCTACGTGGAGGGATGTCGTTCAACCGAAACCGTTTCAAGCATTCTTGCCTCGAAACTGGAACTTGCCGTTTTCCCCCAAAAATTGTATTTTCCATCGTATGATATAACAAAGTACGAAAAACAAATGATAAATCAAATACTGCAGGCTATACTTCAATCAGACATATTTGCACTCTATATCTAAACCTTACTATCCTGAAAACGGACGATATTTTCGCGTTTCAATAACCGTGAACGACCGGTGAAATAAAATAGAACGGGAGAAGGCAAACGCTGCCGATTAAATAAACGTTAAACCCCGAAATTTCGTTTAAACGGCATACATAGGGGTGGATTAATACATACGTCTTCCGGCGAAAACAATTAATGTTTATCGGGAAGCTCGCACAGCCGTTACCCGACAAGCCGGTGGTTGTTTCAGAACCGGTGCCGCTTAAACGTGCAATAAGTGAAGAGAAGAGAGGGTCAAACTAATTCGATTCTAAACTCTGACCGCATCGCGCGAGAAAGAGGCGACCACGAGGACGGGCAGAGAAAGACCCGGCTACGCACACCACGATGGACACAGATGGCACTAACCGCGCCGTTAAATTCTCAACCTGTAACTCTAATTGCTCATAGACAAGCCGACGTCCTAGTGCCAGATGCCGTTGAAACTTGTTAAAAGCACGCAAACGCGATTAGTCATTTGCTTCTGTTAAACGATGATTTGCCGTGTTGGCTAATCGAGTGGTAATACAGGGCAAAATTAATTGATCGATTACGTATATAATAATTATCGTTCTCATATTAGTTCGCTTGTTCAGAGTTGAGGTGATCAATAGAGATTTTGTTATGTTGCAGGAAATCCGAGTGACATCTGAAAATTAATTAACAATGGATGTGACCAAAAGCGAGCCGAGCAAGAACGGGGCAGTGCAACGAGAATGTGGTGGCTGTGGAGAGGTGATCACAGAAAGGTGAGGCCATTCCATAGACAACTATCGTCTTTGTATGTCTAAAGCAAACTCGAGCGAATGCCATCTGTACTATCTATACGACCATATGTCAAATACGCGCAATATTATAAAACGTAAGAATAACGCGATAAGCGACGAAAGGAATTGAAAAATTTGAATCGAAAGAGTAGTTGAGATATAATTCTGGAAAATATCAGACGATAGTCGTTTACTAATAGAAAACGATAAACTACATTTTCTACCAGGTTTTATTCAACTTGATACGTTTATTTGAACTTACGAGCAATTTTTGTCTTACTCCTTTAACGTTTCAAAATAACGATTAATTAACGATAAACTAAATTTTTCAAATTGCAGGTATCTTCTGAAGGTATTGGACATGTTCTGGCACGAAGACTGCTTGAAGTGTAACAGCTGCAACTGCAGACTCGTGGAAGCTGGCCCGTCGCTTTTTATAAAGTCTAATCTCATATTGTGCAAGAAGGATTATCTAAAGTAAGCAATTTGTCTAGCTGCCATTTCTCGAAACGCATCACAACGTATATACCCGTGAAAGAATCGCGAGTTTGTAATATTATAATTCTATTCTGGTCTGGGCACGTTGGCGTTTCATATCTCATTGTGTCGTGGTGCACGGTGACGTCAATAAAGAGCAAAGTGGAAAAGGCGATGTTAAGCTAACGTACGGACAGACCTCGACGTGGCGAACGGAAGCAACAAATCGAATTTTACAGATGAGTTTCCCTTATTGAATACATCCACGTCCCATATAAACAGGCGAGGGCAAATAAACCGTGTTGAGATTACAAAGTCCCGAGGGAACACGCGCAGGTGGCGCGTCTGCAAAGAGCGTTCGCTGTCGAACCTCCGTGGCCTTTATTAATAGCCCAATATTTGAAGATGGCATATTCCTGGTGGTCGTAAGCTTATTGCTCCTCCTCAACTAAAAGTCTATCTACCCCAATGCCATGACAACACATTTTGGCCTGTCGAATAGCATAATATCGTGAAAGAAGAAAATAAAGCGGGAAATTATTACAAAACCTTTGCCTCGTCGGGTTTCTTATAATAATAAAGTTTTGTTTTTCGATTTGCGCAGACTCTTTGGACACACTGGTCACTGTGCGGCCTGCAATAAAACCATTCCAGCCTTCGAGATGGTGATGAGGGCAAGAACGAACGTTTATCATTTGGAGTGTTTTGCGTGTCAACAATGTAATTACAGGTGAGGTGCTTGACGATCTCTTAGAACAGCGGTGCGCGATACTCGAATGTTTCGAGATATAACACGGTCTAAGATAATAATTCGAGCAGAGGAAAATCGTACGAAAGAAAAATAGAAACTTTGGAAAAGTGAATTGTATGGAATCTCGTTAAGGAGTTGTTGGAGAACCGGATATAGTCTTAGGCGTGCTAGCGATATTATGTTATTAAATATAACGGGAGGCTGTGATTAAACATTCACACCCAAGGGTGGTGGGAAAGTCACTGGTTTCTGGGAAGTATTCGTCGTGGCAGCTCATCCGTATAACAATTTAATTCGAGCCAACCCGGCCGTGTGCCTGGGGGCTTGGCAAAACTTCTGCAGCACTTCGCAACACTTCGCTTACTTATTCACAACAACCAAGTTAAGCCCGAAGCTCGTTCGAGTCTGTGTTTAAATCGAAACACCTCGGTGAATCCGGCGGATGAAGATAATCGGCGCAAGAATCGAAAAGCCGTGAGTAACTGTCGTGCTTTCTCACCGGACTGAGCAATAAAGTCAGATTAATTACACCGTTCTTATTCGCATACTTTCTCTTCTTTATTATCATCGATTTTGAGCAACGAGATATTTATCGTTCAGACGAATCTTCAAAAGTATACTTGGCGATATCGAACAACAGTTTTTAATTTCCGACGAAAACAGCTTTAATTCTCGACAGAAACAGGCGTATCCTCGTTTACGTGAAAATTAAAATTTCTGAAAAATGAATTCGCGTTCTACGTGTAACGAAGAAGTCCGGTGAAATTTCTGTGACGGGCATAATTGACGTGAGGACGGCACGGTAGGGGTGTTGAGACATCTAGCAAGAGAGGAGATCCGACTGGAAAGTCGGGAGAGTTGCGAACTATGCGAGCGACGTGTAGGTGCCTGGAGGTGCACGTCAGATGCAAATCATGCTGACTAATTCCCCGGAAAACTAACGAATCCCGAGGGCGCGCGAGCCAAATATCCGCCGTTCGCGAGAAACGTTCGTTGCGTAACCGCGTTCCGATAATCTGAAATTAGCAAATTAATTAATTTTCCTGCAGGAATTATTCCTGGAATATTCGACGGCAAACGGTATCCCCGAAATTAACGAGCAGCCATCGATCGTGCAAAAGCTTTGAAAATAATAAGAGGGAGGATTAGGTTCGTACTCGTTCGGCTAGGTCGAGAGGTTTAAAGGGTGTTGACGCGGCATTTCGTCCACCTAATGTCAGACTACGGCATTTCTTTGACCTTTCTCCCTACGAATGCTTCCGTTTTCTACTAACGGGCTCCTGTTTCACCGATATCAACGTATCGTGCGTCTCGATTCGGATACAAACAAGGTACACGTGAGTAAAGAATGTTTGCGCCATCGTCGCCGGGGATTAGTCGAGTGGCCGTTTCTGCTCGAACGAGTTACATGTTCACTGTTGAATTTAAAATATAATCCACTATTAAAAATAGAATTTTTTACCATGTAAGCGACTCCTATCGCGATCGCGATGCCGAGAATAAAAATGAAAAGAAGAAAAGAAAAATAGGTATGAGGTATGGTGCCGCATGGGCAAAGGTTAGCAGCTCGGCGTGCTCCTACGGTAGCACGTGACTATCGAGCAAAGCCGATTACTGCTTAAAGATACGTCGAAAGTATACTTTCTTTCGTGGTCGAAGGTAACGTGCAACCCTTAAGGCGAACCATTGGTTAGGGGTCGAAGCGGTTGACCGTAGGTAAAGCGGAAACGGATGTGGCCGTTGGGTCACGCGATCTCTACGAGCCGAGCATAAAACACCTGAGTTGTTTAATCATACGCTTCTAAGCTGAGTCGTACATCGTAAACTCGCGGGGGTTGGTCTCCCTTTCTTCTGTTCTCTCACTCGATCGCTCGCTTTCACTCACGTGCTTTCCTCTACCGAGATGTACGGCCGGATAAAAGTACTCCGTTTATCCATTAACAGGTATGTTCCGACGAGTTAACGGTATCAATAAAAGTAACCGATACAATTGTCGTGAAATGTAGGTGTGCCGCGAAACAACTCGATCGTCCCTTCTACCTACTCGAGACTGATAAAACGCTACTGTATCTTTATATTAACTTAAAAAGGATGTTGCTCGATCACTGCATGTTTTCACAACTTACGATATCTTGTCTCGTTAATAACAACGATTATTACATTATATACGCCGTATATCGAGATAAATGAATTTCTTACACGGATTACAACGGTAGATAGATAAACGACAATTGGAGCTGTTTAAACGTCGCCAATGGTAGACATAGCTTTTTCGACTTGCGATCCAACCGACGGAACTTCGAGCTCGCCTTTTGTCTATGAAAGCACGGCAGGTATTGTCGAGCGGCTTCTCCCTCGCAAAGCCCATTGTTCGTGCTTATATTGTATTTAGGCATTACGAGTCAGGCTGGTATAATTGTTATTGTTCCGTGGCGCTTATCGAACACGCTGCTCTGCTGCATTCCCACGCGAGTCATCGCCTGGCCTCGTAATTACTCGAAAATCATTAAACTTCCACGGTGTACGAAACGCCTGGCAAGTCATGACGTCCGCCATTAATAGAAACGTTTCCGGATAATCTCTGGTGCACCGTAGAAAACGGCGCGAGAAGTAAACGATAGAAATGATATATCATAATATTTCGTTAGGACTGTATCTCTGGCAAACGGCAGCTACCTTATCGTGGGCGCGTGTACGCCAAGAGCGACGAACGTTTCGATGTTCGAGCGAGACGACCGCGAAGCCGCACAATGCAAAGTTAACTCTGCCGTTACGAATTCACGCTCTTTAGGAGGGTTGCAAAGAGAGGCGTAGGTAGGTAGGTAGGTAGGTAGATGGTAGGTGGGTAGGAAGGTCGTGCAGAGTGGAAAGAGGCAAGTCGCGTAGAAGGGAGCGGCCATTTTGTTTCCGGTGTCCCGGGAGCACTTCCGGTCACCGTCACGCAGTTCTGCGTCGCGAAGTGCCCTCGAGCTCCTGAGATCTCCTTTCACGATTATATTCAAATTAAATGCGGGAGTCTGACCGGTAATATACTGCCACCAATTTAGCTACAACCCCCCGGAGGGTGGTTCGCCTTACCTCGTTCGCCGACCATCCGACTTTAGTGGCCTGGAAGAATCCCAGAAACCCGCTGTTTCTATCTATTCTACGTTAATCGTCCGTGACAAAAACGTAACCGCGTCCAATGGGGGGAAATCTTTCCGGGTCGCCCCTCTGTGACCACCCCCCGTAAACGATGCTGAAAAATCTCATAGATCGACGGGGACATTGGTAACCGTACACCAAAGGCATCGATCGGAAGAGAAATTTCGATAACGGGAAAAACAACACCGGTTGGACTTTTGTGATCGCCAATAAATGCGCGGCAGACAAGGAATTTGCTTCCGGTTTTCGATGCAAAGCTTGCCGTATCGCGTTCAAGCGCCGCTGCATCCGAACAGTGGGGTTTCAGTTGCACCATTTTCAATGGTGATAATCCGACGTACCGAGGGCCTCGTTGCACGAACCGAACCAGCTTTGTCACCGGATAACCTAGACTCGCATTGCCAGCTCCGGTAGCGGCAGCGATAGACCCCCCCCCGTCTCTCCCCCTTTTCCAACCCCTTGTCACTACTCCTCCTCCTCCTACTCTTCCTCCTACTCTTCCTCCTCCTCGTGTTCCACCCCCTTTTGGCAACCCGTTTCATCCCCTTCGCCGAAACTGCCTTCAGCCGAAAGCAGCCCTGTGTAGTTGAACACTACGGACGTGCAATACTCTGCCCCACTCCTACGCTCTCTATCACACACGATACACAAACTCGTGGTAATAGACGTTCCAGCGCGATTATAAATGAAACGCGTGACACGCGGGATCGAATTACTTCAACGATCAACGGATTCTCTGGCAGAACGATGGTCGCGCCGTGGGAAATCCGGAGCTGCGCGCTTCCACCGTAACGAGCTGGTATTTGTTTCCGTGCCATCAAAATGTGTATCATTATTCATGCGTTTCGTTGTTTCGTGGGTCAAAAGGAACGCGAACACAGAGATGGAAAGAAAATTCAGCAGTCAGTCAAAAATGAAGCTATTACGCAGAGGTATAATTTTCTTTCTTGGAAACGTTGTTTGGTCGTGCATCAAGTTAAACGGACGATATGGACCGCGGTTGATAGGGAACGCCGTGATACCAACACGATCGTCCGTCATGACAATTTTACGACTACGCGTGTATACCTTTGTGTTACATGGATGCCACCACGACGCAGCGCACGTACACTCAAGCTATGCACGGTAATCGGAGCCAAAAATTCTCTGAGTTTAATTGAACGCGATAACCGATACAAATTGAACATTGCGGTGAAATGGCAACAGGTTCGGTAAAAGGCGCGTGGCTAAACCAAAGATATCAAATAAAAGATCACGATGATCCGACTAAACGAAGAAAAAAGACAAGTCCGAGGAAGACTAACAGTATTTTGGCTCTCAAGTAAGTAAAAAAAAGGAGAAATACGTTATACGAGTGAAATCGATATGTACACAACAAGAATTAAAATGGAAATAGAAAAGAACCATCCTTAGAACCCTTACTCTTATCAATTTCTAACTCGAAAATTTCCAAGCTAACTCGAATAATTCCGCTAGCGAAGAATTCTTTTAGCAAACAAAATTCGTCAATATCAGCGGTACTCGATAACCGGGAATCTTTATGCGAAACGTTAATCGATCGCGCAGTCCGTGAACGTGGCACATTTCACGCAGCCGGTACGGATTGTTCGCCGGCGGTGCTTTTGGCGCTGACAATACCGCAATGCACAGGTTGGCCTAATAAAACTATGATCGCCGGGTAAAACAGTGCAGTGCATGCTGGTAATTAGCGGTATACATAAATCATTGGCAACGTAGCACGTAAATGCATACACACACGCCAACGTGTACCCGCGGCCACACCGTCACCCATTACAAACCCCCGCGCACCCTTTCAACCCCCGACAGTCGAGCAAACGAGAGATCTGTGTGTATGTATAATGGGCTACGCAATGTTGCAAACTTGGCCCGCGTATGCGACGCCACGCTGAATCTTTGCTTTTTGTTAGATTCGTGTCGACTTAAATACAGAAATGAGTAATACCTTTGCACCAAGTCGAATAAAAGAAACATTCATATTAGCTTTTTGTACGTATCAAAGAATTGCGATATGCAGGATGATATTCGCAAGAAGTTTTAGTTTCTCCGATGAAATTCGAACGATTTTTCCATCGATAAAAGTGGATAATACGAAGGACGAAAAAGATCCTTTGTAGGGAAAAATGAACGAGACAGAGATATTGCTCTTAGCGTCGTAATTAATTCGCAGTTGCTAACGACGCTTGCGCCCGTATCGGTGTCTAGACGTAAGCCTTGGATTTTTGAAGCGCTCTCATGCAAAGTGATGACTTAATCTCTGGTTTAGGGGCCTTGTTAGAAAATGGACGTAGCTAAGCCTCGCATGGCTTAAACGGGGCATTAAACTCTTCCCGTATAAGGTATACACATGCCCTATATCACTCTGACAAGTTGCGATTAGTTCGCCCCGAGTAATGCGAGCTTACCGCCTTAACGATGCCTCGCGCTTTCTGCTTTTATTTTAATATTTTATCGCACGCATTGTCGCCTGATCGATTTCTGCGTGATTTCAGCCGAGGACGAAACATCGCGCGTATCCCCAAACAGGGAACGTAGAAAGTGAACTAATCGAAGATTTTCGTCGAGGACGAACTCGAATAAAAGACGAACGTGCGATTTTGTACAGTTTTCCGATGTCTCGATCAATGGCACTTTTTACTTCCATCAGCCTGGTGTTTTATTTCTCACAAATTTTCGGTGATATTTTAAATATGAAATAGTGGGTGTAGAACGAAAACTGACATTTATATCGTTCTGTTAGAAAAAAACAAACAAACGGGGGAAAAACAATACGCATAAATTACATTCGCACCAGCTGTCAATTCGGACGGTGATATTAGCGGATCGCGGCGTTCTCCAGCAGCGATACGATAGGCGGCAGATATGGCTGCATGCAAAAGTAGTGAACGATCACCGGGGGCGAGAGCTGCATGCGTGTCGGGGCGTGCGTGCGGTATGAAGCGCGCACGACAGAATAATTAACGAAACATCAAATTCCGTTAAACGCGGGAAATTAATCGAGCAAACACGAAATTAGCTGAGGCGAACGGTAGATACGCGGTTGTACACGCGCAAAGATCCCAGCACACCTATATACGCTTCATATTATATACACACTGGCGGTCACACAGATACGCGCGTATTTGCGTTACGTGGCCGCCGATAAAACGATACCGAAATTGCCGCACCGCGGTGAATGTCGTTATAGAAATTAATGCGATTTCCCTCGGGCTATCTACCCCCAGCTTAGATTTACTATAACCATAATCGAAATATAATCGAGTGCATCCGCGATGCCAGACGCGTGAAACGCGACTCTTCGTGTGTACGCGCCGCCTATTCGTCCGTAGTCGTTGCGTTGCGCCTGTTGCGAATCCTGTTACGAAATTCCTTCCGATGCGTCATGCTGTAAACCACCGGAGTGGTTCGCAGCTTATGCGTGCGATAGTAGCAAACCAGACGTCCATCGTTCATGGTCGAGCCTCGTGTTTTACAAACATTTGTTTTCATGCAGCGGTGTGCCTGCACGTTTATAAACAACGCGCGGCGTGCCGCGAAATGTAATTCTTTTTCCCCTGTGCATGACTCGGCATGAGCCGAGCCAATTAGGGAAAACTGCGCGTCGATGGTCGCGCTGTACGCCTCTGGACGATATTACCGAAGCGAAACGATGCGAAACATGTTCGACTTTGTAATCGGACTCGGTCCTTGGGAAAATAACGGGAAAGCGCGCCGACATTAGCCAACGATCGGTATGGGAAAATGGAGGGGAGAAAGACGCGTGTACATGTAGATGGGGTTACGAATCGAGCTGATGTTTGCGTCAGACTCGAATGCTTTGTCGGTTGACAAACTCGACGTGTGCAACGTAATGTTAGACGGCTTGTGTAATCACAGAAACGCGGTCTACCCCTTAATAGGAAACTTCAATTGCAAATTAGTTCGTGGAACTATGCGACGAACGCTTTAATAGCCAGCATGTGATAATATCGGGCGAATTTACGTTTGTCCGCTAAGCAAATTCTTCGAAAAGCGGTGGTGGATGGAAGCGGGTGTGCCGTTGGTGAATCGAATACGAGAGCCAATAAATAATGAGAGCGCGGGAGATCGGCCGCGCTCTCGCGCGTGACCGTCGATAAAATAATAATTACCGGCGACAATGCGCCCGGTACAAATTGCCCGTTAATTTTTGCCGATAAACATTCGTAAGCCCGCGTAGAAGCGAAAACCGTATGCACGCGACGCGTAAATAATGGTGAAAATACGATCACGAAAAGCGCGTGTACCTCTACGCGGACACGTTCGATGTGCGAATGGCACACACTGCGCATATGTGTGCGTGTACCTGTGCACGACGCGGTCGAACGTGCGGCGCTGGAGGTTAGCCTCGGCGTAAATATCGCTAGACAATAATTTGGGGTGGTTATTAGCGATAATAAAATGCCAATTTATCGAACGATGCCTTTCCCATCAACATCCGCGATTTATAATCCGTATTCTCGATGCTTCGTCACGATCGCGCATCGCAACCACCCAATGTCCAGCTATTATTCACAGATGGAAAAAACGTGTTGTTGTACGTTTGCACGCGTTTAGCAGAATCGAAGATTCAGGAATCGGTAGTTTTGTTTAAACGGTCTGTACGGTTGCTCATTATGGACCGATAAGCCAACAGGGGTGAAACAACGCGGCGTCGACTGTCTCGGGCAGGTCACAATGAAACTAAGGCGCAATCTGAAGCCCCGTTTCTCTGTGACACATTGGTTTCTGAGTTACCGAGCGTCTGTGTCAGACACCCCGTATCTAGTGGGCTGCAATGGAGTTAGACGACTCGGTATAATATCACTTGTCACGTCCAACGTCAGTTCGGAAACCTAGACTATTCGGTTGCTATACGGTTGCAATAACACTGCCTATAGCTAAGCGAGCGTATAACTCGCGCCGTCCCCAACAGTCTGTTCGTTTGCTTCGTCTCGACAGTCGTAAAGGAAATAACATTCCTGAAATTTCCATGATACTTTCGAACCTTACTAATTACATCGCGTCTTAATACGAAAGTATCTTTCATCGAATATCGATACCTTTTACAAACCTTTACGACCGTTTTATAAAATCAAGGTAAATCGACATATCGCTATCGAATCGATAAGAAAAGATCTTTATAGACACGTCACAGAAAGCTAGATTACGATAATAGATGGGCGTCCATCGACGCAACTTTCGAGAGGAAGAAGGTGGTGCTGGGAGCAGCTTGCGACACGTAAACCTCATGGGTTCAGGGTCCCGTCCAGTGCATCAATTTCAACTTTACTCGCCGTCTCCCTGTTTTTAGAAGACGCATTTTCTTCCACTTAACTTTCCCGGCGATAAGGGCAAGCTCTACGTCGAGGACCTGGCGGCGACAGGACGAGAGAGAAAGAAGACCAGGGGTTCGCGTGCAAAGTAAAGTTGTTCTTTAGTTCGTTAGGTCGGATCTACCGACAGCCAGGGGAGGCTGCTTTTCCGCTTTACTTATGAGACTCGAAGGTGAAAAGATAACCTAGCAACATTATTCACCGCTGGAAAGGAGCTGCGGTTGTTACAGCTAGGTTTAAGGATTCGCCGATGGCAACCTGCTGACGTAATACAATTTGATCAGCCCTCGATCCCCTACGTTTCCCTTGCTTACATCGCTACAGATAGAAGATTACATCGCTGCAAAAACTTCAACAAAATACAGTAGAAACTTGTTTATTCGCACTTCGTTTATACGAAGAAATTAATACTCGACTTAAAACGTACTACTTCAGTTACACGAATGTGTATTCTGACAACGACTGCAAATGTTTTCGGAGTATCTATAAGGAATACTATATCTCGAATATTTTATATACTTTTGCGTATTATGTGCATTTTTGCATCCTCAAATTTTCCATTAATGCATAAGAATCTTCGGTATTCCTGTAGCGAATATGATGGTTTGTTTGCATCGAGAATAAATTCAACGTGTTAAAGAGGAAACAGCTAAACGTGATGGAGAAGCAACTGGTCCGCTTCAGTTTTCCAAACATTATGTTCCTTTTTACGAAGTAGTATAGGAAGTAGAGGGTGAATAATTTGGTTATTCGTCTTGACCTGTTCGGGTGATCGATCCTGTACAATCTTCTAAAACATTTCTTCGACGATAATGTGACGATAGTAGTCGGACGATCGTCAATATTCCGATTCCACATATATTGTACAGGCACGGAACGTTTTTGTTTCGTATAGTTGGCACTGTCATTATGATCTCGTTAAAGAGAAAGTTTTGCACAGCTCATCACAAGGGTAAAAGAGGATGCCCAGGGGCCAGTCTACGGATGGGCTTCTGTTCGAGGGTACAGGATGGATTCGAACTCCCAAGGGTGAAATGGCTCATTCCGACGCACTTATCCGGCGCACGCCGTAGATAACCATAGATTAATGGGGCTTGGAGACTCGAAAGGCGACGGAAAGAGACAAACGAACGAGAATCGAAGGACGACAGAAGGGAATGAAAGACCAAGGGCAAAAGCGAGTAAAGACATGTGTCACGGAAAAGAGGAAAGAGGAAAACTCGATCTATAAGAGAGGGCGTTATACCTTACTCGGCGTCCTAGCTGATTTATTGTTTATTGAGAAATATGGCCGTTACTTCGCTCCTAAGAATTAACTTAACTCTCTTCTTTCCTCCTTTCATTTCGAACGGTTCAACGAACTTCAATCGGAGAGAACGAAAAAAAAAACTGGACGAAATACGAAACGGTTGCTATTACTTTCACCATCGGACGAGAATCGATCAAAGAGAGAATAGCCGAACGATGTTCGCTCGCGAAGTTCGAGTCGGGATGAAATTTTCACCAATTATTAGATAATACTGTATTAATGCATCGCTATATATAGTCTTTGAAACTCCTGCAGCTTTACGCCAAGTTGATGGACTTTGCTTAATGCAAAGCCGACCCACAGAAAGGATTAGGCTAGCTAAGCCCGCTACCAGAACTCTATCTCTTCCTCTCTTACTGTTTCTCCCCTCTAGGATATTCAGGATATTCAGTTATCAAGAGCTACCGGTCAGAAGGAGGTACTGTTAGAAGTCAAACAAGCTGCCCTAAGCGAGATAAGGCTGTTAGTCAGACCTGTAAGTTATCGGATAAGGAGCTCATCCCGTGTTTTTCAAAAATAAGCGATCGTATTAAGGAAATTAACACGTACAAGTCCCGACAATACTCACGATTGGCCATACAGTTTCTCTGTATGATAATAAACCACGGTTTACGCACATATTAACTCGAGCCAAGAAGTTTGCAGCTTGGTTCCTTGCACCTAACTCCGGACAAGATTTGGTAATTAAACCATGGCCTTTGCAACTTTGAATTATGCGTGTTCACGGTCCTACGCAGGAGAACTCCTAGGGGACCAATTTGTTGATTAAACCTTCGAAGCATCTTACCTTCTAATTCCAAGACCCTCTGCTTCTCAGCCACCATAGGTATTCCAGCTATATGTAAAAAGTTTGTCTATATTTCCAACTATTTTAGCATGGTTTTCATTGAAAAGACACTGTTGAAGAAGACCCGATCAACCTTAGAAGAATAAACAAGAAATCTAAATCATCCAACGAGTTTCAGCCACTTAAATCGACTCCATGGATCTCTTTAATTGTGAGCTTAATTTTGGGGTTTACGTTCATAACCCTTGCACGAAGAGGGTCGCATTATTCTCCCGTGGGGTGCAATTTATTAAATCCACTCCGGAATACGCTCGATTCGTATAATGCGACGCAGATTTCACGCTGGCGCATATAACAAGACAAGAAAGAACAACAAAAGTTAAACAAAACTAAAACAAAGAAAAAACTAACGCCGCGAAACGATCGAACGTTTGGCAGAACGTTGGCTTTCATCACCCATTTCCGTTACACCGTATCGCTTCGAGTAAATGACTCGCACGGACTGCTTTGAAATTGATTTTAACGACAGAATTAACATCGAAACAATCTACAGTTTTCGATAGAATTACGCGAACGATTTGGATATTTTCCAGCCAAATTACAGGAACGTCAACACCATCGCTGGTATCCCTGTCATCCACAATGCACAACTATGCGTCGAGGGCAACGCCGCTCTCTTTTCGAGTGTAAAATTGAATCAGCGCTTTTTAAACGTCCCGCACGCTTACTTTTACGCGTTTCGTTGGCGCGTTCCTGTACGTTTGATGAAAAACATAAATCGTTCGCTCGGCGCTCCGACATACGTGAAATTTTCAAACTTATCAACGTTTCTGAACAAAAGTAAAATATTCAAATACAAAATCGTCACAGTCTTTGTCTCGTTATCGATATGAATTATCCGAGATCGCGAAGAAAGGTCGTACACGTAGATCGATTCGTCTCGACCGTGATACTCGTCGATAGTCCAGACCGTGGACCAACTTGCCCGAAGCTGGCTCGTGAAATGACGATGAACGGAACCGAAACAAAACCTCGACAATGCCCGCCGGTTACACTTACGGTTTTACTGCTATAGCTGCTGGATAACTTCGATATTCGATATCGGTACATGGAAGATTTCGGAGTTGAAAGATCAAGCTTGTACTAGGCTGCTACGGGCTACTTCATGATAGGAAACTTAGGTAGCAGCGTAAGTCATGTTTAACCCGGTTCCCCTTAGTGGCACGTCAGCTCGTAAACCAAAGTGACTTAGCGGACCTCGGACATCCACTTCCGGTATACGCGGTCTCTCGAATGCGGCTGCTTCCCATTGGCCAATTCAAATTAGCCGGAGTTTATCTGGAATTATGGAGTACGGTAGCGTACTTCTCGACGATGCTCATCGATGAGCACGAGTACGTGCTTCCGAGCAGATCGATCGACTATGGGCCGCTGCCATAATTGGCAGATTCCCTCGTTATATTCACCAATTAAGTTCTCGCCTGGCTCTGCCAAAAACTGTTTTGTCAATTTCCAGCGGGCTGAAGGACCATCGCGTTTTGTTCGGCCGCCGTTGGAAAACAAACAAGGAAAAAAAAAGGAAAAATCGATGCCTGCGAGCCGCAGGGGAGAGGACGATGTCTGTCCAAAGCGGAGTTTACATGCGTGCGTTGGACGCGTGTGTGGGTTCATGCCAGCGCATTATAGTTCGTTGCCGTTAACTGGCAATTATGCAGAGTGGAAGCTTAGCCTTCCGAAATGGGCATCGATCGTGTGCCGACTATCCATACCGTTATGCTGCCATATCCAGCCAATACGCTTCCGTGAAACGGAGATAATCGCGCGTCGAATCGAAACCGCGATTCCTGCGCCTTTCAACCGCTCGTCCTGTACGAAACGATGGAAAACGTTGGAAACGCCGAAACGTTTCCTTCGATTCGGATGGTCTATCTTCTCTCATCGAAGGGACGTCGCAACAGGATCTAGAAAGACGGCGACGCGATCGACGAACATGGTCGAAGATTGACGAGCTTGCTTGGAACTCGATGTCAATTTCCAGAGATGAGAGCCCGCCAGGCTTTTCTCGCAGTCACCGGTGTCGCGGATGATCCTAGAGAACTGATAAGTACCTGCTTCAGGCGAACGGTAGATTTATTGCCGTGCTTGTCGGTCTAACCTCTCGCTGCCACCCTTCCCTCTTCAGTTCTATCTTTACCCTGTCGATCTTTCTCTCTTTCTCTCTGTTTCTCGTGTTCCCCCTCCCGTTTTCTTAGTATGGAACTTGCCCTCGTCTAGTTCCGCGACCGAGAACCATTCGTACAGCCTCCCTCTCTTCTTCCGCTTCCGACCAAAACTCGACTTCCGTTCTATTGGCGGAAATAATCTTTGATGTGATTGCGTTTTGCCTTGGAACTTTTTTCTCCAACCACGAGGGCGACCAAGCCGATCGATTTGTGATACGCGGACCCGATTCAACTTCAACAGCCGCCAACCGCTTTCGGCTCCGCATATTTACGATAATGCGTTCTTTTTTTCCCTCTATCTCTCTTTCGTCGGGGCTCGTTACATATTAATACGATTTGCATTAGCATAACAGCGAACAATATCGGCGAGAAAGAACGATAGAACGATATATACAAGAAACTAAAGAGTTGGAGAAGTGGGAGACGAAAAATCGCGGTGATTCTTTCCCGTAAAGTAAAGAGCGATACGTAGCAATTGTTCGATAAGACAGAGGCTTTATAAGGCGTTCAAACGATGACGAAGGGACAGTGAACGTGTCGCATAGAAATATCGCAGTTTCATCCAGCCGATTCAACCCCTTCGAAGCAACAAAGCCGCGTTCCTAAAGGTATCAACGACCCATCGTTGTCTTAATTTCCTTCGTAATCTAGGTTATTAATATAGCTTAGGGTCGGCGGCGCGTAATTTCACGCCGCATAGAAATTAATAGAAAGACGAATGCTCCCTTCGCGTACTTTATAGCTGAATACCCAAACGGAATATCAAATGAACCCTACATTGGTGGATTTCTATATTCGTTTTGGAAAATTTCACCAGAAAATTTCAGTAGAAAATTTCACTAGAAAATTTCATTAGAAAATTTCATTAATTTCATTCTTTGAAATTAACTACCAGTATTTTTCTTCGTTCGATAACGCGTTACGACATTCATCCTACTAATTAAAAAAAAAAAAAAAATCGTCCGCTGTATTCGAAGTCTTGAGCCCATCGGTTCGACGTCGATGGGATGCGTGACATGACGTAGGGCCCGTGAACATTTCCATGTCAACGTGCACCGTACGGTCGGACAATGAGTCGCGGATTCGAGACGTCGCGTTGTGTATTATCGAGTGGCATTCCGACGCGTCTCTGCAGCGACATTTAGATAGCGACGTCAACTGTCTACGGGGGTAAATCTGTCTTGGAAGCAAAGGCAGCGCACTTCCCCCAAGCGCCACAGCGACCAGCCCTCGCTACCGAACCGAGCGAATTCACTTCTGATCGAATTAGCGCGTCACAGTTCCCTGATACCCCGACAGTCTGAATTAATTAACAGGAGAACGCACTAGGTAAGCAGCCATTATCGAAATAAAGCGGTCAGATATGAGGTGGCATCGCGGGAAATAACCCGAAGGATCCGATGAATCGTCAATTTTTGCCTGTATAAATTTAAGGTGTTCTAGAAATCAAAAGAAATGAAAAGAGCGAGTTTCGAGTGCTAAAAATACGAGTACCGGTGAATGAAAGAACAGAGTATAGAATAGAGAAAGAGACGCGTGTCTGTGACTTTTGAACCATACTCTTAATCTTTTTTTAAGTTGTATTGTACATGAAAATTATTATTACATCTAGTTATTGTTATATCTAGTTATTATTTTACCTTTCGGCACCATAATAGAAATCCCAACGATATTTTGATAAAACTAGTTACGATGGTGGCAGGAATTCTTACTGTTTCTTAAACAGACAAGACTACCTAACGTCATATCGGGAGAACGTCTCGACGCGAAGGAACAGCGTCTTGACTCCATTAACTTCACACTTAGCAGCACCTTAGAAACCCTGGTGTCGGCGGAAGATCTGATTAGGGGTTCGAGTCTCTGCTAAACGCGTTAGTCTCGACTGTAGAACGTCGAAGAGGGAGGGGAGGTGGAGTGTACAGCTCCATCAGGTGCTAGAACGGTAGCTCTGCGAGAAGCCGCTGGGGTGGGACGTTTGGAGGCGGGGATGGTTGTCTCTCCATAGTTTGATGCAAATTGAGTAGGAGCACTGGCAACTACCAAGAATGTAGACCCTTTCTCTGGCTCTTCTCTGCCGCGTAGGGATTCCGCGATCAAGTACAAAATTTATTCTCTGCAACCACCTTCTCGCCAACGTTGCACCACCTCCCACCTCCTAGTCTCAGGTCTTGACTACCGCCGAAGTGTTGCCTTTTGGGGTTTCTCATCCTACTGCTTCGACAACTCGCTCTGTTTGCCGACGAATCTCGGGAGCTTCCTCTCGACTTAGCAACGTTAAAGTCGAAACGCGGGGAACGGTTAACTGTTTGCAAGACAACCCCTTCGCAATCATCTCGTTTTCTAGTTTTCCTATGCGTTGATAGATATCAGGAAAAAAATTTCGAAACGCTTGGCTTCTATTTCTAATGCTCTATGAAAGAAAGCTGTATGAAACTGGACTTCTTTTCCGAATACGACGTTGCCTCGAAATGACATTACCGCGAACGAGAACGTTCCGACGCCATTTAACGTCACTAATGCTCGAAGCGTTTAACATTGCACAGACGTGTAACGCGTATCTAGTCAGAAAATCACAACACCATTACGCTACGATCTCGTTGCCTCCATCCTTCTTCCTTTCTGTAGCTTACCATCATCATCTCGCTCTAATGTTCCCTTTTTATGGCGCACGATTCGAAGCTGCCCCCGGGATCGATTTTACTTCGCACCATGGCACTTATCGTACCCCGTTACGGTGGAGCATTGCTTTTTATGGCGGTCCATGCTAGATGTTCCGATCGCTCTTCGCTTCTCTCGCTATTTTCTTTCCCTCCCGTAACCCTCTGCTCTACCCCACGCGTTCTTCCGCCTGTTTCCCTGTCTTCTCTCCTCTCGACCGTTCGGAATCGCGGAATTAAAAGAATGGAAAATCGAAGGGTGATCACCGTTCGCGATGTCAGTTACGGACGCGAACAGATGCTATCTCAATTCATTTTTGATGACGCTAAATCATCCTGTCTGCTATCGATCGCGTTACGTATCGGAAACCGCTCTACGTTTCTTCGACTGAACGCAAAGTAAAGATCGTTGCTAACTCTGTCGCCATTTCCACGGAATTTAATAGCATAACCTCGGATGACATCATCGAGCTCGAGAATATTTAGCCCGAGGCAACTTAAAAATACATATACATTTGTTGGCCATTACTGGCGTTACGATTGCCGGCCAGGCTCGTTTCGAATGCTGCAAATGCTCTGCATATTCGTGCAAGTGGCCCGGGGAGGTGCTGAAAAAAATCACGTCTGCATTTACATAAGCGCCGGTATAAACCACTCGACAGAAATCCCGACATAAAACTCAAACAGGATCCCAGCACGGGACAGCACATCCGTTGAATACGCAATGCCCGTATGTACACAATGTACTGTCCCTCCCCCCTCAAAAAAAAAATGCTTTTATTATTCACCACTGAGTTACGATACTAAGATACACCCCCTACGTTTACACCTACGAGAAGTTTACGCGTCTGAACGATGACTTCCCGTCATCTCCAGGCTTTGAGCTTTCAGCGAGAATCGAATGGAAACAACGTACGGATATTACAATATGTTGGAACGTGAATGCAGAAATACGGCATAATCGCGACGTCTATGGTTAATAATTTGTATATATATGTAACAAATTTTCTTTTTGCGAGTTATTTGGAATTTTAATTATGTTTGTCAAGACGGGATTATAAAGGAATTTAATCGATTGTAGAACAATTTGTTCTATTTTCTATGTCTGAACGATAATATCTTTTATCTGTCTTTGATCGCGCTCTCTTTTGTTTTGCGGTGTAACAATTTTTCGTTCTTCTCGTCCCGACAGCCATAAACGCGCGAACCGAGAGAAAATTGAAATACACGAAGATCACGCAGTGGACAAATCTTAAAATTCGTCGCAATAGTTTAGAAATGCTAACAATCGTATTTTACGATGTGAATGGAATAAAAACGCGAGATAGATAACGGAATTAAATAATAAGGACAAGAGCGTTTCATTCTTGGAAGACAAATCGCGGAAACAGGCTCGTCATACCGCGGTCGATACGAAGTACGTATAACACTCTGAGAGCGATGTTCACGGCACCTGACGAGAATATCAAGGCGTCGCGGTATCCTGACAAAACGATTTTCGAGTCCCTCGTGGATCCTGTGAGGATCTATTGTGTTCGTTGGAAAGCAGCCACCCTTCGTGATCCTCGTTTTCCAAGGTTCTTTAGCATTTCCGGCGTATCGCCCTTTATGCGGACATCTAGAATTCCGCGCCCCGTTCTCTCGCGCGGTTACAGAAAAAATTGACTTTTAAGCCGGCAATAAAAAGGAAAAATGCGAAATCTTTGATTTTAGTAGCGCCTCTTCCACGCGTCTCTTACCGCCCGTCCGGCGACAGTTGGTCGATGCGTATAACCCTCGCGGCAACCTTATTTCTCTTATATCGCAAGCCAAGCACGTTCGTACTTCGCCACCATTTCGAAATCTGCGTTTCTGTATATAGCGTACATCGCGTAGGATCAGTAGAAAATACCATGGATTTCATTCGTTGAATTTTAAATCACAGTTACCTGCGCGTTATCAAAACTCAGTCGAATTATACATATAGATGTTCCGTGGTTTACAAGCTTTACAATGTGGATGCGTTAAAAATGAAACGGCCGTGGCGACAAAGTAAATGCTATTGGCGGATCGTTGGAAAAGACTTCGATTCCGGTATTCAACGTCTGCTAGGGGTGTGCAGGAAAGAAGGTTAGAGCAGAAATGGACTCGGCGGTAATCCAGGTACGACGTAGCGTCTGCGAATCGAGTGGAAATTTACATTTAAAGGACCTCGAAGACACTCTCGGAAGCTACGGGGTACCGGTGGCGTTTCGCTGCCTGTTTTTATTTTCTCGCAATTTCCTCGACGGAGCAGAACGGAAAACGGTCTTAAAAGGAATTAGCACGCTTTACTACTCCGCCTATCTCCGACAACTCTTAGCCGAAATTTCTTCAAACCTCTGCCATTTCCCAGCCTCGTCATACTAATCCGCGCTACTCTTACTACTTTAACGAAATGCCACTCCGTAAAAATAATTTCATTTTTCTCTGTTCCTAGATTCTGTATAGGCGACAAGTTCTTCTTGTGCGAGAACAAAATCCTGTGCGAGAGCGACTACGAGGAAAGACTGGTTTTTGCGAACATGGCAGTGCATCCGCCATCGACCGCGACTCTGGCGCACATCAAGAGACAAGTGATTCATCTTCAACCACAGGTAATTAAACGCTTTGAACATCGAGCATTCGATACTTTTCAAAAGCAACGTCACGCGTAGCGATCATCGATTACGCTTAGTCCCGCGATCTACATAATCCTATGGAATACCAGTTGACATCCTTTGACAGCGATACCGCTATAAACGTGGTCGATATCCCTGTTCTGTCGCAAAATATGTATGCTGACCGTGCAAGCGTATCGCTTTCACCCGCGCGACGCTGTCCACGTCGCTGCTTCGAATCTGCCGGAGATTACGATGATCGGATGTTCTGGAAGGTTCAAAACTCCTTAAGACGTAACCCCTTAAGGTGGGTTAAAGTGGCAGGTCGCTCGTCCTGACCCTCTCGACAACAAAGGACTCCCTCGGGACTTCAGCTATGCTTTACCATCCCGCCATCATCTTACGAGTTAGGATATCGCGTGTCCTTATTAATTAAGCTCGTCCGTTAAGCAAGCCTCATCGCATACCGTAACTATCCATCCTCTTCACCGGGACTGGAACGTGCGAAAGAATTTACTCTTTGAATAAGGATTTGACAGCGTCTTAAGTGGAATTACCCAGCTGAAATTCGTTGAAGAACTCGTGCTGCCGTCGTCGCGAAAAATGTCCTCCGGAACGAAACACCAGCGAGTATTTTAAGCGCGTTGATCGACAAGAAATTGTACAGAATTTTTATCCGTAGAGTAGATTCTTCGATATATAAATACGCAAAGTTTTACCATTTTCTATGGATAAAAGATAAAAGCAACGACTCTTCTTATCTCGATGATCATAGAGGGCTACTCTGCCTTGCAAGTTGGAATTTTAAGCACGTTGATGGATGAAATGAATTTACGAACAATGTCAGTCTACTCCTTCTTTTATAAATGAAAGATAAAATAGAAATTATTATTCCTTAGATAGCATAGAAAACTACTTTCCATCTACAAGTTATTTGGAATTTTAATTATGTTAATCATGACGGGATCATAAAGGAATTTAAACGATCGTAGAAAAATCTATTCTATTTTCTATGTCTGAACGATAATATCTTTTATCTGTTAAGTGTCCAAAGATATGGTTGTCTTCCGATAACCATGGCTACTTTCCAAGTTGGAATTATAAACTCGTCGTCTAGTTAAGCCGTTTGGGTTTCTTGATTATCTTAAGACAACAGTCGTGCTTCGAAACAGTACCTTAAGCCCTTACCGCGGACCTCCGCCTGTCTGACCCAAGGTGGATCCGATCTACTTAATCCGATCTCCGTCTTGCAAGGATGTTTACGTCCCTCTGCATGCTTGCGTCACGTACCATAATTTACCAAGTGCAATATTTACCGATCAACTATCGTCCGACTTGTTGTTATATCTCGTACAGGAGCCACGATCGACGACGTGAATCGGCACGATAATACACATATTTCCTTTATAAAACTCGCATAACACGAGCTACGAGAAAAATAAACCCATTACGCTTGTAATTTTTTAATTAAAGATCCAGATTTCCTCCTAAATTCTCTCTCCAAACTCGATCGTGTAAAATTACTAACCAAATTTTGATGGTTCAACGTTTTCATAATGAACATCTTGAAGAGTATAGAAGCATAGCGATACAAATCTACTACCAGTAAATACCGCGCAATAATTATTTTAAAATTGTAAATTCTAAAATCAGATTACCAACACCAACGCTTTCCTTTGACAACTACTTCATTTTTAGTAAGCCCTGTCTTAATCCTGTCTATAGAAGAAACGATTCGCATAATTGCTGGAAAGTATCGTTAAGGAAGTTTCAAGACAAACTTTTAAGAGTGGTCGAAGAGGCTAGATTGCCGGTGCACACGCTCGAATTGTACGCATGCACAGAATAACGAGGTCCCCAAGCCGATGATATCAGACTCGGCAGCGTGTACTACTTATAATATGCAAATTTTCTCCCCTTAACCGTTCTGCCGGGGAACTACGTGTAATTCAGGGGTTGCTAACCCTTGCGACTCTATTTCTACACCACGTAAGTGTTCATGTTCTCGAGCGGTAGCCTACTACGCGCGTCCTTCGTTTCCGTATGCGTGGTTCGTTCCTCGCGCGTGAGTGTTTAGTTCAATTAATATCGGTTTGCACGTACGACTGGTGAGCCAAAGTGGCAGGGCGCTGTGGAATCCGCGTGTTGGACAGAAAAACCAACGGTGGCAAGGAAACGTCACAAGGGAAAGAGGAATTACGTGCGAAAGTAGAACTGCTCAACGATTGTTTCTCACGTACTGGAAAGAAACGTCGCGCGCGACGTTGAAACGCGTAAATCGCGGTGTCCCGATCGCACGGGACTGAATTTTTTTCTTTCTTTTAAGCGACACCTGAAACGAGTCTAGGGTCGGCAATGAACACGAACGTAGAAGAGAGGCAACGTTGGGAAACCTGGAAGAAAGTAACGCCTGACGTAAAAGCGTCGTTGCATTCGTTACGCGATTTCTCAGGATCCTGGGATTTTTCGCGGATCGATGAGTCGACTGTAATATCGATTTCATCCGAGGGTTTATGACTGAGGGTTATAAATGACCGATGCTGTGAAATAACGGTATGGCGGACTAATGCCAATAATCGACGCGGCATGCTAATGTAGTTTGCGCATCTATTACGTTAAGCCTGATGGATCTCTCTTGACATGTCGTTCCTGAAGCGTGAATACCTTCGATCGCAGAGAACACCCCGAAGGTGTCTGCCCCGGCGACATCGAGAGCCGTTCTATTTCCTCCGGTGAATGTCATTCTGACATTTAGCATCTGAATGGAAAAGACAATCGCCGAGACAGCTGGTCTCCGGCGTGAGTTTGACGCGGTAGATAATGTCAGGTAGCGAATCGTTTCGCCGCGCGTGTTTCTCATTAAGTGTCACGAATCAACGTGGCGCTAGTACGTTCAGATTGGAAACCAAGATTGTCATCGGCGATGCTAATTTTCCAGATTTACGCAGCTACAGATCGATTCGTTTTATTATCGTAATATCGATCGATGACGCGTCGTTACGGAGATGTTCTCAGAGGACGTTTCATTCGACTGTATAAAGATCGTGGGAACGGATTAGGCGGAAACGACGATCAACAGGAGTTAGGGAGGAAAGGATAGGATAATTCGACCCTTGGAACAGCCGGCTCGTTGGTGGAATTAAACGTCGCGACGGAATGCAAAGTGGTCGTGCTATCTCGACTTGACAAAATCAAGAGTAAAGAGGGGCAAAGAAGGAGGCGCTAAGATTCTTCAAAACCGCGAAGAGGGTGCGCATCCAGGCCGTGGCAGCTGCCACCCTTAACGCTTCTCCTTAAGCCGTGGCTATGGGAATGGCGAAGTTACCTCGGCCGAAGGAGGTGGAAGGTAGTTTTTCTGATTGCCTGAGAACGGACAGCTGTCCCAATCTTTCTCAGCCGAGCACTCGGCAGCCTCATCGGCTCTTGTAAATAACGCCTGACCGTGCAGCGTTTACGAATAACTCGAGCGTGCCAGGCGATCCTAGGTAAACCGGTAATGGAGGCGAAAAAGGGAAAGGAGAATGGAAAAAAATACGACGGTCATCACCCTCGATAAATTCAATTACCATCGTCCCTCGAACAACCGCTGCTCCGTTTCTACTTCTCTCTCCACTCTCCGCCAAGTGGAAAGAAAACGTCTCGTTGAAAAGAAGCTCGCCGTTCATCTATCAAACGTGTCACGCGGCTCTTTAAACGCGTTTAGGAAAACCGTTCGAGAGGGGAGTTTCTAATCGATTCGAGATCGCTCGTCTTTTTAAGGCATCCCGGCTAACTTCGTTTCAACGGCGCGATATCCCTTTCCCACGGAGACAACTGTAACGCGTTTAAAAATTGGCGAGAAGTCTTATTTTGATCTAATTTTCCCCTCGAGACTCGAACGGAGAACGCGGGAACGTGGGAAAGGGATACGCCGCGAAGAGGTCGAGACGAAGAAAGAGAGAAGCCGAACGTAACGAGAAAGAGAGAGAAACCGAAGGGAAGGGAGTTGGAAACGATTATCTGAGTTTTAAAACAAACTCTCAAGTGTCTGCAAAGTCCTCTGCGAATCAGAGGGTCGAAGGGGGTGGAACTAGGGAATGGAGAAGGGGAACGATGGAGAAGGAGGTTGCGGAAGATAATATGCTAATGCCAAGACGGAGACTACATGGGAATTTAAGAGGATCAATGTGCAGTACGAGATTCGTACGGCGAATAAGGTATTACAACGTCTTCTATACTTCTTCCAGGCGATTAGACCCTCTAAAGTTCGCGGAACGTGCACGAGGAACCTGAATTAAATTAAACTTCCGAATATTCGTCATTCTTACTGGGCGTAAGTGTACCGAAGCATAATTCGCTGGGTGAAAACATTATCTACGAATCTACCGTAACGATAGAATTAATCTACTGTTATAATATGAATTCTTTTAAAATAATAACGGAGAAAATCGAGGGAACTCCTGTGAGACATCAGGCCCGTATACATATCGTTTTTGTTAACAAACGTATTATTAGATTCACGGTACTTGACTACATTTCACATAAAGCTTCCGCCTAGCCCTTTACACAATGCACGCGGAGAAAGCTCGCATGGGAAAGCCCAGCTTGCGAGCTTATGTGAGATTATGAGTTTAGTTACGAAACAACGGAACGCTACGTGGCCTCTACTCTCTTTTGTAACGATTATTACACGTAGCGCGTGGCCTTACCTGCGCGTTCACTTAACCGCGACAGAGAACTCAGCCATCGTCGAGTTTATTTAGACCGACAAAAATAGAACACGAGAGAGAATCGTAAAATATCAGTGGAGACGTTTTTACCGCCTAATAATGCAATTACACCTATGATAATATAATTTCACGTTCTAATAATAACGACGAACACGCTTCCTGTTAATCGAGAATCGCTAAGCGTGACTCTGTATTTCACAAATAACTCTGGAAATCCCAAATGATGAAGCACATTAAGGAAATCCTACGCGATATAATAATCCCTGGTAAAATAGCGAGGTTCACGGCATTCTGTTCTAAATGATCCTCCTTCGATAAACGACGTGGCTAATTCTCATCTCGTGCTTCGGGCGGTGGATAGCCGGGCAAGGATCGTGGTACCGGAGCGGCGAATGGTGTAGAGGGTGGCGCTAATTTTTGCGCTTAAGAAAAGCAGCACTGTGGAGGAACTAGCTTGCACCTGGCTGTTTCCCAGCCGCGGGAGATCAACGGACAAATGACACGCGATTCTCGTAGCTCCCGGTAACCACCGACAACCCCCGACAACCCCCCGATGCTCCGCATTTACCGTCAGTTACAAACTGCCTTCACCTTCTCTCGTCGAGTCGCGATTAATGTCTTATTCGTGGCCGAGGCGTAAAGATACGTTTACGCTGGCGTAGGAAATTTCGCAATGGAGTTAATAAAAATAAATTGCCTACTGTCTGGTGTACTGAATTGAAAGAAAAGCACGTGAAGGATTTGAAACGACGAATGTATTAAAAATGTAACGAGTTAAGGGAAACATTAAGCTTAAGTGGTTGTGGATCTAAAAGATTCCAGACCTATTAAAGCAGAGTCAGATAACGTTCGACTTATGATCCGAGTGGAAACTCGATTTTACCTTCGAAAGAATCATCTACGTTCGTAGAACTTTGCAGTTGAAGGTTTAAGTTGAAGAATCTTAGAATTCCAAACGAATCTCGGTCCTCTTTGAACTTGAATATCTCCGCGAGACATGCAGATCGGACAACGGATTCTACGAGTTCGGGATTCACTCACAAGTCTATATTTCGAATGTTCAGGATGATTTTCACCGACTCCTATAAATCTAGCATCTAGAAAACCGAATTTCATTAGGTTACGATGATTTCTATGGAATCATATAGATCTGTTGTATCAAAATCTACAAATCTAAAGCACCGAAATCTAAATGTCGAAGCCGTATTTTTCACGAGACGGTGTCTGAGATGAAATTACCTTCGAACTTTGTCGCCGAATGTAAAGAATGTAAATTATTTTTAACGAAACCTACGCTCGAATGACTTCATCTTACTAGAGTACATATTAGTCTGTGCCAGCAATCTGTATCTGTGTAAACGATTCGCAGAGCGCGTGCCGTTTGATTACAAAGACGGCAGTAAATCCACGGGACAGTAATTCCTTCTCTGGCAATTGTAGATAAAACTTGAATAAGTCATAGACTTAATTTAACCCGTGGTACCGACCAACAGCGGTCCGGAGCCTTCCACGGAGATTTCTTAATTACGTGCGGGCTTCTGGCCGGGATGGGGTGAAAAGAAACAGAGCAAAAGGCGAGGAGGAAAAGAGATAAAATGGAAGGGCGTTTGTATCGAGAAGAGAGGAAGAAAGACGATGGTCCCTCGTCGGCTCGCGAAAAGCTAAAAAGGGTTTCCCGTTGCGGCAAGAAGATTTAGAAATTCTTCCAGAGGAGAAAGTCGCCCTTGCAACGGCGATAAAGCATTTCTTCAGCGGTGCTTTGTCATTTTTATCATAATTATTTACGGGTTAATTACTCGCTCCCGTTGGGGCTGTGCGAATTTTTCTCCGTCAGTTGCACCTTAGATTTTCCAATTAAAAACGCCGTACATATTTCAACTTTCCTTTTAAAGCGTATATCGTATTCGAAAGAATTACTAACGAGCCTTTATTTTTCTTTCCCTAACGCGCCCCCTAACTGTTCAGCCACTTTGTGGACACGAAAGTTCACGCGCATGAGGGAAATCATGAGAATGGCAGGTTCGTTCATCGTGCGAAAGTTAGCATGATCAACTCGCGAAGTAAAATCATGGTAAGGGTGGATCTCGTCAGTAAGGGCTGTGCCGCACGGTCTGCCGAATTTTAAGCCTGTATAATTTAACACCTTTGCCGGCGAAACTAAGAGAAACTGATGGCGAAGGGAACAGCGGAGCTAGAAATACCAAGTTTGAAGTTTTCAACGCCACTTATCTATCCTAGCGGCATCTCTTGTTCCCCGTGGTACCCTCTACTTACTACTTCCACGAGCACTTCTTTCTCCCTTTCCCCCTCCTTCGTCGTCGTTCCGGTGGATATAGCTTGCAGATAGAGACGGCTAAAGACCGAGACAAGTGGCGCGGAGAAAGAGAAAGAACAGAAACGAAAGAGAGGATATCGAGAGGGAAAAGATAGGAGAGACGAGTGGAAACGCCCAAGTTGAGTTGCTCCGTCTGAACTGAGATACAAGTTCGTTCTTCTGGCCTTTTGTTTTTGGAGTAGAACCGTAGAGACGGCGGAGCAGGAACAAGAACACCGTGTCTAAAACGAATTCGTTAGTGGCATCAACCCCTTTCACTGCGCGAATACCTTCCCTTCTTTCGAGTTTTAAGTCTCTGTCGTGAATAATTGCTCGAATCAGATTAAGGCGTTGCCCGGTCGATTGATTGCTAATGTAATTACAAGGCAACCAGTTTCTATCCACCTTTACGCTATCGTAGATTCGTCGATTTAACAAAGCTTCGAAGCTGTCCTCTTCTGCAAAAAGATTTTAACGCCAGGGCTAGAGCGGTCAAACGACGAATAACATAATTTTTCATATTCGTCTTATTACAATGGCGAATGTTTGGACGTTTGAACGATGTTTCGTAAAATTAAATTTCTCATTGATTATATGTAAATGAAGCTAGTTCTTTTTTCTGTATCGTGGATTTTTTCAGGTATCGGATGATATCTACTATGTTGATTTCTTTCGGACAAATTTTATACTTTAACAGTCGTCGATAAATCTAATGTTAACGTATAATATTGCAATTATCCTTCAGAATGCTTCCGACCAGTATTCTACCTTTAAATTAATCCACACCGCGTGGAATCGTCGCAATTTTTGAACACGTTATAACTTTGACGATTTCTGTCTTTCAGATCATGTCTCCGGGAGGCCCGCAGAGACAAGTAAACGGAGAGACGACCCATAACCACAATGGATACGCAGCGCCAGCGAGCTCGAGCGCCCATAACATCCTAACCTCCATGAATAATTTAAACGGTATCAATGCACAAGCACCTTACGATACCAAATGACAAACGAAGTAAGCGCCGACGTATCGATCGTATCACAAATGCGTTGCCAAATTCGTTTAACGACACGGACGTCTTCTATCATCATTGCCGCTATCGTAGTAACACTCGGAATGTTCGCTCGTTACTGGAGTCTCAAAAGTCTGCTTACACGTTCGAGATTCGTTATTAAACAACAGCCAAGAGTGGTCGTCGTTCTAACGACCAATAGACGAACATCCGTAAAATCACGCATAGACAAAATGTTAAACACTTTCGCAATAGCAACTTCTATTTCTCTAAAATCTACTAGATGGTACTCTAATAAATAGATGCCTGTTACATCATAATTTCTAACGAATTTCAATGGATCTTGGAGTCAAGTTCATCCAGAGAAACAACGTGCTGATTTTAAATTCGCGTTTGAAGTTATCAAGTTAAGACGTATTTTATATCATGGCGTAGCAGATGACCAGACTCTGAAGACTGTACGAGTCGACATGAGTGAAATCATTGGTGCTGTTTAGAAGTTTAATTGCTCGAATTTCGCAGGCTAAGGTAGAATATAAAAATCAACAGGAAGGACGAAGTGGCCAGCGAACAGAAGAGCAAGGGAGAAAAAGGGGTTGAAGCAGGATGAGGTTAGAACGCGCGAGGAAACAATGCGGGTAAACCAAATGCTCAGGGGTGATCAAAGTTTGGCTGTTCTTGTAGTCGACTTTGCTGTCCGTTGCGGGTAACGCCGGTAAATCTAGCTTTACCGGACTACCGGACCAACGAACTACCGGAGGTAGAACTGGAGGAATAGCCAAACGGAGTGAAATTGGTGAGCGAGGTTGGCTTGGCAGATCGGATCGGTAGCTCCGGCTTCGCCATCCAAACCAGCCAGAACCAACCTCGCCACCCCCCTTGGGGCTCATACGTTAGGGGTGACTTAAGCATTGTTTCAACTTCGAATCTCCCGGTAGAGGGCCAGATTGATGTCGCGAACTTTTCCGTTGCCTTATTTGCGAGTCAGATAACGAGGCTGAGTTATGCCGAAAGTTCTCTCTTTCTCTCGGATTGGCCGGGGCCGCTATCAGAAACGAGCAGACCGGCCGAAGAAAATGTTTTATTTCCTTGATGCCATACGCTGCGGAGATTTGTCGGTGGCACGCCTCCGGAAAAGAGTTTCACGATCGCTCGAACGATAATAGGCTTACGTCTGTCGGATACGATAATTTTTACGGGAAACGAACAGTTTTCCATTTCCAATGAGAAAACAGATACGACTGCGATTTCTTTCGTGTTCGATCTCTTTCTTATCGACGGTTACGTATTTTATCGCGTGTCACGATGAAAATACTCGCGAGCGAGCGAGCCTATGATCGTTCTATCGTTTTTATCGAATTTTTCTATCGGAACGTTTTGTTTTGTATTTTGTAAGCATAACGAATACTTCCACGATACTCTACGATTTTACGAGTACGCGCGTAGTTCCTAACGCTAAGCGTCTCTGGGACGAAAAATGAAACGTAACGATCAGTAAAAAGGAAAAACCCATATCGTCTCGTACGACTACTAACCGATTGTCTAACCAAATTAACTCGTATAGATTACGATTAGCAGTGACTGTGGTAGGCGATCTCTAGTCACACTATCGTTACCTACATCATCGAGTATGCTCCCTTGACGTACATTGTATCCAAGCAGCTTGTCTAACGGGAGAAAAAAAAACACCTAGTCCATTTCGTCTTAAACGCTATGTACGATGCATGTAAAATCTTTGACCGAGAATACGTAAGGAAGTGTGTACGTTCGCTAGTATAGATATGTTTTGTATCATAGTTCTATCATAGAAATATTAATTAAAATAAAATTACTGTTTCGATGTTAACCGTGTCGTTCTATACAATACCTGCCTAACCTCCCTAACATATAGCAAAGAAATGACGAAAACGCGAACGTCTATGATATTGATTTCGTAACTTTAAAGTCAATTCTTCGTAATATCTTCGCATCCCCGTTACTGTCCCGAGATTTTCCCTGCGTTTCTCGCATCCTTCGCGCTTCCTCTGAATTATTTAAGGGCACTACGTGATTGGCCGACAAATCCGATATACCTCAATAATTTACCAATCATACGCAGTCCTTTGTGTTTTATACGCCACGTTGCGAATAAATCGCATTGCGTATTCAGGAGAGCGAGATCCAACTCTATTCGACTGTGAGCGCGAACCCTCGCTGTATTCGCCTCGAGAACAAAAAAAGAAAAAAAAACGGAAGAGAAGCGATGGTCTAGGATATGAGAGATCGAAAAGGGAGCAATTTTTAAGGAACCGCTCGAGGTTTGCCGAATGTGTCAATAATATCGAGATGGTAGAAAATTTGAAGCACGAGCTAGTACGAAGCTTAAAATAATTTCCTCTTTCTTTCTCAACACAATTTTTCGCGCAAATAGAAATTTCTCGATTCGACCGAGAAAATAACGCGATTTCGGTCGTAAAACACAGTCTGATTTCGTCAGAGGAACGGCTTATCTGGAATCGAACGACTGCGGCAAGTAAACTAAGCTGGAAACGAGTGGTGGAGAGAGAGCGGGCATTCGATGTAAATTGGCAATTTTTCCTGTGCGACCTACGGTAATCATTGGCAATTAGACCGACGGACTACCGATAAATGTTATTTATGGCCGCGATTATCCGCGGCGCACCTAGCTGCCCGAAGGTTCGTCTAACTATAAAACCTTGCTCGCGGCCGTCTAATTGGTCGACGATTATTCCTGTTTGTACAAAATGTCCGTACAAGCGCCACTTTACTTCGCCACAAATACAGGCGAAACTTTCTGATGAATCGCGTGTACCGATTTAATGCACGCGAATCACGGATACCAGCGAACAACTTAACCGAATTCGGTTGTATCGCTTAATTAGTACAACGTCCCGATTATATTTGTTTTAATGTATACAGAAAATCGAAAGATCAATATATTAAATCAAAGGATATAATTGTCAAATTGCAATCAAATACAGCGGTCACCAAAGGTATTCGCGTACCCCCATTGTATTTATTACGCCATAATAATTAATTACCTTCAAATATATCAAATTTTGTATCGTTTAGCAGTACTTCCATGTAGCTACAAAAACTTGATACTGCGAAAATGTAACATATATAGAACCTGATACGAAAACTTTTTATCGGAAAGTATGGTTATGCGAAAATCTCTTTTGCGGCAATTGTATGTGGTTGATTCAAAATAATTTCAAGAAAGATATTTTACTTAACGTCAATAGCCCATCTGTCGGTTGTATTTTTCTATGGATACGTGTATTTCGGACAAAGCACGGATGAGAATACGGCGGGTAGCGTGGTAGCCAGCCGAAAATCGTATTCCATTCGCTGAACGTGATTAAAAGGGAAGAACGTACGCATCGCGGTCCTCTCGCGGCCCTTGAAACAATATTATTATTAAAAGCTTTGCGCGGTCCGGTGATCCACGTGAGTCGACGGAATGGTGAAAAGAGTAGTGGACACGCCGGAGGAGAGAAAGAGACCAAGCTAGAAGGGAGATAGGGACAGAGGGTGGCTTGGGAGAGGGTCCAGCGACGGAACAGCGATTAATTAAAAGAGCAAAAACTGTTTTCATAAAATTCATTTGCGGAAATATGCGCCGACTGAAATAATATCCGGCCGATGAGCGCGCGTGTCCTGGCTCGCCCCGGTGTTCACGGGGACGCGGTGCTCGAGAGTGAAAAACCGACGCGAATAAAAATGGAGGCTGCACGAAATACGAAAGTTTTCGCATTTTTTTACGTTCGTCCAGCGGACCGTGGTATACGTTATCGCGCGATTCTGTGTGGGTGAGTACGTTTATTCTCTTGACCCGGCATCGTAAGCGTATCGTGCATACACCGGTTACAAAGCAACCAATCTTCTCTGTCTTTTCCTTCTTTTCTCTGTCCTTTCTCTCGACCCTCTCGCCACCACCCTTCTCCCTCCACTGTTCCGCTATTGCTTCTCTCTCTTTTGTTGCCACATTTCCCTCGTTCCCACTTTCATTCAATCTCACAGCCGTTCAGTCATAAAAATATTTCTACGCCTTCCTGGATATTTTTTCTTTCCGTTGCCATACCTTGCACACTTTCCCAACGTTGGCCGTCGCCCTCCCCCTCGGCGCACCCCTGCCCCCTATTATTCTCGACGGCTAGGAGTGGCGCGAAGTGTGATTTAAACGCGCGTAAAAGTGGCCGTTAAAAGGCAAGAAAGCTCCTTAACTCCCGCTTTGATTGGCCAACTCGGTTTATTAAAACGCCCCGAGCGATATTACATATTTTTCTTCTCGCTTGAACCGGGCCACTTCAACGCTACCGTACATCTCCTTTTTCCTCGTCGTTGCCCATTCTTTCGTATTCTTTGTCGAGCTATAAGGCTAGCTGCTCAAATAACCATTTTCTCTTTCTCAGTTCCTTTTCTTTATTCCCCACCTCCGGTCCACCTTCGGGCCAGTGTCTTACTACGACTCCAACAACTTTCTTTCCCGAACCTCCGTGCAACCAACATCTTTCAACTCCTTCTAAACGATATTCTTGAAGAGCGTCGAGTGGAAAGAATACAATCGTTGAAACGGATCGTTGGAACGTAAGTGAGAAATATGCAGAAACGAGCAACGAGAATTAAAATCGCGTTAACGCCATATCCCCTTGTACAAACACGATTACTCTCGCTTGTAAATCTGTTCGAGCCGCAAAATCGAAAATCAAATCGAGGTGAAACGCGTAATCGTTAAGCGGCTCGCCCTTCCTCCGCCACGACAGCTGGACTCCCTTTTGTAATATTAATTAATAAGGCAACTTCCGTGGAACGAGATACTTGCTGTTAATTAAGAAATACCTAGCGAGCGCTCTTTTCCAACGCAGGGGCGAGGAAGCGGAAAAATAAGAGGTAGAAATTCCACGCTGCTCTGGCACCCTTGGAACGAGGTAAACTTAATCCTCGGCCAAGTTAAACCAACTGCTAAGCTTTTCATTATGCCAAAATGAGCACGCGAAGAAGAAGGCTGGTCGAGGTGAGCCTTGTTTTCCTTTATTCCTTTCTTAAAATCTTCATATCGAACCTGATCTTTTATCTTCGCTTTTGGATACGCGGATCATCTCGCCGGATTCTTTAAACATCTCCCGGCTTCGTTGCATATTTCGAGTGGAAATTTTCGAGTTTTAAAATCTCTTTATAGAATTCAAATTCCTCTTGTCGGTTTGTTCTCTTTTCTTTATTTCCCAGAGGGATCGTTTACGATAAAAGAAAAAACGAAGGGAGGGAAAAAGAGAGAAGCGAAGGTTGCAAAAGAAAACTCTTGGAACTTCGGATTCAAGCGAAAGGCGACGAAAAGTTTTACGAGCGCCACAGCCGTCCTGGCTGACTGGTTTGAATTGCATCAATTAAAAAAAGCCGTTCCACAAAAATTCCATAACGCGACGGTTGGAGGGCTGCGTCAAATGTCCCTGCACATTCGTCCGCTTTCCATTTCTACCGGATAGTAAAACCTTTTCATTCTTCTCGCACCTCTTTTTCGTTGCATCGTCGATAACGATTACCCTGCCGCCGATTTAATTTAGCATTTCGCTCGCCAAAATCAGAGTAAATATATCTCTCTTTATAACGCGTACTATGTTTTAATTTTTCGATAAAAATATACGTCGGCAAATCCACCGTATTGAAAAGTATCGTTTCAATGACTATTATGAAATAATATAACGATAGAAAATATGTGTACAGAAATATTTCGAATAAATATAAATGTAATATGTAACGGCGTGAGAATCTTCGCTTCGATAGTTGGAATATTTTTGAAAACACGTCTGAACAAAGAAACGAGAAGAATACTATTCTACGAGAGAAACATAACAATAGTACGTACACCTGTAATAGTACGTATAGGATCGGCACTCAAGGTATGCGAACTATGTTCTCATAATACTTTGTCCGGTCGCAGAGGATATATGAAAATATACGACAAGGGTCGAAGGTGGCAAGGGTGAGATCTATCGACAGGGATGCGATGTTTAAAAGGATCTTTTTCTGTTTTCTTTTTTTTTTTTTTTTTAACAGAAGGATACATTTATTTTATCTACTTTTGCTCGTTTCGTTGGGCTAAAATTGAAGAATAAAAATTGGTCCACTGCCAGGACTTCTTATAAAACGCGTTTAAGGTATTTCCAACCACCTTTCGCCTTTCCTACGAAAACAAAATTACGGTATATCGGCGAGCTTGAACGAGAATGTTGAAAGGCTTCGATATAAGCCAATCGAAGCCTGTAAAAAATCGCACCTAGAAAAAACTCGTTACCCTCTCCATCGAAACGACGCTTGTTCCGTCGCGTGACGCAATTTAATTTGAAAATTTCGCTGTTTAAATCGTGCTTTAAACAGAAGTTCGCGAAATCGTATTCTGAAACCGAAGATCGCGCAACTTCCGATAAACGCTATTGTTTCAACGACGACTGAAAAGAGTCTCGAGTTACAATGGATTCCGATAATCGTTCCCGTCGTCTTACTATGAAAAAGAAAGAAAAGAAAAAAAGAAGAAAGAAAGGTAGAAGAAGAAAAAAACGAACGGACGATAAACAGATCTTATCGCATTAAATTGGGGAAAGACCATAGCGAGGTACTAATCGGCTACGATTTTTCCCGAAAAGGCAGTGGAAAAAAAGGACGATTCTTCGGGGAGTTGTCGAATGAATCGAGCAATCTTCGGGTCCTTTGTTTTCGAGATCTGCCACTTGTAAATATAATTACCCCAGGCTCCTCTTGGTTGTCCTCCAGTCCAAACCCCGCAGCCGCTAGTACTTCCACCTGGCCCATCCCATCGTCTCTAATTTGATTCCGCGGTTGTTTTCACCCGCCTTCGCCGCCTCCTCTCCTCTGTCCTCTGCTCCGCTCACGCATTGTCTCTTGTCTCTTCATTCAAATTACCCTACGCTTTCCCATTCTCGCGCCGTTACAGCCTCTCTCTTCCCTCGTTCCTCTCCTCATCCCTGGCCAGACCCCACCGTTTTCACCCTTATTGTTGCGGTTTTATTGAATCCGCTGTGCATTGTCTGCGCGCGAGCGAGACGCGGCCGTTGTTCAAAGAAAATTGGCGCGTAGTTCGAAATACGCGAATATATTCGTCTTTCAGCGGGCTTACCCTGTGCGGTCCGATGAAATCGAGTTTCACGGCTGCGTACGTACGGTCAAAAGGTACACTAGGCTGGCTACGTTGTTATTGTACCGTGACGTGCGTGGTACCATTTTTCCGCGTATGGGTGCGGGTGTGTTTTTTCGGCAGTTGTCAAATCGTAAAATCGTTATCCAGGAAAATGGCTCGGCAAGAATAGAAGGATGCTTGCGATGCGTGCTTTAGACCGCCGTTCCGGTGTATAAATTCGTTGTACGCGGAGCACAGAGACATCGTCGATCGTTGTTGCGATGCGTGGAATCGCTGTAAATACGAACGACGTTGTTTCCTCTTGGGTATCGAACGGTCTCTGCGAACGTCCATTTCGTTCTAACATTTCCCGGCATTGTCTCGTTTCCTCGGGTGTATAAATATGTAAGAAAGCGGAATTCGTGACTGGACTGCGTTACACGAGCAAGGAAATATTCACCGGGAAGAAATCTGTGCATCGAGGGTAGGGCATCGGGGAACGTTCGAGGGGAGACCGAAGAACGTTTACATATCAAGAATCAAACGGGAACTCCGGACAAAGTGTCAACATGCAAAGACGGATTGCCTTTATTTATTTTTCCATTACTTCCGCGTGTACATTTTATGAAAAACGTTAAAACCATGAGCCCGGGCTACTCGATAAAAGATACGCAAATATTTTCCAATAAGTTTCGAGTGCATGTCGATAGGTCGTTTCGAATGTTTCACCGAACAAAATCGCTGTCGACAAACAACGGAAGACAGGGGCAGCACGGTGAGAGAGGGGTGGTGTAGGTATGGTGGAAAAAAGGGGTGCTTAATAGCCGTCAGAGACGCGATTGTTGATTCGTGTAATGAAATCAAGAGTAATCGCGAGGGCGATGGCTTTTGTCCGGGATGCATGAATTTTCGACGAACGACCATTAATTATTCGAAATTAAATATCCTCCGTAGGTTTTAATTAAAATGTTTACAATGTCGCCCATCCAGATTACCAGCGGCATTTTATGACGTCGATATATTAAAAAGGTGCGGATTCATTCATCACGACTGGATCGGCGGCTGCCTGTACAACTTTCCAACGAGACATCAGCCTGGCTTGTGTATCGAATAAAGCATCGAGATAATAGCGACTACGTAGAGAAGAGAAAATAATAAAAAAAAAATCAAAACCACAAGACGCCTAATATAATGTCCGATGTATATGAAATTATCAAGGAATCAGGTTGCGTGAATCACACGACTCGGTTGATCGTCAGTTTCCAAATCCAATAATGCAATTATGACGCGTCCCGATAATATTCGTGTAATTAAAATTCCGCGCCCTCCAGCTAGAGGCTCGTACCTCCGTTACCACGCTCCCTGACTCTTGTGAGCAAACGATTCTTGTTTGTTTTGCAAACAAAGGGTTTCTCGTAAGGGTTGGAGAGACTTGGAGCAGAGAGAAAGAAAGAGAGGATGGTGAAGGAGGGCGAAAGTGAAGCGTGGAGGAACGAGGGGAAGAAAGAAAGAGGGGTGGAAAGTGAAAAGGGGGTGCTGGAAAACAGGGGGCAGAATTATTACATCTTTTGTTCGAAGGCTCGAACCGCCCCATTTGCGGAATTGCGGATCGCGATCCAGCCGCGATTGCGACCGCTGAATACCACAGGGTCGGCATGGCTTTTGTTAGTTTTGACTAATTTCCGCCAGGTAATCTGCTTCAATTCGAATTTCCTCAACCATAATAGCGCGTTACATAGGAATTTGATAAAGTTGTCTATGCGATATCTGCATTCCTGATTAGTTTACGATCCGCTGCACCGTGTTATATGGATAAAATATTTTTTCGTCTATTCACTTACGAACAGCTCGTCAAATTATTTCGTTTCGGTAGATTTATTCCGATCGTTGAGGTTGAGGTTGACTGATCGAAGAACGAGTTGATGAATTTGTAATAGAAAAGTATATTGAAATAATTAAAGGTATAAGAATAAGTATAATGTATAAGTTTATGCTGTTTCAGATCCTTACTCTCTTAGTGTTACTAGACAATGGAACGATATTGAGCACGTTTTTATATTTAAAGCAAAAGGACATTACCAAAAAAGTCAAAACTTATAGCTTTGACTAGAGGCTACAGGGAACATAAATAGAAATCTATTTGTTAGTTCCTTTGTTCCTAGACCTTGCAACCCAAAGCATAATGTATACTCAAGGGTACAATAATATGCACCGCTCCTTATTTAGAATATTTCTGCGTAATAGCAATCTCCAGATCACGGATATACATAAATAAAGATGTAGAGTTTTTCTTGAAGTAGTTACTTCAATATCGATAAAGAGGCGGATTCTTGAATTTTTGGATAGCAAATATAAGAGAACGGAGTATACGATGATCGTAAAATTTTAATCCCTATGCGACGCGACGTGCACCATCGACAAAACCCAGCCCTTGAGCAAGTTTAATTCTTGTGGGTCCCATCGGTGACTTTATCGCGAGAAATTGCCACGGTCCGGAAACCGTCGTTACAGCATCGTTACCGTAAGAACTTACTGCGAGCATTGTTACGGCTAATGTTACCGAACTTGGTTAACTTTCAGTTTTACCGTCGATTCGGATTAAGAATTTATGGTAACAGCCGACTCTTCGGTTTATTCCCCACCGCGGAAGAACCGAGAAAACGTTTTCGAGATACACTTTAATTACACTCTCGGTATGCTTGAATATTTATTTTTATGGAGCAGAAACTAGACTCGAGTAACGGGACACGTATCGTGAGCATTTTGTTCGCAACGAGACTAAAAATTCGAAGAAAAATTGCAACTACCGTCCCAAAGTCTCTAAGCCTTGCTTACGGTGCTTCGTATTGCTCGAAGAAACGAGTAATCAGAGAATAAACGACTCGAGACTGCGGTTGGAAGTGAATGCGCGCTGGCCTAGAGCCTGCTCTCGTTGCGTATAATTCGATCCACGCATCGTATCGTGTTACCGTCGATTCGATAAATCGGACGACTGGCTTGGACGCGACGTCAACGTCGCAGAAACCGAGTAGTCTCGTAGAAAACCGAACGTACTGGTCTCATGTATCATCTACTTGCTGGTTCGGCACTTTCACCGCCAGTCAATTATATTAACGAAGAAACACGGGGTGACAAGCAAGCAAGAAGAGCCAGACCAACTTGGAAACTTATAACTTCACCCTGATGACTTGTTATTTTTACTTCGTCCAACTGGTTCCCATACTAGCGTACTCGTGATATGATGTTACAAGAGTTTCTCGACGTTAGCTTGACTAACTTCTGCTAATAACAGCGAAACATTAATTTCATCCGATTGGATCCAACAGACTTAAATAACAAAAACGAAGATAAAGAACGACGCTCTTTGGAGGACAAAGGAGTCTGTCCTTGCTCAACCCTCGCATCTCCTCAGAAACATTCGAATTCTCATTCCATGACGGGAACAGAGAGGACTACTTTAACCCTTCTTCCTTACCCCGTATAATCTTTCCCTGTGGTAGCTTTCTCTTGGCGGTCGGTATAATCGCGCCACACCAGTATTCCCGCTGGAGCCGTTGCTCTCGACACGATTCCTCCAAAGGATGAAACGACGAAAAGTTTAATGAGTCCGCCTACCACGTGTCCTCCGTCGGTAAAATTGCCTTTTCCTTCTCTTAACGACCTTGATTTCGGACATCTCTATAATCGAATTACAAACAGACGTATTATCTTATTATACGATTCGACCAAGAGATTCTTACGAACGTTTCTTACGAACGACATACAATACAAGCACGTTTAACACTAGAACTACCACACAAGTTAAACGGACTGGTTTTACAATTACATTTTAAAATTCCTATTTTATGCTATATTTTTTTCCGCAGTGATGTAATAATTTTAGCAACGATAACTAAAGGAATAATATAATGAACTTTATTTTGTTTTTCATGTATTCAAACTCAAAATAATTTTGTATCAAGGCTACATATACCAATAGCAGTCAAAATGACTGGTACTTTTCAAAGTGTAAAAAGGTCCTGCAATCTGTTCATCGAACCCCAATTGACCAATTTCCTCGTTTTGTAAAATTTTTACCGCGTATTATTCAATATGATGATGTCAGTTATCAGGAAAATTCCAGATCGATCGCCAGATCGCTAGATGTTAACACTAGAAATACCACATCAGTCAAAATGACTGGTTCTACAGTTTTATAAATGTGTCAATCCTCGTTTAGGGATCATCGTCCCAGATGGATTAATAATACCAGAAATGTACTACATAACATGGAGTTCCTTCTGTAAGAAAGTAATAAATCAATAAATATAAAAATTATTACGTATTTTTTAAAGACCAGTCATTTTCACTGGTTTTGATAGAAATAGCTTCTTGTTAACTATCAGTAGTTTTAGTGTTAAAAAAACTCTTATATCTTCACGGTATGTATGAATAGCGAGAGCGTTTCTCACAATGGTCCTCAGTAACTGTTATCTTTTTCCGAAGATTATCCTTCGATAAGCTACACCACGTTAAAGATTACGCGTTATGCGTAACATACTCGCATGCGTTCCATTTCGGAATGCTTCTTAGACTTTAGAAATGTATACTGATATTTAATAGCCTATCCAGAAGTTAGCTGCAAGAGTCTTAACGGTAACTACAATCTTTGCGTTTTCTGAATAGATGCATTTCAGCAAAATGATTTAGGAAGACGAGCTATGCAGTGAACAACGAAGTAAAACAAACATTATTATTTAAACTACGAATGTCGGACAAAAGAAGGTATGCAGGTTCCTAGTAGTAGTTCTAAGTAGTAGAAAATGTGTTAAGTTAGAATGTAAGTTTTCCATTTGCACGAAAGACGATTATCGAGACGTGTATGACGTAAATTACTACGAATTATTACAACAAATATCGAGGTTCGTTGTACTTGTGTACAAAATATCCGTTGATTATTGCCTATTCTATTCCATTATATCCGATATACAATAAATTAAATCGCAAACCACTAACAAGATACGGCAATACGTGATAATCTAATTAAATCCATTTTATACAATGTCTGTGATAAAGGACTCGCAGCACAACAGACGTATTGATTGTACGCCACTCGGCAAGTTTCACGAGCGTTTTACAGCATTTCGAAACATAAACGCGACTGAGCACTAATGGACCGACTTAAATATGTAAGAGAAGCCTGCCCAGCGGGTAGCGGGTAACAATAAACTAACACTTAAGACGTACTTCACGGCACAATGCGAAGTCACACTCTTCGCGCTAACGATCTCACCTCCAAGCTTCAAGCTTCCAGCTGCTTGTGCCACTGTCTCTCTGGAAACTGTTTTAACTGATGCGGGATAGAGAAAACTCGAAAGAGCTGCGAAATATCGACAAATATTTACGCCAACGATTATATATTCGCAGAATACGTGAACAAGAAACAAAATAAAGATATAAATGTTATTATAGGAGAAAATTTTATATGCAACATTTTTAAACGATAAGGGAATATCTAATTGGTTAAAGTGGTTAATTTTTTGGATCGTGTGATATTAGTAAAGTAAACTGTTACATCAGAAAACAAAATAAAAATATATTTTTTGAGAGCGAAATAATAAACGTCTCGCGTTGCACCAAAATCTTCTAAACTGTAAATGAAAGAAACAGACGACACCCGGTATGTCATAAAAACTAACAATGATGGAAATATTAGTTTTTAAAGTCGCGCAGGGTGTCGTTAACGTTCCCAGTCTTTCCCGCTCGCGAGCTAAAAGTTGCTGTCCCCTCGTTGCTCGTCGCTTTTCTTAACGCCTCGCGTTTATAGGCCTTCGTGAGCTATAATTCCTTTTTTTCTTTCGTATACTGTTTGATACGAGAAAAGAAAACCGTGTTCCCATTCGCCTAGTTTGCAACAAGTTATAGGACTTTGTGTTACAATGCACATTGAAGTAATCCTTCGAAGTGACCGTTTAATTTTCTACAAACGTACAATACTGTTTCTATAGATATTTAACACCGAATATGCTACATAACAGCGATAAATTTGAAGAATATGTAAATTAAAAAAATCTTTCAGATGTTAAACGACATAAGTGGTGATTAAATAGTATTTCTATTCGTATACAACGATTCAAATGGAAATCAAGTTTTCTGTCGTGCATCCTTAAATTCGACCGTCGTACCTTTCGATCGCGACGGCCGATAACGGTGATCATTATAAATTTAAGCGCTTTTAACAAAAGCCACGTTAGCTCACAGCCGTTTCGCACGCAAGCGGCACTTTGCATGCCGCATTCCGGACGACTTGCCACCCTTGTTTGAACTGGCGAACTGGTGTTGCGCTCAAAGTCCGAATGTATAATTAATCGGGTTATCAATTAAAGGAGCGGCGCCGATTCGTGACCGCTTCCTACAGTCGAACCGCTATTATACATATGTCGATATTTGATCGTGACACTGGAAACGGAAACGACGTTCGTATATTTTCGCGGTGACGAGATCGCATAATTCTGCCTCCCAATCGTAATCGATTCACCTTATTGAATTTTCACTTAAGGATAAATCAATAATACCGAATACTATTTCTTATCATAATGTATATTAGAACTTATTATAAATTAAGTTTATTTTATTTTAAAGTATTTGATAATGTACATCATTTTTGATATTTTGTATGTATTTCTTTCAGACAACTATTAGTACCTGAATATTTTTTGAAAAATTTAACCTAACCTATGCGTGTATATCAGACATGAACCTCCAGTCTTTGATTATTTTGAAGCTTCAGTATTTTGCGTCTTTGAATCAATTTATACTCTCTGCAAAGATAGAGACGGTCGATCAACTGAATTCTCATTGGTGGAACGACATGGAAGCCGGTAAACTCTGTTTGAAACCGGCGAACTCAATCATTCCCTCTGTTCTACGACACGGCAAGGACCAACACAGTCTATGTAAATACAGGGAACTACTATACACAAATACGTGCACTTTACTCGATATTTAATGGGAATACCAAATCCTTCCGGTACATTTTTTATTAGCACGAAGAGAAATGAACTAGGTACACGATCCTTCTATGGCATATTCGCAAGTTTATAAATAATCGATAAATTTCTGAAGATAGCTCTCGATATAAAAAGTGTATTATGATGTTATGAAGAAAATATCAAGTAGAGAATGAGAGAAAATATTTGACATTTTATACAATACCAATATAAATAATTTAATCTAAATGTTACACGTAATATGTTTAAACTTACCTCGTATAGGCAGACATTTTGTCAGGAAATCTTCAAATGGAAAGTACTTATAAGAAACATAAAAACAGATAATGATCACATTTATGTGACACACAACACGTACTCGATATAAACTACGTTATATTATTCTTGTAGATGTATATCAAGGAGTACTGGATAATTAATATCACACAATTACTTCAATTTTCCGATTATTTACGTCAATATGACGCGCACGTTTCAAATCACTACTTTAAACTAGAAATTTTCTCTAGCGCTAGTGGCGCACTCTAGTGAACGAGTGCTGAAATTAACCAAGCCTTGCTGTTGCACGGTAAACAATACTGGATTATCATTGGCTGACAAGATCAACAAGTAAAATAACTCTAATTTTATTATCGCTGTTGCCACTCTTATATTTCATAATTTGTTTACGATGAAATAAGTTTGAATCATCTAGCGGCGTAAAATTATAATTTTTGAAATAGATCGACTCTTGAAGTTTGAAGTTCTTTTAAGTAATAATCGTTATCGACGTTACGAGTGTAAATAAAAGATGTTATATCTTACATTTTTGATAAGAAAAAGTGTAGTGGAACATTTTGAGTGACTATTGCGCGAAAAGAAGAAACATGAAATAGGCGAAGGAATTTTATATGCTCCAGCTTTGACCACACATAGCCTTATCAGTAAGAGGTAAATCAAAATATGATAAGTATTAAAGTAGTTTTCGTCATATGAAAAATGCGCATACATAAGTCGAGACGTAGTTTCCATATCCTTTCATGTAGTTATTATATGTATGTGTATTTATATCTACATATATCGATGCGTAATGCGCATTTATGTCGATCCGTAAATACTCTTTGATCGTTTCCTGCGAATCGATTATGAATAAGGAAGGTCATATATTTCCGAATTAGAATAACTAAAAAATTTGATTAGTTACGTCAAATCTTTATTATATTTCACACTATAAAGGTAACAGTTTTGTAAAAAGCATAGTTTCATAAAAGATATATGTATACATCTGTAGAATATAACGAATGCAAGCAACAACTTTTAATACTTTTATTAAGTGACATAATGATTGCTCATATAATATGTATTATTATTTATTCTTTGCGATAAAATTTTGCAATATTAATGATAATAATAGTAGGGGAAGCATAAGTAGATGATGACATCTAAAATTGCAACATCCATTCTCGGTGTTGATCAATTTATTAGCGTCCTGTCTGAACTTTAGCATTTACAGGGCTTACAACTACACTGTTCGCCAGATTTACAAGCGCATTTGTCTGTAACACAAAATACAAAACTATGATTAGTGTTAAGTATTTATTGAGAATTTATTTACAATAAACATTAAGTATAACAAAATGTGAAACAAACAATAATTTATGATTTAAAAAATTGTAATGTTTTGAACAGTTATTTGCAAAGAAATATTTCGTGAAAGTAATAAAACTCGTTGGAAATCGTAACGTAACCGAACTATAGAGTGAACCGACATTAATAATGGTCACGGTTAAGCGATCGCTGCTCAAGTTTACAAAAAATGGGATATGTACAGTCAGAACAGAGAATCATTACCACATTCCTTCGAAGAAATCTTTCTACCTTACCACAAGTCTAAAAGTTAGAGTATAATTTTTTTAACATATCGTTTGAAAATTTAAATTGAAATTCTGGAAGTAATTTAAACTAAGAGTTATTACCTCCACATGAGGAGACGCAACACTTGCATTTGTCGCCACATTGACATTGTTGGCATTTATCTGCAATAAGAAATAACATTTTAAATATTAGACAAAGTAAAAAATAAGTATTAAGTGTAGCAGTCAATTTTATTGAGGAAATTTGCTTCACTATATATAAATTGGTCAAAATCATCAATTGAGCACTGCCCGTAATAGCGTTTGATGAATAAATTATCCCATTACTTCCTGTATAAACCAATAAAGCTAACCGCATATTATAAAAATTGTAAGAAAATTTCGCGTAATTCTAGAAATTTCAATTATCCCCCATTCATTCATATGAAACAAAACTATATGAAAATATCGAAATGCCTTAATATAAAATTCAAATTTTTTAATATGATTTGAAGCAAAACGAAGAAACAGTTGTTGTAAATATAAAAAAATCAGTTGGATCTGGTAATAATTACAATTGAAAAATAAAAAATATTATAAATGAAAGTGTTAAATTCTATGTAGACAAATTAACAAGCATTAAGCAGGTATATTGAAAATACTAGCATTGAACTGAAAGTGAGCAAGATTACTAAAAATTTTAGAATAATTTACTGAATTGTATATATCAAAATTGCATTACATCCAAATCAGATTATCGTATAATATAAGGAGGTTCTTGGAAGTGAAAGTAATTCTTACCAGAGCACTTGTCACAACCTGGTCCTGGCATTTTGTAGTTTTTACGTAGTTACTTGGTTCGAATCACTTGGAAGCTGAATGATCACTTGTTAGTTCCGGCGTACCCGTTCGAATTTATCGATCATCTCCTACCATAAGCCCTCTTATACTAACGCATCTTAACGGCGTGTGCAACTAGCGTCGTGCGTGCCATGCGCAAAGCAGGAGCGTACTTGTTCACACTAGCTTCATACATTAAATTTAGAATTATGGAATTTCAAATACACTTTAAATTATATCAACATCTGTCACAGTTTTCTAATATGATAATAATTATATGCAATTGTCAAATTTTCTGCATTAAGGTTTTTCATCATATATTATGTCGCAGAATATTACAATACACATTTTACAATTAATTAATAAAAGGAACAAATAACTTCAAACTATGACAATTCTACTGTTAGAAATTAATGCGATTTTCTGTATATATTTAATTTTAAATGCTACTAAGTAGAATTACTTAGATACACAATTTAGATACGTAGGGGTACATAGATACACAATTTACGTCCCTGATTTAGTGCAGCACGAAACCAATGAATAACATTGCACGTTACACTACATTATGAGATAAAAACATTAGTACTACCAGAGTCTGATACTACAATGAATTAAAGTTTATTCTAGAAACTTTATGTAAAGACTAGAACAATGACTTACGATTAGAATAATAAATAACTGAATTTCTTTCCATTCTTTCCCCAAAATCTATTAGAAAGTCTATTAGAAAGCATAAATAAGGGAATATGTATTTTCACTCGTATGTATCTCGTTTTATGCTATATATTTAATATTTATTTAATAGGAAGTAAAAGTTGTAAAGTTCATTAGGAACTTTTTTAGAATATGGAATTAAATTAAGTGAAATTATATGTATTTCACTAAATATTATTACTTTTTACCAATACTTAAGGTACTTATAATAAAAATATGAAATATTCATTTTATTGCAAATATTTAAATAGAATTTAAGCATTTCTCCAATTGTTAATAAAATTCGTTTTTTTGGCTGCTTCTTCAACATGTATGGATTCATCTTCAGGTTCATAATTAATTTCATACATCCCATTACTTGCTGTATTCTTCCCTTTTTGTGCTGAATTTATCCGGGCTGAAAATATTTTTCATATACATAGATTTAAATCATAAAACTAAGAATTCCCTCATTTTCTTCTATAATCAATTGTAATTATACCTTCGTGCCGGATAACAACTTTGCTTTGAGCAGTTTCAAGTAATTTCTTGACACGAATTCCATGTTTCGGCGAATTACTATTCCTTATCTATAAATATGTATAATGAATTAACATATTTCCAAAATATAGAAACGGTATATAGAAGTACCTACTGTTTTAACTTGTAAAGGAAGTTTATATGAAACCCTAGGAAGGACAAAATGACTTGCAGCTGTATTATCACACTCTGGTGTTTTTATTACATGTGCCTTATAGAAAAAAGAAAAAAAACATACACACATAAATCAAAAATTACCAATACAGCATTTAAGTAAATTTATATATATTTATATTTACCTCCTGTTCATTTGTATTTACTCTAGGAGATAAATTAATCTTGAGAGCTGTGGTTTTTTGAGTTTTATTTATAGTTTTCGGTGAAGCATTTTGTTTTGAGTTCCTGTTTGATAATGATTTAGGATTCTGTTTCACAGGAGTAAGCAATAAATTATCTGTTTTAGCATGTACATTTTTTATAAGTTGCATATCTGTGCCTCTTATATACATACCCACTGGTGACATTATAGTATTATAATTCAAGCGATATAAGCCTTCTGCATGTGGACTTTTTAAAATGTGTCTTACTTTAGTATTCTGTACAGGAGTGTTCATATCAGGAAAATATGTTTTTTTCTTTCTACAATCCTTATTTAAAGGAGATTTTCCGGGTGTCGTAAAAAGTTTTGTCTTTACAGTTTCTCGTATCTCTTTCTCTTGCATACCCTGTTTCTTTAACAATGGTGATTTTACATTTGGACTTAAATTAAATTTTGTCCCAGTAGATGTCCTTTTAATATTTACGGTTTCTTTTTTAGAAACTATATTTTTTTCATATTTTGGATCAGCGTCCTCAGTTTTCTTTAAGTTACTTTCACTTACAAAAGAATTTGAATTTTCAAGTATCTTCAAGAGAGATTTATGTTTTTCTAAACACATTTGATAGTCTTTACAAGATACTAGAGTTTGTAAAAATTTAGTTTCATCATTCAATGAATTTGATTCGCTATCATTAGCAAACATAGGTGACGTTCTCAATGTTTTTTGTATCTGTATAATTTCAGGATCTGCATTAATTTCTGTAATAATTCTTGCTGTATTAAGACATCTCTTCCTTTTTTCTGCTATGTCTTGTATAAGTGATTTGTCTAATTCATCTAGATCTAGTATTGCATTACTATTTACCTTATCAGGTGCCACCGTATTCAAAACAGGCTTTTCATTAATTCTTTTGGTTTTTTTCTTAGAATATGAGATATCACTACACTGATTACCTTGTGATTTATTGTGTAATTCTTTTAACTTCGAGCAATTAAGGTCTGTTTTGTTTATAGATGGACTTTGACATATATCCAATAAATTTGGAGTACTTAATGCTCTATTTTTTGGTGGATTTACATCATCAGACATATTTAATGATGCCATTTGTTGCTCGCATATATTATGAATATGACTCATACTTAACAAAGAAGGCAATGACAAAATTTTATGTAAAGGGGCAGGACATTCTTTTTCTTTAGGAAATAATCTATTACACTGATCTTCCAAATGTTCAAAAGATGTACTACTTGCATTATCTACATTATTAATACTCTTACTAGAATTACATTTTGATATTTTAGAGAAGAATCTTCTTTTAATTACATCTATACCAGAAACAGGAGTAGTACATAGAGATGTATTTATGGGAGAACATAATTTCTCATTTTTGCAATTTGTCATGTGAATAGATCTATTACATGCAGGGCTTATAGAAGCTTCTGGGTGTATAAGCGTAGACATTTGAAATGAAAGCCATTCAGGAGCAGATTCATCTTCAATAAATTTACACATTTTTCTAAATTCTGTTGTTAATCTGCTTAAATTTATTGCAGACGTTTTGTTTGCATCATCATCATCATCATACATGACAGACTCTTCAATAATAGTTAAAAGTTTTTCAGTAAAAGTTTTTGGTGACTGTTCGAATTTATCAGATAAACGTTTTAATATTTGTTGTGTCTGTGAAACTTCTTGTGCTTGATTAAAGTAATTATCTAATAAACAAAGCATTGTCTCAAATTTTTTTGTTTCAATATCCACATGTTCATCTTCATAATTTCTAGAAAAATTCTGTTTGTTTCCATCTGTACAATGGGGAGAAACAAATGGCGGTATCAGTTTTGTATTAGATGCATTATCCGAAATAGAACTTGCATTTAATCTATTACTGTTTACATTGTAATTGGTATCCCTTCTTAAATTTTTGCACATTGCATTGGATTGTAACTTAGGATGCAAATCTGTGGTTTGCTTTTTGACTCCACTTGACAATTTGTTAGATGTATTCTTTGTAAAATTCTGAGGATTATTATTTTCTTTATTATTATCCGTTTTAACATATAACTGTTCATCTTGAAATAAGTCAATACACTTATTTAAATTTGATGTAGGATGTATAATTGAAGATGAATTAATTGACGGATTCTGTATACAAGAAAGTTTTGAAAAGCTGCCAGCTAAAATAGGAGAATCTTTATTGCTGCTCGTAGTATTATCAGATGTATGATTACTTTTATTTTTACTTTGAATTTCATTCAAACTGTCTTGAGACATTGAAGAAAATGTATCGGGATCAGTCTCACAATGTTCTGAAAAAAAGTTATTTTATTGTTAGATGAAAGATTAACACGTAAATTAATATCTTTATTTAGATAGAACCACTTGTATATTCAATTCTCTACTTACGAAAACTATTTAGCGAATCTATGAAATCAGCTCGCCTTCGTCGCCGACTCATTTTTCGAAATTTTTGAAAGAGCACTACATAACTGCTAAAAACGTTACGAATCACTATAATAAATTCATTTTGAATCATCAGTAATGCCAACATATCAAAGAATTATATATAGGAAATAACCTATACTTTATGTTGGTAATGCTAGTAATGCTAGGGAATGCTAGTAATTATGATGTGAAGATAGTTGCATGTATTTTTATCATCTTTTAACGTGTTAAGTTGTTTAGAGTAATGTGATTCAAAATTAAGATAATCTTGTGTTGGCTACTTATCAACATTTTTTTTTATTTATATTTTTTGTACAAAAGTTACATTAAAATATGTACTTACACGAAACATAACCTTCATGAGTGTAAACGAAAAATTAGCATCAAATGCGCTTTTGTCTAAGACGTACGATATAAAATATGCAAAGTTTGTAAATAAAGTGCTAAAGGAAGCAGCTGACAGTTTTGAAAAAGAACAGAAATGTATACATATTTACTATGTAATTCTATAATGCTGCGTAATTATCAGTGACAAATTTTTACACAACAATTAATGATTTCAGTTTTAGATGATGTACTATTAAATCTGTATAACATTTTTGGTGATGCACTTGAAAGGGCATTAGAATTGTATGAACGAGGACGTATAACTTATATTTTTCCTTCTGAAAGTGCTGGTGTTCTACCTCATAATGATAGACATACTGCCAGATATTTAGTGCAAGTTAAAGGATTGTCAGGAGCAATATATATTCTTTTCCCAGATATAAACTATTGTCTTTGTGCATCCTTTAGGTATAAAATATATAACCTCTCTAGGTACTTATAATAACAAATATTGATGATTGTAAAATATACTTCCAGATGTCAAGTGTTAAATGATAGATCTTTATTTACTTGTAAACACGTTTTAGCAGTTTGGCTAACTGCCATCACGAAAGATAAATTGTCTTATCAATATATAACACAGGAACAATTTCAAAGCTTGCTATTATTTCAAGTTTTAGATAAAGAATATGTACACTGAAGTAGAAAATTATAATTTAGTTGCAAAGTTAGGAAATCTTAAAACTATAGTATTGTTACTAAAAGCAATTAATTTTAAAGAGGTATAATAATATTTTTTGAGATTCTTTGAGATTTCTAGTAGAGACAAAATAGATTTTGATATAAGAACTTTTTGATTTTCTTCAGAATGCCACATGTTTTGGAACTGAGAATGGTTTAAAAGTAACAGTAGAAGATGCAAAATGCATGCAAGCTAGTGCTTATATACCAGCTCATGTATTTCAAGTGTTTAATTTAAAGGAAGATGTAATATTTAGAGTAAATTTAAACATATTAGTGGAGTGCCTCTGTATGTTTTGGAGTAATATAAATTGTCAAGGGAGCTCTGTAGCTTTGCAGCTCTTTTATGAAGTATATATGGTCAAAATATATTATAAACCTTGTATTTAGCTATTAATAAATAGAAGTTTTTACAAAAGGGCAATGGACATCCTGTAACAGTTCTGATAGAGGAAGATGGTATTATAACGGATTGTTCTTTAAAAACTCAGGAACCTGATGAGTTATTAGATTTTCATCTTGAACCAGAAAATGTTTTGAACAAAGTAGTCCTCCAAACCGAACTATTAAAAGATATCTTATCCGAACTTGATTCAACTAGTGATTTCATTGAGGTAAAACATAATTTAATGCTTAAAAATTCTATCAAATTATAGCTTATTAATTTTATATTTTGGTAATATTGCAGTTATTTTTATCACCTGCTCCACCTTTTTTTCGTATTAGTACAACTGGTTTAGCTGGAATTTGTCATATTGAATTACCCCATGATGGTGAATTGGTTGACAACTTTCAGTGTACTTCAACAGCTATGTCTAGTTACAAACTCTCACATATTAAGCCAGCTATGAAAGCATTGTCATGTGCAAACAAAGTTTCATTGAGGACTGATACATGTGGACTATTGTGTTTTCAATACATGGTTAAAACCGATGAAGGACATACTTGCTACATAGAATATTATGTAAGGGTGACTTATTCTTGCTCAGTATTTACAAAGAAATATAGTGTATAGATAGATATAAATATATAAATAAAATTTTTCAGATTTCTCCAGTGATAGATCCTAATGGATAATATTACTTAATAAATGTGGTACTAGGATTGTAAATATTTATCAGTAAAGTTTTCAAAATTGTTTTTTTATTTTGTATTATTTATAATTAAAGCTTTTTATTCATTGTATTCGTTTTCATTGTATTTATATAAAAAAAATATTTTGATACAAAGATGTTCAAAATTATTCTTTATTTGTTCTGAAATTTCGTTCGATATATCCATAATGGATATAACATACATGGAAGCATATGAATAACATTTAAAGATGCATAAAAAATATAGAAATATTTGATACTTTCAAAATGCAACATAATTTCCGTCTTACGTATATGAATATGAATGACATTGTATTCATATATCGTATCATACTGCGAAATATTAGACCCTTATTTGAAAATAATACCAGCTGTATCATATTTATGCGTTCATATGTATTATTCTGCGTGTAAAAAAATTTATTTTTTTTACATTTATGAAAACAATATATTGCCCTTAATTAGCGAGAACAACTTTCAACATCATTAATCAATTTTTAATTCATTAAGGAATATTATTTCCTTAAATAACATCTTTATTCTTGAACCTTGTATACTCTTGTACATACGATATCATCAACTTTCATGATCTGAAACATAAAAAATATTTATTTCTTTAATTCGATAAAAAAATTACATATATGTAACAAATATTTTCATATTTTAATAGTTTCATTGAACGAATGTAATATACGATTCCAATAGTTTTTTAAACTGTCTTTCAAGGTTTCGAAACAGTTATTATTAACTCTATTATTGAACTTATTACATTGTTCGAGTCACGAAGAGTAAGCGGTAATTGGCGGACCTTTTGACCAATGACAGGCATTGTTATTATCATCAGATGTTCGCCCTGTTATCTTTCGTAGTGTCGTTCAACCCTGCAGAACTTCCATTGCACAAAATGTAATTCAATTGAAACACTGAGCTTCTAATTCCTTAATGATCGAGATTATGTAATTTATTATGACCACGGTTTTTATTAGATTAAACGTTTACGATTGTACTGAGATAATAAGTAAACTGTTAAGATACAAAGGTTGCTGATAATGTTCTTATAAGATTAAACGAGATAATTTTTTTCTATTCTCTTCCCCTGCCGCGCGTAAATATACTTTTTTTAGGCATACATACCGCTTTCATTTCTGTCGGCGTGAATTCTCTTTCAATAGTGGTATCCTTTTCTCCTTTTTGTACTTGAGTAAGTTTATTTCCATCTAAAGTGCAGACACTCTTCACTTTTCTTCCGTCTGCTGTTTCTTCATCAAATTCCTCACCAAGCTTGAATTTTATTTCAGAGTTCTTGAATGCGCTAGTCGTTTTCAACGTATACACTCCATTGTTCTCTGTTAGTTCAATCACGGGACTCACGCTGCTACCCATTTTACGTGTCATTATACCTACACCTAAAACAAAAAAAAAAAAAGATATACAAAACTCCGAAGTTTAAGAATATACAGATTAAAAAAAATCAAACTCAGTCATTTATAAGAACAGCTTCTCTTCAAATTGATAAATGCAAACGCAGATGTACAATTATAATGTTTGAATTGCATATTAAGTTTAAGATACTTTTTGCTAAATAAATTTGTGTTAAATATGGGAGTCTTCCTTACCCAAGGCTTTCAAGAAGTCGTCAAAATTTTCGCTCGATTGGAGTTTGTATTGTTTTCCGAAAACGGATGAAAGCATTTTGAACGAATAGAACACGACACGTTACCAACGAAAGTAAAAGCAAGACTGAACACCACCGGTGTTATTATCGCATCTTATATCGTGTATAATGGAGGAACCAGGTTCTCCATAATCGAAATACCAATATGTAAACTTTGAAGTTTGAACTTTTCTGCGATTATTTACGATATCTACAGCGCATCGCGCGTACATATCTTGAAAACAAAATATGAAACAGGTTACCATAATCTTATTTGTTCGTTTGTTCGCATTAAATTACACCGGTTACGTGATATTTGTTTTCAATGTACTTTATATGCATATCGATAGATTATGTAATTGCGACCGATATTATTAGCCATACTTTTTGAAAGGTAAATGAAAGTATAAGATCTAAAATATCATCGCGAATCTATAAGAAGTTATAGTATGTTTTTACACACATCAATCATCAGCACGATTTCAGCCTCCCTCGATTCGAGGAAGGAATAATTTATATTCCTTGCTCGTATTAGTCAACACTTTAACGTGTGGGCGATGTCGATCAGAATGAGCTTGCACTTTTATTTAATTTCCGGTAATCGTATGAAATAACCGGTTGCAATATAATGAGAATGTGAAAATGTTGCGGATGCGCTTATACGACTGTTGTCACTTACAATGTGACGAGTAAATCATGCGCATTTTGTAATGTTATGTATCTTGTTCTTCGCTTAAGGCCCCTATTCGTCTATTATCAGGCAACGCGGTCAGTGTATTTTTATTAAGTTAACTCCACAAGTACCATACATTAGTACGATTCGACTGACAATTGCGATTTATTAATCTTGCTGGTAAATTAATTCAAGTGTTAAATTGGAGTACAATCGGACTCTGTCTGTGGCACATGGCGGGAATTAAGCGTGAGGTCAGGTCGTTGCACAGCCACAGGAGCATAGTTCAACATATTAAAATTGATTATCTTATTTATCATTACAATACGTTGCGGACTCTAATATTATAAATGAGATCGTTCGTTTGTGGTGGAATTAAATTTCCCAGCAACAGAACCGGCTATTTCATAGCATTGATTGTGCATGCCACCCACATTCTTGAGGTTTGTCTGACTTTATCAAAATATTTTATTATTTTCTATTTTACTTTAATCTTCCGTCATTAATAAATATTTTCATAACATAGATATATCACAAGTTCGTTCCAACAATCGAGTATATCGATTATTACTACAATACAGCAATGGCATTGCAAGTTGTACTTTCACAATTTCGTTACCAGATCGTAATTGGAATATCTCCCTTATCAAACGACAAAATGTCGTTACTCGCGTGTGTGCTGTACAATATTTATGAATATTTCATTTCGATTATGGTATTTACGATTTATTTGCCACATCAGTCGGCGCTGATAACAACGTTTGATATCATAATCTGCCGGATGAAATTCATGCAACGATACAGAACGTCTCGTGCATTATCATTCACCTTTGTATCGTACGCGCACGTTTAATTATGAATCACGTTCTTGGAACTCAATTGGAGCAACTTACTTACGTATATATTATCAATTCATACGTACCGAGCGCCTTCATGAAATCGTCGAAATTCTCGCTGCTGAACAGCTTGTATTTTTTTCCAAGGAACTCCGGCATGACGATCGATCGAATTTGTCTGGACTCGAACACGTGACCAAAGAATTAGGTCTCAAAGGACGATAGCTTCAGTTGGACAGAGAAACGATAGTAATGAAACGATGTTCACCGTCTTGTTGCCGGCTCTAGACTGACTAGGATCCGGGAGGACGAAGAGCGTTAAAGGTACACTCTGTCTGGACTGACTACACATCTCTCTCTCTTCTCCTTCCCTCTTTAGCTCTCTATGCATCCTCTCTCACTCCTTTTCATTCACCCCCTTTTCGCCCTTCCCTCAATCGATCTTTCTTTCTCATTCGACTTTCCTCACGCTCTTTCCGTCTTCTATTCGAAAATCTTTCATCTCTGTTCCATCATTTAGCTTGCGTGTTTGGGCGGCCCCCTCTCAGAATATTTGCAGCTGCTGCGCAGAGTCTGTCTTTTTCTCGTAGCTTGGAACTTCGTTTGCTTTATTTTTTTATTATACGTTGCGTCGTCGTCAAATCGTTCTTGGCGTTTGTTTAGTTACGGCTATCATAGTAATAGTTTGGTTTTATTTACCAACTTCAACCTTATTTTTGTCGGAGTTGAAGATACATAAATATACCTATTGGTAGAAAACAATATTTAAGCAGTTTCACTTTGACCTGTATTGGTCAAGCCTATGTATAGTCTATACTTTACTGCCTTGTTTTCTTATAATAGTCACAGATATGTATGGGAGACGTTTATTTTTCTCTTCTCTTTCTAGGACATTTTTCTCTTTCACGAAATGTTTTTGAATCGTTACATCGTTCCTCAAGGTTGGATTCTTTCGAATTATTTTTAAAATGGCACCTAATCATTTACATATTTGTCAAAATAACCATAGCATCGATCGTCGTCAATTATTTATATAACGGCAAAACAATGTGACGTTATTGATCACGTGCAAAACATATTCATCCGACTATGCAAAGTTTGTCGTTTGTTGGACAGCAAGCATTTGCGCGATGCATCAATTAATTCTGATATTTTACAGTTAGATCGTGAACGTAATTATTTATGATCTCAGTAGTACGTCAAAGTGTTTCATTTAGTTTGCTCTTTCATTTTACTCTTCATCGTAAAAACGTGTTGCTATCAACGCCATGAACTTGCCCGATAAAACAATCGCCAGTGATATTATACAACTTCGGACGTATTATAAACCGAATTTCGTTAATCCCCAGTTTCTGTTTGTAAAAATGGTCGCGAAGGTGTCTTTACTAGATCGCAGGCGAGATAAGAGGATATAACGTTTCATTCAGCAACCAGCCGGCGTCGATTTCGCTGCGTTTGCCAAACGGCCGGACATGGTCGATAACGGCGCGGTAGAAACGCGACGACGTGGCCGCGGCGCGTCCGCGTCCATTCTTGTTGAGCACGGTGTCTACGATCGCGTAGCAACGCGCCACATTCGACGTACCTACTCGTACACTTAGCAACACGTTTGGCAACGTCGAAACTTGCGGCGAATTCCGCATCAACAACGACGATGAGAACGTAATCCACCTGTATCCATCTACATACGTACGTGTTCTATCAAAACGATCCGAAGCGTTCGCTGGATCGTACGAACCACGAAATCACCGATGTGTTCTCGTTTACCGTAGTGCAAGTAATCGCATCGTTTGATAATGATGTTTTGTCTTTTGTGAGATTACGTAAGTGCACTTTGAATTTTCGCGATTTGATGGTCCCATCTAATTATAGATCCAAAGACGAAACATGCGTTTTGTTCACGTGCGAATATCGGACTACCTCCTACAACCGGTTTCAGCCGATCACCGGTTTCTCTCGCAACGTTATTATAAACCCGGTGCGGTCGATGAGCGCCAGTATCACCGCATTGAAAATGCGGCGGCGACGACCGGCCAACGAGGATGCGTCGCACACACATCCACGCAGAGGAAAGGAGGCAATCGCGACGTGCTCGCGGGTTTCGCCGTCTTTTCAGTCTCGACTGACCGGGTAGATTTGGCAACGCTGCGGCATAGCAGCGGCATAGATTCCGCTCCGCAACCGCAACCGCACGCCAGCCTAGCGCCATGATGCCAAACCAAGCCAGCCGTACAACGGTTTCTCCGCAGTGACGCGCAAGCTGCCGGCGACGGCGTAGCGTACACAAGCCAAATCGCTTGCGGGATCATAACGTTCCGTCCAAAAATTTCTTTTTCCAATTCTTTTTCTTAGTCTTCGCGCGCTTCGATCGTCGACATCGACCAACGCGCGAGTATTCACGCGCGATACGAACAACCTTCGTTCTTATTCATTGGTCGCGAATTGGCCAGCTCGTGCGATCGTATACACGTTCAGCTTAATCCGAATCGATACACTCGTATCTTGCTCGTTCGACCGTTGAAACACGATCGACTCTAGTCGAGTCGTGTCATCCCCTTTTGTAATCGGTATCGTTAAGTAGCGGCAAATTTCTCTTCTTTGTTACATGGTTACGTTCTTTCCTTTCCTTTCTTTTGTTGTTAATATTTGAAGTAATTGAACGACAAAAAGAAGAGAAAATCTATAAGGAATAAAAAAGAATCTCAAAGGTGACTTTGATAAACCTTCCCACGATAAGCACCATGTTCGATACTGAGAAATTTATCGGAGAAATCGAGAAACGACCGGCGATTTATGATGTGAATCGTAGCGAGTACAACGACCGTAATGCCAAGATGACCGCGTGGGACGAGGTCTGCCAGGTGATGGTACCGAATTGGGCGCGCTTGACGGACGAGGAGAGAAACGTAGAAGGTATACAGCCTCTTGCGATCGATCGATCCGGATTCCTCGACTTGCACTTACTCGACCCTGGCACGAGTTGTCGTGACCGTACCTGCAGTCGTTTAAAATTAGTACAAATTGTTTCATCTATTCAATAATTATAACAATAACTATCGTTCTACTTACATAATCTTTAATAAAAAAACAAGATAGAAATATCTTGTTTTTTCCGACGCAAGTGATCAGTTTTTATAGATCTCCTTTAAAACCATCGTAGGAAATAATCTTTAGTAAGAGTAATTTTGTTTATTATCGTTAGAACATGTTATATATCTACAACAGAGTCCCATAATTTGCAGAGAAAAACTTACGTGGAAAATGGAGAAATATCCGTGACTATTTTATGAAAGAATTGAAGCTTCAGAAATCACAGAAAGTAGGGCCGGTTGGTCGGAAACGAAAGAAATACATGTATTTCGATCAACTGTTATTTCTAATGCCAACGGTGGAGAATAAACGGTTAGTACCTCCCGAATGTTGTGAGCGCGGAGATCGTTCGTATTTGAACGACGCATTAGCCAGTCTATAGTCGTATGCCCGTATTCCTATACATTACAGAAATGCCGGTACTACATTAAATAATTGCAAATCTGAGGAGAGCGAGGGTGAAATTGACAATCCGGTGATCGAAGAATACGACGTACCATTGGCCCATGCTGCTCCCTCCATTACCACTGGCAGGGAATACCTTCAGCCGGGCGCATCCTATAAAATGTGCCCCCGTTATCCGAAGCAGCTTTGTGAGACGTCGTTCGCGTCCTTCGATAATGAAATTCACGATATCCTGTCGTCACACAGCAGCCAACGAGTTACATACGATGAGGATGACTACGACAAAATGTTTCTACTCTCGTTGTTGCCGATCATTCGACAAGTACCGGAAGAGAAGAAGCTCGATGTCCGGATACAGATGCAACAAGTCTTGGCCCTGGCACTTCGTCCTCCGGATAGTATGCAATGATAATTCTGATATTTCGAAGATTTTCTAATAAAAGCACGGCGAACTAGGACATGTGAGTATGCTAGTCCATACGAAAAAAATTCTTTTTTTATTCCGTTGTTTCCGTTAACAACGATAATTATGCAAACGGAGAAACGATATTTTTATGAATTTAGTATCGCGTATTTTTTGAACTTTGGAACATTGCAACGAAGTTATATCTACATCGCACTTCAATTGTGTTCGTTTTGATAAAGGCTAATATCATCGTAGATGTTATATAGATTGTTTATATCGTAGACATAGCGAAACCACGATAATGTTTGAGAATGTCTTGAACATAAGCTTTTATGAAAGAACCATGACTTAACGGATTACACTTCGAGTACCTATATCTGTGATATTACACGAGAAAAACTACTTTTGACAAATGCAATACTAAAAATAGGATTTATAACGTGTCCTACTCTACTATAGAAAGGATGGTATACATAGTTGTTTTTCCTACATAAGACAATGATATAATATGTATTTTCGTAATTTGAAATAAATGCCAGTGGATTATCGATATTTGTCCAATATGGATAAGCGTGTGGATGCGTTGCGCAAGATTATAATGAGTATGTAAATATGCAAAAAATAAACGATACGTAAGGTTACTTCTCGTCGATACAGAATTCGCTTGCGTTTTAGGAAGTATGGACAGGTGGCAGCACCAGTACTATACTTTCGAACTTTTCACTTTTCGTACTTCAGGTAACGCATATCGAACTACTTAATTTAGCAATTTAGTAGATATTTAATGGAATCACGGAAATTATCCCATTAAAATGCGCCTACTTAATTTCGCACTTAAATAATGTACTTGCAGTAAGATTTATCGTTAAACATGATTCGTATTTACTCATTTTGTACTAATCTATTATTTGTCAGTTTAAAATAAAATTATTGTCGAAATATGATAATCACTGCCCGTATCGTATAAATTTATCCTTCGTTCGTTCACGATGGCAGTAAATTCGATGCGGGAAGAAACTTTGAGGTATCCATTATTTCTCGAGAAACTTAATGGTGACGTGAATGGTCGTAATATCATTTACATCTCGGTACGCTGAGGAAATTTTGAAGTAGCATTTTAAGACGACATAAAATCTTATCAAAAGTTGAAAAACCTATTTTAACATGGTTGACTTTTAATCGTTAACTGGAATAAGATGTAGATATACCTTTTTATGTAAAAGCAAGTCAAACGTTATATCGATCCTAAATCGAACTTAACTAAGATTATACTTCAAGTATTTGTTAGAATATTTAGTTCTAATCTAACAGATACAGAAAGAGTAACCCGATATCATTGAATAAGAGAAAAATGTATTTGTTCGGATATCGTATCGTTTGTCGTTCCATTTTTACAGAGTGCGAACTGTATTTAATTAACCTACCATCGCATCCTCTAGTGGGTGGTATCCTGTTGTAGCATAACGTAAAATGGTATTCATGCAGCGCATCTAATTATAACAAATAATGAGGTCCATCCAGAATCTAAATTCACGATGTCCTATTTTTTTTATAGTTAAAAGTACAAAGGGGATGGAAATACGATGTATACTTTACTATTTTGTTAGTTTAGTGAGCGTACAGCGGTAAATATCGATTAAAAATTCTGTAATGTGAAAATACTTTGTGGTTTCTGCAATCGTTGTTCTTCGAATCTCGATTGCCGATATGTATGTAATCTCTATTGTTGATATAAAGCAATTTTAAATGAAATTTTGATCCAAATCTCTTTAACAAAACTCACCGAATAAATTGAATTTCGATTCGATACGACTAACCACGACTGTTCGTTCACCAAAGTGCTAAAATAATGTACCTTGGTAACGAGAACGATGCGTACACCTATTAGCTGTTGCGCCCCCACTCATTTAAATATAAACTGCCAATCATTGGCTTTCCATATAAATTGCATAGATCGTAGACACCTTCGGTTATAATATTTGACCAATTTCGTTTTACAACAGAACAAAATGAAGTCGTTAGAAATTTCGTTGACTCTATCATTTCTTTTGTCATCGAGCGTTTACGATCTGAAAGTTCAGACAATGGAGATGCATCGTTTCCCCATACCATTGTCTCGTTTTTTTGTTTTTCTACGGTATTTCATACTCAAAAAAAAAAAAAAAAAAAGAATAAAACCAAAGAGTGGACCACAAATACAGCATTACAATACGTTTGAAAACAAAGAATCGTTTTTTCCTATCATACATTTAATCCACAAATAAATTACTTCGATGAAACTTTGCCTCTATATCTACGTTTATCGATTATTATTCAACAAAATGTCCTTGATCCGTATTCGAAGGGTGAAAATTAATTCAGCGATTTCTGACTGGAACACTAGATGATAAAAATGGCATTAACGCATTGACAAGGACAATCGGTAACCGGCTTGGAACATCAGGCGTGTAAACATGCAAGGGTTACCAGCAACTAGTGGCGTTTGTTGAAACCCAACCCCTCGGTGAACCCTCCTTTCCCTTCCATTCACTCCCTTCCTGAATAGACACAGCCACCCCCTCGATTTCCACGTATCCACCCCTCTCTCCTAGCCATTTCTCTCACCCTTGCTCGTTCACCGTTCCCCTCTTCTCGCTATCTGTCTCTTTCCCCCTTCGACACGCGCGGCTTTCTCTCGCGCGCGCGTTCTTCTGCCTCTGGAGCAACTCGCAGCATCCATCGGCCCGCTCCGGACTTCAGTCCATGTCGAGAACGCGGCACCGCCGGGACCCTAAGGACCCTTCGATATTCACGGATCCTTAGACCTTGCGAGCTAGTGGTATCGAGACAAAGCTGTTCGTTCGAAAGCCACAGCCACGTTTCAATCAAATCGTCGACCGATCGAGCGTATTTTTCAAATAAACCCGACACCGCACTCCTGTCAGTGGGAAACTGATCTCGTTCCACTGGAGAACTGGTATCCTCTATGGTACCTGAAACTTGAGCCTTCTTCCTCGATCGAGCATATTATGCTACCAGCGAAACAAAGAATCTCGACGACCTCTCAATAAGCATTTCTAAAGCGTCGAGATCTGTTTACGTATAATACGTGGTGGACGTATAATACGAAAAAAACGGAGCGTCCGATACTTTCGAATTCATTTGTCATTTTGGCCAAGAACCCGTGTCCCGAAGGATCAGCTATCAGCTGTCCGATTCTATTCGGATGTTCTAAGGGGTTGTCAGAGTATAAAAGTAGATAGTCGAATTTAATGCGGATAGAAGTAAACCGCCTAAAGCGTGATCTTTGAGGAAGCGACAGTTGGAAGGGAAGAGGAGCCACGAGGGCCCGCGAGGAGACTGAAGAAGAGAGATTTCCCGCAAGACTGCCGGGGGTTGTTGCCCAGCCCCGGAGAAGCGGACATCAGGCCCGGATGTTCGCAAGGACGAGACGCCGAAAGCGCTGCCATGCTACAAGGGAAACTTTTCACGGCCGTCAACAAATTCCTTACGACATCCCCTTTGGTTAACAAAATCAAGTTGCTGATTGTAAGTTTCTATTTCTTCTCTCTCTCTCTCCTTCTCTCTTTGTTTCTCTGCATCTCTGTCTATCTGTCTGTCTGTCTCTCTCTGTCTCCCTCTCATCACTTCCCTTGTCCGTGTCTGTCTTTGACCTTCTTCTCCACTGGCACAGTTTCTCTTCGACCTTATTGAGAAAAGTTGTCAGTCGCTGTCTCCGGTTTGATTGTATTCCGAGCCGTCCCGAGGAAACTGTTTAGAAAATTGTCGTATATATCCTCGACCAGCCAGATGGGGAGAATATTTGTTGTATATTGGAGTCACTTTTCTCCGCTATGATCTTCTCCACTGCCTTAATGGAGAAAATGCATTAGTAGCTGAACGTATGAAATTGAAACTATATTTCGGACCATTTTCTTCGATGAAAGAATATAACCTTGTGGATAGGAGGAACGTAACGTGAAATGCTTGGAAGGGAGGGTGGAATTTCTCGAAATTCCTCGTTGCATGCTTAACTCGGAGTACGTTACATTCTGCAGAAAGGCACCAGCAGAAATTCGCAATACAGATTTTTTCTCGTGAGAAGGAAAATAGCTCGGATGATACTACAACAGCGATAGTATGTTGGAAATGCAAGCTGTACAGTTTTTACGTACCCTTCCTCCAGTTCGAGAAAGTATTTATAGTAGCTTTCCGAGAGGGATCTTTTTGTTTACCTGACTACGAAGTGAGAATTTTGTGCCAGCGAAATGGCCCGTGGAAACTTCGAACCTGTTTTTCCCAGTCATGAATACGACCAGGGTGGCACCTTTAATTGCACACAATTATCTAACTCCACGCTTGTTTGAGCACCATTATACCTTCTTCTACCACTGACTCACCCAACTTTTTACTTTCATTTACTTTTTCCAAATATTCTCTTAGGTCTCGAGTTAATCTTCGCTAATAGTAAAAACGCGAGCGTTAAGGAATCAGAATATTAGAGGGCTTAGTCATCTCCAATATATATTTCATAAAGAATTAGGTGGGAGAATCGTACAGTTTAAAATTATGTGGTAAAAGTGCAGCGATTTGGTAGCAAAGAATTGTCACGTCCTATCAATCATGTAATTTCATACACGTGCTTCGAAACCGAACGAAGTCATTGATTGAACATTAATGCAAATCGATAATGCTCCTATCTACGAGAGTAGTTACATGCGCATACCTTGTAATGCTCCAAATTATATAGCGATACACGTCAGTTATTTGCCAGATGAAACAATCAAAGCACACTCCATTTCCCTCGTTTTAACTTGTTGCTCATCGTACCTCCATATCCTTCCGTATGTTTATCATTGGTTCTAACTGAATACCATATTCCTGTCACTGATAAATCCTATGGAATTCGTCTTTGGCATGTAACGACGACTACAAGCGAATGATCAAAGGCACACGGATCGTAATTTCATGTCGTATTCGTGAAACAACAACGTATGATTCTACCAATTTACCTTGCACGTTTGATACAAGATAACCTAACACATCTTTAATTAAATTTAATCAGGGAACAAACGTATCGTGGGGGATTAGGAACAAGCAATTGAATTCTCCATTCCGCACGGAAATGATACATGCCAAATATAGGAATACATTTTAAGGGATCATCCTCGTCGTATTACATGCGCCAATCCCTGTATCGTCTTAGGATTCGTTTCGAAGATTCCACGTGTAATCTTCGACGTATTATGTAGAATATTCTCTCTCTCTCTCTCTGTTTCATTAAGCGATACAATCAAAATCATAGGTATAAGATTTATATTTATTTAAAATTTGTTGCTACGAATTGATTATGGATTTATAGTACTTTTCCAAGAAAGTGAGTTTGTCTAAATTATTGAAAAATGCAGCTTACTGTTGGGATCTCTTCAATTAGACGTGACCACTTTCGTTAATCATACTCCTAGAACTGAAAGTGCACGCGAGATTCAGCTCACAATCCCTAATTCATTACTGACTAATTGAATTTGCGTTTCTTCCGCTCGTCCTCTTACCAGCTCTGCAAGGTACCTGACTTGATGTTTCTATTTACAAGTATCAGACTTCCGATAAAGCACTTTGATCCGGTTGCTCGAGTACTGTTTCGGACGTTTCAACATTGTCGTCTGTTGGAACGGAACGAATCTCTAGGAGTTCTCGCGTTTCTCCGTCATTCTCGACGTGCCATTATCATCGACGAATGTTCACCGCAGAACTCGAAATTCCGACCGGGCACGATGCTACACGCGAAGACAAATGGTCAGATCGTAAGCAGATACGAGACGCCGTCTAAAAGAATGCACTGGTGGACAACTTCTAGCCCGAACTGCATCGCGAATGAGCCCTTTGAATAGCAAGGCGTAGCAGCCACGTTTGTTGCAGAGTGTAGAGTCCATCGTGCTTTCATCCTGCCTCCATAGTTTGTTACTTTATCAGTTTACGTGAGCCACACACAGTGGTACAGGTCAGTCTGTTGACTTCCCCAACGAGATTAGCATTGTGTTCTTTCACTTGCAGCGTTCCTGTGATTCTATTAGCCCGAGCAGAGTTTTTCTCTACGTGCCGCTTTGTTGTGTTTTTATTGCTGTTCATGGTGTTTTATGTTGCAACTTGCAGAATCCACATACCTACTTTTTTACTCGTGTTTGGCTTTGTGAAATTTCTGCATGGATGCGTGTTACTACTAGGAAAGAATGATCTTTGGTTTGAACATTCTACCCTTTCAGTTTCGTCAAATCAAAGAAATCATACTTGTCGTTCGTTTAAAAAGTTGTACAAACAATTTTCATTTCTTGGAACTCGATATTGTGTGTTTGCTACCGATATATAAAATATATCGATTGAGTTATGATTTTAATCTTTAATTGGTTTATTTACCTGGTCCGTCTCAGATTATATAGATTGTCGATAGATTATCATCAACTTTGAAGATCCAGTAATTCATTTTTCAAAGAAATAAGCTTTGCAGCAAATCTACCTTTTATTATACGTATTCATACATATAACAAAATATTCGAACTAATTTTAAACGAATTTTCAGCTTTGCTTCGTTCATTTGACAGCCGTATCACGCGACACATGATTGGTCAATTATCAGCATTTATGGGCACATGTTATACGCAAATTGCGTTCCAGATCAACGGAATTTTTGTCAAACGTCTGTCGAAATATTCACTGAAAATCTCAGCAGGATTTTCCCGCGCGTTGAAATCCCTGGAAGTTCCAGTGTGTACCATTCTATCGAATCAGTTTCCATCAATTTGATCAATTCACCTGCGAATTATGACGTTATAAATTTGAATCATTCGTATTACGTTTTAATAGACTTTCTATGAGATATCGTGAGTTTTCATTCTTTTTTTCTTTTTTTTTTTTCGTCGATCGAAAATTTGCTACCCGATAAAGGAATAATTAACTACGATCAACTTCATCGAGCAGGGTAAATGTTTAAAACAAACGGTCCGGTTTGGCTTTCTCTGGTTTCAGCCGACGAAAACCGTCGGGCCAGTTCAGTTTCAGGCGGCGCACCGTATATGCACGTAATTGCGCATCGTTTAAACGTAGATTAAAGGAACATGTTGACAGCCGTAACATTGCACGTCCGAGCATCATAATAAAAACCGGGTCAATCCGCAACGTTTTGGCGATGACACAATTTCGTACTCATCGCAAAGCACGTAAGTTACTTTGAAAATGTTAATGAGTCAGGACTAACCAAACCGTTAGTCCATATTATGATTACATAATTTGGGTCTTTGAAATGCTCAAGGAGAGGAGAGTTATTAACATCACTGGATGTCCTCTTCAAATTTCTGAACGTGAAATTTGGAGAGCGGAATATATGCTTATCTAGAAATTTAGAAGAAAAGTCACAGTTATAATTATGTATTTCCATCCCGATTGGTTAAAATATAAGATAAGATAAGAATTTTACGAAACAGATCTCCCAAAAATCATCGAAAATAATTCGAGCTCGCGATATTTAGCATATATTATATGTATCGTTCATCACGTTTACGTACTTTATCTCTTCGTTAGCAGATCATATCTGCCTAAATATAGTTTGCATTTTTCCTTTGGTAGAACACCTGAGCGTTTCTTCATTCATTTGCGATGTGCTTTACAACGATTCTTTAATAGGTTCTTTTTATACTGGCGCAGAGAAAATGGAGGAATGTGGCTTGAAGAAGACAGTAAGTGGTGGAGTAGTGGAAGGTCGAATTTAATTAGAGTATTCCATTTTCTGTGGTAATTTGTAAGAAATAGGCGAACGTTTCATTATTTTAATTCGTTCAGAGCTTTCTCTAAATTTGTACCTATCGTAAAGGAAAAAATTTCCTGTGGTTCGTTGCAATACGCCCACTCGACTTCTGTTTGATTTATAATGCTTAGGCACTTGATTCCAATTTAAAAAATTGAGTAAAAATATAGAGAAAGGATAGTATGACGAATATCTCACGATATGAAACTTGTTAACTCGCTAAAACATTTAATTTCTGTTTCGAAGCATCGAGAACGATAAGATAATTTTGAAAAATTATCAGCACTCATACTTTCCGCAGGCATTGTGCTGTCAACAATACGCTATATACGAAATCTTACAACGCTGACCTATCTGCTTTCATCTTACGTAAAGTAAGAAACGTATAGCCAAGACGCATTCCATTTACCGCTTTGTATGTCACATCTTATAACGAGCTACTCAAAGGTAGGGAAGAACGGTACCGGTGGAATGCGCAACAGAAGCATACAATAGCCTGTAAGCTTCGATACTTCTCCCTTGTCAATTTGCATATCGACGCAGATACCGCATGTCGTCAATTCTTCGACCAGGATCATCCTTTATTCCTTGTTTTCGCTATTGCTTTTTATCGCCGATCAAAGTTTTCACACTGGGTGTTTCGATTAGAACGAACACATTTAATACAAGACGTCGTAAAATGTTATATTTCATCGAGTTAGTGACAAAAGGAACGATCCATGATGTATATTTATTCTCTCCTAGATCGTAAAGCGAAGAACAGGCCAAACGACATAATGTTTACGAGGACGAAGAGTTTAATTGATATCGACTCATAAATTTCATAGGTTTTCATATCCTGTCGAGATATATCTTTCCGTGTCGCAAAACCCGGAGGAGCTTTCATATCACACGCGTGCACCATCAAAATTTCATTTTTCTTTTGCATTTTTTCGCCGATTGCTTCTCCAGCTGTGGTCCGGAGAGATTGTTCGATTTAGGATTTAGATTCGATTCAGGCCAATGGAGATCTCGCACGAACAGTCCGGATTTATTCGAGAATATCTTGTGCAAAGCGCGTTGAAAATCCACGGATCGGGCGACTATTGGATACTTCGAATTCGAGTATCGGGATTCGACGATTCCTATCGTTTTCCAAGCTCCAAAGGAGCATGCTTTCTTGGAAATATTCTGACTGTTCGCGCGCTCAATGCGACTACTTGGCCGCGAGTTTCGAGTCCGAGTTGCTTCATGTTTCACGCGCTCTCTCCCCCAAAATCGAATCCTTCCGTTTGATCGCTTCCACCTTTGAAATGAAAATTCTTTCGTTCTCACTACGTGCAGGCCTCAACCTATATATTACTTTTCTCTATTTTTCGACGAAAACAACTTATCATCCAGCTCGTATTTCCTATCGATTATTAATTTCTCTTTAACGACTGCTCCATTCTTTCAGAGCTGTCGATTAAACTCGGACGCTAACAGAAAATATTCGACGAGAGTATTCATTAATATTTCACCGAATAGCAAATAAAATTAGCTCTAGAATTTAATTCGATTGACTGGGCAAATAGCAAGGTGCTACCGCGGTGTTCGGAGCACGTTACGAATTATTTTATAGCGATACACGCGGCCACGTCCCATTTACCATGCCTCGCTATTTGAATACCGTGTATTCTAATTAACCGCACCGTACTCCTGCATTTGTACGGATAATTAGTTTACTCAATGTCATTAATATCCGTAACGAGACGATAACTTCTCGAATACCCTGACTTACTATAGCTTCGTTTGTATTGTCGAACTTCGATGAACAACATCCTTCAAGATGAGTGATAGATTATGATAGCTGCGAGATAGTTCTTGCAACGTTATCCATCGTGTAAATGCACATCTGTCCGTTACTACGACTCTGTATATATTAAGCAAACGAGTCGCTATTTAAATCAGTTTCGTTATTCACGGTATTGCTCGCGGCCTACCCAAAAGACGTTTCGAGGTAACTTCGTATGGTAACTCTATTCATTGTCCTAACTTTCTTCCCAAACTTCTCCGACGTTCGTGCATGCGTCTCGGTTCTCGTGGGCGTAGGAAACGCTGGGGTGGAATGCGGCTGAAAAATTTGCGATTGTCGAGAAACGTATTGCGAGGGGTAGCCGGCGGATTAGCGAGGAATATGCAAGAGGCCCTGGGAAATTAAGGGGACAGAGATTTCGCGTTTCGCATAATGAAGGCTTTACCGTGGAACAATAAGATTCGCAAAAGTGGAAATTAAATTATATTTAGGTGTCCTTTATGGCAGACGCTCAGAAGATAGACAGGAATCTAATCGACCGAATTCTTAATCCTGTTTTCATTTTATACAGTCGAAAGAAAGAAAAAAAAAAAAAGAAAAAAAGAAAAAGTGGTGGGGAAAGTGATAAAAGATGAATCCTTACGATTGCAATATTTTCTTCTGATTTTTAGAACTTACATTGTTCACTTTGATCGATCGATTCGGATATACGTACTTCAAAGATAAATATACCTTCGCGTATAACACGTCTGTTGTTGATCGAGGATGAGATATAAAAGACAAGATTAAGGTGGCGATATTATTTATCTTGACGACACTTATCTTTAGTTATTTATATATGACGGTCCGGTCGCGGGTGTTGCAAAGAGATCCCGATAAATTTAAGACAGGCAGGCTCGTTTATCGAATATTCGTCGTAAATAGAGTATTTTCGAAGAGAAAGCCGCGGGAACGAAGACAAAATCGATATAACCATAAAGATACCGATCATCATAACGATTCGCCATTTATCGCCGAGTTTTAATGAAATTTAAGAGCGTTTCAAGTTGGTTGTTTGTGATTTACGCGTAGCACGCTGACAAAGCACAGAAAACGAAGTCAATTTCGTAAATTAAACCTCGCTCTCTCGTATCTGACAGTCTACAATAAAATTTCGGGGAACGCGTATAAAACTTGCGTTATCTTCGCGGGTAACGATGCGCACCAGCGTAATAAGTTTGTCAGAATGTACATAACGATATTTTATTTCGTCATAGAATAGCTAACACGATCACTCGTTGCTAGTAAAAAACGGCCGACGTCTTTTTATTATTGAGCAAATAGAGGTCTGGTCGATAAACCGTTCACTTTATCAAAATGGTATTGACCTGACCAGGTAAACACTGTGGCAATACCCATAGGCAACGCATATCGCGCTGTAATACATACGTGTTACATCCTACATTTCCTAATTCTAATCTACGTTGAATCAAATGTCACACCTAAGCCATCGGGGTGTGTTTTCCCATCGGCGATGTCGTGACGGGTATAACACTGGTTCATTCGTAAATGTCATTCATTATGCCATTACGTGGTACATGTCACGAGTATTAGTGGGAAAACACGAGATATATCGAAGGCAATTAACACGAAGGACATCGCGATAAGGCGATAGCCAGCGGCATTTAAGACACGACATGCATCGATCTGGTTTAGCAGATAACGAGGACGAGTTTCCTAATCGAGATTTTGACACGATGCATCGCGATGCTTTCTATTGCCATGTCGCGAAGAAGAACCAACAGCAACGACGATGATCAATTGAATTTTTCGACAATGCTGATGCGCTGGAGGGGATCGAAGCTTTTTTATTCTTTTCTAAACTATCCAGTAGCGAGAAATTAAATCGCGCCATCGATTTCCGTTGCGTTCCAATCGCGTTCAGCGAATATTTCCCAACCGACGGTATACGTAACCTAACCTAAACCTCTTTTTTTCCTTCTCCCATTCACTGTTCGATCCCAATCGGCGTGCCACGTTTCATCTGCATATCCATCGATTGAATATGCAAATGTTTCGTGTATCGTGAAACACCACTTACGCCGCGCCGCTGCGACCCTACGGTCTTTTGACTGTTCTACTCGCAGAAATACAGTGCCGCTTCTATCGGCGAAGAATGATAATGTGGCTTTATTTCGGACAACGGCGAGAAAATAACGGGGCCATTGCTATTGCTAGAATGGCGAAACATCGACCATTATACTCGGAAAATTCTTGGCCGAGGCATAGTCGTAAAAGAACAGTGGGAAATAGAGGGAAGCACGCGTTTGGTTTGCCGAAAGTATGAATATCGAATAGGTAAATCTGCCGAAGGCTTCTGCCAGTGGCACGGTCGTAGCGGAATGTCTGAATTTTATGTAACGTACGATATCATTTCGAGAAACAGAAGTATAGGATTAAACGTGGATTTTTTTTCATAAAGATACAGATACAGTACCTATTTTTAACAACGCGTAACGTAATCACAAATGTTACAGATAAAAGAATCTTTAATGATTTTATACTTTATAATTATTATACGTGTGTCTGATAAAACAACACGATGATCGATTTACGTGTACGAGTTAATGCATCGATAAAATCGAAATACATAATCATCGAAGATTACGGAATTACATATGCTATTGATTTGGTAACAATTAATTGCGTATCAGATAACGAAGATTTCTTTATCTTGATACGAGAACTAGCGATATTATTTCGAATGGTAACATGTAAAATCGACGGATATATTATTTTAAAAAGAAAAGGTGTATATTTTTCAAAGAAGTTTTTTTATTGAGTGATTTAAATTTATAGCTTTCTAAATCTATAAACGCTGATTCTAAATTTTGATAAAATTCGTACAGTCGTCGTAAATCCTAAAATTTCTAAATATTTACAGACGTTACGTCAGAACAAGTGCGTATCAACGTCTTGAGAATTTCTAGGCCGTTCGTGAACCGTAAATTCCTGCTCGAGTTCCCATTCGAGGACGAACTTCAGCCGGCAATTAAAAATCCCCTTGGTAATCGTAGCACTTTTAAACAATTAACGAGCGAGCAACTGCGTCCGCTGTAATTAACCGATAAGCAACCCGTCCGTTCCTTTTCAGTCTCACGTCGCATTGCATTGTTTCCATTTTCGCGAGCTCCTTCAGAACAATTCGACGGGGCTAACGAATTTTTTTCACCATAGAGCGAAACACAAGCACCCGTAACGCGAAGCGACATTTTCAAATTTTATTTTGCCTCCTCTCTTTTTTCTATTCCATACGGCGAACGCGAAGAGAAAACAAACGCGAAACTCTCGTTTCTCTTTAAAACGTCTCATAAAACGTTCCGATATTAACCCGAGTCTGTCCAAAGCTTTGTCAGTTACTCACGTCGCTAGCCTATTCTCTATTTGTTCTAATTTGCATACTCAAGTTTCACAAGATGGCTGATATGAAATTTTAAATTTCATCGCTGCGCAAAGCGCACTCTGTCAATTCGTTATACTCATTTTTTAGTGTCCACACCTACGTTATACACGTATATATATATATATATATATATATATATATATATATATATATATATATTTCGCCGTTGAGTGAAATTTACGATGGCTAGAAATTCCAAGACGCTGTCAGAATGTCTCTGTGCACCGAAGTAGATGCGTTTCTCGCTTCCCGGGCTCGATGCGTTGCTTTCTTCTTCCTCGTTAATTCTAACGAATTTGAAACGAGATACGAACGATTTTAAGATAGATGGAGTACCGGCGGTAGCATTAAATGAGAAAACTTAAGCGTTCCTGCGGTGTTCGTCGTATTACGAAACCGTTGCTGCGACTGTATGCACTAGCCACACTTTGGCCCGCTCTTTTCTTCGCCCGTTTGCTTTGTGCACGTTGATCCAACCATGCTGGAAGTTCCCGGTAAGACGTAGCCGTGCGTTAGGAGGCTTTTCGAAAAGCTTCAAGCACGTTACGGTTGGAAACACATACCTACTTTTCGCCGGGTGAAAGTCCCTGGAGAGAAAATATCGCGCTACACCTACTACAGGAATATAAAACTCGGCCGTTACTCCCATCCGGAACCAAATGGGTGAAACGATGCTAAATTCTTCTCAAGAATATCATCGTACTTGTCACGTAGGCTCGTGTTTCCACTTAGACCGTGATTCGAAGGATTCGCGAAAAATGTTCAAACCCCTCGCGGATAGAGCATTCATTGGCAGCCTGGAAACCCGATCATATATTCCTGTCTCAATTCGTGTCTAAGGTTCACGAGATACCTGAATGCGAAGATTAACGGGTTTTTCGATCACACTAAATGGTACGAGGAATTTAATGGACGAGGCAATGAACGCGTGTCATTGATCTGTCGCGAATAATCACGCCATTGTATCGGGAGAACAAGGACGTGAATTAGTCGTATTTCACAGGCGTTTCGTCGATCAATTTTAGTCTAGATGCTTTATTGTTATGGCTCGTAGCACAGTTACTATTCTCGCGAACATAATTCTTTAATACTCTCCTATAAATAAAAATTTAGTTGCAGGGAAATAAAAACAAAACGTGTCTGTAGCAAGGTGAATAAGAAACAGGAATAGTTTCAGAAATTTTAGTACAAGTTCATGGAACGGCATCTTGTTAAAAATTAATGTTTCATCAAAAGGTGTGCTAATAGAAGAGGCGAGGAAAAGGCACGCGGTATTATTGAACGATGAATAGACCGTGTGTTTTCTTTCGATCGACCTCTTTCTCTTTATTCTTATCCTAACCGTACTTCTTCTCTTCGAAGAATGTGTCGTCGAAAGATAAATTTTCATCCCGCGTGAAAGAAAATCGCGATGGCTGTTCTCTCGACCCTTAGCGAGAGCGTAAAATGTTGTCGTTCGATCGATTACAACAGATATCGGTTTGTTACCGAGGAAAAGAATTATTTTTCTTCCTTTAACGGAGCCTAACCTACACAATGGCCTATATAATATAATATGAATCGTAAACTGTGTGTGTTCCATGGTTTTCCTCTGGCAATGAATTGAAAACGAAATCGCCGCTTAATAGCTAGCACAAACACGGGCAGCCGTGCCGTCGCGCGATCATTTCCTTTCTCATAAGCTGAATTATGGCGCAGAGCGACGCGTTTGCGTGAAATCGGTCGTAAACGGGCGGTCAGCCGCAGCGCTAACGAGTTCGCCCTCAACGCGTTTCTCTCCCTTTCCCAGCGTGTCGATTAATCGGTTAATTCTTGGTAATTCCGTACATTCCCAATTAGCACTCAGCGAGTACGAGTACGGTACGTGGTCGGCGATCAAATTCTGTGTACAATGTTTCTAGTTACGAGTTTCAGCTTGTAAAATCGTTCGGAACTCGCCAGTTGCTATGGTTCAGCTTCTGAGGACAGGTTGTAGCGCGTTTGGTTCGAGACTTCGTGGAAATTGCACGAGCGGAGGGTTGAAAATGAGAGAAAGGTCGTGAAGAAGGGCGACAAGAGCGCACGAGGGTGTTTTATACTTTAACCGCGTACCTCGTTCCTGATATACCGGGCTGTGTCTTATCTGGTTATCTTGAGAAATGCTCTTGAATATTAGAAAGATTTTCTGACTCGGCCGAGTGCCGGAGGAATCCTCGGGGAAACTGCTGGTCCCTCGTTGATTGAATAGTGTCGAGCAGGCGGTTGCTTACATGCTTACAAGGTACAAGCTTGTCGCAGCAGTTTACCCCATGTAAATTGAATCACTATACCGCTACAACGGGAAGGTAACTACATGTCTACAAATTGCACTAATCCGGAATGGAATCGGTGAAATTTGCCGTGTCGCAGTCAAACCCCCGAGACTCCAAACACCAGATGCGTACGTATAAGCAAATATCCTCGAAGTTAACGCTCAGTTGGCGCTAAGAACGTCGTATTTCACGTCAAGACATTTAACCTTCCTGTGTACTCGTACATTTCGCGAGATATTTTTTCGAAATATTATCTCTGTATAAATCTGGCAAGATGATTTCTCTTCTTCGTAATTGGCCATTTGTAACGTAAACATCGCAGTTTCTTCGTTATCGAACATCAATTATCGAGCTACGTACTTTCTTCCCTGGACGCTCCGATGGTATTTCATCCGAGGAAAAATTAAATGTTTAATAGCAACATAAAACGCTATCTCTTGTATGCAGGCCGTGCCACGTAATAGTCGCATGCAAATCGTCAGCCGCGCGTTCGAGTCAGTCGAAGTTTTCTCGTTTCTCGTTCAATCAAAATGCGAGACAGTGTGATCGAGTGCCAGGTCTTATCGCGCCTACGGCCTAACCCTCGTAAACTTTTCTCTTCCTCGGTCCATTCCTTTCCATCGACCTTGTGTCTCTGCTATACGTTTCTCGTTGTACGTTTCTCGTGTCGTTGCATCGTGCTTGTTTTCCCTACCCTGTAATTCTTCTCTCAGCGAAGATTACATTCGCTAGTTGCTTGTTCCTAGTGCTTACAGCACTGATTTACGTAGTGAACACATCCATTCTGTTTCTCCGCAACCGTTCCGACGAACTCTCGAAATTCGTTTCGCGCGTTTTACAAACGCGCTATACAAACACCCTTTGGCGTTAATTGGCACGATTTTCGAAAAGCGAACGATTAACGGCGGCATATAATTACAAGTCTGCCAGGAACGCGTTTCCATGACGTTTGTTTACTTCGATCCACACTCAAATTCAACGAAATTCTCATAATTTTGAACGAACGTTTCAGATCGCGCGATTTTCAGCGGAAGTCTCCGATCGCACGTTTTAATTAAAACGTCTTAACCCATAAAATTCCGCGAGACCTGAGCCGCGCTATAGCATCAGGCATTCCATTTTGCGACGTCCTCTCATCGGTATTCAAAGAAAGCGTTCTTTTAATCGCCACCAACATTCCACGATCCTGCGGCAAGATTCATGCATCGGCCATTGCGATCGTTAAGTTCCTTATACCCATTTAATTGTTCGTCGATCTGTTAAGTATTCGATGCTTCAACCGTTCGACCAGATGCTCGCTGCTAAGACGAGTTAATTAAGCGGCACGTTTATTACGAGACTTAATCGAGTTAGAACGGTCGCGTCGTCCAACCGATCTTCGTGCCCTCGGACGAATTTCGTGACTCTTTTAGCCCGAGCCAAGTCTCGATATGAAGAACTAGGCTGATATGACTGGCACAGCGATAATAACCACGGCTGCGAACAACGGTAACATAACGACGTTCTCTTCGCCGCTCTTCCACCTGTTCTTCCAGTTGACGAGTAATAAGCCGGTCAATTGGCGTAGTCGTTGCCGCTAATGAAGTTTCCCCTCGACGAGGAAATATCGAGAAACGAATTAAGAGCGTGCTCTGAGTTGAAAAGACTTTCAACGATGCAATGTGTATTACCAATTCATCGAGCGACTAAAAGAATACGAAATGTGAATCGATTGATGATTCGCTATGGATACACTCGGTAGAGCGAGACGGATAATCCGTGTGGCTACGGTAAAATTTCTTCGCGATTAACCGACACGACGTTAGAAACGATCGGTAATGATGCAATTTCTGGCTGAAAGTCCACCGGTCAAAATGTTACGTGTATCGTTCATCTCGCTGTTGTTTCATTAACCAACTGGATAATGGACCGTCTGGTTGTAGGGGATGGTCGTAATTGAATTATCTACATGATAGATTGCAACGGACAAAATCGTTCTTTTTCTGGTCCCCCGTCCATCTACTTTGTTCTCCAATTTCCTGGTTTCGTTGCGGTTTCTACGGTCGCGGAATGCGACTTTGTCTCCGGAAGAAATCGTGATTGGTTAGAGCGACGAACGCTTGTTAAGTAGTTTCGAAAGTGCAGGTTGCTCACGAATTATTTTTATACATTAGTGTCAGTTGTCCGTTTACGATCGCAGGAATTTTAATTATGCGGCTAATTAAAGACAACGTTCGATAACGGCTAATCGGAAAAACGAAGGGATAGTTAACGAGCGATTACGAAGGGGATTAAAACCGCTTTTATAATTACGTATCGAAGACGTTCCCCTTTATGTAGTGGTCAGCGAGGATGAGTAAAAAGGAAAAGTATTCGTTGGTAGATCTCGACCGGAATCTGAAATCTAATCCAGTGAAATAGGCTACGGTCACCTTACCCACGTTGGGTGGCACCGATAAAATGTAATTTAAATCCGAGGAAACGTCGAATCCGAGCACAAAAATGTCAGGACCGATCGGGAACGCGTGACGAGTTAACGAGAATCCGATTTTGCCACTGTCTTTTTACCGATGGCTATGCAGATGAAAATAAATGGATAGAAAAGAAAAGGGAACCTCGTTCCACGTTCTTTTGTTACTAAATTCGCGAAACTTTTCCTGTCGGTTGATTTTAAAATTCGAAAGTTCTGGCTGCAGGGTGGTCCGCGTAATTCTCGTTCTAGCCATCTATGTCAGTTGTGAGAAAGCTGCACGGAATTCAATAAATCGGATGTCTCTTCTTGTCCGCTCGGATCACCGTGGTTTTTCCGCCGAGTTATCGATCGCTCATGCGTTAAGAAAAATTTAATCCGTCTTTTTATCCCGAAAATCGCTGCAAGAAACTGTTTGCCTGCGAAAATTACGATTTTATGATCGGCCGTTTCTTTCCGAGTGAGAATACGAAATTTATAGTGGTCGCGATACGCGAGCTCGATCTCAGCGGAAGATTAGGGTCGATTCGCGCCCCGAGCGACGGCTCTCTCATTCCGCTCGCAAAAACGCAGCAATTTGGCGAGTCGTCTGATCCGAGGTTTATCGCTGTGACGTGTGTATGTTGTGTCGAACTGACAGGGAAAAAAGCCGCCGGCTCGAGCTTCTTTTATTGTCGCGGGAAATACCACGGAACCTGGCAGTTTCTAAACAGAGTTAAACGCGTCGTAACTTGCGTCCTGACGTTCGAAATGCTTTCAACCGTTGTGTGCTTTTTCTCTTCATAAATCAAGTCGACTTGCAGTAAGGACTCTGTGGCTGTTCTTACGGTTATTAAATCCACGTCTCAATTACTTTCATTAATAAAGTTCCGCGCGATAAAATTTCTTAATTTTGCAGATTAGAAATTAAAATTTCTAAGTTTAAAAATACCGGGACGGTATTATGTAGGAAAGAAGAATACAGGCAGCTTTCGATGAGATTATTTTAATCAGAAAAGAGAAGCGAACAATTTTATGCCAATTTAATAAACTAAATTGCCAGAGTTTAACGAGAGCGTTTCCCAATCGAAATCCAATCGATGTTTCTGTTACGAATCGCATCAATTACTGCCATCAATTACTCGGCTGTTGATATTGTCGACAATATATCTCGCACAGAGGAGGCTGAATGTCAAGCCGACCATCAAGGCGTTCAATCGATGTTCGTACCTACAACGAGACACGATTACCGTGAACAGCGCAAAAACACGTTCGTGGCTAGCTCCTAAACCACGCGACCGATAAACTTTGTACGCTGATACGCCTGCGGGACGTGTCTCCAAGTTTATAACCGCGAAACAGCGAATACCTGCCACTTCGTGATCGTTACCCGATTCCTGTATATTTTTCACTCCAGTTCCGTCCGAGTTCACTCAGTTCCTTTCTCGCAAACTGTCCGTTCACGTTATCTTTTTATTATTAAATTCCGGTAATACGCATCGGGCCAACGTGCAAAATCATCGATAGAATTGCGTGTTATAAGAACGAGCCAATAGATGTGTCTTTCTTCGATTAGAACACATAATTCCAATTTTCTTTTTCACGTAGCTTCGTCCAGATCCGTTCTATTGTGCCTTCTGTGTCGCGGTGAACTGTCTGTCCATCGTAACGCGCGTCGTGCCACCTGTGGCTAGCGAGCTAGCTCGATTCATCGACCATCAGAGAACGTTAAATCGTTACCCACGAAATTCATCTGTCTTCTTTATTTGCCACGCTTTGTCTCGCGTGATTCCACTCTATATTCGCAAATAAAAACCGTGAAATCTCGACGTCTACCGTTTTTCTAAGCATTTTCTCTCTAAAAATTCCTGAAACTCTGGCGTATAAAAGATGAACAAGCGATCAGACGGTTGTTCTCACGAGTGTGTTTATTTAAAACGTTTGCAGACGAGACAGAACAGCGGGACGGTAGCGAACAGCGAGGGACAAGAAGGAACGACGAGCAGCTGTTCGCCGAGGACGTCGGCGGCTACGATAACGATGACGATGACGACCACACCGACAACGTCGACGTCGACGTCGACGATGACAGTCGCGTCAATGGCGATGCCATTTGTGCCCGTGGAATCAGAAGCATCGATATCGTCCAGCGCGACAGACCAACGGCAGCAATGTCGTTGGCAATGGCAACAGGCCCCACAGCCCCATTCGGCGACTTGCCCGATCACGGCCACGTCGTCCTCCACATATTTGTCGGCCTCGTCGTCCACGGAGGCCACCAAGCTGTCAACGAACGTTCTCTTTTCCTTGCCCGCGTCTCCAAAGAGATCAGCCCCTGAATCGTCCAGCAAGACGCTTACTATATCGAAATCTCAAATGAAAGGTGAGTTAATTTAACGATTATCAAATGGTCGTAGCAATCAGTTTTGAGACATCGTTTGCACAAATGGACTATGTCTTTTTTTAACGAGAGAGTATTGATTTGCATATTCCAATAATCTGCAGTAAGCTGTCAATTTGAGGAAGACGATTTAACTGGTGACTGGGACTCCTAATTTTTTTGATATAATAATTTTTCAATTTGTGGATCTTCCTCCGTTTAATTTGTCTCATCGTTTTTTGGTTGAAAGTAAATTATATGGTATTTCCACTTGCGAGGACTAAAATCGATCTAAGTGGAGTTAATTTTTAATTCTGTAATTATAGAAATTTCGGATTTAAGAAATGACCAGATTAATCGTAGAAAGGCGAAGGAATTCACAACAAGGTAAAAAGTTATCGGAATTAATATTTTGTCCTCGCATAGATCTTATGTAAACAACAAATTACTCAGCTTGTATTAGAATTAGCCCACTTTTGCTCTCGATGCTTCATTTGCAGTCGAATCCGATATAGGTTTTTCAAAGATAAGAGAGAATTGGTGGGTAGAAAGTGGAGTGGTATTCGTTTGTAGCCGAATCTGGTACCTATAGGTTGTTTGAAGGCAGAAGAGGACTGATGGGCAAAAAGTAGAGTGGTATTCGATCTATTTTTACGATCTTTAAAAGACAGATAATCTTAAATTCGTAGCTGAGAACTCGAAGAGTTATGTTGGTGTCACATTCTATCCATATTAATGGCTCCAAACAAATATAACAGAGATTTTCTTTCTGTTTGAATTTCAAGGATTAAATACGATATCGCGCTGGAAAGCTTAATATGAATTTAATCTGACGTATCCTAACAATGTATAACTCTGCTCTTGTGTTATAATTTGGAAGGTGTTGTGGCGATGAAATGAATGTACCTGTGGGATATTATTCGTAGGATTACTTTTGAGAATATTTAATCGGAGATGAAATAAACATAAATCATGATCCAGGAATATATTTAAACCGTGTAACGAAATTTATTACTTTAATAACCGAGCTGGAAGTATCCGAGTGAATTCATGAAAACATAAAACGACTCTCGCTTTAAACGCATCCATGACTTTTCAGTCATTTTCCATGACATGAAAGAAAATGTTCATATATTGCATCTGTAATTAGTTCTGTTATGTGATAGAAATACAGAGCCGAATTTCATACGAAAATTTATTTTATTGTTTGTGAATTAAGTTTTAGATATTGTGGTGCCTTTTGTTTCATTAGCTTATTATCAAATTAATTAAAATTAATTATGATACCTTTATAATTCCGAACGAAGACACGATAATTAAAATTTCCAATATCATATCTCTTTTACAGTCATTAATTCCAGCGAATCGTTGAGCAAAAGAAATTCCACGAATTGTTTTTGTTACACGGCTTATCTTTCCACGCAAATTGGAAACAACCAAACCGTTTTGTATTTTATTTATGGTATTGAGCCATCGTTACGAGCCACTACTTCGTTAGCGTTGTCAAAACAGAAGAGAAATTCGCAAATACATAGCTACAAGATGGTGCAATCAACAGCTTTTTCGTCATTGCATTGGTATACTGCTGTATACGGACGTGAAATGGTCCGTGTGACGTCCTTCATTGTCTGACCGTCAAGGCCCAAGCACCGTTAGACAGACCCACAATAAACCTAAGGCCCTATTAACACCGAATCTCATTAGCTTGCAGGAACCTTTAATCCTGCAAGTATTTTCGGTTTATACCTGATACTTAAAATCCTTAGATTTATTGCACGTTCTTACAAATTACGGAGAAAGCGGATATTTTTCTAACAGAAAAGCAGATTTTTCCCATAAACAAGGTCGCCCATGAGTCACGTCGGTAAGAGGCTTCTTCCTCTTATCTTCATTTCTAACGTTGGTCATAACTAATCGTCATCGCGGATCGTTACCCTCACTTTTCTGACGAAAAGTGTGAGCAACAAATTCACGTTCTTCGTTCAAAGGGCACACCCTTACCGAGCTTTCCTCCGTGATTACATAGGAACGAATTTCACTTCTTCTACGGCATCAGGAGGGTCAACTCAACTTCTTGTACTTGCGCTCTAGGCTTGTTCCACAGTAATATTCAAGTAACAGTTAAAGCTGGTCAGTTAGTCTACATCGACTCGAGTCGAAGGACAGTGCAAGGAACAGCAAGCGTCGGGAGTCAAGCAGAATCTACAAGTCGAAGACAGTCAATCGACAGAAGATATATCATCACCGTCGTCGACACGAAAGGAGTCTCAGGTTGTACTCGTTTGCAATTGCTATTTCACCTACTCAATCTTGTATTACATTGAAGTTGTTGGATCATTCAGGTATATAATAACCTGTTAATAGCAGCGTTATATTCAATCAACCACCCCTATTATCTCACAAGAAATAAGGGATCGAACGATTCGTGGCGCCGATTAGTCAAATCGTAACGGGAATTTATGACTCCCGTTGGCGCGCTTCTTCGAGATCGCGTCTCCCCGCGAACGTCCGAAAGTTCATGGTTCTCCAAAGACTGTTCTTCTGCCTGTTGTTCATCTGACTGTTGTTCATCCTCGTATTGTTCCTCCAGTTTTTTCCTCCTCTTGTTCGTCGACCTCCTTCGTCCCTCCTTCGCGTTGATAAAAAGTATAGATAGGTATTTCCCTATCTACGTTACCCCCGTAACTGATGCTTCTTGTCCCATTCTCTTTCCACATTCTGCTGGCATTCGTGATTGGTAGAATCGTATCTTCTTGCTCTCCCATCACCATCGTACTCTCTTCCACGCATTGGTTGTTCAATGAATGTGCAATGAACCTAAGGACTGTTTTAAGTACCAGGTATAAACCGAAAATACTTGCAGGATTAAAGGTTCCTGCAAGATAGGGCCTTAGGTTTATCGAGGGTCTGTCTAATGGTGCTTGGGCCTTGACGGTCTGACAATGAAGGACGTCGCACGGAGCATTTCACGCGACGTAACAACTGCAATGTTTTTGCGGCAGTTGCTTTTTTTGACATTTGCGTCACGCGCAATCAGAAGTATAGTTCTTCGTGACGTATATTCGTTTAGAATCCGAACTGTCGCCACGATTTTAACCGTTTTTGTTTTTGACAGGAAATATCACCGATACTTAAGCTCGACTCTTTTCAGTATTTTTCCCGTGTTTTCTATATGTAGACCGTTAATTATAAAAACGTAAAGAATGTCAGCGCAACGTTCAATTACATAAATCTTTCGTAAAAGATCTATATCGAAATAAATATTAATTTCAAACGAATAACAAAATTGGCAAAAGATTCGATATAAGATTCTTATACCGTACGATACACAGCTACAAATTAATGATTAGACCTTCGACAAATTTCAAATGCTTTTTTCCAACTGCAAAATCCTCTTATAAAGACAGGATTAAAACGTTGGTCGACGGTTCGTCCAGTGGCAAGATAACGCGACGTTAAAAGCAAAAGGATGTCGCAAACAGAATTTTTGGATCAAAGAAATCTCGTCTACGTCGCTTATTAGAGAAACGGAACGCAGAAATATGCCGGTCCCTTTACAGCAAAGCGACACGTGTGTCAATGCTGACTTAAGCTTCTTCGTAACTTCCGGTTCGTCTGATATTTTTAAAGAGATCCTTTATACCAAAACATTTTATGCGTGCGATTCTCAGTTAATGATGCCTAGCTATTCGTTCGAAGATCAGGTTACTTTCTATAGAATACCATTCGCATGTTTCGCGCAAATCCTCCTCATACGATGTACGGTCGTTGCCGAGAGAAATTACTCGCGTTACTTCTTTCGAGAGACGAATGTCGAAAGTTTACTCTCAGTTCAAGACCCATCGAAACGAAGAGATAGCTGCAGTACGTAGAAACTAATGGTTTAATCTTCTAAACTTAACTGCGTCCTTATTTATATCGTCAATTCGACGAATGTTGAAAAACAACTTCGAAAGGACTATCGCGCTAAATATATCGCAATTCGGAAAGAACCATACTTTGTTCCTTAAAGGCTTACTTCACCTCTGCCTTTTAGTGACTACTTAAATGAACGTTATCTATTTCCTGTTGTAACATTGTATTAGATATAAAAATGTTTGATATCGTATCGTATCGTTGATTCGCCAAAAGAGTAATGCGTCTAAAGAAATATCAATTTTCGGATATGAACAAAAGTTAATTCTAAACCGAGGTGTATAATATTTTATTAGAAATTCTAAAAATTCAAAGGCTATTATCTAAAAATGACAGAGAGAAGGAAATCTATCTTTATCGATAAATGGACGCGATATTAATAATTACGAACTACAAACTTGTTGCAGACGTGTCGATATTATAAGGCGAGGGGTTAATTCTCTTGGATATTGTCGAATTATCTCAGCATCGTTTCCCTGTCGTTCGCACAGGGTAAAAGAGAACTACGACAAAAAAAAAAAAAAAAAAAAAAGAAGAAAGTAAAAGATCGGAAAATCACAAATCCGTAACCGGGTTAGGCAGAATCTATTTGTCGACGTTCCTTCCTGCGCGGTTTTTCTTCGTCGTTACCCATTAGCGCGAAATCGCGGGTATCCTCCGGCTTCACTCTCACTCGTTCTCTCTATCTCGGTCTACCGCTAGTTGCAGCACAATAGCGCGTGGATACGCCGGTGGAGAATGTGCTTATAGGAAAACCATAGCCGCCGGTACGAACAAAATCAATGGGCCGTGAAACGAGGCTATTAAACGGTCGAGTCAAGCACCGACGATCCAAGTCCGACCAAGCTTGTCCCTTCTCATCGTGCTCGCCACTGGCATCAAACATCGCGGAATGTTATCGACCGAACTGTTTAATCAGCTCGAACGTCCGATCTTTCTAACCCTACGTAACGAAGAAAGAAAAAAAAAGAAAGAGTCGATAGACGGTTGCGGATTTTACGATTTTTTCGACTCGTCTTCGCGATTTCCGAGTCCGATTATAATCCAAGTTCGTTCGTTGTGCTACTGTCAGTGTAATTAGCTTCGGGGCTACTAGCGTCTTAATCGCTTTTCATTATTTCCTTTGTTGTATATATTGCTCGATCGAAAGATAGTGTTTCAGAATAACAGATATTTTAATTCGATATAATAGTTCGAGATTTGGAGGGGTCGCCTGGTAATTACCGCTACGGTATGACCTCCAGACGCGAGCCTCGGGCAGGACGACCGTCAAGGGTACCGTAATGCGGACCCATCATAAACAGTAGACCTATTGTACAGTCCAGGTACTTTAGGACCTATCATAAAATACCTATATTTTATGCGACATCTCAGGAAGACGGGACACGCGGGTTTCCCAAGGTAACCCGCGCGAACCGTCACTAAGGCAGCCAGCCCATTCAGAAATACACGGCTTTACCCAAGGACCAAGTAGGAACAGACCTGGGACACCCCCACGACGAACCTTCCGCTACAACAGCAACAGCCCCAAGACTCACTCTTGCAGCAGTATTCGACGAGTCAAGACGTATCAGTATCTTTAATAGTATCTTTAACAGTATATTCCGTAACTGGTTGTTAGTTTGTGTTAGTTCCGTAACGGATTGTTAGTGCAACAAATATTGCACTCTGCGAGAAAAAGGTATTAAAATACGGTCGTTGAATCGGAGCTAATTAAAGAATCGCCACGTGATTGTGTTGAGGGATTACGCATTAAGACCGGAAGGAAACTCCGCTTTGTGCCGCTATGCAGCACGTTTCTTGAACGCGTTTTGCCACTTGCCAGTTGTCCCCTTAAATTTTTCCTTTCTACGATGCAACTTTTTTCAATATTATTCATCGAGAAAAGAAGAAAGTTGGAACGAAGCTGTGCGTGTTTTATTAATCGCATTGAATTTCGCTGTTGTAGAGTTCAGGGAAGCTTTCAGACTATTCGACAAGGACGGTGACGGAAGCATCACCAAGGAGGAACTCGGCAGAGTGATGCGTTCGCTAGGACAGTTCGCGAGGGCTGAAGAACTACGCACGATGCTACAGGAAATTGATATTGACGGTAAGCGCACAGACATCGAAACCCATATATCTACGAAAAAAAAAACTTTCCTATTTTGAAACTAAGAAACGTCACGCTATTCCATTAATTCGGCTATGGAAACAAGGCAATGTAAACGTGACGTGCGACAAAATAGACAAATGTGCCGAGAACCACGGTGGAACGTGGCGTTAATCGAAAACTTCCCATTAATATTCAACGATACTGTGAAAACGAAAGCGCATGGCGATCGGGTCGAGCACAGAGGTTCGTTAAAATTCGTAACGGTGTTTCCAATCATCTGGCTAAATTCATTAGCAACACGTTCGAGTGGAGCGCAACACCAGTCCCTTGCACCACTCCCACACGTAAATCGTTCCGCTGTTGTTACGATCCTGTGGTTATAGTTTACGAACGTGAAACAAATAGGGATAGCCAGGTGGATTCGTGGATGAAGGTGATAACCGAACCACCGGCGAATGTCGCAAGTTTCGTTCGTTGGTGTAACCACGTTGGCCCACTTACAACCTTTCTGCCTAACGGCATCGCCTTAATTGCGGGTAATTTTCCAGAAGTGTTCTCTCGTCCAACAATGGGGAGAATGTTCGTGAGTGGAGCCTCTTTATTAAGCTAAATCCATTTCTCTCTCCCCGAGAACCCCTTCCCATCGTTACACACTTTTACCCCTTTTCGTCCGTCTATATCGCCACAAAAGCGGCAGACGGTCGTTTCGTTTGCTCGTTCTTATTTCGAAGCACGTGGCTTGAAATTCTTGACGGCATATCCGATCCAACCTTCCTATCGTTCCGATGTCTAATCAGGAAATTCGTTGAAACTTAAGGACCAAATCGGTGGCCGTATCGCGGCCGAAATCTTGTCAGCCTCCTCGATACTTCTTTACCCTTTTAAAAGAGACGGGATGGTGGAAGATATCTCGGACGGATAAGACGCAAATTTTCGGTGAAAATTAAACCGCGCTCGTTGTTGTTTATGTCGATTGCTTCGTTAAGTGAACCGAGGCGAGGTTGGAGCAATGGAAGTAGATATTGGTTTCCGCGCCAAGGAGCGATGCTCTCGAGTTCGCCGTACTTTTTTGCCACAATACACAGGGTTCATATAAGAGTATCGGGACCTGTTGCTGATTCCTCCATCGCCAAAAGGAAAATTTCTTTTATCGCAATGCAATTGATTCTTCGCTTTACGATCGTGCTTTGTCACGGTACTAAAAAGCACAAATTTCACACTGAAACTGGCACAGTGATCGAACCGATCAACTCGTTGATCGGTTCGTAGAAATTTTATAGATTTACGATGATGTATGATTTTTGGAAAGTTTGCTTTTGTATAAATGTACGTTATTTCATCCCTTTCTCTTTAGCTTCTTCGGTAGAAATATAGGCGCTTCTTTGTACTTTAGTCGTTGTTAATTTCGATGTTGTAAACTTCTGATCTGAATGGTACATTGAAATTCCAAGCAATGTAGCAATGGCCACAATCTCGCGCGAGAAACCTTTATTCAAATGGAATCTGTGTTTCGCGGAATTACTTGTACGTCTAAACAAACAACGACGGCTCATTTCCCATGACGAATCCGAAAGCTGTCGTCGTCAATTGCGAGTCGTGTTTATGGCGCGTAAAATTTTCTCTCTCTATGTAACGTCTATCGTCGCTCGATAGGTAGTTTGTTATACGTCGACGAACGGCTTGTTCGTGAAAGATTTTATCTCGTTGACAGGGTTTTTATTAAACTATACGACCCGTTGGAAACAACGTAACGCGAGCGAACTCCTATAATTTACAGCGTTATGAATATCAAAAATCATTTAACTTCTCAACACTGATAACCAGATTTCATAATATCCAGATCACATAGATACACGTTATTTGTCTTTAAATATCTTCATTCCTGTTCGAAATCTTAGTCGTCGACACAAGTCCATGCTTTGCTTCTTTAGTTTCTATTTGCAGTCGTTGCAACACGTTCTTTACTTCGTTTTCTTATCGTTTGCTTACTTGTCGCAGACTTACTTAATAGTTTGCGACTTTTTAACAGTTTCCTTCTGTCAGCTTCAGCGCGACTCGTGATTACAAGTCGGTCTACTTTAACCGTTGTAGCTTCTTCAAAGAATGTATTTAAAAGATTAATTGGACCGGTTTTGCAGTTTACAAATAATAATAAAGATACTCGTATTATCTTTATTTCTCTTTCGTTACTTGAACGTGTTTTTATTGTTTCTTTCATCAATCTTTGTTTCATCTTCCTCGTTAATATTCCACAGCTCACGGACGTTCCCTCTAAGTTCATGTAATTCTCGCGTCGAATATCGTAACGGGAGCGAAGAACTCCGTTCGTGAACGTCATCCTCGCCGAATCAACGCCTGGTTTTCCTGGCTTCACACGGAACCTCGGTAGGATCGCTTCGAATTTCGATACTAGAACCTCGTGGCATGTACGAGTAATTAGAAATACGGATCTGCTGGCGGCCCGCGATACGAGACCATTGCGCGCGTCTACGTCTAATCGGACTCGTTTCATCGTGGATGCATCTCATCTCGATGAATACGTTCGCCTGTGTGCATCGTATAGCATTGAATAAAGAGAAAACAGAGAAAAAATGGAAGAGAGCGGAAAAATATTCCTATGCGCACAGATACATCGGCGACGGGACAAAACGGAAAGAAAAGCCGAGAGAAAAAATATCGCAAGATACTCCGACGATAGGACGCTCATGCAATCGCTCTGATGCGACATCCATCGCGCCATTGAATGCACCCACTCCTCTACGAACACGAGGAATCGTTCTTTCCGACTTAGTCGGGCCAACCAGACCATTCGTATGGATGGTTCGCGCCATATCGAATGTCAATCGTCACGTTGTGGTACTTCATGTTGCGTGGTCGCAAGTTGCAGTTTAGTTGCTGTACAAACGGGTAACAGGATGATTCTATGCTGCTGACTAAACGATTATAGCTTCCACGATTTAACAGTATTTTCTATATATATGTAATATCAAAAAAAGGGGTTATACGCTTGGTTTATTATATATTTAGGTTCGAGTTGTCTCGAGATAGTATAAGTTGTAAATTTAAGGTATAAACTAAGAATCGTAAGAGTGCTGGGGAAGAGAGAAAGAGAGAGGGAGAGAGTGTGTAAGAGTGTATGCCTTGGTGACGTCAAAGCTAAATGAGTAAAGGAGTGGGAGAAGGGTGCAAGGGTTGAGGATCAGCATTTTTTGACCTGGGAAGCCAGAAGTTGTGAGTCGAGTGTTACAACAAGAAGAATAGAGTAAGAAGATATTGTAGTCAGTTTTTGCATTGGGTATTGCTTGTTAAAATAAAACTAAACTAAATTTCACTTCAAATAGAACGTCCCTTCTTGTCCTTGCTCTGGGCTATTTAGATACTACATATAAAACTTAATAAATGCACTCTTTATATGTTTAAGGATTCTCAATTAAGATGCTATTTAGCTACAAGGATCATGTAAATGGGCAACTAAATACCATTACCAGTAGATATTTCTTTTTTTTTAAAGAGACAGTGTTTACTGTAAATTTTATTTTTATTTTTTATTAGGTTTTTTAGTTTTATTAGGTTGTCCGAAAAGTTTCTTTCGTTTTATGAGAAAATAATAAACGTACAACGTTTTCTGTTTTATATTATTTCGTCGAATTACGTACGATCGATTTTGTTCTGTCGAGATAAACACCGTGGCATTTCACAGACTTGATTGCACGTTTGTATGAAGGTGCACTGTTGTAAAAAAACACGTTTGCGAAAGAAAGATACTTTTCGGACAACCTAATACATCCCCATTTTCGTGTTTCTAATAGTCGGGTTGCATGCCACGCGTATATTCCATCGTTAAAACCATAATCCCTTCAAATCCTAAAGCGTTCCCGCTGCGAAATAGCAACAACGGCGCATCATCCGTGTGTACCTAGCCTTAATCGGGACAACTAGATTATTCGTATGAATGACTCGTGGAACGTCGAATGTCGATCGAATGGCACGTCGCATCGCGTCCTGATGTTTGGCTTTTCGTATGGAGGTTCCGACAGTCACTGCTACCTATAACTCGAAGACAGGTTTTTGCCGACTGGAACATTATTCATCGGCGAAACAGTTTTACCGCGAGAAAGTTGGAGAAACGGGGCGTAAATTGATTTTTGCAACCCAGTGGTGTTGTCGGTTATTGCACGGGCCTCTGACTTTCGCGGGATTCAGCGGATGTGAAAAATTGATTGAAGCCTCCACGGATTGTTCTATAAATCGTAGTTAGGGATAAAGTAATTGGACCGAGGGATTGAAAACAAAAGCTTCAGGTACCTTTGCTCCATTTAACATTTTGATTTATTCGTAGTCGTATTGTGCTTATTTCAACACGGTTTTGGTTGTTCGGTATCCACCTGAAAACTGTAGGTCCCTCGTGGTCAGCTCATCGTTACATGTTCGGAGTGTAAACATTGAGACATTAGTTAAAGTGCTTTGAAGTACTGCGGATAACAGAGGTTCTTGAGTCTTAGACTGTTAGAGCCTTGTACGGGAGTATGATTACGACAATGATTATCTCAAAAATAACAGCTTGTTAGTAGTACAATAGCAGCGCTAATGATCTTGGCAATCGACGCGACTTCAAATAATAATAAAAAACAATGCTTCAGATTCGGATTTTAGTTTATCTCTTAAATTTGATTTACGAGTTTGCTTATAGTTACCAAAGTTTTACGTGATACAGCATCCAAATATATCAGGTTTAGCTATTGTATTATTACGTTAAGCGCTGCGAATGTTTTTAAACAAATTCCGTGTTGTTCCAGTGGAAATTGATTGTTGAGAAATTAGTTTCTAATTGCAAGTATACTATTCGTCTGTAGCCTATTCTAGAACAGCGTGTGTGTAGAATGTTAGATCAGATGTTATTCGAAGTTCATTTTAAAAATAGGCTTTAGGTTGCGATCGATCCACTTCAACGAAGTGTTAATTAAAATTCGTGACGTCTGCCGTGTTTGCGGAACGAGACTTCACGTTAGCTTCGTGTTAGCCTCTCGTGCTTCATACATATTTTTACAAAAATGCAATTCAATCATACGCAATTAATATCGAGACACCAGCAATTCTTTCTTTTATGCACGAAATTAATTTTAATGCTCGAAACATTTTTTTATGAAAATTCCTCAAAGTTTAAAATACAATGAATACCACGTTTTATTAAAAACGTACAACAGTGTCCTGGAATTTTCTATGTCGATGTTGAACCACTAACCTTGCTCGCGCATTTAAATATCACTGCAACTTGTTATTTCATTAGCACTCGAAGTACGTGTCAGGAAATCAGTTACGATTAAAAGCGATTCGTTCGATAGCTTTTCGATCGATGAATCGCCACCTATACGTGTGTATACAATGTTTCAAATTCACCCTTACTTTTCTCCACGATATCTAAATCTGTTTGTGTAACTGCATATGCGAAAATGGCCAACATTCATCACCGTATTTGCCGACGTTCGAAATTTACGACAAAAAAAAAAAAAAAAAACGAGAAGATTAAAATGTTACATAAAATCGGAAACGCAACTACTACGATATAACGTGGCTTCCGCGAGACAGTTTCGTTTTCTGTAATACGAGTCTGGTTTTAAACCAAATCGTCGATAACGATTCGCCACTCTGATTTGCAAAACGATTGTAAATGGAACGGTGATTCCACGAGGTCCAGTAAACAACGAAGCCTTGCACGACTATTTCATGTACATATTCCATTTCAAACGGCTATTTGATACACAAACGAAAGAGGAGTGTTTCGTCACAGGGGTATATTAGGTTCCGTGATCCCCCTCTGTCCATCTTTGACTTCATTTTCCGGGGGAAAATGTTACGAGTGTATCGATACGACGTCTGACTCGACGGCCACTGCTATTTATTTCGCACGACACATGTCACGCTCGTTATTTGCTTTTTCGTGAACGAAAAATAAAAATATATTTTATGTATATCGATATAATCGTAAAATATCATTGTAAGAATGAGGTCGAAAAACATCTCCCCGGAATCTTGATTTCACGAGTACGCCTCTATTTATAGGGATATGGTTGAATAACATTCTTCACGGTTCACGGTTAACACGAATTGGATGACCACAGAGGATGCAGCCAAGGTTCCATACCATTCGTTCGTCTTTTACGTTTTTCTCATGATCCGAGGGGAACATCGTTCAACAAATCCTGGCTTATTTAGATCCCGATCTATTTCTTCGTTTATGCTTGCATGCCGTATTCCACTTCTGTCGAACGCACGACGAATTTAAATTTGCTGTTTCTGCATCTGTAACGAACGATCCCCTGGGCTGCTGTCACAAGCTCTATAAAATATTCCGCTACTCTTTTTTCCCCTTTCCGCTCGCCCTTTGCGACACGTTTATTCGCGCGCAATTATTCACAAGTTTAGCGGTGTTTACGAATTACGGAAAATCCGTGGATGGGGGGCGATCGAAAGCCCTTCTATTCGTCGCTTTAACGCAAACAAACGAAAATAACTCTTCCTCCCGAATATCATCGACGGTATTGCGCGATTTAGAGTGAAGTATCGTTTCGAGAGGGATTGTAAAATGTACCAACAACCAACCGTTTGCTTTTTCGGTGGCAAGAATTCCACGATACAATTTATTCCGAGAGCCGGATGAAAGTCACGAAACAGACTCGGCTAATTTTCGAGGAGAGCGTCCGTTTCCCGTTTGTGTTTCTCGCCACGCTCATTGTCGATGAAGTCGCTAACTTACGACGGTGCTCCCTGCTCAAGATGCGTCAAGAGATTGCAAAGTGGCGGCACGGTTACTCTGGTTACGTCAACCGCGCGTCCCTGGAATTTACCATCTGATGTCCGGATAGGTAAACCAAGAGCACTTCGCGTGAACAGTGTCTGTATGTACCTTGCGTTTACGTGTCTCTCCGCGCTTGCGTTTACGTGTAAGTATACTGTAGTATATACAGAAGCGGAACAAACGGAGCGCCAAGGCGAGCGGTTGAGCGTGACGCAGTTGCGCGAGTGCAAAGGTAACCGAGGCTCCTCTACTGCCAGACTATTAGCGTATCTAGACAGACTGCATCGCGTGTTTGTTGGCCTTTTGCGCAACGCCCTGCTTGCAAGGCGAGCACGCGTTAATTCGTCGTAACAATATACTAATTAAAACTTGGGCATCCGCTTGAATGGCACGATCGTTTACACCGTACAATCTACGGCAACTATTTCACACGTGGAGGTCGTTTCTCGATCTCGGCACGTTCCCCGATTCCGTATGACTCGTGTAATTTTTAAACGCAAAAAGCTATTTTATTTTACAAATTTTTACAAACATTTTATTGATTTTTACAAATTTCACAAATGTATCACTGGTAGAAATATTCGTTTATTATCGATTAACGGGCTATAGTCCAATTACATGTATGCACTACATGTCAGTCATATAAACAAACACAATGTCATAAAAGTACAAACACAATGTCAAATCGCCATCTGTATCGCGAGCTTACACAAGGAGCGTTTTAACGAAGAGATATTTCCGGCGAAAAAGTCCAGGCACTCGGCAAAGTGGTTAGCATATACAAATAGCGTACAATTAGCAAATTAAGAATACACGGTACACAAATTCAAGCTGTTGAACGTACATTGTTAGCATAAAAAATATTGTTTCTCCTCCTATTTTTAGAAGGTACGCAGGTACTATTCGTGCTAAGGAACGGAAAATCAATATTAGTGGTTAAGGATTTTTTTTTTTTAAGAAAAATCACGTTACGTATCTTCCTTTCATCTGCAAGCGATGTCGTGTTAAGCGTACCAAGATCAGGCTATAATTATGAAATTATAGTTAGCAATATTATATCGCCAAAAATTCCTTTTAAATTACGTATATCGTTAGGTATTTCAAGTACAATTGGAATGTAGCTTCGCGATATTGTCGTTCATTGTCCGTTATCTGAGTTTCATTGTTCTCATCTTTTTCTCTACACACGCTGTTATACAGTTATGTAGTTTTTAGATAGATTTTTTGTTTAATTGAAATAGGTTACTCGGAAATTGATAAGCCGTTGGAACGTCCGACTCCCACTCAAATTTCCGACCGATAATCCAATTTGTCGACGAAAAAAAAAAAACGAAGGAAAAGCGCGTTCGAATAATTCTTCACGCCCGGGCGTTTAATCGCCCGAACAAACGAACGTTGCTTATCTCTGTACACGTACGCGATAACACGACGTGCATAAGTTCACGTGGACACGAGGCTGATAATATTAGACACGTGATTGTGCACGTTTTATGTGTAGACGCGTTCGAAATCCGGCGGATTTTAGAAACATAATCGCGCGTAAATCGCGGCGCGCTCGCCCGGAATAATATTTCGACCGTCTCAGGAGGACGGGAAATCCTGTAAAGTCACAGAAAATTGCCGAGTTTCGAAAACACGACAGCTTTGCTTGGAGAAGACACGTACGAGTTTTATAGGTTGCGTTTTGCCGTATCTTTGACTTTTCCAACGGATACGCTTCCGTGCAGATAGCGCTGCACCCATGTTTTACTTGACATCCTTTACAAGTGGATACGTGCACGAAATTCAACGCGATTATTCCATTTACAAAGCTGCTTTAAATACAATTTACCGGATGGCGTAATTAACAGTGAATAATAATAATAAAGGAAGGTTGCCTGACGTTCTTAATTAAGTACAATTTTCGTGTAATTTTTACAGAATTCCTATAATTCAGTTTCTGCGCGATTCTGTGCAACTCGGGCAATTTTTAAACGCACGACAAATTATTTAATCCTTCGCCGTTTCATGTAGCGCCGATAGAAATATTATACCATGGAAAATTCTTGCCATGAACGAAGAACGAACAATTTCAGTAGACAAAAAAATTCCCCGCCAATCACCGGAAGCTCGAAATAATAACCATAATACAGTCTGTACACACTAGTCGTTTGTTTGCCCGAGGGGAAGTGGCAAGAAGGTGCTTTTCTATCCGAGACTGTGGTTATTTATTTAAAGATGAAGGATACGACCAGAATGTTATCTTTCGATGGTCTTCCGTCATGGAAAATTGTCACACTATCGAAAGTTCTCGGTGGGTTCTCGTGTATTTTCGTCGGTGCTTTCTCGAACGTGTTTCCCACGGGAATTACCACCGAGAGAATTTATATAGTTCCTTAACCACGAAATTCTTCTTCCTTCGTATATTTTGTCTACTGTTCCATATTTTACACGCGGTTGCACGATCGCGACAAAATAGGCGGCCGGGGAAGGGGAGATAGAAAAAGATGCAGATAATGGAAAACGCGATTTTCAGGATGGGAATGCGAAAAGCGTGGAAAGCAGCTTTCGTATAAGAACGTCGAGCTTACATCCGAGTCGCCAAGTTTGTTAATCCCTCGATGTCGCGGCTTATGTCTTCTCATACTTTGCAACGTTCTTTTCATTCTCGGTACGAGAGTTTCTTTTCGAGTGGTAGTTTTGAAGTAAACTGAATCAGAATTGGGACTGTAAAGGGCGGGAATGATAAAATCTTTCTTTTGCACGGGTGAGAGATTGTATCTAGACAGGATGAATAGCGTGTACGTTGTAAAGCCTCATTTTTTTCTTTTAAATAATTGTAATAAATAGTTGTAACAGAAAAACGAAAAATGCAGAGATTCCAGTAGAACGGCGTTTGAGAATAAATGGTAGCCATGTTGCTGGCTGACGCCGAAAAAAAAATTCTCTAAAAAAAGAATGAGACGATGTTGGTGTACATGATGCGTTCGTTTTGTTTTTGTCATTTTAGGAGATGGAAATGTCAGCTTCGAGGAGTTCGTGGAAATCGTGAGCAACATAGGTGCGAGCGAAACCGCTCCTACCGATCAGGATCAGGAAGAGCAGGAGCTGAGGGATGCGTTTCGGGTACGTTTGCCTTTTATCTTTTTCCCTTTGTTCCTTGGAATCTCCACTCCACGCTGTTTCAACGTGATTGCCAGCATGGAATACACGGTACAGATACGATTTCACTGAACGGCCAGTCAGTTTCATTTAACTATTTAACAATCGCTTGATATCGTTTTGAGTGTACCCGCTGCGTTCTCCACACGGCCAATCTGCAATGGATCGTTTCAAAGTGTTCTGACAGCGTGAATTTTCCTATTGAAATTATATAGAGTCACGGGAGTTAACGAACAGTGATGGAAATCGATAGATTAATCTGCGTGTTCATTGCGAAGCGTCAAGGGAATAGATTTATTAGTCGAGCACGAAGGTGTGAGATAATGTTAATCGTAACGATAGACAGGTTGATAATTATTTCGAACTTTGATGAAAATTAGCAGGTAAAGATAAGAAGTTGAAAATTTAGAAAAATTCAAATTCAAATAATCGAGAATTAAAAAAATGTGAAAATGTGTAAAAAAGATCGAAGGTTGGAGAATTTAAAGATTTAAAGATATTTAAACTCAAAATCTTACACGTTCAAATGTGCAATGTTAAGCGAAATAATTAAAACTTGTTAGGTTTCCGATGCTGAAACTAGAATGATCACGTACAAGAGCAAGGAAATCGATTTATGTACGAATTACCTGATCAACTCAGGGTCTTTGCTAGTGAACGAGATACGTACGGATTCGAGTCTCGCGTTTGCTGGCGCTGAAATTTTCGGTACACGTCCGCTCGGACTAGATACGTATAAAGCAGCAATGATGCCGGTAGTTTACATTCCCATGCGCATATATGTACCATAACGTAGTGTCTCTACGTGAAAAGTAGCAGGTCCCTTAGGAAATGTAAATCCTTGCAAGAAGGAAATCACGAGAACAGCTTCACGCGCGGAATCGTGCTCGATGCTGACACCGGTCTGTTGTCTTCCGATAAAGTAACGTCAATGTGGCTAGCTTCTGAGAAAGTTGAAGCGTAAATCCGTTTAACGTTATCGAATCACAAGTTCCTCGTTTTCTCCATATCGAACGATATCATCTTTTTCTATCTATCTTCGATTTATCATAAATTTATTCGGAACTAAGAGAGTTAACGATAACGATGCAACGATACGCGACGATCCGTCGAAGGAATCGTCCTCGAATCAAAGAAACGCAGAATTATCGCATCTGTCGAAAGTCTCCGCTTTCTATTCCACTTACATGGAATTGAATCCATCCGTCGAAAGGAAGGTTAAAAAACACGACGATTGTAACAGTTAAGTCGATCGCGACATCGAGGACGCGGCTCTTTGTTCCCGTAGAACGACGACGCGGTTTGCGTTCAACTGGTCCGTCAAGCGTATCGTACCTATGCTTCAATACAAACGTTAATAATAATTGTCAGATAACGAGTAACGAACGACAGATTTCGTTCCAAGGCACAAAGCTTTTGCGCGCAGCAACTGCACAAGTGTTCTACAAAGAAGCCACGTCCGTGTCGTTCCGTCCCGTTCTGACCAATTCCAATTAATTCTCGCACGCGCGCCACGAATTTGTCCGACGAACGCGCAACCGACTACCTTTGTTTCAATGACATCGAATACACCACGCGTAGGCGGCTGCCATTTTTGGAATGTCTCTTCTTTGGAAGAACGTTTCTATGTTACGAATGAGTTAGTTTGGTAGAGTAGTTTCGGCTAATGCTTCAAATTTTCCGCAAGCTGACTGTCCTAGTTAGCTTAATCGTTGCATCATTAACTACAGAGACGAGACTAGGAATTTATTGATCGTTGGATAATTGAATTATCAAGCTATCGAAGCGATCCACTGACAAATAACAGATTTCACTTTGTGCCAACGGGTCCGCGAATATCTCAAAAGGTTCAAGCAATTAGTTCCAACGAACGAATCTTTGACTCTTGTTTGATCGCAAAAGACATCCGAAGAAACGGGATAGCAAATGCCTCTTTGCTGTTCACGATGCTTGTCGCGAGACGGACGAGACACTCGCTTTCCTTCGTGTTTTATATCCTTTGAAAAGCATCGCGACATGTCGGCGATTTTAAGCTGCTATGTAACGATGCGCATTAAGTGGAAGTTTTTCATTCGACGGGAGAAATTAGATTCGTCGATGTCGTGTGACATTTGCACGAGACACCGCACCGCTTTATTACTCTGAGACGCTTGTTTACACGCGGGTTGCTTTTTTCCAAACGACCGTCGCATCTTTATCGACTCCGCTTTGTCTCGTTGTTTTTCTCGATGTTTGCGGAAGATCCTTCCCTTGTGCGGCAGAGTAAACGGTACACCGATAGGTTGTACTTAAACAACGATAATACGACTGGATATTGTCATCCACGATCGTGGCTCTTAATAAACTGTCTAAAAATGGAATAAAATGTAGAAACAGGGAAGAAGAAACGGAAATATAAAGAATAACGCGATTCTCATCTAGCGAAAAGAAATAACAATTTTTCACCAGCCTGTTCTTTCCCTCTACGAGTTTCTAATGCTCTGTCGTTTCTTGGACCATGCAAACATTTGCAACCTGTTCGTCGGTGATTTAGAACGAGCATATATTCTCCTCAATGTCCAGATTTGTATCAAACGAAGATATTTTAATCCGATGAATCCACATTCGCGAAAAGAAACGAACGTTTCCCGAAATAGCGTTAATAACGGAACGATGACTGGAAAGGCGTTCATTTCCAAGTTCTAATTGATAAATTGAAGTCTAAACAAGTTTGTCTCGACAACGAAGCCTCTTGGCTATTGCGCAATACGGAATGGCTCAAAGCGTCCAGCTTCGAGTAATTTAAAATTCCGTCGAATCTAAGTTTTCCCATTTGTGCCACGAAATCCATGAATCGTGTTCCTCAACGAGACCTCCTTTCGTTGACTTCGTAACGGGTTTCTTCTCTTTTCGCTAAACGGCGAACACAGGAGTAATTGAAGAAGAATTTCTCGCAGCTGAAACTACGTTCGGTCTGCTTCTCTTTTCTCCTCTCTCTGTGCACACTTTATAATAATTTCAGGCGACAGGGGGAATACTTGACGAGCTGGATAAAGCTCAAAAGCGGTCAGGATCAAAGAGGATAGTAGCCGGGTTAGAAAGTTCTTGGCCAGGAACGTGGCGGCCTCCGAATTCGAAGCGAGCGACACTGGTTGCAAGATTCAAGCTGAATCCTTCCGGATCATCATCGTTCTTCTCTGCCGCGAGAGAAGTTGGTCGCGCATCGACCGAATAAAGAAGGTGACAACGAGAAAACGAAGAAAGTTTCAGTCTCCTCCGCGCGTGACGTAATCAAACTCAGAGCGAACCGATGGGATTACGTTGGTCCTTGCAAATCCCCGTTTAACGTTTCGTACCGTGCACCCACCTCGTTTGTCGTTATCTTAATGAAGAAAGCGTGTGCCACATTCGAATAGTTTTTTCGAGAGATTTTCCCGACAATGTTTCGTTTCGAGGATAGGTCCAACTTATGAGCGAGCTGTTCTCATTTTCTTGATTGTACGGCTCACGAAAGTATCTGAACACTTATCATAGAAAACTTCCACGTACGTATCATACGTATAAAATTTATTAATATTTCATTATCTATGTGAGATACAGCTGTCACGATTACACTGGTACAATTTGAAATCAGTTTGAAAAATATTCAGGCTTGTTGATATAATCAATTTTATTTTATTTATTTGATAATTGGATTATCGGATAATCGACTATATAAATACCTCTGTGATCTCTATAAAATAAAAGCTTGCACTAGATATCTTGTAGATTATAGATATCTTCTATGTGGATTTCCAGATTTATTCCAAACTTTAGCAACATAACTGTAATAGTTGAATCTTATTACAATGTTAATGAAATTAGCAAAAGAAAAAAAATGAGTAAATTAAAAAAATGTCGAATACAAGTAACACATTTGTAAAAGGTATTTATAAATGTTTGAATAACTTTGCGAGCTATTATATTTTTCTGATGTATTCTTCTCTTTCTAATATTTACTCCCTTGTTGATTCTTAAAACAACAGTTTTGCAAACATTTTGCTGTTTTTCGATGCGGTGCGGTGTATTACGCTGTATTATGACGCTTTAAACGTAGCTATAATGGGATATGTTTTTACAGGTAAAACTGTTTGAGATCTTGTATACTATAGGTTTGCAAGTTTGTTGAGGCATTGTTGATCGTTAGAATTGCAAAAGCAACAAGTTTCCCTGTATCGATTTTACAGTCCACAAAACTTCATTCTATCTAGTTGTTATCAATTTGTTACACAAACATTGTATTCTTGTTGTAGACAGCCGCTACTACTTTCACGTGCCTACTTTTTCTTTTATACTGCAGAGCTCCGTTTATCTAAACTTGATATAAATTCATCAAGGGATAAACTGCAATAAAACTTGAGTTTATATAGTAGAAGTTTTCCGAGCTTCCCCATCTATGATATTTCGTTCATATAATAGAAATCCACTTTCGGAAATGTAATTTTAATCGGCGCAAGTTTACTTAATCAATTCGACGCTATGAATTTATATAAGAATTTCGAAAAACGATTCGAAATTATTTTTAGTGCCTGAAGCTGTGTTGCTTCAAAATAAATCTTCGTATGTATCACTTGTCGTGTTCAAGCCTAAAGATATATTTCAAGCCTAAAATCTATAATTTGCCATTCATATGTCTATAACATATGCTATAAGCGATGAATTCATAAAATTTCATGTTTTTCGCACTTTGACTGTCAAATAATTTCGGCAGCGTAGCGCATGCTTCATCGTAATAAGTAAACAGCGTACGATAAACGCGCGTCGACGAAACATCTTAGCGTTGAAAGCGTTAATCGAGTAGTAACTAATATGTCATTCCAATATATACATTTGAAATAAATGTAGTTCTACTGGCAAAGAGTAACATCTTTGCGAGCCTATTCTACTCGGAGAAAATTAGATAACAATAATCGAAATACGACATAAAGATTTTCTCGTGCAGCTGTCGCTTTTCATTTCGTTTCGCAGCCGAGAACGAGAGAGAAATTTCGTTCCGGTAATCTAGCGGATCTGAGACGCGAGATTTCACAAGTTTTCCAGTTGCACGCTTAATGCTCTCTCGGAACGGGTCTGAGCTTATCTTGAGCGACAATGAGTAAGAATGCCGCGTAGTGTAACGACCTACTTTCATTTACGTATGTACGCGAAATTCAACGAGTACTCAGCGAAAAATCGCAGGCGTTTTTTAACTGAAAATCTCGCGCAATCAAACGGTGATTAAACGTAGGTATGAAAAGATGATCCGTTTTGAGGCTAACTGAATCGAATAGAAGTTTTCTGCTGACCAGGGTGTAACAGGTTTGTCAGTTTTCAACGGGGAAATTGATAAAGTCGAGGAGGAGGAATTATCGTCACCTTTGGAAAGCGAAACGCGCCGAGGATGGCGCTAATGGAACCGCCCTCGATCGATTTCCGTATTAAGATTCGCTTTCAATATCGAGGCCACAAATAAACCTTCGACGGATGTGTCGATGAATAATTAAAGCGCCGAACGATTCGTCATACCGGGAGAAATAAACACGGAAGAGAAAGTACACGAAGTTCCTTGTTCGTGAAAAGTAATCTAATCGAAGAAAGCGTAACTGGAAGAAAATGCCAGCTACTCCAGTTACCAAGAATCTTTCGTCCGATGGTTAGCTAAAAGGTAGCTTTCAAGCTTCGAAAAAGTACTGCAACGAAAGCCGCGGCGAACCACTGGTCTTTCGTGTAGTACAAAGGGAACGTCCATTAGTCCTTTCGGCGTAATACGATTCAATCTCGTGACCATTTTTTTCGTTCGATTCTTTTGGATTGTTTAAATCCATCGTGTATACATCGCTGAATTCGTGGAACAATTTACGGCTGGTCGTTCAATGAGTAGAGTCGAATTCCCGGTGAATTTGATCGTAAAACAAAAACAAAGTGACTGCATAGAGCGAATACTATTCTATGGAATGCAAACGTCTATATTGTTTTGTATCAAATGGGTTAGTTTCGACGTAAGTACCATCGAGGAAGTACATGATTTCGTCGACGTATCGTAGATAATTCGATCAAATTCTTCGAAGAGAAAATAAACTTTTTGATCGTATGTAGTGTACGATAGATTTGACGATCGTCGATACGCGATTTCCAGGTGGAAATCAACGCGAATTAAGTAACCATTTAAATTAGATTCCTAATGAGAAATAATATCGTTAAACACAGTAATTTGCAAACGTAGGGTCTCGTATATTTCGTCATCGACAGTACTACGTGATTACTGTCAAATTCTGTTTGATTCTATGGATAGAAAATACAATGAAGTGCATTCAGAATGTATGCACTTACATTGTTAGTTTATTATACAATTGGTTATACGGCTACAATAAGTATGATAATTGCATTGAATGGAATTTGGGTTGCGTGGATTTTATACGACGCAAGGCGTGTAGTACGTGACAATGTCGCGCGGGAAGTATAGCACCAGGCGCATTTGTTAATTATGATTTTTATTTTCGTAAGAGATGCCGCGTCGTAACGAATTCTACAACATTTCACAAAATATACGATGGGTTATATGCATACGTATGCGGTGGAATAATACAACGAATGCTGAAAAATCCTATTATCCATCCTACCGCTTTTTTCATTTTATAAAGAATTCTGCCGGCAACTATGACGATTATTAAATTGTCAATCTGCTGTTTTTTTTTATCGTTCGTAACATTATTTGATTATTAATCTAATTCACTTATCTTTTACTATGTGTACTATGTTTACTATGTGTACGACGAAATTAAATTTATCTATTTAAATTTATCCATATCCTACAATTTGATCACCAACTGATCAACTTTTTATTTGTTCTTTGATAATTCGACATCAGAAATATTTGTTTGTGAAACAATTTAGAAATACTTACCGGTATATACTGAATTCAGAAATATTTTTTCATACCTACAAAATATAATATATGTTAATGTAGATACAGAGACAATGTTTAGAACGAATTACGTTCGTATGCACTTCGATACACGCTAGAATAAGCTGATACTGCAACGAATAAGTATCCAATTAGTACATCCTAGCGTATCCCACTGAAACAACTTTTTATCACGAATTGCGTTTCCCTTGAAAACATAGATTCCCCGGACTATTCGTTAGAACATACGTTTCTGCAGCTAGGAGTCGATCGGTTCGCTTTTCCGCTCCTTTTTTTTTTCACCTGGTGTGACTCGTATGTGCTCGAGTTCCAGAAGTCGATAACGTACTTTCGACACGTGATCGTACCTATTCGTCCTCATTTCCAGCGCAGCGATAATGTACCACCCACGCGCAGTTATCGTACATATTAGTTAGTTGAACGAGCTTAGCCACCTCAATACGCGTTCCGCCGAACTAACTTCGTCTTATGATGGCGGCTTTAAAGGCCGTTTGTCGTTCATCTTGCCGATGGCAAGATCTCCTGAGTCTCCGCGTTTCCATCGTTCCAACACGTTCCAGCCATAATTCCGAAATATATTTCGTGCAATTTGTCTCGTTTGCGAAGCGCGTGCAACGTGCAATTCGTAAACGAGAATTTAGTGCGATTACAAGCGTTTTAGTTGAAAAAATGGGAAACGAAAATTGTCACCTCCTGTGGCAGTATATTCGGTGAAATGGAGGAAACAAGTGTAGAATGGAGTGAAGCAGCCGTTTTTTCCTCAATTTGAGGTAACGAGGATTCGCAAACGCTTGTAATCTTCGGATATAACGGCGCAAACAAAAGGAAAGAAAAATTGTTGAGAAAATACCTGGGAATTCATCGGTCGGCTGCGGCGAGCTTTGGATTCTTACCAGACACAGACTCGCCTTTATTTTCCGTTTACACGAGTTGTACGAAGACATAGCTCGTGTAATGCGAATCAACGTTGTCGGAAGTTTGTCTGCTTGTGATTGTTCCGCAAACACTAACTTGTTAACCGGGAAGAACAGGTTAAATTGTCACTTGGATCAGCACTCTCTTGGAGATATAATAATTCTGTTATTCAGAGATCCTTATTTTTTACGTTTTATTTGTCTTACAAATAAACGATGCTGTGTTTATATGTATTTGCAAGTATATAACAAATTGTCTTTATTAACTCTTAACTCCATGATTGTAGAAGGTTTTAGTTGGCTACCAGGTTAAAAGTAAAGATCGTCACGAATTGATTCGCCATAATACAACGGGAGATTGTGTCATCAAGTATCGGACGAATTAACTGTGCTTAGTTAGCTTTGACTAAGAAATTTAACAAACCCATGTTAGTTACCATTTCCTTGATTGCACTGCCAAAATGTAATGTAAACAACGTCGATATAACCATGCAACGTCGCAACAGAAATAGAGATCCTCCGTTTCTCGTACGCCTTTGCTCAAGAAAGTGTTCCCAATTTGTTGATATTCGACGGACAGAGACAAATGAATCATTTACGATTCCGGCAACTGTTGTTCAAATAAATCAATCGCAGTTGTGTATTGCGTGTCGAGATATAGCGAAGTCGTAAATTAAACTGAGAAGTAGTAGCGGCTACTAATATTTTAAGCTTCGGATACACTCGAGACCACTACATTTTGTTTTATCTGTTGTGTATAAAAAGAATAATGCGACCTACGAAACCTAAATGCGACCTAAAAAACGGAAAGAAAATGTCAATACAAATATAAAGTTTTATTTCAATATATCGTATAAAATGTAAATTACGTTAACTCCACATTGACAACTTATTCTCGTCGGAAAGATATTGATATGAAGCTTTCATTATTATTTGTACATTATTTATCTAACATTATCTAAATTATGTACAGATTATTTAGAATATTAGCATCTTGTTTTTATCAACTGAAGTACGATCATTCGACGTGAAACACCAAGGATTAGGTTGTCCGAAAAGTTTTTTTCGTTTCATAAGCTGATAATAGATGCACAACAATTTCTGTTTTATATTATTTTATTGAATTAGATATGATCTATTTCATTTTATTTCTATTATTATGTTCGTGCATAACTCAATAAACTAACATAAAACAAAAGACATTGTGCGTCTGATATTTTCTTATAAAACGAAAGAAACTTATCTGACAACCGTACTTCATTGTTAAGGAACTAATTTTACCCTCCATTAATTCTACGATTCCGCTATATCATTACCCAAGATTATAATAACTTATAATAGCTATCAAATTTAGAAAATAGTCTGATAGTCTGTCTCTGTTATCCACGAGTGCCTTTACCATCTACGCATTCTCACCACTCTACAGCAGAGCTGACCGAGCCACGGTCCACAAAAGATCAAAAAAAGTATAGCGCTCTACTACCTATTATTTAGTATATTAGAATGACCGGTTTATATGCAGGAGGAGCGCAATTCTGTGCATCTGCCAATACGTAAAAGTGAAAAGGCCTTGGCGGAGATAAACTTTCTGGAGAACGAGAACCGGAGGTATGTGGAGCGGCGCGTCGCAAAAGGGAGCGTGTCAAACCGTTGAGCCACAATACATTCTAATGACTGTACCATCGCAGCTCGACCACAAGGACATTCATCCTGCCGTCGTTTTCGTGCACCATTCTTCTTTCCGCCCTGCCGTCTACATACACTTTCCTAGCCATTTCGCGGCCTTTGTTGCCTGGTCTTCCCTTTCTTCTCTTTCTCCACCAACCAACCGTTTCCACTCGTTCCCTTTTTCTCCCTTCCTTTTCGTCTTGGCCGGCTGCGTTTATACTATTTCCTCGAGCGTTTCTCGATTATCAGGGAAAAAATCTTCGTCTCGTCGTCCTCCCTATGATCCTTCATGCATATATTCAAGCTGGAATCCGGTAAGAAAAATCACCACCGCGATATCAATTTAATCATCCTCTGTTCCTCCGTTTATCCAAGAAATCGTTGCATATTAATTCGAATACGATACCATTTCCATGGAATATTCGTCTCTTTTCGTCCGTTAACGAGGCTCGTATTACCATCCCTGGTCAGGGGTCAATTTGTCACAGCCAGATAAAACTCGAGTATTATTTCATTCGTTATTCGATGTTGAATATCAGTACATTTAACCAAGTTATGGTTTTCATTGCGGTATCACGCGTATAAATTCTCGTTCGTAAATACACAAGAGGACATCAACTGGTCTCGTAAAGAACGCAATAATTGATCTAGTCTATCAGGAAACTAAATATGTAAAATCATTTACAGAATTCGTCGGATCAAAAAGCGACAAATACCAGTAAGAAGACCAGTGATACTGTTGAGAATTTTGGATCTTAATTGCCGAAATAACGGTATAGGAGCACTAAATTTACACTTAGAATTTATATTACAATAGTTATACATTTATTTGATAAACGATTTCAAAGATATTCATCGATACTTACTTGCACGCGTCTCACCTTCTTCCATACCACACTGTTAACTGAACAGTTTGCATTCCTTTGTTTTCGAGGTGCCGTGCACACGCATACTTCCATACACTCGTATTCACATACATATATCACTACTACACGATCAATCTAGTCTAACACATAAAATTATACATATCTCGATAGATATGAATGCCGAGATTGGCTGAAACCCTTAAAGAAAGACACGACAAAGATAGGTAAAAAAGGAATTTAATCGAATTGTACGTAACTGGTGTTATTATAATATTGAGTGCATGAGTTCTTTAAAGCGTAGGATTTCAAATGAGATTTGTTAAAGACTTTAATAATTCCCTAGTAATCGTTCATTTTATTACACAATTTAACCTTTTATAAACGTCTTAATACTTATGAACAGACATATATGTATACATACATACATACGTACATAGATATAACAAAGCAATTTGCGGTATCCAGAGAACGACCTGTTCGCCGTTGCGTGCGGCCTACACTCAGTCTTGCTATTAACGACCCGTTCCTCTTCCTTCTCTTCGTTCCATTCTCGAAGCCATTACGTGCTTACGCGCGGACGCACGCTATCGGCCGACGCTGGTCACTTTTACCGCTCCATTTAGCTTCTCGTATCCACTCACGATCGCGGCCGCTTGAAATTTAAAAAAATAATTTTCGCCTCGTTTTCAAGCAATTATCTCCACGAGGAGACTAACGCGTGGACTCTTCTTCCAGCTCTTCGACCTACGCGATCGTAAAAGTTATCGAAATTTTTTAATTGATTCGAATGAATTTTCAGCTTAATATCGAGCGCTAATGACTTCTCGCGGTGCTCGTTTTCCCTGCTCGTTTTACCACGCGGAATTAATTTAGTTTTAGATTCGATGATCGACGATCGTCTCGTTGGCAATCATATTGTCTGGAAATCAAGCTTGTTGTCAGGCTGAGTATCTGGCTTCGTAATAGGCGAGGCGGAATATTTATCGTGGGAAGTATACATATATCGTGGGCCGCCTTTATTCGATACGAATTAATTAACTTCGTTTTATCGCGCATCAAATATCCCTTGGAAAATCAACGATTGAATGTTAATAATGACGAGGAACAAACACCGTATCGAAATCCCTAGATGCGTAATACGCTTCATTACACGCGTCCTATCGTTGATTATTCGATTAACAATGGTAGGAGAATAAACGATGACGGTGTGAAAGCGCTTGGAGTCGTTGGCTTGGCGGCGTGAGAGAGCGATTCAACCCGTCACTCGCGTTGAAAGCTTCGCCTCGATCGCTTTAAATCGCCTAACGCGCGCTTAAAGAGTTTAGCGAGCCGGCATTGGGGTCAGACGCGACGTATCGCAGTGTCCCGAGTCGATATTTTAATCTCCGTGGCCTGGCGAGCGCGCCGGCAGCCGGATTGTAGCCAGGCACCGGCGAATAAAAAAAAAGGGAAGGGAGGAAAAGAAAGAAAGGAAAAAGAGCCGGAAAACACGAGAGAAAAAAGTGAAAAGCGCGGATGAAAGCGAGAAACAGCTTCGAAAGAACGGGATAAAACGATCGAGAGTATAGCGAATGACCAGTAAGATTTATTACGTTCGTTGAGGAAGGGAAAAGAGGCGAAAGGGTGAACATTAGAGAAAAGCTAACAAGGACAAAAATATCGAGAGAGAAAAAAAAACGCGACGGCGATCTCTTGCCAAACGCCATATTCCATGATCTGCATTCTGAAATGTTGGTCTTCTTCCTCTTCTTTTGTTTGTTAAATACAAACCGTATTTTGCGCGGTTCCGGGAGTCAATTCGCGTAGTGAAATATGAATCGTTTTAACGTATATAATTAATGGAGTATGTTATTCATTGCGCGATCGATGTTATTCAACCGTGAACAAATTAAATTTCAAAATGGAAATGTATTGGTATTTACACGTGGGAGGTATGAGTTTTATCAGTTAACGATATCGAATTTGTAAAACAATTTGATACGTTCAAATTAATTATCTGTAATTCTACGATGTCAAGTAGAATTTTTGCGTGGCTTCTACGAATAAACGAATTGCAGAAAAGAATATTCAAACGAATCGAAAAGCAACAAGGTTCAAAATCTGAGAGGTCGTTGAGTATGCAGATCGCTGCACCGAACAAACAATTTATCGTCTGTAAGGAACACGCATCGATAGGAAGAAAAATGGAATAATCTGTGAACCGAAGAAATCTACGACGAACAGAAGAGAGTCACGGGTCAAAAATCCAGATCGTGTGCCAGGAGTATTGGCATGCAAATATTGTACGTAGCTCGCCCTTTGAGTCAGTTGAAAGCTACAGAGAGTCCAATTTAAGTTAATTTAAACCAGCAAAGGACTACTGTAACATCGTCAAAAACGAACATCCATCGTGAGTCAACGGTGTTTCTTCGACCACGGCAGAAAACCAGAAACGTTATCTTCTCGCCTTACTAACAGTGTAATCGCTCCTTAATCGACAAAAGTGGCTTTTCATTGGATTTACGCGAGGCAAATAGAAAAGGTACGCGCCCAGCTAATAGAAAAGATATGCCCTTTTAAGCGAGCCACTTTTAATATCACAAAGTGTATGCTTTGAAAGAAGAGGATGAAACAATGGGCTAATTGGTTATCACGAAAGGAATCGAAGGGTGCGAGGAATTGGAGCGAATCTTAATATTCCGGATGCGAATGGCCCGACACTTGGGAAATTCTTTATGCTCTTACAGCCTCGATTACGTTCGTCACGTCCCAACGTCCTAACGTCTCGCGATTATCATCTTATCGCAGTAGCGACTGCCATTCCCTTCTATAATCCTTTTTTCGATTTTCTCTCGTACCTGCCTCTGGTCGTGCCAAATTTCAACGATTTGTCCGGGATTCGCGATAAAGCTCACGAACTTATTTGGTTATCTCGCTCGTAGCCTGGTAAGAGCCTGGCATGATTTATTCTGTCGCTGGTACACGTTTGCGCGAGACAAACGAGCGTATGCATGAGAGAACAGCATAAGGCGATCTTAGATCAGAGATCATAGGGTGAATTGGATACGAAAAATCGGCTATTTTAATCTTCGTCTTCTGCATTAGCATATATATGACACAGTTTCTTTTGTCGCGTTATTTCTTTTTCTCGTTTTCTCTGTTTAGTTTCTCTGCGATTTGTTTAATATTCCAGTTTATTATCGTGAATTGTAAAGAGAACTAATTGGCAACGGCCCCGATCAGCGACAGATTTTTTCCTCGTTAGTCTGCCTCGTTCAGCCGTGACATTGTTTCAAGAGGGTCGACGTAGAATACGCGATACGCGCGTCACAGCGTGTATGCGATTAATCGTCCTTAACCTTTGCAACGCAGACTTAATCGGCGATTGATTAATTACGCACAGTTTACACGTCTATTGCCACGATTCCAGTGTGTTCCAGGCATTGAAAACCAATGTCTACTTTTCCATTTTCCGAAACACAATCTCTTCCTTTCGTTTAGTTGCTGAAGTATCCAATTTCGCGGCTGATCGAGGCGTCTCAGAAAAAAGTCGATCATGAACAACCGTGGATTAATCAATCAGATCGATCGTTCCGATCCAAATGCTTCGAATTCGATTCTCCACTGAGACTCGTTCGATAAGTCGATTGACGATCCGTTCGCCAATCACTCACTGATGAAACTATCGCGCAAAAATTGCGCTCATCGTACGATGGAATCGTCATGAGACACGCTCGGTTTTCGAGTATGCAAATAACGATAGTGTTGATTACGACGTGCTATATTTGTTGGCTCGACGACCACACGACGAACCACTCGTGCGAGCAAATAATGGAATAGTTAGAGAGCTAACGATTTGGTAATTGCCGTAATGACTGCTTGATTACGATTTCCTACGTCGATGAATGTGAGAATGTCACGTCAAAGCGCGTCGTCGCGATTCGAGACGCGGCTCTTGCGTGAAACTTTTTTTCTTTGCCCTTTCCCATTTCCTTGCACAATGGAGAACAATATTCCCCTGTGATCGGAAACGGAGCCAGTCCAACGATTTCCAGTCAACGGAGAAACAGAAAAGTGTGTGTAATCGTTAAGCTGTAATGGGAGACTCGGCGAGTTCCGCCACCTGGAAACTGGTCGATTCGCAATCACCGACTATCTACCCGACGTTGTTACCTTTGACCTCAAGATGCTGCGGAAAGGGAAAGAATGGAAGGGTGTTCAAGCGAGCCCTTATCCCTACCTCGTCTAAGAAGGACTTCGCAAATTGGAACGCATTGCGTAATTGCCGAGGGAAGAAACTTTTGGCGCCATTGTGCGTAAACTTGATCAGATGGTGGAAAGTTAAGGGGGCGAAAACGACTGTTTAGTTACTCGAGTGTTCTATCTCTTTGCTGAATAAAGCTAAGGCACATTATTCCATAAATAATCTTCCATAAATTGTTTTGTACGCTGTTGGAAAGTAGGTTTCCGACTTGCAACGAAGGCGTTACCTTGTAAGCGAAATAACGAGCAGAATCGATGCGTAGCTCCATTTAAATAAATACCAACTACATATTGCGCGCCAGCGAAGCGCGGTATCGTAAGGAGACGATTCTCGTTAAGCAACCCAACTTTTCTCTCTATCAATTTGCCTATCTTCGTTTAAGAAACAGGTAGCGTTCCGAGCTTGTTCACTTTCCACTAACGGCATCATGGAAAATTAAACTTTGGATAGTATAATGGTTCTGAACATTACGAAACACATTTATTATTCCATTTATCGCGATGTAATATTTTGAACAAAAATCGTTCAACATTGGAGCGATGTTTTCTTTATATCGTAAATAGTCAGAGCGAATATCGATTTCTCTTTATTTGAACTAACTAGAAACATGTTTAAAAATACGGGATCAACGTGATTATGTGGATCTGGACGATTTCAAAATATCCGATGAATAAACGTGGCTGTGCAATTTCGTTAGCCAATAAAAACAGAAACGCAGATCGAATGTCGAACCGCCAGACAAATTGAGATATTCGTGTAATACCATTTGCATTACAATATTTGTATTATAACCGAATAACGATCAGCTCTCTAATTCAATTATCCTTCCTACCGTAACAAATATTCCCCATAATCGCAAAACACCGACTGATGGCTCAGGAAAGTGTTCGGACAATTATCATAGAAAATTTTTGTGTGTGTATTGCGTGTTTCATAACAAACATTTTGAAATGTCGTTAACCCTGTAACAAGACGCGGCTGCCATTGATTATTGATTAATAAATGTTGCAAGATATTTATTGCAAACATATATCTTGTAAAAAGGAATGGTATACGGTACACGGCATGAATAGCCATCTGAAGTATATAAAATATTAAAGATAATCCCACTGAATACGGAGACTTATTAATATAAATATTTTTTAATTTGTTTGAAACTTGATTAATGCGATCGCGAGATACTAATCGGATTTGTCCAACTTTCAAAAGATTTCATATAACGGATATATCATATATATTTCATATAACACGATATATCGGAAAAGATGTTTACCAGTGTTCAAATACTTTCGCGAGCAACTGTATTCCCACGATACCGAAAATCGACCATTAAGATCAGCGAAAATAACCGTTTTTCGATCCTGTTTACTCCCCTTTCCACCCCCTCGTTATCCTCGGTCGATGAACTTTACTTGTTTGCTTGACAATTCAGTAGAAATCTCGACGACGTTGGTCGCGAATGGACATCGTTGCTCGACGCTGTGGCTGCGCACGTGACTCCTTAGAAACGTGGCCTGGTTTCTCTTTCCATGGAAAATGCAAACCCATTAATTTGCTGGTAACGAAGCAAGCGTCGGAGAAGGACGTTTGCACCCGGAGCTAGACGAACGAGTCGAAGGTCGTCGCACAGAGAACGTTCCCAGGAGCTGCATCAATCCCAATTCTACTTCCACAAAAGTGCGATGGTTTCGTGATTGCGTCTGCGACAGTGCCACGGCCTGACAAATAATAGAGACGTGCGCCTCGTTATTATTCCCGCGTCGGCATTTACTCGCGAGCCTCATCGTCCGCGCGATTATCGACGCCCTCGAAAAGAGCCACCCTCCCGTTAGGTTCGGGGAGAGTAAAGTGCCGTCTGCCATTTTCTTTGCGCGGATATTCCATTTACCTCGAAATAAAAGAATCTATCTCGCCCGGATGATTCAAACCCGAATGCTCTAACCGATGGCATACGGTGTAGAAGTTTTCTGTAGCGATTCGTTGTTTGCTTGCAGGTGTTCGACAAACACAATCGAGGATACATCACCGCCTCCGACCTGAGAGCCGTGCTGCAGTGCCTCGGCGAGGATTTGTCCGAAGAAGAGAGTACGTATCTGTTACCGTTCTCTGTATGTTTATTTTATTTATATTTATTTTATATTTTGTCTTATATTACTTTGTATTTCGTATATTATTTATCCTATTTTATATTACGTTGTATTTCATAGTTTGTTCATTTTATATTATATTTATTTTACTTAATACGTTTTCCACTACGTATAGCACAGTGGATGACATATTTATTTTCTTCTCGGTCCGTCTCAAGTTTTCTTTAAATTGTAGTCTTTTATTCAAGTCAAACAAATCTCTGTATCTTGCAGACGTATCGAGTTTCGTGTGTCGTGAATGGTGTAAATACGTTTTCCTATGCAGTCTGTTTGAAGTTGACTGTGAATTTTATTCTCTTGTCCGGGACAAATAAATCGAAGATGCGAATAAATAAATCGAAAGGACGAACAAAGTCTGGGGATAAATAAAACAAAAATGAAAATAATAATGGATAGTGTTGATAGTAAAAACGGTGGATGAATGGAACTTCACGGCAGAATGGTGCGACGTGGAGCACATTCAAGAGTATTTCTTGTGAGGATAGAAAGGAAGGGTAGTATAGAAATATGTGGTACTCAATGCATGGGATGTATATACTTTAAGAATTGGGGAAAACCGTAGGAGTCATAGCAAGTGATATATCACGAGGGTCGTGGTACCAAAATTTTTATTTCCCATAATTCTAAGATCCCCAGCTTGTTGGGATACCTTTTCTAGTTTATTTACGATCCGTATGTAATGCCAGAGCATCAGAATCGTTTGTATAGACGCGTCTTGACCGGGAAGTAAAAGCGTAAGTAGATGGTGCCGTGTCGAATCAGACAAACGAATCTTCGAATTTTAAGAACTTGATCTTAGAAACAGATATTGGTGTAACGCTATAAATCTGAAAGATTGTATTATCTGATGTTTCCATTATCGTCATACCCAAGTCAGATAAAAAGTTTTCTACCTTCAGGAAAAATTATCGAATTCCAATTTCGAGTTATTTTTATTTAATACTCAGAGATCCGAGATAATAGTCAAGTATTCAACAATTTTTCTAGAAAAAAGTCAGCGAGTAAAAATTTCATTGTTATTTACATGGAAGTCAGTTACCAGTAAATTTCAAAGAAATTTCTCAAAAAAACAAAACGATTGAAAAATATGAATTTTTATTTGTTCTTGTTACGAATAACCATTGTCGGTTACCAGTAACCAATATAAATGATCGGGATTTTTCGTGGTTACCAATAACCATTATCGATGACCAAAATTTTATTTTGGTTACCGATAACCGATATCGATGGCACAAATTTTTGTACTACGATATTTTTTATCTTATTTTCTGTTTCATATGTTTTCATGTTTCTTTGATTTAACGCTACGAATTCGTAGAAATTGTCATTGAGTATTTTCATTGTGTAAACTCTTCTTATGTATCCATATATTAGGTTGTCCGGAAAGTGTGTTTCTTTCGCAAACGTATTTTTTACAACAATGCATACAAACGCGAAACCAAGTCTGTGAAATGTTTATCTCAACAGAACAAAATGAATCGTACGTAATTCGACAAAATAATATAAAACCAAAAACGTTGCGCGTCTATTATTTCCTCATAAAACGAAAGAAACTTTTCGGACAACCTAATATTTTATCAAAGATATGCCGCGATAAACCTATAAAATTTCTATGAAAGTTTACCAGTTGGTTATTTCACTCTGATAGTTCTAGCGTGAAAATACACCGTAATTATATGATACTAAACGATTTCGGATTGATTAAACGAATCGGAGATATCGAGATTCGTCGTTCGTAAACTGTCGAACAAGTACAAACGAGAAAGAGGCCTCCCGAGAGGCAAAAACGAGAAGGGAAGTTCGCGGAAAGTTTTCATTCGATAGCAATTCCGCGCTTGTCTTTCGTTCCCGCGACAAATCGATTCCAATCTCGCATCGCGCTGGTTAAAACGCGTGGACGAAGATCGTGCAACGCTCTATCTGTCGCGGCGAATTTTCGCCAGAAATCTTCACGAACGCATCCTCGAAATATCTGCAATATTCGCACCGCTAAAATTTGTCCAGGTATTCTCGTACATTTCCACTACTCCATATCCAAACTGTGTGGAATTTTTCGTTAGGAAATCTAAGGAAGGCTAAATCGAAAAATATAGGTCGTTCCTGGGAACTAACTTGGGAAATTCAAATATTATTTCGAGTGCAAGCGAGTCTGAGAAAATAAAGGGAAAAATGGGCAAAGACGCGAAACGAAATAAAATTCCATTTGGAAAAACATTCGTTGCCATTGTTCTCGTTCCCCCTTGTTATCTCGTTGGATTAGCCGACACGCGTGATCTCTAATTTTATTTGACGTGTCGTTGCAAGCTTCCGCAAGTTCGGCGAGGATTCCCTCGTCCGAAAGAATACGAAGAAGAATTCTTTGCTCCTTTCTCGATCGACTCTGCTAGAATTTCGTAGGGTCACGCAAAGAAATAAAGATTACAGCTCCTCTGAAGTTATCCTTCTTTTACACGACAATCTCGTAAACTTTTTTGCAATGTAAATTCTACGTCATGTTCCCGTCGTTTCGACCGATCGCCTGAGCACTTTCCTAGAACACTTTCGCAAAAGAAGCTTCGTGAGAAATTTCGTTACGCGCGATCGCGCGCCGAATGGCTACCAAACTCAGTGATACTTGCTGAATACGATTCCTTTTTATGACACGAGGAAAATTTGCAACACTTTGGGAGAAATAACTATGAAATACGCCAGATCCTTCCTCTTTGCTTAAAATATCCCTCAAGCGTTGAAATGTGAATATTAATGAAAGTTAAGTAAGCACAGAAGGCTAGGTATTAATTCACTCTTGTTGAACAAGTTGTGCATACCTGTGGTGAAATACGTGTCACACCATGTCATACATAGTAACGTTTATAACTTTTATGATGCAGCGTATCTGCAACTTTGGTACATAGCTTCACTAATATTTCCAAGTGAAACTTCCCAAAACTATAAGCTTCGCATTCAAAGGAAAAAAGATGCGCGAAATATTTTTTTATCGACAGAAAATCGAATTAAAACTTTTACGTTTTCTTTACAGCTATGGAACCGCAAACGGAATACAAAGAGGATTATTTTCTAATTTTTCAATTCTTTCTGACTTTAGCGCCCAGCATTAATTTGAAAATTCACGGTAGAGACGATATTTTTCACCACGTCTCGTTACGGTGACCAACCGAGCTGGATGAGCCTGTTAACAAACTTAACTCGCTCGAATGGCCCAATAAAACAACAGTGACCGCGCAAAAACAACGAAACTATCCTCCACTCCTGTCTCTCTTTCTCTTCCCCGTTTCCCGTGCTTCTAACCTTTGCGAAAGTTTTACAATAGACAATCAAGAAGCATCTCGAGCAAATTTGTCGAGGGTTGAGTTAATAGCGCGACCCGTTCTGAGAGACGGTAAATTGCGTGGCTTCATCTACACAGGGCAACGTAATAATCCGTCCAATATATGGTATGAGGTTACTAATTGACTGGAATCAATTTATGCTCTATATGTATTTCTGCCTATCTAGGTATTAACATTTGCCGTAGGCTATGAAACCGATTACGGTAATAGCCCACCGAGAAAATTGCCAATTGTATAATTTAGTAGCAAGTGTTATTAAATATTCATAAGTCACGCGGTATACCGTAGATGTTTTCGAAGAAGGAGATACGGTAAGAAGTGATCTCAAGCGATCACGACATCGATACTACAAATCTTCGTTACGTATTAACTGTTTTTGATCGTGGAATACGTCTTGATATCATTAAATAACTATTTGCTTCAGAATTTCGAGAAACGCAATTGGAATCATTTCCAATTTTTACTCTAAAATTTTGCCGTCTGCGATCCTTCAGTTTCTCGTGAATTATCGCAAGGGTTGCTATTCTCAAGTTTCTATTTGCTATAGTATCAAAATCCCAAGTATTTGAAGCCCGAAGGATATCCTTCCCAATCTATTTACGACTCATCCGCAATACTGCAACATCTGCATCATTTGGATAGACGTGTCTGACCGGGAAGTAGAATTCTAAGTAGATTACTTCGTGTAGAGTCAGACAATATATCTCCAAATATTAAGAAACGTGGAAAGAAGTATTAAAAGTTAATATAGAGGAGTAAATATTAAAAAGAATTGTCGAAGAAATACCAAGGATCTCCAAATTTCGAGTTATTTGGTATTGAAAATATTTCTCATTTTTTGTTCGCATGTATATTGGGGAAGAAGGAAAGAGGAGATAAAATTTTTATACAAACATAGGTCGTTTAAAACTTGATTAAAAAGTTATGACAAAAATGAAATGAAATATAATACAAAGGGAATAGTAAGAGGCTCGCGCTTATTGCGATATAATGTAAGAACACATCAGCGACACGTACGTTCGTTCGGTTTATGCAAATGTAACAAATTCTCCATTCCAAGATGTTCACATCTCAAAATGATTACATTTAACGAAATGAAAGAAAATGGAAATGAAATTCGCTGGATAATAAATTCTACTCTCAGCCTCTTCGATCCTGAATTATCTGTTTTGATGAACATTTTCACATGGGAATTAGCTGCCTTCAAATAAACAGATAGAACGTAAATATCGCTGATGTATTCCTACGTTATGTCGCAATAACCGTAAGTCTGCCACTATTCCCTTCGTATTTCATACTTTTGTCGTAACTTTTTAATAAAGTTTTAAACGACCTATGTTTGTATAAGACTTTTTCCCTATTTACGCGCACAGAATATACTGGCAACGTTTGGCCGTTAATATCTGCGACTCTCTGTATAATATATCGTCTCAACAATATATTTCTAAATTTTAAAGGAATAGCTATACGCACCAAAAAAGTATATTTTTTCCTTTTGAAAGAAACAATCTAGGTCAGAATGATTCATAAAGGGTAGAAAAATCAGATTACGCGCACGTTATTTCCAGTCGTGGTAACTTTTAAGAAGAAACAGTAATCGTCTATGGGAACTCGTACTGGGCCACTGAAAACACTTCTGTGACTTGTTTCGTGCAATTACAGCGATCGTGATGAGAATTAATAGAGTATTAGCGGATACGAGATATGGCGTTTATCGTTCGCGGAGGATCGTGGGAATTCGCAATGACGCAGCTGTTGCATTCACAATGGATTAGCAGTTACAATTGAGACTAAGGTCGAGTGGGATAATTACAGGGATGTAAGCAGTCACTTACAGTTTTGTGGAAAGATCGAATTTTAATAATTGGTAAAAAGCCAATCATAGAGTAATAAAAATCCGAGGAAAGAATAGAGAAAACATCGTTGGAAAAATAGGCAAAACGCTGTGCAAGGGTAGAAACAACAATCCTTTAGACAATCTTGCAATCTCAAAATTCATGTACGAATTTGTTGCATTTCGAGGAATTACAGTTAGCGAGTGAAATATTAATTACATAAAATCAATATTCCGTATAGAAAATTCTACAAGAAAAAGAAAACGGATAAATATCTGCGGAAGAATAGAATTATTGGTAAGAAAATTAGCAACGATAGAATTGACGCGACGATTTATCGAATTATCAAACGGAATTAAAATGGGAAATTGTCGACGTGGTTGCGTCATGTCTGACCACGATCGGTCGTTTTCCACTTCTCCTGTATTACACTGGTAACACGTAGCGAGGGGCAGAGCGGTTACATTATCGAGGTGTTTTTCGCGCGTGGGAAGCGCAGGCCAGAATATTAATCGCTTGGTACGTTGTTTCGAGCGCTAATACTTCGAATTTTACGGGAACGAGAGGCCGAACCGTGCCGGTGAAAAATTAAATTGGCGCTCGTTACCAGCAGCCGTTAATTAGCATAGGAACGTTCATAGGTGACTCTAATCAGACTAAATGCAATATTTGCCATGTCAGTGAATGCCTACGGTGCGTATGTTAACGGTGAAGATGTTAATTTCAACTTCCCGTCAAGTCGTCCGACAATTTAACGATCGTTCTACCCAACTTGTAATAACCTTGCATATAATCTGTTCGCAAAAATCAGTGAGAACGAAATTCGTTTTGATGGTTTAACGAAAGAATTTTTCAAACGAAAGTTCGCTTGGCATTAAATGAGAAATTTGCAGCCGTAAAACAAAATTTTCAAAAGTATCATTTTGCGATAAAAAAGAAAAATGATATTATATTGCGTTCCTAAAATAGAATTACGTACACTTTCTTCTTTTCCTGTTGTGCAATTACACGATATCATATTTTTCAATTCACTTTTCCGTACAATTTGGAATACAAGGAAGACGTCCACGATGTAAAATATATAATACAATTTAAAAAGGAAGATTGTAAGAAATTTTGGGAAGAAGGAATCGTATTATCGTAATATCGTGAAAGAATTTTCAAGTGTTCTTTTCACATCGACAGATTTTCTCGTGAAACTAGCAGAGAAACCATCTCGAATATAGCTGATTCGATCCGCATCTTGTATACACGTGTAAAGTGCAGCGGAATTTCGCGCGTGTAAACACGTATGACGATAGCGAATATCGAGATAAAGCCAAAAGAAAGAGGGAAAACCGTAACCATAATCATTTTATCCCTGTTTACCCGGCGATTTGCCTCGCCTATAATTTTTAAACCATACTAGAAAAAGAAAAGATGTAAGCTGGTTTTGCTGTGTGTTTCAGTCGAAGACATGATCAAGGAAGTGGACGTGGACGGAGACGGCCGAATCGATTTCTATGGTAAGCCCAATGCCCCATAGGAGTTCCTAATAATCGAAGAAAAATACGAATGGCTGAATGGAACTGGGAATTCCTCGAGTACGTGACGCGTGTGATACGAGATCGCGATTGATCGATGTATGTTTGGTCGGGGATAGGAAAATTTTGGGGGAACGAACGAACAAAAATACCAAAGAAATATTTCGAGGAGAGCAGAAAGAAGATCGACTGTTGCGAGTTTGGAGAAATTCCATCCTCTCGATGATGCGGCTAACAGAGAATCGAAAGGAAAAATCTGTCTCTCCCTTGTCGTTTCTATTTACATTCTAACCTTCTGTTCGAGTATTGTTTCTTCGGACATATTATGTACATGAATGGTGGAACGTGCATTGTTGCCATCTGCGATAAACCTAAACATTTCGATCACGATTACCCTTATTTATCCCCTTTTTCCTCAAAGATGGCCAAAGCTTCCGTGTATCTTTCCCTACGAATTTCCTTAAGCGACATGGCACGTGGAATTGTTGATCCGTTGTAGTATTGGGATTGGAAGAAGCATCTCGTCCGTGATCTCTTGCAGTTCGATTAACGTATCTCTGGGACCCTCCACGAGAGCAATGGTAATACAATTTACGTTCATCGAATTTGTGACACTGGACCATGGGACGCATTCCAGAGAATTTATTTTATTTATGGGCACCAGCTGCACGAGAAATACTTTGCACGAACGAATATACATCTAAACTAGATAAGGGTAAATTCTATTTTATAGACGTTTTTGAAACGTACGTAATTCTATACCGGGTTTTTTGGAGCTTGCGTTCGAACGGAGGGTAGGCGTTGAGTAGATTCCATAAGCAAAGGGTCGACATGAAAATGGTATTGGCAAACCTATTTATTTTTGTGACGTCTTTAAGGACACGTGGTTGCCGAAACTTCAGCAAAGATATTTCTGTTCCAGAATTCGTCCATGCGCTCGGAGAGCCTGGGATCGACGACGACGAGGAGGACGAGGAGGAGGAGGTGATGTCCCCGGTCTTCTAGGATTTTATCTATTCTCGTGTCTCTATTAGATAGAACGAATTAACATCAAGCCAACATCAACGGACAATCGCATTAGTCGTACACTTTCTTCCCCTCTGACATTCACCTCGTTGCATGTATCGCGAACATCTCGTGTCGAAATTCAGCCTGATGTGCATCGAACGAAAATGATATGCTCGTAATGCCCGAGCCTTCTGCTTGCGTCTGTTAAATCTTCGAGCGAAGAAAAAGTCGAGCGTAGAATGTAAGGAAAGTCGCAGAAAATGTTTAAATGGCCGCCGACGCGGAAGATAGTTGCGTTTCGGATCGACAGAGTGCGCCACTCTCTGACCAGAGTTCATGGCGCCACTTTGAACTTGACTTAATCGTAACGCTCGTTATCTTCGGCCAATGTCAGGGGACCTTTTCGACAAGCTCTAATCTCATCTACCACATGATTCGTAGATACGTCTGGTGTGATTTTACGTTATCTAAATCCGAACACCCTCAAAGATACATCGATCGACTCTATATGTTCTTTTATCGATTCGCAGCAACGAGTATCGAATTATTATAGCAACACGCGAAGAAACGATTTTCTTTTTCCCATCCCATTCACTTTAATTGCAACGGTGCAGTCTATCGTTAAAGAAAGAAAATCTACGTTGATACACCATCAGACGTCATAGTGCTGATATTTTTAAGCGTCTTCGTAGCAAGCGGAATGAACGACGCAGTGTGTAACGTGAACGCGAGAGAACCGGCTCGCGTTTCGTGTAACATAAGGTCCCAGCAAGCGACGCGTCGTCTAACTTCCTTCGTTAACTGCGCTACAGTGTCTACCGATAAATCTCTGCGAATTGTGACTCGCGCGAAGCTAGACACGAGAGGTTGGTGGGAGAGACGGAGACACGATCGCTAATTAAACGATCTTGTTGATTAAAGAACGCAAGGATCGTGCTCCATCTCTCAGATAAACGACGATTTTCTCGACTAATTAAACTCTATTCGAGTCTCTTGATGTCTCGATCGCCTGTGTCACTGTAAAAGAAAGGCGATCGGCTGATAATCGATTTCTTCTCATAAGATATATGGATTTTTCGATTTTACTCTCTCTCTCGTCTAATCTAAGTGATGCACCGTATTCTTCACCTAAAATAACGTAAAAATTAAGAAGATCCAGCACCGCAGTAAACTCGATATGTTCGAGATTGGGTTCTCCGTTACGATGTCGCTAGAGATCGATCGACGACGTTTGATCGCAACAGCTTTTGGTATTGCGTTCCCGCCATTTTGGCGAACACGCGACGAAACACGTGGACGAAACGAGAACTCGCGCTTGCACTTTTCGAAAACTTTCGGTGGAGCGGGTCTCGAACGATGCCCACGATCCGATTCGTTCGCAGAACGTAAGGGAGCGAGTCGGGACCGCGAGGGGGAACGGTTGAATTGTGAATTTTAAATCGATCTTGATCGCTTTGCTCTCCTTGAGCTTCATACTGTGTACCTTATTAACGATATCTCACTGTTACGCCAAATAACAAGAGTCGCACGCTGTTTAAAATATTTTAAAGGGTCTAATAAATCTACTAAACAAACGTTCCTTGCTGTGTCAATTTTCTTTACTACTCCCTTCCACTGAGAAAAGAAGACATCTGATAAAAATAGTTATCAGCGTAGAAAGCAAAAGTGTTACACTATGGTTAGCTGCTAGCATCCAATTGATGTATGTGATTTAATTCACGTCGTGGTTCACGCGAGACTAATGGACGAGTCTCGTAAAATTTTAGAGAATCCTATCAATCGAGAGACAAATTGAATTCATTGGAAGAAAGTAAAAGACGCGTGTAAAAGGTATAAGGTATGAGTCAACTAAACAACGTGTTCTTTGATAAGAATGGATCACTAAAGTAGAATTTAAAAGTTATACCAGGATCGCTTGTTAGCTTCTGATTGATATAACTCACTGTAATTCATTTAACATTGAAAGATTCATATCGGATTAACCAGATGATAGGGCGAATCACGAAAACAAGGATGAATATGGATCGCTTTCATTTCATCAAAAGGAGGAAGAAAGAAGTGGCTGTAGAAGGAGCAAGGTACACGGAAATTGAACACGAATACATATATCCACTGGTAGCCACGTAATTTTTCTTAAACGTTCATTTTTATTAGCGATAAATAAACTTACATATCTTTACAGTAACAACGTCCTCTCGTAACCCTCGGAAAATATGGTAATATCTATCCGCGAAAATCCATATAGATCGAGACTTCCGTTCTTTCATATTTCACGTGTTTTTCTTCCCGTTAAATGTTGTTTCTGCCTCTATGGTGTTCCGTATCTAACACCGACACATTCTCCGTCCCGTAAACGGATGAACGGGCTCGTTAGGAAGAATCGGTACGACGCGAAACGTACGTACCAGAAGTATCTACGTTTTACAGTGTGTGTTTTACATGCGGCCTACGTACGTACGGAACCTTACGCTTCCTTAATTAAATCCTAACGATAGCGAGCATACACAGCTGTCAAACATAAAACGAAACGAAAACGTAAAACGAGTTCGTTAAGTATCGAGCCGAAGGATATTTCGATCATCGAACCATCGACGCCAACTGCCGCGACGATCGCGACGAGATCGAGGCCACGAGCGTCCGTACGGCTGTTTTACATTTTTAAGTTTCACTATGCCATCCTGCTTTGACCGTTAACTGGTTTTCGCTTCTCGGTCTACTAATATAATCTAGAATGGCTGGAATATATCCTCGTTACACGAATCCCAGTCCGTTGGACCGAACACGGTTGGCGAACGCCTTACTTCCGGCAAATATAATCCGAAAATAGTACGCCCGCTCGGCCACGGTAAATCGAGAAGAATGAAAGATATCATGCGATCGTCATAACTTTTTCTTTCGCGAATAATTTGACGTTTCTTACGTGTATCCTTTTTTTTTATTTTCTTTTTTGTTCACCGACGAAAAAAAAAACGGCTATACAATATTCGAAAAATATGATTCCGCCAATGATTTCGAACAAGGCGACATACATGATATATATGTATAGATGTAGTACGTATATTTTACCAGTTAAGAGGAAAAAACTTTCGTTTAATGATTCGTATATGTATATATGTATATATGTATATGTGTATATATATATGTGTATATATATACCATGTTTCTTCGGTTTACTCGTCACAGAAGCAATATATGTATGTACACGTATATGTTTACGAATATACGCGGCTAGGCGTCAAGTTTTGTGTGCGTGCTATCGAAATACAATGCGATACGGCTGAGAATTTGTCAAAACCTTCACTACTCAAATCCTCTGACCGACTTTACGCAATCCGAGTACGATAAACGTTCACATGGAGCGAAAAAACAGATCAAGTTGAGAAATACACATCGTCGATTGGTCTGCGCATGTTTGCAAGATCGAACAAGCGCGTTTTCCTTCTCGATTCTTTTGCTCTTCCCACCGTTCAATTTGTTCCCGAATCGTCAAGGACGACATTTTTCTTGACCGCAAAAAAATGAACGTCCTATCGATTCCAAACGATAAAAAAATCCCTGTATCCTTATCCTTATTTAAAATCCACTTACGTTCTCTCTCCTATTGAAAGACACCGTGCGAAAAATCGCGTTCGATCATCAAAAAATGCTCGAAAAAAGAGGCTCGTCTCGACAGTGATCGCGGACACGATTTTACAAAAATGTTCGTATCATAAGCAACTAACTCTAATCGTTCACCGGTGCGAGACACGAGGCTCGTTGGTTTATTAAATCGTAATTATATAAAAAATCAAGCGTCCTTCGTTTAACTTTAACAATGCGGTCCCTTGAGCAGTCGAGGTTTTGGCTCTTCTCGAGTCATTCGAGTTACTCTCGTTTACCTAATACCATCCAATTATACAGATCGTACAGTCATGCACTTGAATCCAATTGATTTGTCAAACCGACTTGTATTTATTTTCTTCTTTTCGTACTTTTATCTTTGTTTCTTTCAACGTCAGTTCCATTTTCCATTATCCAGATCCATGCATCTTCGAATGTTGCTTCAACAAGACAAGACTCTGGAGTCGCCATCGCGTGCTCTGAACTTGAAAAGTACAACCGAAGTCTCAACATGTTGATGGTTATTAAACGCTAAGTGTCCTTACGTAAGTAACATTTAAACGCACACAACGTTTTCCTTAAGTAGCTTACGAAGCAATTTATGTCGTTACATATCTAACGATCCGCGACGACGGTTTCCACGATCGTTCTCAGACTTTGACAACCATTTCTTCCGAGAACACGAAGGAAAAGGAAATATTCGACCCGTCGTTGCGCTCATTGTTCGAGCGAATGTCCTACTTTCGTGCATCGACATCCCGTGAGACCGCTCGTGCGAAAATCAAAACGCTTCACGACGCGACGTCAAATCATAACCGTTACAGCAACTTCGTATCGAAGTACAGAATCGCAAACATATTCACGGAATCTTAACGAAGCTTCGACAAATCGCAAGAGACTTGGACAAACAGGGGGTCACCAAACGAACTTCGAAAACCCTCTGGTCTACGCGTTGATCATTTGAAAACAAGAAAACGATCGAACGATCGCTACTGGCAGAATAGTAGCCTAGCAAACATAGTCCGAAAGACCGAGTACGTTCTCGTACAGCTATATATAAATATGTATCTCATCATCGATCCATTCGTCGCGATCTTTCCCTCTCTCGCACGATCGATTTCGTTTAATGAAACATCGATCTTAGCATTCTCCCTCAGGATCTTGAATTTTCGCGGTAGCGGCGGCGCTGGCAAAACGTAGCCGCCTCCTCCTAACTATGGAGAATGCCGATAACGGTGGTTTTCGACGGTGATGCGAGGATGAGATAGAAGCACGATTGAAATCCCATCTCGCGACGGGTCTCCCTCAAAGGACCGGTTCTTCGTCGGTCTCGTCATTGTCATCATGCTCCTGTGCCTTGTACTGAATCGTAGCTACCGAGACAGAATTTGTCTTCGCTCTTCGCTGTCTCTTCTGTTGATTGTTAACACCAGTGGGTGCATTGCCCACGCTGCTGGCGGACGAACTGCAACTGGATCCGCCAGAATTGTTGCCCCCGTTGTTTCCCACGGGAGATGCGAGATCGAGATCGAGTTGCTGGCCATGGGCGTCGATCAAAGGTCGCAAGGCGGTCCTCAAGGACCAGTAAAGTCGAGGATAGGCGCGTTCCTGTTGCAGGATTAGCTCCTTGCTTTGTTTCTGTCTCTGTAACAAAACCGAAAAGCGCATAGTTGAAGTGGATGTTCTAATCGGGACGGGTTAAGAACGAAATCATCGAGGGGAAAGTACGTGAGAATTATCGATCGCGTTTAATTAAAGGACGAGCAAAAAGATACGCTACGACGAACAATCAAAGATATAAATAAACTGTAGGAGAAGCTCACCTCGGGAAGGTCAGTTGACCTGATTTCCCGTGAAACCAACAGCTTCTTACTATCGACGAACTGTCTCAACGCTTTTTCTCGGGTGTATACGAATGGTCGTACGACCCTGAGATCTTGACGTCGTATGTAATAATGCGCTTTCATGGTTTTCAGCTTGCCACCGTGAAACACCGAGACGAAGAAACTCTCGGTAAGATCATCCAAGTGCTGGCCAACAGCCAGCACGTTGTATTTATGCCGCTTGGCGATCGCGTATAACTGCGACCTGATCTCTCGGTTGCAGAAGCTGCACGCTCCACTGGCGTCCACAGCTTCTTCTTCAGGCTGATTGTCACCGCTGCTGCACTTGAATTCGCTGCTCTGTTCTTCGTAGAAATAAGGGACGTCCAGAGCCTTCAGATAGCTCATTAGTTCCAGAGGATCGAATCTGTTTGCGTCCACCGTGGCTGCTCCGATCTCAAAGTCCACGCCCTTTGATCTTACGTAGAATCGGTACTGGTGCAACGTGTGTAACAAGGACAAGGAACTCTTGCCGTTAGTCGACAAGCAGACCAGCACTCTATCGTTGTCTCGAATCATATCGAACTCTTGCATTGCCTCGACAGCTGGCTTCCAAATGTTCTTTGGCGGACAATGCCACTGAACTCGGGACAGTTCGGTGTTCCCGCCCTTCGAGTCAAATGTCGCTCCCTGGTCTCCATCTTCTTCCTCCTTCAGATCGCTCGAACATTCCTCGTCTTCAGAAAAGTCATCGTTTTGACGGACTTGTTGCTTGCAACTTGATTTATTGGATAACGCGGTCATCGAACTTGCTCTTGGTTTGCGACCGTAACTGTTGGTCGAATTGGACTCTGCGCTGCTGCTACGCTTTAAATCAACCGAATCTAAAGACTTGTCGCTCTCGTGGAAAGATAAATTGATACCACTGTCTTGGGAACTAACGGAATTCACGGCGGAATAAATTTTGGGGAGAATCTTTCGCGCGTCTCCGATCTCTAAACCACCGCGTTCTTGAGAATCGTCGTCGTTTAAATCGTCATCCAAGTCGTGTACCACTTCTTCGTCGTCGGTTTTCGATTGGTTGCGAACCATCTGTTCGTTCTCAGCTGGCTTCATCACGTAAATTACCGTCTCGTCCGAAGAACACTCGCTGGACATTTTGCTTTCCTGTTGAGTCAGTTCTCCGATCTTCCCAGAGATCTCTATTGGTCCGCTTCGTCTGGCGCTCGACATTCTGGGCGATGAGGAAGATTGAACGATCCTCCCTCTATCCGGCGAGCCGCAACCATTCGACGACACATCCGAAGCCGAAGCATCCGGAGAGTGTCTATGCAAACCGTCCACGGCATTAACCATACATCTGATCTCTGACTTCACCTCGCTAGCCATTTCCTTCGAGAATTCCATCAAATATTCCGCGATATCGCTCGCAGTGAACGAATCGTGTCTCGTCTGTTTGTCCTCTACGGACAACTGACTAATGGCGCTTAGATTGCGTGAATGATGTTGCGGCGTGTTCTCGGAAGTGTTCGTTTCCGACAGCGCATCGTCGACCTTGGATATCACTTCTCGGATCTCTGACTTAATCTCCGTCGCTAATTCCTTCGTCACCTCCTTCACGTAAGCTCTCAGATCGTCCTCTGACTTTTGACCGCCGTTCGCTGAAACTGGTGACGACCTACCTCCCCCTACGAATCTTTCCGTATAATCATAGACAGAGGAATACGAAGACGGAGGCGATGTTGGATTATGACAATTTAACGACAAGATCGAATGACTGGGGCTGCTACTGTCCAGCTCCAGAGAATTCAAATCCGTTTGACTGCTGCAACTACAGTGATGTCGTCTGTGCTTCGAGGAGTTGCCATTATTTCCACTTAATCCCAGACTAGTCAAGGTTTGCGGGCTCAGCGGAAGCAGTGGAATTGGGGAGGACGAGGACGATGCGACGTTTCGGTTCCCCGAATCGTTGCCACCGCCGCTAGTACTACCGAGAGAGTTGCACCTGGCACGACCAGCGTTGGTGGAGTCTATCGAATCTCTTTGCTCTTTAATTGGCCTGCTGCCCGCGTGAGACATCGTGCTGAGAGCCGATGCCGTGACCGCTTCGCCAACCGCGAACCTCACGGGCATCGGAGAACTCGGACAAGTAGCCGGTGACCTCTCACCGGCTGATTCGGTATTTCGATCGACCACGGTGGTAATGGACGACGTCTGTTCCTCTTCGTTGCTGTTCGCTGGATTGGACGAAGAAGTCTGGAATTCGGCCGCGCTCAACAGAGTTCTCCTGACTGTACTCAATACCGGAAGACTTCTGTGTCTAGGTGAATTCGACGAGATCGGAGCGTTTCCCGCTCGAGGAATGTCGCTGTTCAGTCGACGGATGCTATTAGCCAAGGCTAGGCAATTGACCAAGCTGTCGTGCGTTGTAGTCGGCGTGTGATGGCTGTGCTTGTTCCAAGATAGCATCGGACTGAAAGGCACGTCTTGCTTCACGTTCTGCGAGTTACCCAGAAGGAGATCCTGCGCCTCGCTCGGCAACATGAACCATCGTAAAGACTCCAGCCGTTCCGACACGATGTTGTAGCTACGATCTATCTGCAGCGGATACCTCTGCGCCATTTTCCTAGCCCGGTTGAAAATGTTGCGCGCTGTCTGTAAACAGTCGCCGTAGTTCTGCGGAAGTACACCAGTACCGGATACTCGTCTCTCGGAAGCGTTCATCTTCCCGTCTGTGTATCTGATTGAGCTGAGCCACTTTCGCTCTTTGAACACGCTATTCGTGTGGTGGCGCCATTCACCCGTATCCGAGTTGAGCACGTACTGCGGCAGCAATTTCCAACCTTCCGTTGCTACCATTTTTAGTGCCTCCAGTACGAACGCCACTTCTGCCTCAGACATAAAGTAAGGGAAGGAGAGTTTCGCGAAACCCGGCCTCAGACCTTCGGCGTTCGTTTCTTCGTTCTCGGTGTTCCGTTCCCTGGAAACGATAAGGTAACCCGGTTAGATTGCGCAGGCAAGTACGTTCTATTTAACGGTGTCATGCACCGTAATTATTTGATACGGTCCAAATGAAGTTTTCAACTTTCGTACCCCTCTATCAACGCCTTCTGGTATTCCTTGGCGAGTTCCTGGTCGATTCCCATCAGATCGTGAGCGTAACGTCCGGCACACGCGCACCCGCCACGCGCCTGTATACCGAACACGTCGTTCAACACGGCGCACACGAAGTTGTGGTGAAGGAACGTGCCCCGCGGATGACGCACCATAAACGAAAAGATCGGCAGCCTCTTAACATTCTGCGAGCCGCTACCGAGCAGAATTAGTTCCGGAATCGTGCGTACGTGTGCCAACACTTGCCTACACAAACAGGAAACATCGATCATGTTTTACAAATACAATCCACTTGCAGCATCGATCGAAATGATCTTCGAAAACATTGTGCGCGGACGTCCTTCGTTCAAAGTCGATCACAGCCTTCCTTTATATCGCGTGGTTGCTCAAGAACATTGCAATTTGGTTTTGTTATCTCGCTGATTGTCATGCAAATTTCATGTTTCTTATCTGCAGCACCGAAGTACTGTCATTTATACGTGACACGCTTATTACGAACATCTTTTAACCGCTTTCTTATGTATCCAGTATTTTACATTACTAATCTACAAATTTAGTCTACAATTGTTTCTATTAATTCTCACATCACCAACCGTCGATGCCAAAGTCTAACGACTGATCGCCAGTAACGACCGTAGCAACCGACGTTTTAATGTACGAGAATCGGCCGGTAGAAATTTAAAAAAAGAAATAATCGAGTTATTTCCACCAAGCGATTCGCAATCAAGGAAGCAGTCTCGTACTGCCAATCGATTTCAGTCGAATACAGAGCTCCAGGAGGTCTGGCGTTGAAGACGTTCCCCTTCCCGATATCTACCGTTCTGCTGTATAAATCGGCTATAAATATTTCCACGATATCGGCGACGTTTCCTCCTCGCGAACACTGCACGTGTCACATATCGTATTTGAAACAAACAAGTTCACCAAACATGAAAGGAAAATGGTAACCAGATTGTACGATTTGCTACGATTGTACGAGGATTTGCTTTTAGACGATAACAAGCTCGATATTCGTCGATTTTGATCGACTTTTCAACAATGAAATTGTTAATTCACGTTACATTTTTGTTGCAGACGTGTAAAAAAACGTACCTGGAAATCTTATCTTGACGAGTGACGATCGCTCGCGGCGTGACGTTCTCTTTCAGTTGCACAGCGAGTCCGCATCTGATGGTCTCGACGACACCCGCGGTGCCACTCTCCTCGCAGAGTTCCGGATCCCGGTGATAGTGATGAGAGTCCCGCATGTCCTCCGTGGCAATTTTATCTTTCAACAGGGACCGTTTGGTCACGAGCACGCCAGGGGATTGAACTCCACCGATGAACTTGTGCCCGGCGAAAATAATCGCGTCTTTGTGCACGGTCGTCTCCCCGACGCCGGGCAGATGTGGATTCATATCGATTTGAATGTACGGGGCTGAAAAATAGATGTATTTCTAGAATATACGTTTCTATAAATGCTACTTTAAGCTTTTACAGCAAATTCGTTCGATCACTTTTTAGCTATCGTCTATGAAAAAATCATAATACTATGAAGTATAATATTGATCAACACTAGAGATATAAAAATTTCTATCGATTTAATACAGTGGTCGTAAAAACGATCTGCGCGTACCCTTTTATTTTTACTTGTTTTTCAACGAAACAGGTTTTCAACAAGTTCTACGTTTCATTGGAATAATACTTTGTAGCAACTGTGTATATTCCTTCTATACATTAATAACAATGAGAAAACTATTTCGAACGGAGACACGCAAACACACTCGCCGTTCTTTAAAATAGTTTCTTTAAAATCGAAAAATTGCGAATAATTATACTCGTTGATGACGATAATAGCTCTTATCAATTCGTTAATGGCGATAAACTGAGGCGATTAGTCGTTCTAGCGTTTACATATCCTTTTGTAGAACAAGGTATTTAACATCTCTTTTATCTGCGAAAAACTGTATTGTTCCTACGTCTGCCACTTTAAAGATCACGGTATCCGTAAGTGATTGTCATCCGGTAATTACTAGTTTCATTGATTACAACCAGATAAATACCAGACTCTTCAACGGATAACGACTTCAATCTGATCGTCACCGTCACTTTCTACTTACATGCGTAATCGCATTTCCAACTCAAGTTGCATTCATCTTCTCTAAAAATCAATCCTCAAGCACCGCGTACAAACAAATCTCTACATTTCCCTTATCTTTCTATAGATCAAACTTCCAACGGAATCATACAATTTCTCTCCTATCTTCTATTATGTTGAAATGACATTTACAACGACATTGTTCTATTTCAGGTAACAAAAGAAGAAAGAAATTTCATACGATACAGAGATAAGAATTTTTATGCGACTGATAATACGCGTGCCCGATCGATCAGGATCGAATGATCGTGATAATATACTTTTGTCAGAAAAGGGTGCAAACATTACGTCACGTTGAATCTTTCATTGTTTCCACGCGTATATCGACATCCACGTGCATCATTGTTACCTGTTGTGGTGTAATCCCAGACGCTAAGTGCCCCATACTGATGCAGTAGAAGGGTCGTGGCGACGTCATCTGCCAAAACCCCGGTTATGCAACTGGCAGCGCTGAAGCATCCGATCATTTGCGTAACACCTTCGCTTCGAACTTTGATCAGGCTCCGCTCGAGATCGTTCAGATCCAAGAAACCTTCTCGAGTCTCGGACACTCGTACTATCTACGATAATCGTTTTAATGTTACAAACAAATATTATTCTATTATGAAGTATTATTCTACTTGCATACTCTCTGCCCTATTTTTAGCGTTCTACTTTCACGGTTTCCACTTTTGCCGTACGATGTTATCGATCCTAAGTCGGTACTTGCTCACGCGAACGCACGATTACACTTGCAGTATAATCTCTATTTCTGAATATTCTATGTTCTTCGATGACTTGTTGAACGTTCTAGCAATTTAAAAACGATTAACGATACGCGTTTGAGAAACACTTTTGCGTCAGTGAGGCGGACAAAAGATCGTATTTTATTTATACCGAGAATTTTATAGCGATGCCTGGCGAGTTGGAGTCGCTTCAAAGGAAAGAATTGCAAATGGCTTAGTTCCGGAATAACATGTATCACGCATTCGTGTTCTGCGAAGTGTCAAAGACTCTTCGAAGTTTCCCCACGAGTTTCGCTCAAAAGGCGCATTCCGAAGACTTCTCTTCGCTCCGAACAAAGGCGTACCAGAACTTATCACCGTAGAAACTTCTTCTTACTTTTAAATACTATGCCTATTCCAGGAACGTATCGATTATTAAATTCTCAACAGCCGGCTCGAAATAGATTTACTTATTCCCTACTGAGAGAGGAAATAAACAAATTATTCAAAATCATGCCATTAAAAGGTTAACTCATTTCCAGCTACTTAATATCTTATAATTCAGTAACAAGGAGATTGTTCGAAAACAGGAAGGAATGATGACTCAAAAATATCCTCAGTGGAACTCTCAATGTCTTTCACAACATTTACGTTTACATTGAAACGCATCAAACGTTTTCATCGACGAGAATACTTTCGATTCGCTGTTTTCAAAATATCGTATCGTCTGCTTACCCTGACGCCATGCTCACGCCAAGGCCGGAGATTCGCGTGATGCTCGAACGGTCCCACGAACACCACGGTGGATTTGGAGACATCGAGGTGTCGCAAAAGCGTACGAAGGGCAGCCGCCGTGCCTTGACCCGTGAACAGCACAGCATCCTGCTCGCCAGCTCCCACCGCATGTCGGACAATGTCTCTGGCTTCGTGTCTGTAAAGATCCTTGCCGTCAGGATACATCGATTCGTCCTCCCGTGGCTATTAACGATCGTAAAGTCGCTGCTGTTTGTCGAATCGAGAACAAACGATGCTCGTTCGCGTTTCTCAAGAACGTCTCGAGATCTCGAGTTTCATTGGCGATCGTTGAGGTCGCCTCGAACAGAGAAACGCAAGTAGGACGAAGCTTACGATCGCTATAGGAAAACATGCTTCTTCCAAGTCCATTTCTATGGCAACGAAATTTTAATCAGATACACGAATTTCTGCCGATTAAGTTCATTTGTCTGAACGAGAGATCGCGATATACGCGTAGGATGTCACGAGCGGTAGGAAAAAACGATGGACTTTCGCTACGTGAAATTCGTTTATACGAAGTTCTCTCGATAGGTTTAGATAGAATTATGGTTGGCAAAAATATCGTGGCTTGGAAAACACGCGTGGTAGTAACATCTGCCACGATGATACTCTGACTCCACGTGCTATTTGAACGCGGAAATCTACACGCGCGTCTACTCTAGACAAAAACACGCCAGCGGGTGGAAAGATGAAGCTACGGATGCCTTTGCCAGCACCATATACAACCCCTAAAAAATATAACACCTGAATCGGAGCAAAAGGATAGCCGACAATCGTTAGGAATACGATCACGAGTCTCGACACGAAGAATGTCAGTGCCCGTTACCCGTGACGTGCAAGTAAATTACGTTATATGTTTCTTAATGTAGCAAACGATAGCCGCGATGCTCAAGGAATAAGCTTTAGTTAATGAATTATTTAGATCTTAGTAAAAGGTGCAATGTTTATTCGCCTAACCGAAAAGCATCCGTCCATAACCACGTCAGGGTTGTATTGCGCAACGTATCGTTCATACTTTTACCGCTTGTTACGTGTACATTGGATAACGGCGAATCACATTTGCGTTACTCTGTTTCTGAAGCTGCTTCACTCGCTTAAACAGAAGATTTGAAGGGATGGGTGGAAAAATGGTACAAGTACATTGTTCTCCAAGAATATCAGTATCCTTCTGATAGATTTTGTTAGCGTTTTAGCGCTACAACTGCCGAGAACCAGCAGAGTATAAAACTTGTATCGAAGGAACTTAAATAAAAGTATTGGTATAAAGAAATACGTAAAAATTGCAGGGGGAAGCAAATTTTTATCCATACACTTTGCAAATGAAAGAGTATTATAAATTTATAGAATTAATAAAAAAACGATACCAACTAGTCGTTTAAATCATTCCGGTAGTATTCACGTTAATATTCAGAACCATACGTATGATTTCTCTCTACCAAAGTTCAACTTTCGCCACAATTTTCCCAAATCACAAACATTCTTTCTCGTACCACTTTCCCTCTGACCTCTCGCTTATCTCCGGTTTACGTGAGAAACGCGATTCGGATGTAACCATATAAAAGTCGCGTGACGAAAAAGGCGCGTTATTGTCGTGACTGGCTTGGTGGTGCAGTTGGACAGCCGGTAAGCGGTCGGGAATCGACTCGGTGGGGATATTGATCTGGGACATGAGCGCCAGGGAATGGGACGCTGTGCGGAACCACCCCTACACGTTCGACCGCGTAAGATTTAGGGATAACGGGGTCGTTTCGCGCGGGACAACCTTTTCGATCGAAAACTATGCCAACAGCGAGTAAACGGACAATTATCGGCGGCTATGATCGACTATGAACCTGAGATATGAAACGAAACGTGTCGCGAGCGGAATGCGTGGAATGGAGGCGAAATTGTACGGGTCGGCGGAGAAATAGAAAGGCTCGTGTACGGTCGAGTGGCGCAGAAAACGAGTCTCGTTTACCGCAGAAACGGTACGTCAACCGGAATCGTACGTTGCACGCGGTACGATATGCTAATTTCGCGTAGGAAATCGACGATTACAAATTCATAGCGCATGCTCGGATACTTTCTAACGATGCGATCCGCGACGTACGTAAGTACACAACGGTCGCGTACGAACAACAGGACGAACGATTGAACGGACGACGGATCGTGTTGGTCCGCGAATAGCTACAATATCTCGATTAATAGGCTGACCAGTAACTGGAATTGGTTCTGGGAAGCGGCAGCTGGTGAACGCGGATGTGTCGCGCTCGATAATCGTCGACCGTGTATAAATGCGTGCGCGTGCTTCTCGCCGCGACCTCGATCGTTATCGTGATCATTCGGTGGTCCAGTCACACGCTGATAGCATATATATATATATATATATATATATATATATATATATATATATATATATATATATATATATATATATATACAGGGTGGTTGGTAACTGGTGGTACAAGCGGAAAGGGGGTGATTCTATGCGAAAAAAGAAGTCGAAAATATAGAATAAAAATTTTTTGTTTGAGGCTTTGTTTTCGAGAAAATCGACTTTGAATTTTCGCTTGGTACGCGTGCGGTACGTTATAACGGATCTCACTGTAGATCGTTGTCTCGATGGAAAAATGAAAAAAAAAAAAAATTTGTATTCTATATTTTCGACTTCTTTTTTCGCGTAGAATCACCCCCTTTCCGCTTGTACCACCAGTTACCAACCACCCTGTATATACCAAGAGAAAGAGAGAGAGAGAAAATATGGAGGGAGAACATGGAAAGGAGAGGGCGTCTCTCGATCGTCTTACCTGAACAGAGAAGACTGAAGGCTGCAGATGGACGTGGACGCCCGGGTGTCGCCCAAATATGGCAGCACCTCCTTCGCAATGTACTCTTCGAGAAATTGCAGCGACCTTCCAGAAGCGGTGTAGTCGCAGTAGACCACTGTAACAATAAAACGCCAGTCGTTTTCAGATGTTCCCAATACATACACAAGAAAGAACACACAAGGAAAAGGAGGCGGAGGGCGCGACACACCGTTCCTCCTTGGCAAGTCTCGCGCGTGGGAAATCGATCGACGTCCATGATAACGCTGCCGCGTCTTTTATTCAACGGGCGTTGCCAAGTGTTTTTGAAAATTTCATACTGTATAGCCGTGGAAAGAGCTTGCACACGACCGGGTCAACGATTTTACGTTTCTCACGAGAATAAGATTTTCGATTCCATCTTCTCCCTCTTTTTTCCTTCTTACGCTCGTGCGTTGGTTTCGAGCGAGCTGTTTTCTTACACACTGAAATATCCCACGCGATTCGGACGACCACTAAAACTGCGCGCTATTATTCATGCTCCGCGAGAGCACCGGCGCCAGCGACGGTGGGCCGTTTATTCGAAGATATATTGGGTGTGACACTTGATAGAAATAAGAAAAATTGCTCGACGTATGGGACCAACACTCGTAACGCTGGTACGCAACGTTCGTCCAAGGTGTTCTATTAGCGTAACCGAACTCGTGGAATTCAAATTCGAGCGGAGATCCAGAGGAGAAAAAACGAAGTAGGTCGCGGTGTCAAGGCAACTCTAAGGTCACCGAAATATCGGAAAAACTGATTCGATGATAAATACGTTGCGATTTCAGTCCCTCTAACAGGAAGAAGTCAGAGGTCATGGTATCGCGACTAACCTTGCAACGACCTTGACAAGTCCATCTATATTACAAGCTTTTATCGGACCTACATGCTCGGTTTTCTGCACATATATCTATATGTAGAGTAAGTCAGCTCACCGCGTATAAAGCCACTTCCGTTCGACTCCAATTAAATTGTATTACAGGTTCTCGCGTGAAAAGTAATTCGAACGTGCTTCCTCGAGAGTCGAGGAACGAGATGACTCAGAAAATACAGGATTTGCGGAGATCGATGGTGACAAATCTCGAGTATCTTTCGCAAATATGTTCGCTGATGCCCGATAAATTATCGAGGAGAACTCGAGAAAACAAGGTCGAGCGTAGCTGGAACTTTATTTCAAATATCCCGAATTCACCCCTAGACGATTTTCCTGCGGTCGACATTCGCACGTTCCACCCTGTACATCGGTGTCGAGGCGTCGAAGCCGCGGTCGTTGCTTCCGTTGCTATTTTCAGCCCCGCCAGCCAAGCCGAGTTTACCAGAAAATGGAAAATGTTTATTCAGAGGAGAATGGGAGCACATTCTTTCTTGATGCTTCTCCATCCGTTCCTAACAAAGGACTGTACGTACACGTTTTATTTTGCACAGACAGATTTGCCCCATGCGAAAGGGTTCGAGGGAAAATATTCTGTCGAGTTGCGAAACAGGCACTTTAATCAAGGTGCCATAATAATTGTCGAAGATCGAGGTTTCCGTAGGTAGGTTTTTAAAAGAGAGATTCTGACATCTTGCAAGCATTGCGATTGACACGATCGAAAGAAAATTTAAGACGACGAACGATACTAGAATGCACCTTGATTCTACAAAATCGAATCGTATTAGGCAAGAACAATAATATAAACGACAGGAATTTGTTTAAAGATTCGTTCGAAGATGATCGTTATCATACACGCAAGCATAAACATTGAACGTTCTTTTGACCAGCATTGTAAGTTTCGTCACAGATTGGACTGATACGACACTGATGCCAGCACGATAATTTATCAACTAATAATATTAATAAATTGAATTACATATTGGATCTCATAAATTTCCGAGAAAGTAATAAACTGTTCGTAATCTTGCCTTCTACGATCTTACTATTTTAGAAAATAGCATAATCGAGTGACTTGCCATTTATAAAATCCACTTATAAAATCTTATTTGTTTTATTATCGTTACTATCTTACAACAGAATCTATTTGTACTGGCACAAAATTTCGCTAATAACCCCAATCATATATATGCATATAGTAAATTAATAATAGCGTTAAAGGAGCGCGAATAGCCATAGGTCGTGTTATGAAATACTTGGATCAGCGTCGACGTAGAAACGAGCGTTCTCCGATATAACATTGACGAGCGGCGACGAGAAAGAAAGAAAGAGATTTGGCTATTTCGCGCGGCCAAATGGAATCGCTTTATTGCCGGGGAAAGCCAAGGTAGGCGAGGGATAATGATTCGCAGGTGTGTCTTACGAAACAGTCACGATCGGTAACCGGTCCTGCGCGGGTTCGCCAGTGAAATTATGCCCCGGCCTATAGCGGCTTCCGACCATTTTACCCGCCAAGGGGATAAATTGCATTGATTTGTTTAGGAAGGAACGCGTGGAACTAAGCGAAGTTTAATGGCCGTTTCGTAACTGTCCAGCGCCACTTACGTAAAGTGTCGAGCGCTCTCGTCTAGAACGCGAATGGAAGCGTTATTCCGCGAAGTTGAACGCCGATTAACAAATGGAAAATAGTCTTCCGCTTTTACTTCTTTTCCCTACGTGACCGTCGTGCGGAACGATCCACGAGCACGCGTTCTTACAATCGTTAAACTCTTGTTCCCGTTAATTAATGCTATTAGGAATTTAATAACCGGTAATTTGTAGCGAGAATTGCAACAAGGTGAAAGTGTAAACTAGAGAACGATATCTGTACAGTTTAAAAATCGTTAAGAGGCTGACATTTGCATAAGACTCGAAAGGAAGAACGATTCGGCGCTTAATTCACTTTCGATGTATCTTATCTATCCGCGTGATAACGATTCTTTTACATGCACAACGTTGCCGGCACAATTATTTGCTCGTTAGCGATTTCAATGTTCCTCCAGAAATATTCCTCGATTGTCGCGCTGCAAGGATACACGCGTTTCGAAAGAATAAGGAGAGTTTTATTTATCTACAGATCGTGATCGATCGTTTGTAATCGAAGCACCGCGCCGTTAAGAACTAAGCGATTCAGCTTGGCGAGCGAACTCAAGCGCTGTGATGCTCTCGACTGACGTCAAAATCTCGTTACTTTATCGAGTTGTCACCGGTTCCATCAATGATCGCGGATACTAAATCGCTCGAAGCAACGCACTTCGCAATCGTCTGCACACACAGTGTCGCCAAAGCTCCTTGGGAATAATTCGAACGCGCCGTGACGGCTAACCTGAATGTCAACTACGCCTCCGCGAATGTAGACGAACAGGGTCGCGCGATCGCGCGACTACGTCCGCTCGAGGCGATCCTTTTGCCAAGCTTCTTGTCGTCAGAACTAACAGCGAAACGTGCAATATCGATCGGTGGAATAATAGGCGAAAAATTTTGCCAGATGATTGACAGAGCTATTATAAGTAACGTCTAGCCACTCGACGGCCGTCAAAACGAAGTTTCGATAATTGATTTTGAAGCTGACTGGCGAGAAGCGAGTCTTCCGAATGGATTAGCCGCTGCGCCGGCAGGCTCGAGACGCGAGCAAGGCTCGTAACCTCGTTGCGGACCACGTTGGGAACTTTGCATACTGGACGCTTTCTCTAGCTTGCAGGCACGAAGCCAGCCTTCGTTCCGTTCGTTTGAGAAGGTTCGACAAAAAACGTAAGGACGGTTGGTTAATCGCGTCACGAAAGGCAAACGACATAACCAAACGAATCGACTAACGAACGAACAACCAACTATTCCACGGAGGTGCGCGCGAATTGTTTTACGAGGCAGCGGACGGGTTCAAGGTACCAGGAATTGCAGGGAATTCGCTTCTGGGCGTAGTTTGACCTAAATCTCGAAGGCAACTTACTACGATTGCCCGAACGACCGTTCGACCCCGAACCGGCAACTATTCGCGTTCGAAGCACACACCGAAAGAAATCCTCTCCTTTGTAGAACTAGAGCACACGGGTGTGCAGTGGGCACTGTGTGCACGGGTGAATCTACAAAGAGAAGAAGAGGAAAAAAATAGAGACGTTGGATAGAGGACGCGTGCGTGCGCGAACTTAGATAGCTGACGTATCGCTCGTCTCGGATAAACGGTAAATTACCAGAGCATTCCGCTTTCCAATTAGTCTTCAATTACACGCGGACGAGTTGACCGACGACGGCACGCGTCCGGCAACGTTTAACTGCTAAACGACGGGTTCCTCTTCGAATCAACCGTCTTGCAATTAATTCGGAGGAAAGCTTTCGCCGCTAATCGATTAATTCGGCTGACCGGATGAGAAAGCTCGGCTCGCGTATGCAGTTCGATGGAAAACACGTTAATTGAATCGGCAAAAGATCGGCTCGTAATGAGAATGTTGATATACCGTTGATCTTATCATATGGAAGGATTCATTGAAAAGGTAGACGTAGCAAATAACCGTTTGAGAAATATGCAGTCGCATGGTTGGCGAGCTATTCTTTGCACAATTAAATATTTACGTAACATCCGCACAACACGGCGATAATTTGTTTGAATGATGCGCCTTCTATCTACCTCTTGGCAGACACGAACGTTATTTGAAAAATGTTAAATCTCTTTCTCTCTCTTACTCATTATACTTTTTAATATTATTTAAAGAACAGTTTGCGTAATGTCAAAGAGAATAATTGAAATGAACGTAATAGAATTTAGGATACGGATAATACATAAACGAATATTCGAATCGATGCAGTCGAAATACGCGAATAGACTATGGTCAGCGAATAAAGTCGGTACTCCCACTTGATTATTCCGAGTGCCAGTTAATTGGTCGTATTTCCGCAACGTTATTATTCGCAATAACGAGACTGTATATATCACTTGCGTCCTTCGATACGTCGTGCGTGACGGTTCACGAGATTTTATTCTATCACGTGTATCTCCTGGTAGGAATGTACGACTTTAACCACGTATTCTTTCGCTGATTCAGCTGACATAGCAAAACTATTCCACTGTTTCTATATCCTCCTAAATCTTTCAGATTTCCACGCTATCAAATATCGATCAACGAATATCTTCCTTCCTATCAAATATCAAAGTCTATCGCTATCAAATTCGAGCAATTTAAATTCCGCAAATGTCATGGAAATGTTGAAGAGAGGTAATTACTACCAATACCAACTATTTCGTACATAATAGTTAATACTGATTTAATTTAATTTTAGAACAAAATGTCCGAAGAAAAATGTAAGAATCTCTCATTATCTTCTATTTTTACATATTTCCCAGTTTCTCTTACAAGGAACCATCGCGAATTTTTCTTTGATCTGCGTTAATCGACGTACTGTGACGATTATAATCGAGGTCTAAGTCTATCGTCATCCAATTCAAAGAATCCGAGTCCCAAAGCTTCTTTGAAACAGAAGATCTCGAAGAAGAGTTAGAGGAATCGTCGCATGAGAAGATTCGACAGATGATGCAATTCTCGCGACTATTTTTGACGCGTTTAAGTGCTGGGTAATGATATGTGTAATGGAACGAAATTAACGCTCGCAATTATTGTCAGCAGCTGACTCGAGAGCGAACGTTTCTAAGCGTTCGTGAGTGTCGACCGACTTGGCTAACTGGATTACGCGTCGCTCGCGTTTCGCGGCGGATCGTTCCGGCCGCCATTCACTTTGTTCTTAGTTATACGACAATCCGGGAAATTGTCCTCGAGGCCGACCGAGTCATTCTGTGCGTAACCGCACGCGTACAGTGTACGCGAACGTTTTGAGGGAGAAAACCCTACCAGTCCGCCTTTTGGGAACGAGTCGCAGACGCCTGTTGCGTGCTCGTACGTTTCCGCAAATTCCCCTCGTTCGTTTTCAAAATTTGACATCGTAGATACGACCCGTAGAAAATCGCCGTGATATTTTCAATGGTTCGTCGAACGTGCTTAATGTACGAGAAAATGAAAAACAGAGTCTTCCTTGGAACAAATTCGCGGAAAATCGGAGAGAGGAGAAACAGCTTTTAATAGATACACACGATTCCCTTGGCTTTGATCCTCTTACGATTCTGCAATTTTTATGCCGCGATTTTGCTCTCCTTTCAACGGAAAAAGAGACTTTCATATTCAATTCTAGATTATATTCTAATAAATTCTATTCGTTATTCTCTTGTATTTTAGATGGAAAAATACATTTATGTCAGAAATGTTCCAAGGAACATAACGGAATTAATCGTTAAAAACTTCGTTTTTACATGCATTAAAAGGAAATTAATTTTATAATAATTACCTTGGACATAGCAGTAATATCTAAAGGGTGAAGGTAAACGAAATAAGAAAAATTCGAGTAAATTATTCTCCCACGCTTCGACATTCCACGAAACTATAATTACTACTTAAACCTAGAGTCAATATGCACGATATCCAGCCTGATTAACCAATAATCTCTTTATCCCCTTAATCGCGTATCAGCTGATGGGAAGCTTCTGATAACCGAGCTACTTCCTGATTAAATCATGTACGAGAAGCGCAAGAAAAATAGGAAAAAAAAAGGAAGAATGACCTACGACGAGACGCGGACAGAGGCCTCGAGTCGTGCAACGATCGAGTCGAACGCGACCCAGTTTCCACGTCTATCCGTGTTCTACGGACTCCTTGGATCGCGCGATAGTACGATCGACCTGGCCGACGAGTTCGTACGATCAGTCTACCGTGTGGAATATTGTTCGCACCTATTTCGGTATAGGATCGGTATGACCGACTTCTATCCACGACCCAGATCGTCTATTCCATCCTGCAAGTAGTTTCTGCGCACGTTCCCTCAGAATGCTTCCTCGTTTCGTTCCAAACGAATGGATACGATCGATCGGTATATACACTAGCAAAAGTTTCATACCATCGAATGTGTCTCATAAAATCCAAGAATTAGAAAAAAATAGCACTCTACTTCAGGAAATACTTCGGTTAAAAAATTATCGACGCAAAGGAAATTATTTACTACGGCTACCTGTATAGTAATGATTTCGAACGAGTCCTGTCGCGCGATAATTTACTAGTTAATAATATTAACGAATTAACGTGTCGCAAATTATAAACTCGACTTGCATAGTTTTTACGATTTTGTAATTTTACATCGAACGGGACAGTCAGCTGATCTGCGGTTTCAAAACATCGGACGTAAAACTTTTATTTATCACATTACTAAGCTGGCCGCTATTATTACGTATAATTTATCAACACTGATGAGTTGTAATTTGCAAACCCGTAAAACGTCGCTAATAATACTATTTGTGCAAGAGGATGTGAATGATTCAACGGTGCGAATTTTTGGCTAGTAGTGTACATTCCATTCCACTCAAAGAAACTGCATAAGAAAATAGGGAAGCGGCCTTTCCGTTTGCACATGAGCGGTTTGGATTGCTTCCACTCGCGAGATAAGCGAATCGATCGTGGTCGTTCCAACCAGCAGATCCATGCTACAATAAGAGCTACTCTTTTCCGCTGGATACACTCGAATCGCTAATTAACGCGCGAGTGTTTCGGAGTGGAACGGCAGCGGATCGATGGCCCTCGCCACGCTTCCAATTACGCGGGCCCCGAGGAAGAATGTGGGCCGTCTCGTGGGCGTTCGAATCGTCCTGCTCACTTTCGTTCCCACACACCTGACCTTCGAGAGAACAATAAATTTCAGATTAGTCAATCGTGTCGTACGTCTGTCCCATATTTACTGCATCCGCTATATCTGTTACGATGCGAGCGGTTTTTCTCTTTTGCAAGAGAAAATAGTCGAAGGCCGAGTTTTACTGCTACTCCAATCGTACTTCTGTTAGGTTCGAGTGATATTTCTCGCGCCGCGGGTATCGCGTGGTGAAACAGTTGCCTGATAAACTTTGGTAAACGTGCAAGATTGTGCTCACCGAGGGGGAAAAAAATCGTATCTGATAAGAAAGTGCGAGGGAACTCGCGCAGCTGTCGGTAATCGATTTCTATATCGAGTGATGTCATTTATAGTACAGTTTCTTCGAAACAGCGTTGTTAATCTACAACGTTTACAGACGTACATATGAATCACAAACATCAGAATCCATCTTTAAGATTTCCAAATCTGATCGAACGATCAACGTCACTCGAAAACCTTAAGGGGCTCTTACAGAACGAAAGTTGCCTCTGTGTAACGTAATATTTTGCATGGAAAAATATTCATCCGCCGTTTTAACACCTCGAAGTTGCTATTGAGAAATATACAAATAATATTATACTAAATGGTATTCAACTATTCTAACACCTCGAAGCGTATACGAATATTCGTCATACCCAGTGATTGCATCATACGAGACATCATCTTGTTTCGTAGGATGAGGCAAGTTTCGCGTATAGGAACTACTTTAGAGTACCCGGAAGAATCACGTAATCGCACGAAAAACCATGTCGTTAGCGACAGTCTCGGCCAAGATTATCCTTATCGCGTGACAATTAACGCTATAAATAAAGCGCAGCGATATAGGTGAATATTGCAGCAACTTCTCGCCAAATGTTGTGCGTCAGTAGCAAGACGTCGAGCTGCCGATGTTGTACGCGATGCACGCGACAAACGTCAAATACGAGATGGAGGACGCTTCCGACAAGCGCGATGTGCCGTTGCCGGAATCTTTCACGAGCGCCAAAAACCTCCGAGTCGAGAAGTAACGTGCGAAACCGGGCTATGGCGACGAGACGGGAGGATGGGGAAGAGAGGGTGGAAGCCTTTCGAGATCATGCCCGGCACTAAATTTGGAACAAGGCTCATATCCAACGTCGCACGGTTCGCCACGGGGCAGAGGAGAGAGCGTCGCTTGCGACCTAAATACGAAGGGACCCCGAGAGAGCGTTTCGCCGTCCTAGCGTCGCGGGGTCACTTCCATGAAATCGTCCCGCGCACGAAAATAATTCAGTCTTTGTTCGTTAGAGCGTATACAGACGGAAAGCGAACGAGAAGTTGTTCGCCGTGAGAGCCACTTGCTCTCCCAGTGCGAAGAATAGGTCGACGAATGGTCGTACGATCGATTCCAGAAGGAACAGTCGCGGGATGAAGGTTACGAGAGAGAGTCAGCTGTTCTTGAAAGCTGTGTTTTCCATGGTTAAGAGGTTTTACTCGAAGCTGAGTTGGAAATGGAAAAAATAGATAAACTCTGAAAGATTCTTTGTATCCGTGCCTCTAATCAATCTTCTGTAAAGAGATGCAAAAGCGGTGGTAACAGTCTGGCCATTATTGCGAAAGATAGGTCATCGTGTGAACTAGAGATAACACCAACGACGGAGAAAGAAATAACTTGCGTTGAATTTTTTCATCGTATCTAATCGAACAGCTGGTCTTCCACAGACACAGAACGAGTGTCATAGCGAGAACCAACTGATCGATCGAACGTCGAAGGAGGATCCGAGGCGGCCAAAGCCGAAGCTTTCCGTGTTCTTCAACCGATCCTCTCGTGATCTTCGATAGATCGGAAACGGAGCAGATCGCGCGAGATCGTGACTAGATGTAACTACCGTTGAGCAGCGTGCAAGGTGGCGGGGAGCGAATAAAAACCGAAAGTGATTAAATCACCGCGCCACACTTCCTTGGACCGTTTAACCCTGGAGCAATGACGCATGAATGGAGACGACCCGGTTGAACTTGGAACCGTGAAACCGGTTAAATGCGCCGGATACCAGGGTCGTTCCATTCCGATGTAATACGCGCTTGATATTTTTGCCGGGTTACGTATTATTTGTTGACGAATGGGATCATCGTCGGGAACAATCGATGCTTTGGTTCTCGTTGTTTCGATAACCACGGGCCATCAACTGTCGATGCATAACAAATATCTTGCCGCACAGACCACATTTATTGACTTATGCAAGAGAACATGGGCGGAAAAGATTGATTTACGCATAAATAGATAGAAATGTTAATTTTAATTGACATTGATTTATTTTATGAAATTGTTATGCTAATACATTTGGACGGATATTGTTGGCGTACGTCTCGTTTCTGAATGTCTCAACTGGATCTTGTTGTTGTAAGATGATCTAACAGCTTCGTGTGCCTTAGACGTTCACAATTAGACCGGAATAGGTAATCTATTTGAATGAATCGATAGCTAGGTACACAGCTTTCAGAGTATGGCAGCTATGCAATAAATATTAACTAGCCGCTGACTCAAGGAACGGTGATTGTAACAGATACGAGAAGAGTGGGCATCGATTACGTCTTACCAGGCGTGGAAGTGACACAAGAATTGCCAGTATATTACGTTCTATGCATGATTTCACTTAGTTATCGTTATTATAGGTATGCTGAAAGACTTGGTTGTTGATTATCATGATTTTTAAGTTTTTAACTACTCCACGTATGAACAAGCATTTCATTTTCATAATTCAATACCGAAAGTGGAAAATACCTGGAAGAAAAGTAACAGCGCCGTAATAACAACGTAACCGCAAGTTATCTGCGTAAACAGTCGATCGAGGCACGAGTGGCACTCAGGCCAAGCGCAATTACCACGATAAACTCGATTGAACCTCTCGTTTCGCTTGGCATAGTTTATTTTATGCACAGAAACTGGGCGCTCTGTAATCTCAGGGAGCAAGCGGAAGTGATCGAACGGCGCAGTTCGCCTCCGGCCCGATATCCACACCGATAACTTCCGCGTGCCGCTATGATGCGCCGCGATAATCGGCCATCGCTTCGGTAACATTATTAACGAGCTCTGTGCACGATGACGCTCGAAAACGCCTAAACCGCTCTCGCTACACGATTTAAAGTCAGAGTTCAAAGAGTGGCCGTGCATCCTCGCGTGTAACAACTCGAATATCCTGTTCCAGGATCGAAAACCGTTGCGTCGGAGGTTGATCGGTTTCCATCGAGATTCCGTGCAGTGGCCTTTCGTTTGAACCGTTTGCTCGGTTCGACCAACGTCCAATCAATTAAATTCCGTTCAATAAATCTTCGACAGATTTCTTCTTCTTCGTTCGATTCCTTCCTCCTAAACGACAACGATAGACGCGCTCCCCTCGATCGAGACAGTGAACGCATCCGTGATTTACGCGACGTGCAGCCCTGTGTCGTGACACGAGCGCATATACACGTGCACGTATACGAGCTAGGGAAGTGTAGAAAGAGAGAGAGAGAGAGAGAGAAAGAGAGAGAGAGAGAGAGAGCAAGCAACCGCGTCAGCAAACCACATTAGGCGTGTGCTACATTAACACGTGGTTGGTCCGTTGGCTGCGTTGAATTACATAAGCGTGAGGTAACCGAGGGCAATGTCAAGGCTGCAAGCTTTACCAGTGGTATATATCGCTGCTCGATGTTGTTACGATCCAGATTTACGTTCGTCAACTCTCTGCGGCTCCTCTGTGGCCAGAGATAATCACGCATGATAACGCGTCTTCTAACGTAGTCGTGGGTGGACGGACACAGGAAGTCTCCGTCGTCGGTCGAATGCACGATGACGCGGCCTCAAAGCTCAGCCAATTCTTCAACCACTCATCCGTAGACGAGCGAATACGCGAATCTTGCGTAAAGATATTTGGCAACGATTCGATGATATCGAGCTCGTCGAAGGTTACACACTTCGAGCTTTTCTGGTTGATCGCGTGGGCGTTCGATATGGGGAGATAGTTTTTGTTTGGCTTCGAAGGTGCTCGCGATGAGTTTACGAGATGCCGCTGTTGACGGAGCGATTCGTTATCCCGGTGACAGCACGTGCTTTCAAGAGCCGTGCTCCACTTACGACTTACGACCCGTATTCGAGAAAGCGCATGAATGAGCTAGTGTAGTCGACTACTGTTACATAGGGATTATTCGTTACGTCAAGATTTACGTCAGAGAACCATCCATGTCCTAGAAAACATTTTCAATTGTTCGCAGAGTACTATACCCTGTATACCTTTGGCTATTGTTGCAATTTACTTCACAATATGACCATCCACTGCTTCTTCGGTTGGCTGATTAGACAGCACCCGGCCGTCTTATTCTACTTACAGAAGAAAGGTTTCACTGAGACAAGAATCCGACTAGAAAAGAACGTAAACACTCGTTGAAAAGTGCAAAGGTAACGAAAATATTAGCTCGTATCGATCGTATACTTGAAATAATCCCAAAAAAGCGTTCCAACTGTTACCGAAGCAGAACTCCAAGACAAAGCTAGGTCGTTCGAAGCATCTCTTCGATTCAACGTGATCGCTCGATTTATATTTAATCCGAGTCGTGGTCTCGGTTCAATCTTATTTATAACGTAAATACTTCGTTAGAGAGTCCATTAATAAGTGGCAAAGGGAGAAAAAGAAAAACGGGGAAACGCGGACAATTACATAAGGAGACGAAGTCGTTAACGAGCAATGTCACTAGTAGAGGTAGCTAACCAAACCACGTTATCAATGCTCGTTCGAAAATCTATGCGATTCGCATGTACGATATATAGGATATCGAGTAAACTCTATATTCTTCATCCAGTACATACCATGGGCTTAACGTAGAGTTAATTGCTTGTTTCGCTGATAAAATATTCTTACGATTTTTGCCAGTGATAAACGCGTTCTCGAGCGCCGATAAGAATTTTGTTTTTTTCGCCTCTCGTTCGGTGCCACTACGTCTGCTGGTGTTATCTAACAATTAACGTCCCACTAGGACAGAAATCTGTACATCTGTTTTGCCGGCTGTGTTATTCATCGCGTAAGTAATTACGACGCAAACAGTTCGGCTCATTGTTTTATTCTTACTGCGCATGAAAAATTCTCGATTTACCGAACAGGGAAAACATCGAACCGCTTGATTACCATTCGCCACGAAGGCGAATTAATAATGTCCGACAGAATACTTATATTCCAGCACGAATGCAGTTCATCGGCGTCATCGATCGCTCGATTAGTCGTCGTAAAGATAGTGATAGCTGTTTACGATATTACCTTGCTAGATGATATTTTCCAACAATATCGCACGATAGTCAACAGCTCGCTAATCATATAAATAAGTGGCCTTTCCAACAATATCTATTTTCGTCAACTGGATATTTTCACCGAGGTTTCGAGTTGGAAACTATTTCAGTTGTCGAAGCGACACGCGCTGCCACCTTCGATTCGCGATTTATCTATATCAGTTTACGGCGCACCAAAACATCACGCATCGTGGCAAGCGGATATTGGCCGGGTTCTCTGCTGATTTCAGAATACCCGCGACTGGAAATTTTTTAGCGTCGAAGCAAACACGCGCCGCGCCTCCATCGAATTTATCGAACGACATCGACTTTAATTCCGTGACAGGACGGTGCCACTTCTCGATTACCAAGTTGCGTGTTGAAGAATCTAAGCTTGTCACGAATGACACCGTCGGTGTATGAAGATTGCTCGGTTTTTCCGATAACGTACGAGGATCGCTATGTCCGTTCGTCATCTTTTCTCTTATTTTCACGAATAATTCATTTATTAACAGAAGTAAACCCTTTGATATTAAATATAGATACGGTGAGAAGAGGTGAAGAAAATTGGAAGAAAAACGATGTATTCCTCGTTAAATTATTCCATTTTGTATCTATTTGGAGAGAAGCCACGGCTCGTTCTAGTCAGTAAAATCGCCTGTTTACGCATGAATCTTCTAAGAAACGCCTTATCTTGTCTTGGGAGTGCACATAGTGCTTCCTAGCTAGGAAAACCTACTATACTTCAAAGACAGATCCGCCGCTTAAAAACGATATAAAAACTCCATATAGGCTGATTCCGTTACAAGCTTTTTAATCAACGGTATCAGTAAAAAGGTTCGTATCTTGTCTATGATAGAAACACATTGACTGATCTAAATGGAACTCGTTAATTTTTATTACAATTTTTCCAACCGTTCCAATCCGTTCATTGGTCAACTTTACCTAGTAATTACAACGTTAAGTCGTGTTCAGGTTATTAAGTGTAGGAACGAAAAAGTCAATCGATCGGATAGAACTAGAATTAGAATTTTATCTTGTTAAGCGATTGCTTCGCCAATTGAACTGTCCTTAACTTTTTCTATATTCTAATCTGCGCTGATGTAACTGACTGATTTGAGCAAAAGGCAAAACGAGAAATTCCGAGGAAAAGCTGCGTATGTCTCTCGAAAACTTATAAATGGTTGAGAAGAACACGTTTCAGACCGCTGATCTATTCGCGAGCAAAAATAAATCAACTCGTGGTTATGCGCAATCCATGAATTGTTTATCGTGAATCATTTCGAGTATGGCGCAAATCCATCTCTTAATTCTATAAGCGTCCCATATTTGTATGCACTTCTGTTACTTTATGACATTCACAAACGCTTTGAAATATTTAAGTATTCCTCCTTCACAGAGCAGCGTTTCTGACTATCCAATTACGAAAAGTTTCGTGAATTGTCTTTTCTCGTACGCTTTTGTCCCTAATTACAGCGGTGTACATATCGCTCGTTAAGGAAATCTTGCTTTATTTTCCAAGATTCGAATCAACCTCGAGATCGATTAAATCGAGCAGATACGACTTCCCGCGATATCTTCCACCAGATCGGAATCTAACTTTACTGTATGTACAACGCGAACAAACACATCGAGAATGGGAGAAACATCATCGATGTTCAATTTTACGTTTGCTATTATTGCGTCACGGTCCAAGTGGCTCGAGTGGAGCTTTCCTCGAGAAATTGACCGGTTGTTCGCGCGATAGCAGATTTCTCGTTGCTGTCATAGCCTCCGGAGACAGCCAACCGGGTCGTCTTCGCAATAAAGAACGGCTAATAAAGCGATAAGCGTGGCGTTCTCGAATTACCAGTCGAGCACGTACACAGTTGCTGTTCGCGGTCGCATGCTTACGGTTACGTAAAGTAAATCCTCTCGTAACGAGGAGTCCGACCGATGCGCAGGCGAGTCGATAAACCTGTGGCCTGAAGTCGAACGCTCGGGGAATATATCGAAAACCAGTCGACACGTTCGATGGAAACAGTTAACACTGGCGGATTAAGGTCGACAATAAATCGACGATTAATCCGTGGCCACGATAAGCTACTACTTTCGTACCAGTCTCCGTGAATCTTACGAATCGTATTTTTAGAAACGTCTGAAGAATAATAGGATTGGAATATATTAAACAAATACGGAGAGAATTTATGAAGTATTATTTCGATGTTTGTACGCGTGTACATTACACGGGACGAACGTAGTACGGAAGTCACTTTCGGCTTCAACATGAAATGCATTGTCGTGCAGCCTCTTTGAAACAGGATGTCATTCCGCGTATCAAATAGATTGAACGTGCCGGTAAACAATCGTAATTAACCCGATTTGCGAATGTTCCGAGTACACAGCTATTTCCGTCATTTTCTATCGCGCACGCAGAACGCAACCTGTTTGCGCAATCTGCATCGATGATGGAATGTTATCGATAACGTTATCGAGCGAAGTCCTACACCGGAAATGGTAAATTTACGGATTTATGCAGATACAGAATGGTCGATAAAACGAATCGACTTAAGATGAGTGTTCGTACGGCGAACTGTAGATCGATAAAAAATTCGTACGGGTGACCTCGCTTCTGTTTTCAGCGATCTAAAGATTCTCGCTCGAAGGCGGAGCTAACGTAACCGGCTCTGAGCAAACATTTGCAATCCACGCCCGCTATCTTGTGCACGATCTCGTTGACTATTTGTAAACACTGTCACAACATTCTGCGTATCATTTCACCGAGTTAACCCGATAACGATATCAAAAATTTCTAATATCAAGTATATCAAACTGTATGACAGAAAAAAAAGCGATTTCGTCGTCCAGTTAAGTATTGGATCATTCTATAAGTAACGCGATGTTTTCCAATATACGCGTACCAACCAGGTAAAAATAGACAACTAGGCTTATAATTAACCTTATTAACCTTCGCTTTATATTTTTCTGAGTATGTATATACATCAGCATTAGCTATTTAGCTATGTGTTAATACGTTATCTTGATCAAAAGAACGAGATATCACGTACGATTTGCGTTCGATGACTTACAGTATTCTAATTTAGAAGCCGAAATAAAATTAAAATTGAGTTTTCCGAATACGACCCATCTTCGTTGCATTTGATGCATAGATTCCACTTTACACCGAGCGTGCATCTCGATATTATAAAACAAGGGGTTAATCAATGATATATCTTTTCTGCAGTTGTTCGTCATCTTTTTTATTAAGTTTCCTATATCTCTTTTATAAATCTTCTATCATGACTCACGACGATACTGTTACGAAATCGCGTTAGTTAAAGGATAAACCAATGTTTAATATCTAGATGATCAGATTTGATCACCAGAAATCATCGGAAACGACCGGCGATCGTTAGTGAAGCACGTTATAAGGTTCAAAATATTTATATACAATCTTATCCTAATTGTGACAAGCATCGTTTGAAGATAACATCCAACAATTTTCATCATGGAGCGACGTTACATAAGAAACGCCTTCGCGCGCGCGGAACAATACGGTCCCCTATACGTGGAAACTCCTGTGCATGACTGGTCGTCGCTTAATTCCCGAGGCCATTTTCTAAACGACTGGCCGAGGAAAACGGAACGTGGCGACGCGAAACGTAATGATGACGCAACACCGCGAGAAACAAACGAGCCGGCGGATGCGCGACCATTGCTGCTAATTACGCCGATCAATCTACGATTTCTTCGAAAATGATCATAGCAGCGATCAACCAGATCGTCCGTAATATTAGACGATTGCTAGGTTACCAAACAGTAGAATCGCGTTTAAGGATCGAGTAGTACATATACGTAGATCGTAGATAGAATTAGAACGTTATCAACTGTGTCACGATAACGATGTATTCGTATTTGTAAATTTGGTACCAGCAGAGAGAATGATAATCGTTGTGTACCGTTATTCGAAAAGAAATAGGTGATGAGAAAATTTAAAATTTAAGATTGGAGCATCGATATTGGATGGAAATTTATTCCGAAAACGCTAGTCAGGCATACTGCATCTGATACGAACGACTACGTCGAGTCGCTATTAAATGCGAAATAATTGCGAAATAATTGCGAAATAATTGCGAAATAATTGCGACTCTGTTTTAATATACTCGGAGAAATTCACGAAATTCCTAAACACGGTGTTTATGCCGTATCTGTTGCCAAAATCGCGCGCTGGTACACTTTGACAATCTTCTTGCGTACACAATTTGTCAGAACGAGTTATGGATCGTTTACTGTTCGATCCATCTAACGTCTGCGACACGCTGGATTTCGCGAAATGTTATTTTTACGAGGGATAGACGAACGTGTAAATATATTCGTAGCGTTTCGCGATTCGATTTCGACGACGATATCTCGGCCACTTGGCGCAAGGCCGACCTATGAATCGGTCCGCGATTATTCGCTCCGTGATTTCACCGTCGCGTAAAAGTGGCCACGAAGTCACGGAGATACGCGTGTCGAAACTGAAAAAGCCGATACAATTGTAGATAATGGAAAAACGCTCGGATTTTTGCCGCGATCCGACAAACTTTTACCGATTGCCCTCGTTCCTTGCCGTAGCGCGTGGATCAAAGCAGAAAGTAACACTGGTTTATGGTGTTTTGCGATGCGGCGTGGCGTTGCTTTTGCTTCCACGCCCTGTTGGAGCACGTCGCGTAAAAAGACAGAGATCTCGACCCTCCAGTAATGTAAAAACCGATGCTCCGCTTTTACCTCGTCTATACCGCAACGCGGGACACGAACGCGACGCAAATAGAACATCGCTGCAAGGTAAACAGCAAACGGATGTCGGAACGAGCAAAATGTGGAATACATTAGCATTAGTTGCGGAATAAAGGGAACAGACATCGAAGGTGACGCTCGTTTGTTCCACTGATCCGGACTAAAGTTTAACTATCGGCACAATATGCATTCTATGGATAAAAATTCGAAATGTAATAGAACAATGTTGACAGAATACCATATGCTGTGTATACTTTCGTTCGTAACTTCGAAACTTGCTGGCTTTATACGAAACACGATGACCGACTCGGATTATCAAGAAAGTGCTTAACTGATCAAAATTCTATATTAGTCAGTCAAGCTAAAGAACAATTTGCAAGAATCGCAGAAAAATTATGAATTAATATTCGTGAGTTGCTAAGCACAACCTTCGGACGCAAAATTTCATTGAAAGTATCTTCCCTGAATGAAGAAACTTGAAAAGTAAATAGCAAGAAACCGAATAGAAAATTTCACAATACGAGTACTAATGATATATATATATATACGCGTGATTAAAGTTTTATCACAACAGCAAACAAATGAGTTTTTTTACAATCCAAAGCTCCAGTCAGGATAATAATTCTCGAAAATTTCACTAGTTTCTTGCGGATTTTCCAGATATATCGTTTTTCCGTATGCGTGTCTTCGTACTTAAATACGTAGATATTTAAGGATATTTGACCTGACATTTCAAGAAAATGACAATCCGTTCCATCGAGTTTTTATTGGTTCGATTTGCAAACAGATACTGCTGTTCGATCGGGGGATTACAAAAGCCGACCTTCGGACACTCGGGCGAACACACTGAACTCCATCGAGCGTAATCTCGTTTCGCGTGTGTTGCAATATTCGAGAGAAAAGGAATGGGCAGATCAGGTTTGCCGGGCCCGAATTCGAAACCGAATCTTTTATTTCTAGGACGACCGCCAGCCGGTTGTGGTTGCTTGGCAGATTCTTTCTGGTCAAGCCTAGCGCGTCGAATGATTGTCGCTTCTAAAAAAAGCGCGTGCATCACGAGGCTAACTGCAAAAGCAAACCTGGACGAGACACCGAGTAAATTCGCGATTCTACTTGACCTAATAAAACGCCAGACGACGACAGACTGCTTTTTATCCTGTTGAAATAAGACGGTCTCCATGGAAACAAGGAAATCAGTTGACTTATGTACGAGCGAATAAATAATGCACGAAAGCCGCCGCTTCGATGTGCGTTTCTTCACGTCTTTGCGACATCGTAAGACAAGATCCGTGGAACCCATGCGAACAGAGATGAATAAACGTGTGAATGACAAACCACGAGTCGCGTCTGTCATTGAAACGTTGTATTATCACCTTCGAAAATACGATTCGACATATTCCGGTTACGTTGCCGAGTACTAAATACGCTGGCGTCTGCTGACTAGTTCGCTGGAGATAAGATTGAAAGTGACGAGCCGGAGAAGCTGTAGAGGAATAGTTCGAGTTTCGTTCGAGCCTCTTAGTTACTTCGAGCCTGTAAGTCTTGCAATGCCAGTTAGTAGACTTGTCATCGACGATACCATCTTCTGCGAGTCACCTCGCGAACGATCTTGTACCTGCTGTATATTGCTTTTCCAGATGCTTCGTCTCTCTCGACGCGTGCATGCGCGACGTTTCAAAAGTTCTATCTCCGTTCGACGTCTGACGAGTCCATAAGTCCGAACGTATTTTTAGTTACAAGGAAACTACAAAAAAATTTCAGCTTGATATTTATTTAGAGGAATTCCTTTCCATTCCGATCTTTACCTCCGTCTTCGTAACGTGACTCGTTCCACGAGTCACGAATCACTATTTTTAATTATTTCGTCCGAAAATTATTTCAAAATTGCAACCAGTTATCCGTCATTTCGTTTGCCTGTTACACGACAAAGAAGCAATTCGTCGAAACGTATCGACTTTCAAGATCGTCTATGATTCTATCATTAGCCTCTAACGGCGTATTGTACTTCTCACGATCTAACATTATGCTTCATCATCCTAGATACATAGACTAGAGAAAACAAGAGAGTTAACGAAGCTCGAAAAAGCTCACGAGTTCATAAACACACCTGAACATTCCTTCTATAAAAAAAAAAGGCAAATCTCTGTTACCCTCTGTTAGCCTAGGAAAATGAAATCCTTTCCTAATCGAGCAATCCATCAGGAAACGATGCCCCAAGCAATTTCCCTTTTCTCGTTCTCCTCGTCCCAGTAACTTACAGAAGGCGTGAAACGAGAAACGATACATAGAAGAAACGGAGCAATGTTGATCCACGCGATATACGACCGCTCACCATTCAAGGTCCACCGTTCAGGGAAACGTACTTACATATCCCAATGGATATGTGAATGTACACGAAGACAAGCGCTGTATTGTGCGCGGAGCCTGTTTGCGATCTCCTCCACACAGATCGAACCGAACACGTAACCATCGACAGTTTCTCTGGTACGCGCTCTCGCGAGATTATCACAGAGAAGAGAAGGGCGTTCATAGTGATGTAATCGGCAAACGTAAACCGCGGGCGACGCCGGGTCTGCCGTAGTCGGCCGATGGCCAACGACCAATGAGAAAACGTGGCACGTTTGTTTGTACCTCGGCACCGCGTGTATGATTCCTTTCGCTGGCCTCGTTCCCTAAGCGCCCGTTTCTGATCGCGTTCCATAACCGCGCCAGGATCAAGGATACCTTGTCCGGGAATTCGCCTGTTGGCAGCCGTTCACGACTTTCGGTCGACGGGTCTTTGTCCCTCGTGACCGACTAGTCTGGCTGGTAGCCGATCCTTTGGAAGGTGAATTGGTCTATGGGTATGAAACTAGTTGGTCCCTCGAGGCCGTTCAGGAATAGGTTGTGGTCTACTATTTGGGTATCCTCTTGCTTTGCTGTTTCTGTTAACTCCTTAACCCTTTCGTTCCTGATACCATCCACAAGATGATGCATCGGTACTAGCGGCAATTTTTGCAGAATTTTATAAATCTTCTTTCTTTTCTTTTTTGTTTTTGAACAATTTAAAGGGGTATTTTAGAAGATTATTTTGTTCCTGATCGTGAAATTCGTGTATTGACTTGTTCAAATAGCGGTGTTATTTCGAATAAATAATATCGCTGAATGATCAATTAATAATATAAATGAACGAGTAGTAGAGAGTTAAAATCTGCGAATATAAGTGCACGTAAATATATACATACATATGCTCATGTGTGATGCAGCGAATTTTTGTTGGTACATTTCAAGGAAGAATAAACGTATATTGTACGAAATAAAATAATTTCCTGGCTTCATAAAATTTCTAAAGTCTCGATGAAAAGTTGTCGCGACAAATAATCTGTGTAAAAAACTAGCCAGTGTTCCATAATCTGCAAACGAGAATATACTGGTACTTTTGTGTCGAAGAATAATTAAACACGCGCAGCAAGGTCACGAAAGAATTCATTTGAATGCTATTCATAGTTGAAGAGGTGGTAGGTTTGGGCAGTCGATTAATTCCAACATATAGAATACATTCTCGCTTATTTATGCCGCAACTTGGTAAATGTCAACGAAAGGGACTCCGCTTTGACACTGTGATATCGAATAAAATTGCCATCCGCTTGGTTACATTCCACTGTGATTACAAATGAAATCTCATTACTCGCGAACGATATAGCTCGCGCAAAGCGAAATAGATTGCACAGCTCGTCGAGCATAGCTCCGGGCGTTCTTTAAACGTTCTCCGCTGTGATTGTACGTGAGCTGCAGAACGATACGGAGGATCTATTCGAGAAACTATGTAAACGCGACAGGACGCGAGATTGGTGGGAACCACGAAGAAATCTCGCATTTAAAAGCGGCACGCACAACATGGATTGCATATTTTGATGGTCGGCGAATCGATAACGACCGCAACCAAGAACGTAACGAATGCAATAAAGCGGTCAAAGCGGTAATTTAGGGCCGGCGACGTTTCGTCCAAGGAGAATTGTTATTTACATATAGCGTATATTGCTGTCGCTTTTTAACGTCTTTGTTCTTCTTTGTCTCTCTCTCTCTCTCTCTCTCTCTCTTTCTTCCTTCGTCTCTCACGAGACTAGAATTCACGCGGACAAAAACAATGAGAACGTAGATTATGCTCGTGACTGACTTCGCCGCTCGTCAGAAGTGAAGTGGAAACGGACGACGAGGTTACAAGGAGCGATGGAAAAAACACGGAGGTCGTTGATGGACAATGCGTAATTTACAGCGATAGAAACGTGCCAAGCACAAGCTTCCGTGTTAGAATATGTATACAAATGCATGTACAACAGGAATAGAAGGGGAACGAAGACTCGCCGACAGGAAATCGGTCGGTGCGCTATTAAAAACGCAGCCATTTAATGCCACGTCTAGCGATTGTCAGCGAAATTGGATAATACTACCGCGGGATTTCACTTCCTTTTCACGTGTTCTTATGTGGTATTAATAGAAAGGGTTCAGGTGTCACCAGAAACGTAAGGTGAATGATACAGAAATTTGTCGGAAATATTTTATAGTTGTAAAGGGATTTATTGGACTGTAAAGCAAATCTAATTCTTAAACAAGCTGTACTACAACGAGGCTCGTATTGCCGGCGACTTTATCAAATTCGTAACTCGACCCGTACCACTTCCGGCAACTTCTGCTTCGGTATTACTCTCCCGATGCGAAGTCGATTATTGAGTTTCACGCTGAGCCTGTCGCGCTGGTAGTTCGTAAACGAAGCTCATCGTAGAATTTCATCATCTTAAACGAGCTTGTCGAGAAGATAACCACGTTAATATCCACCCCTTCGTGCCGGCGCTTGAAATGGCTATTCCTCTTCCACCTCCGGATGGGAAAGAACCGTTCGCAGAAATTTCTTCTCGCTGCAACTTCCGAGGGAATCTAATAACAATATCCTTGACCCGGTTTCCATGGCGATTGGTGTCGCGTTTAATCAAATAGTTGGAGTCTGATCGAGTTCGTCGTTGGACAAACAACCGAGTAAACAAAAGATGGACGCGCTAGATGGAAAAGAGTCTTGCTCAGTTACCAGGACACCCCCCGGCCACCTCGATCGATCGTCAGAACAGCCGGTGAAAATAACGCGGGCATTATCGACGATAGAAAGTACGCTACTACCCGGGGAATGCAGATAAAATCAATGAAAGCGATTCCCTCCTGTCCGTGTTTACGGTCAATCGCAGGGACTTGAAAAACTCGATGTAACAATAATTTACAGGCTCGCCCATAAAAAGTCCCGTGATCGACTTTATCGTTGGCGGCACGACCCCAGATATCGCGCACCCCCTTTCCCTCTCTGCTTGCTATTGGCTCAGCCACTTTCCCCGATGCTTGTTTCAACGATCGCGACGATTGCACACGCAACCCAGTTTCCAGCTGTCAGAATCAGTGACCAAGACGAGACGCTACGTGGAGCACGATCACCGCGTAGAAAGTGATCGAGCGTTTCCGGGACAGGCTGCGCGTGTCTCGCCGGAGACGCGAGTGATAACGAAAGGGAATAACCGAAGGTGGCATTCGATTCGATAGAAAGGGAGATGAGATATCGTCCGGTTCGTATTGTCACGAACGAGAACTCTCTTAAGAGCGAAGAAGATCGAGAGGAAACGAACGACATCGACGAGGACGTCACGTCCGTCTGATCGAAGCGAAAGCAGCGAACAGTTTTGCCGCGATACGGTCGACTTGGCACACGTGTGTCTACGAGCAGATGGTCTGGGCTTTTGTACGATGGATCGACGGCAGTCACGAACTCGATAGAATCGCGGCTACTCTACGCGAGCGGCTAGCAAAAAGGAAGGAAAGGAAGAAAAACAAGGCGACGAAGAAGCAGAAGAGGTGGAAGAGGGGTTGGAGGGGGTGGGGGCATGACACGCGTATGTCGGAGTAACTGACGACATCGGAGGTGGGGATAGACCGTCTACTACGCGATAGGTAGCTGTGCTCGAACGAGAGAGTGGTCTATAGGCTCGGCTTGGCTCATCTCCAGGGCATTGTCTTTTTACGATGACGAGTAGCACCGAGGGCTGAAGCGACACCGGTGGAAGGGTGAGATTGCGAGCTACGAAGAAAGATACTCGCGGCCGAATAAGAAAGGAAAACAGCTCTGTCTATGAATGTACCGACCTGGAACGGATCATCAGCGAGTCGTGGGTCAACGTTCGGACAAGAGGGAGATATTCTTTTCTTGGTCGCTTTTAGATCGTGGTATAAATATAAGCGGAATCGGTGCATGGCTGTAGCCGTTCCGAACTCTGTGACTCAAAGGAAATAACGATGGACACAAGCACAACAGCCGTAGCTCGATGCAACGACCACGCTTTATTGCATGAACGCACGCAGGCCTGGTCATCGTTGGACTCGCCGCGTCCCTATGATTTTTAGTTCGAGATGATTATAAAACCCTCGTTGTTTGAGTTACGATACACGTAAAACGGCCGCTTGTGCATATTATTATCACGCTGTATACGCGACCTAAGTCAATTCATGGATTGTCAACTGTCGACCATCCAACGATAAAGAAATTAGATGTAACAGACGACGTTGCAAAAATTTGATCTAGTCAGTTCGAACGTATCCAACACGGATTGTGTTTCGCATTCTTTATCTCGCGTAGCGTCGACGTGTGTCATACAATATATCATTACCTTGGAAAACAAATCGTTACTGGAGAAGTTTCCTACATAGAAAACATTCGCGCGGAAATTTTCCGCGCTATATACAATGTAGAGGGTGGCCGAAAATAAAATTACGATCCAGCAGCAAACGCGAAACGGGGAAATACAATACATTCGATTCCTGCCACGAAAGCCAAACACAGGAATCGCACCTTTCGATAGGCACCTCGCCAGGAATTCGCTTCGCTGACTGAAACAAGTATCCACCCTGCATAGCCTGGCGTGTTGTCTGTGCGTAATGGCGGTGCGTGGCTTATTCCACTGCACCGCGCGCGCATGCGACACGACGCAGCTTATCGGTTCGTTTGGGGGACAGGAGGACTCGTGTACATGGCAGATAATAAAGGTTCATCGTCCCTCTACGGTACCAATTATTTCTCGTTTCGACGTTCTCGGCGGACATTGATATTCGGAGAAGCAGATTTGAGCACATCCGCTCGGCTGAAATGGTGCTTTAACGAGCTCGTAAGAGGTTACAACCGGTTCATGCACTCTGCGAGAACCATTTTTACTTCCGCGACCACTGGAGAGGAAGGAAGGACATTGTAACCGAACAATGGCGCGTAGAACAAAGGGGAAATTATGAAAGACGCACATTTAGATTGACACATTTTTAATCAATGTACCAAAGCAAAACTACGCGTATCGTTATACGAGAAAATTCATTTACAGGGAAATAAAAGGACGTATGGGACAGATCTGTATGATATAACAACGACGATTCGCTTTCACGCGAATTCGATGATACGGATAATAAGAGTTCGGCCGACGATCGATAAAAATTCCATAAACGGAATCAAGAAACGTGATACTACGGATAGAGAAAGTGTAGAGCCAACGTGAATCGCGTATGCGAACAACTCCGTTTGATTTGGGGATAATTATGGCGAGGAAGGTGGATTTTATGAATATTGATGTACTTTATGGGTCTTTGGTTGTCAGAGACACGGTAAAACGGCTGGCGCGGTGCAATTGATTTCACCATAACGGGCCGATAACGAGTCAATTGCCGTGGTTCGCGCACTTTCGTTCCTGATTGCAAAATCGGTCACGCGGATTATGTTACGCGCGCCGCTCGTTCGACTGTTGCTCGCCGCGGCAAGATTTCCAAGTTGCAATGGAACACACGACGACTGCGAAATCACGCCAACGGCCGTTCACAATTTCTTCGGGAACATCGGAATGCGTAGTGCGACGCGTCGTTGCTTAAAGAACGATGGAAGAATCGGAGAATCGATTGAACTGCTACGAAAGATCGGTTATCCTGGTGACATCTAACGGATCGGAACAAAGGTATCGTTCTTCCCTTCTTTTCTCTTCTCCTTTTAAAGATATTGAAGAATGACAAAAAAAAAGAGAAAAAAAGAAAAAAAAGAGTAAGATACAGAGGTGGTTGCGAAACAGTCACGAAAATGGAAACTTGGACGTCACAACGAGAATTAAAATCGTCGTGGTGCATAACGCTCGTAGGTGTTTTCACAAGAACGTCGATGTTCGTTTGCTTTCGCGGGTCGCCTTCGATCAGTTTGTGTGCATAAGTTAAAACCCAGCCGGTTCATCCTAACGAACTTATAGGTGCATCGGCCTACTTTTAGGCTCCGTTCGTGGGAGCGCATAAATAAAGGAGTCAGTGTATAATTCAAGGTCCGTCCACGTTGGCATTAGGAAACGTTTTTCGTTCTAGAAACCGTGTTTTCTTCGTGACCTTTCATTTCTTACGGTGTAATCTTCCGAGCCAAAGCATGTACAATCGGTCGCAATTTGTCAAACGGATAAATTTTCAAAGGGAATATCACTACGCTTGCGCCGCGTTTCATCCGCCATTCCCTGCTGGGTATCTCGCCGGCATCGTTGACGTCAGGGGAGAAGACGCGCGCGCTTAGCGTCCCAGTACCGACGACCGATCCTTTTAACGAGTTCCAATTGGAAGGAAATGAAGTAATGAAAAGCGCAGCGACCAAGGCGCCCTTCGTAAAAGGGCGCCAAACACGACGTCTAACAACTACTTTGTGATTCTAATAGTCGTATCCGTTCACGCAGCTGACCTGCTTCGCACTGCAACGTTGAATTGCAGATTCGTCGAAGACGCAAAGTTATGAGTATCCTCGTTCGCGGACACGAAGGCGTTGCCAATTATCACGAAGAAAAAAACCGAACGATTTGACCCGAGAACGAGAGCTAACTAACTGTTGAGTAGGACTCGGATCGGCCATGAATGCTTCGCGTATCGACGCTTGCGATGGGATTGCCGGCTCGTCGAGTGGTTTAAGTGGTAGCAAATTCTAATTGGCTTCTCGTCTAATTTAATCGACACTCTGTATCCGGAGAGTTCGCGTCACTGAACGCCTCCGGCTCGTTAGTCAGTCCCGATCTCCAAGATCGGAATTGACGGACAGTTTTGGGTCACGGACGCACGTAACGCGCGAATATTTTCGGTGCGTTTATCGAACCGGTCGCACCGCGTGTTCGCGCGAGTGTGCGTTACCGTTAGCCACCGCGCGTCTCGCGTCCAATCGCCACGCGCTCGCCTCGTTTCTTCGAAAACGGCCGTACCTGGACGAACGCGTCCTCACGCTCCGTTGCGATCTTCTCAGGCCATCCGCGCGCGTTACCGCCGCGTCCAGAAATATTTACTATGTGACGCACGACTAGCGGTGATTAACGACGAACGAGACACCGTTCGCGAAAATGCTCGGTGAAAATAGAAAGCGTAATCGGGACATCGCGCGCGATCCTCTTCCATCTTCGCTTCTTCTGTTCCAACTCATCCGTTCAAACGATGACTAGGCAAATGTTTACCACTATCCTTGCCGCTTCTAGGTCCCGCCTTTCGGACTCGATTGCTCACACAGAAAACAGCCAATCGTTCGACGAGATTTTTTTGTCAAACCCATCGATCGATTCACTTCGCGGACGCTTTTAGATGTTAATGTAAAGACCGTGCGATTGTGGGGCGTCCGAAGGTTTTTTTGAAAAACAACCGTTACCTTCACCTTTCCTTCGGAATAAGCGGCCATCAACTATAAGAATAAGGCACGGAAACCGATATCTTTCCTCGAAAATTGTATCGCTTCCTGAAACGTGTATTAGTGACAGGGTCTAGTTTAGATTATAACCGACTGACCCTTCTTTGTTTATCCGCTTTGAAAGTGTGTAAAGATAATCGATTTATCGATATCTGGGCGTATAATGTAGCACTGTTGAAGTATCATTAACTCGGCTTTCGTAGAAATATCTTGACTTATAGCATAGTACACGTGTCATCGTGTTCGCCTTCTTCTTCCAACGTTGTTAACGTTATTATCGCAACCTGATGAGCAGGTAACCAAGCAAGAAACAGATCCCCGGACAAAACGCAGTATCGATCCTTTTATTTCCCCGGGTACAATTTGCCAGACCGTGTTACCTCTTGAAAATATACGATTAATGATCGATGCCTGCGCAGATGTAGCTTGGCACTCGCCACACAGAAAGAAAAGCAAAATTAAAGCGCATTATGACGAATTCTAATGTGATGACTGTCTGCTGTTGTCGTTGACGGATCACAGCGTTCACCATTTTCGCTCGCACTCTCATTTCACGCAATGCATCGTCAAGCATGCAGAACAAGTTACACGGACGTGGTCATGTATAGAATAAAAATATCGACTGGCTTTTCTAAGATCAAGTTTAAATTTATAGCAAGTACGACTGTTTATTTATTTCTTTAGTGAAGTATTTTGGAAGATCGAAGATAGATGCAATATTGATTTTGCTTCTTAAAATAGTCATACCGAGTAACTGTTTGCTAATTCGATTACGGCTTATTATCGATTTTCAAATGTCTTCCAAGTTATTTTTGACCGAAAATTGGTTTTAAAACTTTTCTAGAATCAATTTTCGTATCGATTTTACGACATTTGGTTTTATTTACTTTTATCCTGTAGCTATCGAATCATAACCATTCGTAATATACATATCTAAATATGAGTTTCGAAACTTATGTTTTACACAAGAAATAGCATGAAAGCGTTTCGTAGGTTTCCCAGAGGTTTTCCAGGGAAATCTGATCTGTGTCAGTGCATTTGTATACAAATCGATAGCGTTAAGAGAAGCGTGGAAAGCGACGGCGTGGATATCGATATCCGACTTAAGCATGCAAATGAGAGATCAACTGCAGCAATTTAAGAAATAAAATTAACTGGCACTCACGAGCCTACACAGGTGCTCGAGCGCGCAAGCTTGTGTCGATAAGTTATTTGCACATATTTCCATAGAAACTCTCAGGTTTTCCTCTCCTTTTCCTTTCTCTCTTTCTCCACCGTGAATCGTGCGAAATCGCACATACATTTCCAACATATACACCCATATTACAACTTCTCGCACAACACTCTCGTTGTTTCGCGCGTAAATACACCTTCTCCTCTCTTCCGGAGGTATCACCGTTTGGCAGCGCGCGGACTTTCGTAATATTTGTATAGAGAAGGGAAAGTGACTGAAAGAAACGAGCGGCAGATGAGATCAGCGTGGCCGCGGGTATCTCGAAACGACCAGCTTGTCAAAGCCTTTTTTGTCGAGTAACGGTACAAGCATCGTTTATCGAGGCGAACTAGGAAATTCGTGATGTCTTTCGCGAATTTTTATCCGATCGTGTTTAAAAGTTGTGCGCCAGATAGGGAACAGGAAAGCCGATCGATCGATATTGCGAATAGGCGAGGGGCCATGGTTGCTCATGCGGCACGTTGATTCGAGCACTTTCACCTAGACCCGTGTCGATCCAACTCTTCTAGATCTTGCATGAAACGTAATAATTTAGAAACGAAACGTTTGGCTCGAACAACGTTCCGTACGCTCATGCTGATCGTTTTCTTTCTTCTTTTTATTCTTTTCTTTTCTTTTTTGTCGTATCGCAATACAAAGAGACATATAGATACGATCGCATTGCTCGAGTACCATATAATTCGCGAACGTCCCGATTAACCGAGAAGCAATTCGTGGAACGACTTCGTCGGCTGTTAAAGTCTATCGAGATTTTGTTGCCAGGTTTTCGTAGACGAGATCTAGTACATGGCCGAGCCGGTGAATTTTCCAAGAAGCAACGACAACGCGTGTATCTCGGAAAGCCGATAGACTCCTCAGAGTCAACAAAACCACGCGAATCGAAAGATATAATTGACACAGATAACTGTTCGATCGGTCGCCATGCGGAGTAATGTTTTTGCGGCAATCGCGTGCGGTGAACGCGTCGATCGTTGTAGAGCACACGTCGATGTACATGTGCCGACGGTGTACAAACAGCAATAGTCGCATTCATCTTGATTATTTTCATTGCATTATGCATTTAATTGGTAAAAGCATGCATCGAGTTGCGCCACTCGCTAGCTGTTCCGTGAGTATTTTCCAAACAGCTCCGACTTTTGTCGAGCACCGTCATCCTTCTTTCTACGTGTCCATTAATAATGGACCTTGATCTAACGCAAAAAGAACATACTTTACGCGTGCCGCTAGTCCAGCACGTAAAATTTTCGACCGTTGCTCGACTCGATCCAGAACAAAGAACCAAAAGGATCGTATAGAACGAAACACGAACATCCGAAGCTCGGGTGCGCGTGCGCGCAAAAAGCGAATCGCTGCTTCTTATCGAGGGCGTAACACGAGACAAACCGATCTGATTACCGGCGAACGACCTTCCCCGAGAACTATGTATCAAACAGGCGTTACCTGCTACCAGGCGGGAAGTCAACGAACGATCATAACCCGTAAATGTCGCCTACAATGGAACCAGTTTCGTCCCGTTCCATGCTGTTCGGTGGCATCGATACCGGTGACGTCAGACGTTAACGGGCAAGGGGGCTGCACGAGCACGAGAAAGGGAGAAAAAGAACTCGTGACACTCTCCGGGAGCAGATAGAGAGCTGGAGCAAAGTAAATCGGACAGAGAGTGGCAAGGGAACCGCGAAGGGTGGCGGATCGATAGCACGACCTTGAGACTCGTCGTCGCCTCGGTACGCCCGAGCAACCTCCGGTTCTCATAAAAGCGAATTACCGTTGGGAAGAGAGGACAGCGCGTGGACGTATACACAAACGCGCAAGTTCTCTGGGTCGACAACGGTTTGGAGAGGGAGAGGAACGAACGAGAATGAGGTGAGGATACGGGGAAGAGGTAAAGGGAAAGAACCATCGTGCAGGGTGTAAGTGAAGAGAGAAACAGGGACGTAAGACGAAAGAAAGAGACCGGAGGGAAGGAGGAAACAAAAGATGGTTCGAATGATCGTACGACGTCGTGGATACGCGTTTTATTTCAAGAGGTACTTTTACGGAACGGGTCTCGTTGAGTAGATTTTTCTCGGCAGAAACCGTAGCTATTTACGTACCACGCCCGCGATAATGCACGTTTCGACGCGATCGTTGGCATCTCTGACGTTCGGCCATTTTGGATACACGGTGACGTCAGCGACAAAATCTGAGAAACGATCATGAAGAAAAACGTGTCATCCATCGTGGCACGGCAATTTTCTCCGTTCTATCGGTACCTTCGCGACCTCACACTACATCGATTAGCGTCTCTATTCGTCCGAGAATCGAACCGGACACGGTCGAGTATGTTCCTCTTGTTCGGGATGTATTTTTATTATCTCTGTTCCTGAGAGTGAATCGAGAATGTGCCGTTGCCATTCTTCGTTACAGCCAAGACAACAAAGATAAAAACAACGACGAGCAATACCGAGCTCGATTTTTTCACTCACGATAGATGGATTACTTTCCTTCTCTCTTTATTTTCTCATACACTCTTCTTTTTTTTCCTTTTCGTATGACAAAAAGGAACAATGCAACAGAGCGCCGCGCTGGGTAACGAATGGACGAGCATTCACAGACGACCGATGTGCAACCTCGCGTTCTCATCGAAACCGAGAAACTTCAACGTGCATCCGGTGCATGCCATTGTGCGACCTCACCGGTAGTCTGTTCGTTCACATACGTATCGGTTTGGAACCGAGACGCTTTTTCGTATGCTTTCATGCAAATACCACTGTGACGGAGCTCAATTGCTTTCAATCGATTTAACATTGCGAACTTAGTCATTAACATAAGACGTAATGGCCGCCGAAGGCATAGTAATTTATGAATGTATCGTTCGTTTATATTCGAGATATTGTAGCTAGTTTCTAAGCGAAGATAAAACGTGCTAATAAAGAAAAAAAAATGAAGTAAACAGCTTAACGAGGATTACCTTCTTATAATATAGCGTCTCTAACGAACGACGGGTTTATTACTTTATGATGACTCGCGCCGTCACACGTGAGAAATAATCATGTTACCGGAGAACAGCCGACGGTAAATCTAATCCGTTCTTGTCTTCTATCAATCCAAGGAGGAACCATATTCGTCATAGTTTCTAGAACCATTCTACAAACGCGATATTCGTTCCTTCAATAGTACGTATAGAAATTAAATAAATATTAATTTATGTTCTCTAATCTATTTATATAGATACGATAAATTATATGAAAACTGATGTATGTTCTCTATATAGAAGATCTGATTAAAAGTAGTGAGAAGATTTTAATTGAAACTAGGTCAAAATCTAATAACAGAGAAAGCTGACTTCAAAACATATCGGAGCAACGTTCGATCGTTGGACCAACCTAACCAGGCAGAAACGAGTTTACATAAACGAACAGCAATGAATCATCGATATAATTGGCAAAGAGAGAAAGAGATCGTTCTCGCTCCATCTTTCCGTTAGCTACGATTTCGAGTTGGAAGCCAACAAAAGGAAGAGAAAATAACCAGCAGAACTTTCTTTTCGACCACACATGCGAAGACTACGACGAACAGATAGCTATCAGGTGTCGCGTCGCGATAGTACTCGCTTCCCCTTAGCGGCCGCGGAATTTAGATACCCAGCGACGCTTCTCTTCCGGCTGCACCGCTTACGTAGTGCGTACAAGCGTTACGTAACGCACGAGAAGCAGAGCAGACCGAGCAAAGCGTAACAATCTATCGGATCTACGCACGGTTGCCGCGCGGGTGAACGTTCGGCAATGTTCGTGGATTCCCGGCTGAGCTCGTTGGCCGCGGCTCGACCGATTTACAATTACACCCGCGCCGCGCATGCGCGCGTCTTTCGTACATGCAACAGCATCCACGATTTCAAACCTATCGAATTTTTCTTTTTTCTAACGCAACGCTCTATGTATCTTTATTTCATTTCGTTCCCTATTTATTCAGCTTTATGTAACGCTTCCAATATTTTCAATTTCCCTGCAAGCTTGTTACACCCACGCGCTCGTTTATTTATCAACACGTGTCGACACAGCGCAACATTTTTCAAAGGATGCGCCAAAAGCTTCATCGCATTCTGATCGCGAAACTGTTTTTGGAATACGCCACGTTTCGGGTGCAATTTTACCCCGCGCGTGACAATATTGCATTACGTTACTGCGGTGCAATGCGCGCCGCGTATTTCTCCGTTCCTTTTCCACGAATGCACGTACGCACGCTCGTTTTTGCGTACTGCATTTCAACCGGTGTTTCTTTCGCGCCGCGCGGCCTTTAAGAAACCACATTTCACGCGAGCCCCGTTCCTTACCACCCGTTCCGTAATGCCGGCTTCTCTCATTTTTTTTTCCCCTCTCCGCTTCCTCAGTTCGTGCGCGCGTATACAAGAGCGCTCGATAAGCGAACCGCGGACGGATGGGTTGGCAAAGGTCAAATATTTCGAAGCTTGTCGATGAAATTATTTAACGAGTCGCTACCGTTCGACGGTGTAAAGTCGTTATTGTAGCTGGTCGGTCGAAGAGTGAGAAGAGTGAAGGGAACGTGTCTGTTACGATTTGCGCGGGTTCTTCGCACGTGGACTTTCTTGCGCCCAAATAAGCGTCCTCGACATATAAAACCTTACGTGTACAGAAACATTTAAGTTCTCGAACTGGAAAGGACGGTCTCTTAGAAACATATGACGTATCGCTCGATCCATCTTAGCCGAGGATCTAGATTGCTGTTGGTTCTTTCTTTTTTCACCGCTCCTATAAGGCTTTACGGTGCGTTCTAAAATTAGAGGATGACCAAGGGTTCGCGCTTTTATCGGATAGAATTAATCTGCCGAGAAAGTTTCACTTTTGGTCGAAAAATTTCACTTTTTCAACGAAAAATTTAATTAAAAGTAAAGAACGTCGATTAACCGTGTCGAGTAAAATAATGTTTAGTTGAATCTTTCGAAAATGTTTCCGCAGCATTATCAACAATAGAATAATCGTGGGTCAGGAGGATCAACACCCGTATAATTCCTATGAGACGTACCAATAACCAGCCGCATCTCTTCGTGCCATTCTCTGATACGTAACACTTTGGTAAATTATGGTCCGAAGCTGCGCAGATTGATTCAATACAGGTTATGAAAAGCAAATGTATAGCTATGTACCTTCGAGCAAAAACTATGTACATCATTTTGCAGATACACTCGTGACCGCACGTTCGTATTCATGTTGATTTTTTCCTTCTTCTGTTAAGTAAATTTTGCACGTTGTTTACACAGTTAATACAGTCAATAGAACCTCGATACAATAATATCGCGAATGACATCATAGACAAACATTTAAATGATTATGATAAGAACGATCAACAACGACAAATATGACATCAATATTATATAATGCCCATAATGCCCATTGGTAACATTAAAAACAGTTACGTATATCTGCAAACATGAAATGCCTTTAAAACCGGATCTTTCGCATTCATTCGCATACCTTTTTCTAATGCATATCTTCGATCCGTAAACGTTTTCACCCGTTGAGTTCACTTCTATAATTCCGACGCTAACCTCTCTCTCTCTCTCTCTCTCTCTCTCTCTCTTTTTCTCTCTACGACGATCGCTGGAATGCTTTCTCGCGATGACCTAGCCGTTTAACTAACAAACATCTGAACAAAATGACGTTCATATATACCTTGATAAGTCAACGATAGCGATACTGGTACATGTCACGTTATTTACAAACACGAACAGTCGTTAATTGAATGGTTTCTCGGTAAAAATCATCCGCCACTACGAAGTTAAATAAATGCGCGGAAGCCGATGCTGCATCGTGAACTTAAACCAAACATTAAACTCTATCGAAAAGCTATTACTTCACGTTTGGTTTGGTCGTACTCACGAACGTCGAATTCTGAGTCACGTCCGCGAATAAACGTGTTACGATGATTGTTATTCTTCGATGGCGACTCGTTTCCACGAGCGATCCGCTGGTTGGTCTGGAGCGACGAGAGGAGTCGCTAAAAATCATGTCGCGCCGTATACGCGTCCTTATGAGGAAATCGGGACGTCGGAGGACGAGGCCTGGCCTGCCGGATTTCATGCTATCCCGTTAGCAGACTCGGGGGCAGCCGCGACGCAGCCAGACGAGACGCTCCGCGACACGCGCCGCATCCATCACCTACATACGCGCATAGATTGCGATCGTTTTCCGTTCCCGTTTCCCATCTTCGTGCACGATAAAACCGTTTTGCGCCTCTGTGAATCGCAACTGCAGCATGCGCCTCGCACACTGACCTCGATACATACGTCGCGGGTCTGATATCTGCTCGCGTTGCTCGTCAACCTCGATTAAACCGCAGCCACCGAAAAATGTCGAATATCGCGGCGCGTCGCCACGGACCGTGACTATCGGTGCCGTTCCGACCCTCGGGGAAACGCTGGCTCTCATTCCTCCAATCAACTAGCTCGGTCTCTAGCATTACCAGCTATAGCCGGGTAACCGTCATAGCAAAGCGGATATATCTTCCAGCGTGCATTGGCGAAAAGCGGTGAAACTCGAAGACACGTCGAAACGCGTAAATTCAAGCAACCGTGCCTCTCGCGGTTTACCTTTTTGTGAAAGTAGATCTCTCTTTCTCGACGGGTCACCGGGCGTAATTCCTCGTCCTTATGCAGCGAGATTACGCGCTCGCGTCGGCCGATGCTTGCGCGCATTCTTTTCCTCCGCCGCGAAAGGACATTATGCATAAACGACGGTGACAATGTGTCGTGCCATGCGCGGTGCACCGCACCGTCCCGCACCACGCCACGCCACGCCACGCCATACCGCGCCGCGCCATGCCACACCGCATTACTTTCCCGCGGTGTGGAATTATTGCGGCCCGTTGGCAAATGGGTGTGGTAAAGCGATTTCGCCCGCTCCTTCACGAGTCACGTCGCAGCCAACCGATTTTAGAGATCGCGACAACGCATAGCACGCGAGATATAAACATTTTTGTCGTGATACGTCGGTGATACTCCTTTGGCTGATGGCACGTTTTTACGAAAGGTTCGCTAGGGTCCGTTTCCGGGAACGGGTCTACCTGTTTGAAAGGACTCCAAAAGAATTCTCGCTATGCGCGCGCTGGATTCCATGCCGCATCCTTTTACTGCTGCATGACATCATATCTATTTTCAGTAGCGCCAGATATCTAATATCGGACATCCGCTGTAATGGAACCTGAGATCGTATTCCCGGGGTACTCGGCATAAACAAACATAATTGTTATCTCGCGTGTCTTATTCAACTATATTGCAAAGGAAATACATATACGATACGAGAATCATCGAAACGACCGCAATATCCACTACTTTCCACTGTCGCTCCTACTTTATCCCATCTATGCGATATCTAGGCGACCAGCTATATTTCCAGCGCATTCATCGATCGTTGGTTCTCGTAACGAGGTGAGAAAAGACTAGAATTTCATTCAGCAGCGTGAGGCTGCTGCTCGTAACACTAGTCCAAGCAAAGATACAACGTCCGTCAAGGTGCTACTCTTGAGACCGTGAGAAAACAACGTGCGTAGAATGTGTGTACAATGATAGCACCAGCTCGGCTTCCTCTTGAGGAGAGATGATTTCGCGAACCGTGCAATCTCTGATGTAACACGAATCTTTCTCTCTCTCTTTCTATCTTTTTTTTTTTTTTGTTTGTGTCGTAGAACAATGTACAACGTATAATACACTTCCTACGCGGCTTGGCGAAATTCGACGCCGGAGTGTCTCATTAATATTCTACGCCGTCGATTCTTTATCTAAAATTCGAATTCTCGGATCGAGGCCGTGCGTCGTAAATTGACTTTCGGTTGGAGAAAATGAGAGAGGAAAAAAAGATGATAAACATGAAAAAAAGAAATCAAAAGATAGAGAGAGAGAGAGAGAGAGACGGGTAGAAAACAACGAATGAAAACAAAAATAAGAAGCGATAAAAAAAATACAATAAGATATAGCGTTTGGCGTTTTCATAGAAGAAGAAAAAAAACCGTCAGAGCATCGTGATATCTGGGATTGCGCAATTTCTCCGTTTCTTAGGTCGAATCGGACTCGAATTCTGGACGTGCACGCCACGCGTACACACGAGTAGCATCGTTGCGGCACGTGAACGAGATACCACCACATGTTCTCGCGACTTTTCAACAACACTGACGTGTTGGACTTTCAGCTCTGCGCGATTAACTCGGCGGATACTAGACAGTCATCGGCGTGTAACGCCCAGGAGGACGCAGCGTTGCCCGCAACAGAATGAGCCCGTCCGATTAATGGCACAGTCAGACGAAAGAGGACGCATCTACTTCGACTATCCGATATCGACGATGTTCTATCTCAAGCACACAATCAGATTATTCTCTCACATTTAAATCGCGTGCTTTCACCGTGTTACAAATGACATGGTGATAAAAATGCACGAGTATAGAATCAGGCAAATCTTTCCATCAAATGGCTGGTCATATTATCGTCACGTAATTACTCAGCGGGATTGCTATTCGATGGAAGCTACTACGAATGGTCTACGTGGAATGTCAAGTAGTTTTGTTCATGGCGGTTTGCATAGAACGCGAAAAAAAAAAATAGAAAAATAGAGAGACGGTAAAAAAGAGGAAGCAGGGAGAAGGCAAACCCGCCCGAGCGAAATTACGATGAATACCGGTCGTTGTTTTCTAGTACAATGGCCGTCGTTATGTCGCCGCTTTTATTACGTTCATGCGAAACTGCATTGGAAATGAAGCGACGCACGCGATTGGTCGTCCGTAATATCGTTCGAGGCTGATTTCCATCGGATAAAACGAAGCAGGAGCAACGTTTGTCAACTAAGATTCCGTGGAAAGTTGCAGAGAGCTCGACAAGGGGCGCTCGTGGGCGTTACTCCGCTATTATACGACGGAAGGGCTGAAATTAGGTCAACAAGGTGTCGGTACGCATAACGAACTGGGTCACGCTTTTACAGACGCTTCCACATGGCAAACAATCGATCGGGCTTCAGTCTCCCTCCTATATATCCCGTGCTTGCAAAGTAATAAAACGCAACAGGATAGAATAACGATGAGAGTATTTGGCGTGGATACGCGAATACACGAGCAACGTCGGAATTTGCTCCGGCGATTATCTTATCGCGAATATTCCCGCCGATACGTAGCTCGCGTTGCCAGAAAACATAAACAGAAATTCGTTTGGCCCACGCAAATAAACGATCATTGCAAATTGGGACACAGATTGATTCTCTTATATCCATCTCTGAATTCTCCGCCAACTTATGAAAACTTCTCACGTGCGATAAAGAAATATCATTCCCAGTGTCAATAACGTAGCAGCGAAGATATCGATAAAGAAAAAGATCGTGATACATCTTACCGGTTGACCTTGCACTTGACGAAACTATCCACGTGGCTATATCCGCCTGATGACGACATCGATGATGTCGATTGCGGCTACAGGCAGAGGGGGACTTTCGTTTTCATTTTCTTTCGAGGTACTCGTCGTCGAGTCCTTGACTGTGCCCACTTCGATAACGCTACTCGCATAGTAAACCCGCTGACTCTTATCACCTTCTTGCATTCGCGGCTATCGTTTCTCGCTCGTTCGAGGTGAGTCACTTCAAATGTTCGCCATTATGACATTCGTGGCATCCTCGTCGAACGATGCTACGTTACATTGTTTCCTTCCGTCTACATTGCGTCCAGATTGTATATGTATATACATATTTTCGTTACGTGAGACACGCCAATGGTTTATACGGTCGTGTTATAAGACTGGCACGACTCTCAAGCGATATGATATGTATACATCAGACCGGATAAAACGGACGACCTTGCGTATCGGCGTTCTCATGACAAATCGGTACATCGGCAGATTGGGCGACCGACACACATCTGGCCCATCTGTCGACTCGAGAAACTTGTTTTTCGACCGTTGGTCCGACGTGTTTTTTCGACCTCCTCATGAATCACGCGTCTCGTCCACGCTCCGGGCTATTAACGCTAATAATGCCACTGCCTCGAACGGGATTAACCCGATGGCACATTAATTTGGACGATATTCGCGATCGCTCTTCGCTCTACCAGAGAACGTTACGTCTGCGAGCAATGACGATAATTGTTTGCCAGATTACGAGATCTATTAATAGGTGGAATATGTCTGAGCGTAACCACGAATAGCTTTCCTGTCAAAGAGAGGGAGAAGCTGTCGATTTTCTGTAATCTCACGTGTTCCTAATTTCATCTCCAAACGTCTCAAATAGGAATGACGAATTTTAACTATAAACGTATTTTTTCCTCGAAGTATTTTTAAATTTCCTTTCCTACGATCGGACGTTTTCAGATTAAAAACACATGGAGCTAAAAAAATGTCTAAAAATTCTGATTTTATATTTGCCGTTATTATTCGCGGGAATACCGCTAATAACAAATGTAAGCGCGTAGTTATGATCTTGGAATGTACAACAAACATCGACGTTTAAAAAAGAGAATCGGTTTGTGAACGATATCCGATAAAAAAAAAAGGAACGTATAATACAGTACTGTTCACTTTACTCGTTCGCATAAAAAGCGGATCAAACGTTGTAATCACTCAACAACTCGGGTTCTCTGCATCCCAGCGAATCCATTATTCAACGAGAGAAAAAAGGAAAGAACGTTTAAGTAGCCTCGCCGCGTGAATCCCGTGGCTAAAAGAACGATCTCGAACGTGTTAGTAATTTCCTGCGCAATTGCGACACCGTCCTTTATCTACTGTTTACATAAATCCGTCGCCAGACACCTAAGAAACGATGATTAAAGAGACATAGCTTGTGGATATTTCGCGAGGAAAATTAGATCGGCGAGCGTTTAGCCGGAATACGAGGCACACTCTAATGGCGAATCGTTTAAAATGGGCGGCGGTGGCAATTTATTTACATCGCACGTGGCCCTCCGTGGGCGGCGGTCAGAAAGCGTGTGTACACGAGATCCCGGAACATCGTCGGCATCGACGTACCCTCTTTCTCTCTCTCTCTCTCTCTCTCTCTCTCTCTATCATCTCCCTTTCTCTCTTTCTCTAGCGATAGACACACCCGAGTTACGCTTTGGGGTGAAACTATACATATAGTTAACTCGATCAAAACGGCGACGGGCGACATGGTCGCCATGATTGGTACGAAGTCACCCGGAAGAAAGAGGCAGAGAGCCTGGCTTCCGCCCTCGGTAGATCGACGCCTCTCGAATCCCTTATCCCGTCTTAACGTTCCCGCATATCGGATCCAGCTCGGGCCGTGTTACCAAGGAACGAAACTCGACAGACAATTTCGGCGGAGGACAGAAGAATGGATGTCCTTCGACCGGATTGACCGTAGGCCAACGACACCGAAATAATACGACGCGCAACATTGTCGTGCCTTTGAATATTTAACAGAATCAACATGCGAGTTGCCGTAGCAGAACGCCGAGTGTTTACGTTGACGAACGAACGCTTACATTATCCGCGCCTCTCGATATCCTCTCCTCTCTTACCGCTACTCGAAAGCGAAATACCGAAGGGAATTAATTATGCAAACGTCGTACGCGATCGAGCCCGGTTCGTTCATACGTATATACGTTCGCTACTCGCCGCTTCTACCTGCAACGGAGGAACGGAACACCCTCGGGTAAGACCGATCTTCGCGAGGTTGTACCTCGCACAGAATCTCGCGTATCACGCACGCGATCGCGTCAACAACAACAATCGGGGATACGCGGAGAAACGATCATCCTCGCGATATCGATCGCAGTTGCGGCGAACAGCGCGCGACGCGCTTTTATGTTCCTAATTGGAGATACATACTCGCAACGCAGAGGTTTCCACGCGCGGCTCGCCGAAGTATCGTGTTACGAAAGGTATATGCCAAGTGCACTTGTAAGGTATCCCCTCTGTCAGTCCGACACATAGCGAAACAGACATCGAGCAGAAACACCTGCTCGAGAAACATCGAGGCTTCGTCGGTCTGATTCTATGAAATGCACGCGTGTTTAGGTGGAACGATCTAGAACCAAGGTGGGCAAAATAAATAGGAAGAAACGGAGGTGAAGCGGTCCAGTAGACACTCCTCGTATGTAGTCAGACTCGGACTCGTCGAAGCTACGAGAACCTTCGATTTTATTGATAGGACACACACAGCTCGTAGTGTGTCGCGTTAATCGAACGATGTTGACGACCTTAACGAGAGCTCGTGGACCCTGCTAGACGCGCGCTTCTTTGTGTCGCGGATCCATCCGTTGCGTAGTGTCGGCTATGGGAAGAGGGAGAAAGAGAGAAACCGAGAGAACAAGAAAGTCACGGAAAGTGCGACAGAGAGACACAAAGAGAAAGAGGGAAGAAGCTTCGAGGGTTTTGGTGGGGGGCAGGGGGGGCAGCAGGGCTGGAGGAGGCGGTAGGGGCAAAGACTATATTGATCACTGACCTTTCCTGCGGCCGAATGGTCCGAAGAACGTGCCGTTCTTGCCGATGACGTTATCGTCGATGTACTTGAGCAGTTTCGTGGTATCCTCCCCTTTTCTAGAGGCGATCGACTTGACAGGACGCGGCGGCGCAAGCCTCTGGTTACCGCTGGTCAGCGTGCTCGGGCTGACGGTGTTGGTTGTGGTTGTGGTGGACGTGGTGGCCGTGGTCGACGTTGACGTCGACGCTACGGCGTTCGGTTGGCCCGCTAAGCCGGCGCAGCTTGTGCTTCCAGCCGTAGGGCACGTCGTTTCCTCCGCGAGGGAATTGATCCTCCGCTGCGACCCGCTCCAGTTCTTACCACACGAAATCTTCACCGAGCAACTCATTCTCTCATAGTAATCGGGTACCTCTCAGTGTGCATAGTAAGGGTAACGACGATTCGACACACGCGATAACGCACCCGATCGTTGCATGTACTCTCCGCGATGTGCTCACGGAGCCGAACGTACCGACAAACACTACGGAATAAACGTGTGTACGATGTATTATACGTGTATATATACGTTTGTATGCCTCCTTAGTTAGAATTTGTCACTCGCCGAACAGCAGTAGCATCGTCCGCAACGAGAATGAACAAATTTGCCTGTCTGGTTGCCCTTTCTCTTTGTCCCTTGCACTCTCGGATACACGTGTTTATCACTGGAACGTTAATTGGAACGGTGCGAGGGACGCGAGGGTTTAGTTATGGTTCGTAGTCTGATTTAAAAAAAAAAAAAAGAACAGACGAAGAGGGACGCGCGCGTATCGCGTGTTAATCGTCCGTTCGAACGATAACTACAGGCGGAACGAACGAGCTTCGCGAATATCTCTTTCGTTCTTTCTTCCTCCTTTACTTTTTCTTTTTTCCCTGTTCCTGGCTTGTTCTACACCTTTCGTTATTTGACAATGTTTCGATCGATTTCGACCGATCCGTTCCAGGCGTACGGGACGAGGAAAAGTTTAGCGTTCACTCAGCCTCGCGATATTTGCTCGACTTTCGACGTCACGCGATCCGGTTTGTTTCGTGTTTTTGTACCTTCGAATACGTTAGCGCGACCACCGTCGGATTAACTCGAGCTTCGACTACTTCCGTGATAGCTTGCCAAGCAATTGCGCACCGTGAACACATACAACCTCGCTCGATGCTGAGGCGAGACTGAATGTCTAGCGGACGAGCTGCCCGGTTCGCCAATGGCGTCACATGGTCACGCAGGCGCCGTCGAGTCTCGCTTCGCTTCGGGGCATCTTCTCTTTGGATCGGACGTGCGGGGTACCGCGAAAACATGGAACTCATTTTTCCGCGAGTCCCCACGCGGAATCTACTTAAATGCTGCGCTCGATATTGCAATTATTATTTGCTATTTCTTTTATTTGTTTATCAACGCGAGAAAACTACCGTGTGAATTAAAACTCGCCGCTAATCCGTGTAATTCCTTTTTTAGGAGCAGTGGATTTACATTTCTTGAATGGGTTTGTTCTTTCGTACTTCTTATAACGTTAAAGTTTTGCACCATACAGACAGATATACATGTGTGCATTTGTTTTTTCTTTAATTGGCGCGTGAGTTCTTAGTTCTGTCAGGCATTTCGAGATATCATTCAATTTTATTTATCTTTCATTAATATCGACAGCCATACGGTAGGTAAACATAACTGAAAAACAGAAACAATTAGTATCTTTTTTCAATCTTAAATAAATTCTTCTTTGGAAGAGTGAACTTTTAATGAAGCGATTCTTTTAATCGGCAACTCCGTATACATTCAAAGAACGTATTTTTGCAGAAACGACTGCTCTTTAAGTTTCTCAACTTGCCATTGCGAAAATATGACACAAATAGACGTCTCATGCTTCAAAGGAGAGTTTTATTTCTGGCAAACCTCACTCTCTGAACTCGAATCGTTATACAGGAAACGTGCAACTCTTGTACGTTAATCTATATTCGTTATTAAGAGTACTTAAGGAAAAGGAAAGTAAGAAGACTACTTTTTCTTCGGTTTATCGTAATTACGCAAACAACTCCTAGTTGTATCGTTATGATCCTTTGCGCGTTAAAATCCGAACTCCCTCGTTTTAAACATACAAAATTGAATTTGCTACAAAAACCATTGGGTTTGTATCTTTTACCTTGATCGTCTCCTTCCACGTTATAGATAGACAGTTATTCGTGTAACCTCTTTTCCATGATCTGCACTGGCAATCTCCAACCATATGGCCCGATACGTTAAATATAGGTCAACCGAAGGCACGTGCGTTTTCCCATTAAGCGAACAATTAGAATCATTAGCCGCGAATACAATACCACGATCGTGTTAACACATTCTAATAAGAGCGCAAAATTCGTGACAGCATCGATATTCGTTTGCATTGTTCGAAAACTGTTGCTCGTCGTTGAACGTCGTTCGATGACGCATAGAAGAATATCAATGGTCGAGGTAGTCGAACGAAACTCTCAACGCGAGTATCATCGAAACGTTTCCCATAATCATCGTGGTAGCGATGTAATTAACAGGAAACAGACCTATCGTACGGTAATAAACGAATCGCTTTTTCCTCCGGCTACGTCCCTGTAATTAAAGATCAGTGAAATCTCGTCTGTTAGCGCGTTTCTTTTTTCACTTTCCGGCAGTATTAACGGCATAGCGGAATCTTTGGATAAAATAAGAGACACAAATTGCACCGTTCGTTCGAATCGATAAAAGAGGAAACGAGGCGAGTATTTCCTTAAAATCTATGGCAACGCGTACCAACAGCGTATAATATTCTTTTCATCGTATCCAGCTGGAAGCCGTAAAGAGGCTTTGCCTTTCACGACGATTTATTCGAGCTTCTCGCGATTCGCGCAAAACGATTTGAGCCTAGAATATTTAATAAACAATGTGGCGTTCTCGTGGCTTCCACGTGCCTTCGACACCGCTCTAAAATCTATGCTTACGTTTGATTCGTAATTCGTTCTCATTACAGAGTTCTCATTGTCGAAGAAAACGATGCGACAACGACGGCTCCGTGAGTCACGATGTCACGCGAAGCACAACGTCCACACAAAGAAATCAAAGAAGGCGACTAAATTCGTTCTTTATTCCTGTCGTAAGCTCTGCAATTGTAGGCGGTCGCCAACACGCTATGAACTACGTACATATGTATATACGATCGATACAGACGTTCACAGAAGCGTGATAATACAGAAACGTAAAGTCACGAATCATCCGTAATGACTTTCGCCGAGTCAACAGATACGTTGTACGACACATGTTTACTCCTTCAACATCTGCTCTTCACGTGACTTTTTCATGCAAATATTCTTATTAGCACTCTATATATGTGCGTCAAATAGATGCTACTATCGTCTGAATTCAAACATGATTAATGGCGTTAATATCACGCTTTATATAATATAATCACGTGTTTACGATTAATTAAAAGCAATCCAACATTATCAACCGATTTGTGTAGATAAAAGTAAAATTGGCCAAATTTCTTCTTAATCGATAAAGAGGAATCTCTCATCCTCTGCTTCGATACGAAGAACGCGTTAGATTTTGACAAGGTAACGCCATGTTTATCGCTCAAACGCTCCATGGTAACGAATTCCACGTGATTCTTGCGGCTTTCGTGGCTAGCTGACACTCGGGCTCTGGTTACGCTCGTCCTCACGTAGATCGAATTTGGCACGATGCTGAAGTTTCAAACCGCGACCAAAGAAGACCTGAAACTGGCCGCATCCATTCAGCGCAGACGGCAGATAGATGCGGAAAGAAAGGAACGAATATTCAATCCACGATTCAGGAAAATCGGAGTAAGTCTGAAGGAGCAAAGTGTTTCCATCGAGCACGATAACCTGTTACAGATCGATCGTGCATGAAGGACAAAAACGATAAGTGTATACGCACGCGAAAGAACGATATATCATGCTGCGCTTTCGAGAACGTCCGGCATAATAATTTTTATCCGTAACACCCGCAGATAGACAAGGAATTCTTGGACAAACAGGTCGCGGAAAAGAAGCAGCAGCGTGAGCTGGAACAGGCCCGAGAATCTCAGCTCGACGAGAATTTGATTCGCAGTAGTAAGGTCGCTTTACTGCTGGAAAAAGAACAAGAAGAGGTAAACTGTCAATTATGGACGGTAAAAAGTAAACGGCCGGATGATTAATTGTCTTTTGCAGTGTCATCGTTAAAAATTCCGACTTTGTTCGCGTACTCGTTGCTCTTTGCGCGTTTCTTACCTTTTCAATACTTTGTTAGCGGAATCCACGTTACACCTTGTCATTTGTTGATTTTCCAGGAAAGGCGAAATATAAATAAGGAGATCGAACACTTTAGACAGCAGTATCAGCGTGCTGAACAGCGTCGGGATTTCGATCTTTACGATCCGACTGCTCTTAAAAAAGGCGATGTCGACCTTTCTTTTGAAGCTGGTTTTGGACAGAAGTAAATGTTGTCGTAGTAAATTTCATTCGCGTGAGAATCTCCTCGAGCTTAAGAAGGAACGATGTTAAATATTTGATGGTCGAATGCTGCAGATTCGCGGGCGAGGACGATAATGCAAAAGAACGGTCGAAAGTGCAGAAAGAAGAGATGAGGTGGTGGATCGAAAAGCAAAAGAACGAACGTATGCAGGCGGAGAGGGAACGCGAGGAAGCCGAGAAAGCGTACGAAGCAGCTGTCATCTCCAGGGACAAGCGTGCCATGGCGTTAGATCAGATGGAACGGGACTGTCGTCGAAGATTGAACGAAGCCACCGCGCAATTTAATCGAGCTCTGGTAAGGCTTTCTCCTATTTAGTCCTTCGACGAAACAATCGGGAACAAAGCGTCAGGAACTGCAAGAAAAAGATAAGAATCTTATTATCTGACGATTGTATTTTACAAGCCGGGGAACACGGCTTGAGAATCGAATTTCCTTCTCATACAGACGGAGATCCGTTTCCCTGTCGTGTTCCTCTTCTAGGTATTTGCGTACTAGTCGTTGTTCGTGAACGACGAGAAAGTGTGAATTCAGATAATTAAGTGCTCGATGGTACTTCATCTCATTAATTGATTTAAAGCCCTCCCTCTCTTGTTGTCTCTTCTCTCGTCGCGAACGAGCCAATGACGACGAACCGTGAAATGTCAAAGTTCAACGGTGGCAAAATCTCGTTGTACTTGATACGGCTGTTCTATTCTGTTCGCTGATGAATTCCCTCGGTGTCACTGCACCGACGAGACGGAGTTATTGTCGCTTCGTCGTTTAACACGTCCCGAGCACGGGCTACACAGTTAACATAAACCTTCGCCGAAGGTGAGCACCGTTTACAGCAACGACGAGGTTGCTACGGTCGATGAGCAAACTTGGTGACGTCATCGACGTACGAGTCTCTGTAACAACACGACGAACGATCCTTCAGTCGCTTCCCCGACTCTTCCTACACGTTCTGATCCTTCACTTTTTTTTCTCTTTAAATTGTCACGCTCCGTTGGATCGTGCGTTTTAGTCGAATGACCGGCTTCGTTTTTCGTCCCCTTGCGACAGGCTGAGGAGCAGAAGTACCGCCGCCACTGCGAAGCCCTTCAAGAGGAGGAGGACAAGAAGGCGGATATCTACAATCACGTGACTGGGGACTTCCTTACGGAAGCCAAAGAGCAGGCGGAGAGCACTCATGGACCGCACAAACCGTTGGCCTCACGTTACAAGGGCATGACTGCGGACGAGCTTAGGGTTTTCAGAGAGGCGCAAACACAGCAGCTGAAAGAAATCGAGGTAAAAGCCGATGGAATGAACGCTTGTTTTGCGCGGTTTTAACGATGCGCCGCGGATGGTTGAAACAGTGCCAACCGTTGTCACGGCCATGCGAGGGCACGGCCAGGGGAACAAAAAATTTGGCTCGCTCAGGGTAAACCTCTTTTTCCAGAAAATGAGATTAGAGGAGAAGCGAAGGGACGAGGAATGGGATCGGTTAATGAACACCCAGGCAGAGATAGCGGATTCGTATCAACGTGAAATTGACCGGAGAAGAACGTAAGAGGTTTAGGTTAAACATTTGTTGAATTATAACAAAAAAAGAGGGATTTGAATAAATCGATACGTTGCAGAGAGATTAAGAAGAAGATAGCAGAGGAGAACTTGGAACTCGCGCAACAGCACAAATCTCATCAGGATTATCTGAACCGTGTGCTCTACAAAAACAAACCGACTGCAGCCTTTTTTGAACAATTTAACAGAGACGCCCGCTAAAACGAAAGCTTATACAATGATACGAATAAATGACTCTTTTTTTATATGGATACGTATATTTTATACTTACTATTCATAACTTTTATACTTTTACCTTTTCACGAGCATTTTCTACGTGTAATCGAATACGATTATTCGAAATGTTGGCTTGTTGGTAAATGATAAATTTGCCGCTACATGAATCATCTTCAGTCGGTATTATATCATCTGCTTGCACATCATGTTTTGTATTTTATAACAGAGAAAGTTTTACGGACAATCACATGAATTTGGAATTTTAATGTATGATTTTATTGCAATGCTTTAAATATACTGCAGGATATTAACATTTTATGTACTATTATCGACCATCCTGTTGAATGCATGCATTTGTGCGCTATCGGTAAAATGAAACATTGTTGATGTTTACGCGTCCGGCTTCAATGATGTTGCTTGAAATATCTCCCGAAACATTGCAAATGTAAATTAAACGTACAATATATCTTTCATCATGTTCCTTGACGCAACATAATATTGCGAAACATAAATCATTCTAGCGATAAAATGCTCGATACAGAACACGATGATGCTCGGAAACAAAGGTTAGCTTTAAGGTTATATATCTTCCTGTATTCTTTGTTTTATTTATGATAAATATATTTGGTAAGTTTTTTTTATCAATAGCAGCGAGCGGGATACGTTGCTCGAAGAACAATATGAAATTGTGGAGGACCTCAAACGAGATTTGCACTTATGCAAGGTATACCATTTGTACAAATTAAAACATTGTATATATACACCTAAAAATATTTGTTATATATCCACTTTCCAGACAGAACAATACAATATGCGAGTTGAATTAGAAATTCTGCGAAATGAGAATCAAAAGGTTACCGATATAAAAGAATCCCTGAATCGTATTCATTTAGAAGAATGTGATGACGAAGATGCACATAAAAAGGAAATAAAAAATTTACAAGAACGTATTAAGCTGTTAGAAACAGAAAAAGATTCAGCTTTGCAACTATGGCATATTTCCCTGGATACTGTAAGTGCCTTAGAAGATCAATTAAAAGGATTTCATGTGTACGGGAAAGGGACAAAATTTCATCAAGAACAAACAAATGCTATTAAGGAAAGTTACTCGGAAGCTATTAGAATGTTAGAGGAAAAACTTGCGTTGGCCAAAGATAATTTTATCAAACATCAAACACTGTATGAAAGTAGTAAAGAAAAAATTAGCAGTTTGACTAATGAAAAGGATAAACTTTTGGAAAAATATAAAGATCTTGAAATGAGCGCCCATGATAAAGGTCAGTAACATCTATTTATAATTTGCAATAACAAATAGAGACATTATTTTTATTTTTTAAAAAGACAGGAATAACCAGCTGACGATAGAAACGTTAAAACAGGAATTAGCTTATGCCAAAACAGAAACCAATAAAATGGTACAAGCAAAATTAGAATTAGAAAAACAGTTGAATGAAGTTAAAACATATGCTGCAAACGTAATGGAAAGAGACAAGGAAACAAAGACTAAGATGGGAGAAGTTATTGAATTGATAGAATCTGCAGTTAGAGAAAAGGATTTGGTGCTTCGTCGTGAAACTCTTGTATTGGAGGAAAAAGCCAGATTAGAACAGAGACTAAATGTAATAGGTAATGAATATGATGTAAAAATACAAGAGTTGAATAAAAAAACAAGAGATGAGATTGAGTTAAATACGAAAAGGTATCTAACAGAGATCAATGAACTTAAGGCAGAACTAAAGGCAAAAATAACAGTAGCAGAAAAAGCTCAGAGAGAATTGAAATTTACTGAAGAAGAATCAAACAAAATACGTAGAGATTTAAATGTGAAAGTATTAGAATATGAACAAAAAGCCAAACGTATGGAACTTCAGTTACAAGTATACGATGAAACAATAGCTAAAAATAAATATGATATGGAAATTAAGCAATTAAGAGAAAAAATTATTGTTCTTGAGAGTAAGCTGGGTACTTCAAATGATAAATTACAGAAGTTAGAGGAACAGCAAACTAGTAACATACAAGATCAGATGAATAAAGCTGATCATAAAAATAAAGATATAATGAAACAATATTCGGATTTAGAGAATCAATTAGCTAAAACATTAGGTGATAAAGAAAATCTTGTATTGCAATTAAAGTCATTGAAACATGATTTTGAGTATGAAATACAGAAAAGAGATAATGAAAGGCACTCTCTTGAAAATAAAATTCAAGAACTTGAAGTTAATCTTCATAAAGCAACTTGTATAAAGGAAAATAAATTTAGAGATGACATTACTGATGGAATAAATCCATATGTCAAAAATAAGCCTAGCTTTGATATTACGTAAGTAAATACAAGTATTTATTAAGTCAAGCGATATTATAAAAAATATTTCTATTACAGAGTTGAAAACAAATGTCATTGTTGTCAGTCTGCATTATCAGATTATATGAATAAATTGCAAGAGAAATTTGATAGAAAAACAAAGGAGTTAATCAATCACGTTCAAGTTCACCAAAAATTAAGTAAAAAGTACATAAACTTTTTCCAGATGTAAATAAGAAATTATCTGTATCATTATGTTATTTTACATTTTAGATGGAGGGATGAAGCAAAATCTTTGACAGTTAAATTTCAAGGGAAATCTAAAGAACTCAGGGGAAAGATAAATTTCTTACAGAAGGAAAATAACGAATTAAATAGAGAATTATTAACTTGCAAACAACAATTGGCACAACATGCAATTGAGGATATACAGAAGTCTGTATTTACTGTATTCATGTAATATAAGATATTTTGGACTAACTATGGATATTTTGTTTTAGATTTAATGAACCAAATGAAATTAGGTGATATTTTTCTGCATCTACAAGAACTTTATAATGGATGTTTCATCATGTACATATTACAGGAATATGTAAATTTATTCACAATAAAAATACATTTTATGCTACAGATATCCTTTTTTTAAACACTGTCTATCTATATATAGTAAAGTCAATATTGTGCTTACTCTTTGGATACAATGCAGGCTGTAAATAAACTAGGAAACCAATATAATATTTCATTTTCACCTTGTTCGTCTAACCATGCCAGTCCTTCTTTTACCATGTGGTCCAAGGCTTTTTGTGTTCTATCTGGTTCCCATTTTAACTCCTTGCACAGCATATTTCTTGAAATATATGCATTTCCAGATAAACTAGCTTGCTGTAACACAGCAGTATGGTCCATACTCAATTCACCAGGAATAGATTGTACTAAATGCTTGCCACGTCCAATTGGAACAATAGAAAATCCATTTCCAAAAATTCGTAATTTTTTGGCTGCAGCTAATAAATCCTCATTTGTGATCTCTTGGTGTTCTTTCCTACGGCCTCTGGCTTGTATCAATCTTGTCCTAAGTTCGTCCAATGATATCAATCCACCATTTTTATAATTTGTAGCCATACAAACTTCGACAATTTGAACAGCAAGTTCATAATAAAAATCTCCTATGCCAAGAACTGACCAAAATCCTTTACCCGAGGCCAAAGGATCTACACCTATTGATGCACACATTTCAGTAAATTGCCGCCGAAAGCGTGCATTCTTCTTAATTTCATTTTTATACTTTGAGGCGAATTCTTCTAAATTCACGCGAAATGTTTCCATATGCTTTGTCATTTGCTCAAACTGATTTTCTTGAATCTCAGTTCCCTTATCTCTATATTTTTCTCGCTCCAGCTTTTGTTTTTGAATAGCACCAACGCCTGCCTTTCGCCTCATCGTGCAATATATTTTATACTGTGTTACGAATTACAAAAGTACGGACTAGAAATTACACCGAAACAAAATTAAAATGGTCTTATCTAGTTATTAAATGGTCGAAGTAACTGTCATGTTCCTTCATGCATTAGGTCCTCTTCAAAAACATAACCTAATGTCGATACAATGACATAGTACTATATGTCGTTTCTACAATAGATACTTTGATTCTTAAACATTGTTTTCAATACGAAATGAAGGTATTGATGTTTATACAATATGACAATTTATGACGCGCACAAAATGTTAAATAATTGAAAAAACTTGTAACTTGTAAATACATTCGTACAGATTCGTGCCTTCGTATCGCCTATACATTGTACTTCGAATCTCTTACACAAGGTGTCAGGTATCAGTTGGCTTCAGACATCAAAATTTAAATATGGCGTCGGCAATGGAAATTGATGATGAAGAAAGTGATTTACCAACTTCGAGTAGTAGTAAAGGAGAGAAAAAACGTTTCGAAGTAAAAAAGGTGAGACAAAGAAATTAGGAAAATATTTCATAAATCTCCTATAAATTTAAAAAGTTTTAAGAAATTAATCCACGAATTCTAACCTCATTTTTGCGTTGTCATTTTTATTACATTCGCATGGTTTATCTGTAATATTTAATTGAAAATACGAAATTTTATATTACAGTGGAATGCTGTGGCCCTTTGGGCGTGGGGTACGTATTCGAAAATTACATTATATATATAATTTATTGTAAAAAATAATATGGTTAATTTAATACCTATGTCGCAAGATTTTTCCAATAATTATAAAATTTATTATTTTACAGATATTGTAGTAGATAATTGCGCGATCTGCCGTAATCATATAATGGATTTATGTATTGAATGTCAAGCAAATCAAGCGTCAGCTACTAGCGAAGAATGTACCGTAGCTTGGGGTGTATGCAATGTATGCATTTTATCGTTATAGCATTTTGTTACAATACACATTTAGTATCAACAGCAGAAGTAAAATATTTTAACTTTTTTATTTTAATTTTTTACACTTTTTTTTCGCATAGCATGCATTCCATTTCCATTGCATCTCACGTTGGTTGAAGACTCGACAAGTTTGTCCACTTGATAATCGAGAGTGGGAGTTCCAAAAGTGAGTACAATTTACAACAAACAACAATACACAACAGGCTTCTTAAAGCTTTTGAAAATTGTGTGTTTGTAGAAGAAGCACAAAAAATGTTCATATATTTTGTATAACTTTTCTGTTTTATATATATACTAACTGCGACATGCAACTGTTATATTTATTTTAGATACGGTCATTAGCTGAGTGTGTTCAACTACCACGAACATCTGAACCCTCCAGAATGCCAAAGCCGATGCAAGTTTAACTACATATGTGAATAAAAGACATTTAAATAATCGACGTAACAGCATCATAAAAAAAAAATCGGCGGCATATCTACAAGCGTCATCGCAGTGCTTTTGGCAAGGAAAATAAATTACAAATTTGCTTGAAACACAACGTGATTAAAACATTATTGCACCAGCAGTATCAACTTTATAATGATCTATCTATTGAGTTAAAACAGCGAATACTAAAACTATGAGCTATTGAAAGTTTCTTATCTTATCCGTTATGCATTATATGACAATGTACTTCTTAGTCCTAAGAACATAAATAAAGGAAAATAAATTAAATAATTATTTAGTCCATATATTTTTTCACATCGTTTCATTAAAAAGCACACCTCTACCTCTACACACAACTATAATTTTACATTTTTTTTTTCACAGCATCATTTGGAGTTAAAGAGCCGAATACAGAGATATAGAAGTATCTTACGCCGGTGCATTTTTCCCTAGGATTATTTTTTTACCGAATTTTCCAATGATCCGCTTATCTGATTGTAAGAAATACCATCTAGCAAAAGTTTTGTCCTTGCCCTTCTCAAGAACGGTGAATTCACGTAATCCACTCTTTCGATCAGCAATTTTTTTACTTTAAATAGATATTGGTTTCACCGACACACACAAGACCTATAAGAAAGATGTTTCAATATCTTTAGGTAAAATATCCTTTACATTGACCGTGTCGCAAAAATTGTGTACACGCGTGTTAAATATAGATAAATTTATATATAAAAGTATGCGTATCAGGTATTGGTTTCTTAAGATCTACTTCTTTGGAAAGATTGATGGATATTTTTCTCTCGAGACGTTAAGTAAACTCAATCTCATCGAAATGGCAACGACAGGTATCGTAATAATAGCTTTTACGTTCTGACAACCTACATGATTCTCCTGCCTTTATGCTCTTATCATTAATCCGCGCTATTATAGCACCTGGATTTTTAATGAGACATAACAGCTGCCTATCTCCGTGACCCGTAACGACACGTCGAGGCCAATCGACCGCTTTGAGATCATCTCGAATCCCTTTTCCAGTTCTAGTGTATTCAAGAGGTATGGGGCAATACTTATCAAGCGGCATACCGTGGAGGAGCCTCCGACGAGCTGGCTTCTAATCCGGGCATACAGTGAAAATTACATCCATGGAGACCAAGCGACATTCAGCAGAGCTGCGACGGAGCATTAGTAAGTCTTTCCGGCTCCGACTTTACCTCGTCTCACCTTCCTTCTTTTTTTCCTTTTTTTCTTCCGCTAATGTCTTTTTTATTTTTACTAAGCTTACCATTCCTACTCTCCTACGCAGTCACTGCTATAATAGAAAACACGGTATCATCGTAGAAATGGGATTTGTTTAAGTTCCAATTTGCCCGACGCACGGCCATGTATTTCAATAAATCGCAATAAACGGTCGTCCAATAATGATAATATCGCTGTCAAATTACAACGTCTGCTTTCAGTCGCACGTTTCGGTCAGAAACTAGAGTTTCGCGACATCGGTAAATATTTATAATTTAAATATTTGAAAGAGAGCGAAACGTGGAAAGGGACGGATCGGGATGGATGAGGGACGAGGCAGCTGGAAAGAGCGGGAAACGCGGGTAATTCGGCAAGCGGATTTCAATGATTTCCAGAGAGCAAGTTTCGCACGAAACGCGGCTAACTATGGCTGCTTGAAATATTTACCTGGTCGCGTGAGATACAATATAAATACGATTTGCATTCTCACCCTCGAGATAGAGAGCGATAGATAGATAGCTCGGTTAGGGAAACGGCCATAGGCTGATCGAAGAGGTTCGAGAAAGCGTTCAGGAGGAGGCAAAATTGGTAGCGGAGGATGGGAGTACGAGTCGCGAAGGTCTCATTTCCGCCGGAAACAGAGGTTCCCTCGTCCTTGCTGCGAGTTACCCTCCCTTCTTCTCTCTTGTCTCGTCCAGATGGAGGCAGAGTCCAATCGAATTAAATACATTCCCGAGGATCGTCCAATCGACGACCTCCGCCAGTGGTATTTGTCGGGTAGAGTCGTTCCACTCAATACCACTGTCATATCTTTTCGTCAAAGTCTACCCCTCCCTGTCCACCTTCACGCTGTTTCTCCTTATTTCAGTTACATCGACAGCGACCGAATAGTTTACTTGTTTTTCCTCATTCTTTTTATCAACGCGTCGTAACGGGCAGCTACGACCATATCGAAAATTCATTAAAGCCTCGTGTAATTGGGTCGAGAAAGAGAATCGCCGCTGACCCTTCGCATGGCTCCTTTACGCTCCGCTCTCGCCGAGATAATTTTATTTCGAACGTTTAATGATTTCACGTGTCGATACGTTTTCGGTCCTCCGCTGATGGCCGTGGGCGACAACAAGAGGCTATTCCTTTCGGCGGGCGATTATTTTATTGCAGTATTTACCGGAGAAAAGGACAAAGAGGAAAAGGTATAAGCGTATTTCAATTCGCCATAAAATCGAAGCATTTCCGCTAGTTGTACGTTATATTATTCAAAAAAGTTCCCCTGCTGGGAGACCATCCATTATCTGCTGTTCCGATAAATCCGCCAAGACGTTCTCTCTTCTTGTGTTTGGAGGATATATCAAGGTTTCCTGGTCCCGTCGTTGTCGCATCGCCTTTTCTTCCTTTTCCACGCTTGGTTCCTTTCTGCCAACGTGGACTTTCGAATCGACGAGAGTTACAGGACAGGAGCCGATAAATTGCAAGATTTTTCCGTGACCGATACAAGGAGCATCGTGCCTCGTCCAAGAATTATCGCGCAAACGGTCAAACTCGCGCGAAACGTTTCGTATTCATCGAATGTTAAATGCAAATTCACACAGTCCTTGATTATTTCGCTTTCAAGGTGTCCCCGCTATAAATAATCTCGTCGTTAATAATAATCGATATTCTCGTTGCGTGGCCGATTCAGTCCGATAATAACTATTATCGTTAATAGATGACTCGTTATACGACAATTACGGTCACCGCTTATGGTGCAACTTTAAATTCTACTGCCAATTAAATTAGGTAAATGGATTACGACCTATGGCGCTAGATTGTCCTACGAATTTCATTCGTTCCGCTTCCGACCTGTCGATCCTAAAAATTCCTAAAAATTCGTGCGAGTATTTTTTACGTAGTTCAGGATATCCAACGAAAGCCGGGCAAATCTAAGATTTCACGTTTCCTTGGAAGCCGAACGTTTTCCATGCGCGCGTTGCAGATTGTATCCGATGCTGGTGGTGGTAGGTCGCGCAGCTAGGCGGTCGTAGAGACGGTAAATCCTGGTTAAATCCGTAAAAAAAACAAAAGCTACGACGAGCGTTAGAGGATTGTGACGGCTGTTACTAACACCCTCTGTTCTTTCTCCTTTCGCCCAAGATTCATACATGTTTTTGTGCAAAATTCTTCCCAACAATTATTGCTTTCAGTTTTCCGACTAATAGTTACGCTTTCTTCCGATGAAAGAAACCCCTCAGCCCCGTGGGTAATTAAGCATGTTCCGATCTTTTACTTGAAAAATTTATTTATACGAGGGCGAACGCAATCAGGTCTTCGAAATCTTGACGCGGAAGGTAGACGGGCAGTAAGTGGAGCATTAAGTTCGAAATTTCGGAACACAAGGTACACGGGCGGGACGCGTACACGGTATTCTTGGTGGACGAGTCCGAGAGCACTCGATAGGCTAAGTAAATCAGAAGCCTTTGGTCAAGAGTACAGCCTCCACTACGTTTAGGGTAGGAGTTAAAGAGGGCAGAGCAGAGGGACCGGCAGGGTGATGAAGGAAGAGGGTGCAATAGTGGTGGCAGGAGCAACAAAGGGTTGGCTAAGAGCTCTTCACCGTCCACTCGCTCGCTTTCTCCAACCACCGAAGCATCACCTACTTCTCGCTGCAGCGAGGCTTGCTTGCCTCGTGATGTGATTGCTACCGAAATGTGTTTACCGTAAACCGTATCAAACTGTCGACCGTCCACCATCATCGTTACCGTCTATCTTTTCTCTGTGGTACACCGATAAAAGTACGCACCTCTATCGATTTGCGTCGAGCATGGCACGTCGCGTCCTCGTCCTCGTCCTCGTCCTCGCCAACATCGTCGCAGTCAACGAAGAAGGCTTTGAAACGGCCCTTTTAGCCTTTGTCTTTGGCGCCAGCTTAGAAGTTCCCGTGCAAGGTAGTAAACGTTGCGGACAAGTTTGCCTTTTGTGTCTTGTAACGTTGTTATTTGCGAAGGATCGCCAGTCCTCTTTTCTTCATTCTTTTTTCCTGTTCTCTCAGTCTCTCTGCCTCTCTTTCTCTTTCTCTTTTGTGTTTGCCAAGTTAAATGGTAATTATGGAACGTCGAAGGATAACGCAATTTCTTTGTGTGTTTTACATGTACTCTTTATGAAAAGTAACAATTTTATCAAAATAACCGTACTATAAAGTCATCGTTTTGAATCGGATGACTTAGTAAGGAGTTTGAACGACGCTGTTGGATCTACATTTGTAACACGTCTTCCATATTTCGAACAGGCATATCGCCGAATGAAACCGATAGAATATAGCCAATGGCATAGACACGTGCGTTATGATGGTCCATGCCCATACACCGAAGAACCGTAAATGATCCGGACGAACCCCCGCACGAGATTTCTCCAGTGTGTTCACTGTCCATAGGGCGATATTCACGACTATCAGAAAGGTGATCAGTTCCTTGCCAGGCTTGTCGTTTCTGGAGCAACGTCTTCCCCACGCATTCTACAAATTTTTGAATAGTCGAAAGACGATTGTTCTACCTGTCGATAGCGCAAGATTTTATTCTTCGTGCTATCAATTTCTTACTTTAATAAGCAGTGTCTGGCTCGTGCTCTGTACCAGGGCCAATAAATCTGTGATAAGCGATAGTACCCAGGTCGGACCCATTGTTAATATATCACCAACAACTCCGAACAGACAATGCAGATAGACCCCAGCTTGAGCTGCCGCCAACAGGGTGGTATCCAAGTCCGATGGCTTGATAATCTTTTGCTGCAACGCTTGCAATTTCAATGTCCCAGCGACCGAAGCGATCATACCTACGATCGTTGATCGTTTCTTTGATTTATAAGAATAAAACAGAAAAATATTGGGATTTTATGATGTTTTGAGCGACTTTAACGCATGATGTTCGCTGAAATTTAATACCGAAAATATCTTGGTGACAAAGCGGATCATTGATCTCCGTTAACTGTAAATTTCAAAATAGCGACATACGATACGATACGATAATTCCATAAAATATCGCCACTTACCTAACATAAGTATAGTCGCGTCCAACGAGGTAACCTGAACGATCGCGATCTTCATCTTGGCCTCCTTCAGCACGAAGAACATGATCAAGCTCAATATCGTCGCGGCAACGACTAGAATTCCGCCAAAGAGACCTCTGAAAAACGTCGAGAAGGAAACGTCGGAACGAAACAATCTTGAAATCTCAACGATATCGCATTAACAAATTAACGGGGAATTCTATCGGACTAATTAAATTTCCAGGCTGACTTGTGAGAGCTGCTGCAATCTATGCTAAGGTGATACGAAGATCTCGTCGGGATCTCGCTTTTAGCATCGATCTTCTCGTCCACCCTCTTCCACATCTCGAACAGTATCACCGCGCAAATTAAACTGAATTCAATTGTGCACGGGAAAAGGAACGGGCTGGCGTCTCTCAGAAGCGACTTGAGGATACCGTCATCGTCGTCGTGCGTGTAGCCCAGCTGATCGATCTCGTGTTGCGTTTCCTCGACCAACGCCTTGGCAAACAAACGGAATGCCTGAGGACTCGTGAAAAATTCACGTTGACGCACGCGTATCGACGTGACGGAAACACAACGGTGAAAACATCGGCTGCGCGACGGAATCGCGTTGCTCGCTCTCGCGCTTTTTCATAACACAAAGATCAAAAGCCACGCGTTGTAACTGTACCCGGTCGTTGATACGCGACTATTTCCATTTCCACGTGAAAATGAGACCTAGTGTTGGTTAAAACCGGTAGCGCGCGTTTCTATGAATACAGAAATAAACAGCGAATTCGGCTTCGATAAATGGTAAATACGTTTAATCGACACTAACCGCTCGTTCATGCTAATGGTCATCGAAATGCTGGCTGACGTTCGAAGTGATATCATTTCTGTAGCTGGTATGTTCTTTCCCCTTTATTCGAGTTGGTTATCATTGAAACGTTTTCGAATGTTGTCGGACATGACGCGATGATCACTGGCAAATTGACTCGAATCATTCTACTATGTAGTTGATGCAACGATGTTTCGCTTTTGAATCGCGTTTCGAATAAACACGATGAGTGTGTAATGTATCAGGTTGTTCAAACATCTTGCTTCTCGTGATGACAAATGTTTCTATTTTATTCATCGGTCCACGTACCTGCAACCATTCGCAGAGATTAGTCGCGATCATGTGCATCAGGCCTAACTTGGCGAGAGCGGCGTGCTTGGCCAAGTTGAGACTTTTACTGTTGAGAAATATAAAGTGCATCTGGGCCGTAACTAGCAGCAGCCTGGCACCCGGTGTAATCGCCCTGAACGGACCGGAAGCTATTTCCGCCCCAATTTGCAATCCCGTAAATACCAACGAGCCAGCGCCAAATCCCACTGCGCCGAGTCTCAGACAAAAGCTGCCGTACTGTTGCGTCTAAGGGAAGAAGGATTTTTTTTTACATCTGTGTATTGTACGTGTGTTACGCGGTTGAATGCGACTCGTTAATCAGAATGTACCGGACTGTTCGCGAATTCACACGCCCGATGAGAAATGTTTTCGTACAAATTATTCAATGGCCGAGTTGGTGTAACGAATGATTGGCCTGTCAGTTAGCGAACAGTTGCACAGGTCGAGACACGCGAAAGGGATTGTCTCTGATCGTTTCTGACACTTTGACAAAGACAAACATTCGCGGGTGCAAAAGGTAACGGCAACGTTGGACGTGATTCCAAGTTCATTTCGGAGGCGATTAAATATTTTCGAAGCGCAAATTTACCTGACACGCGTTCACGCGATCGCCCTTCTCGTCGAATTTTAACGCCTCTTCCTTCTCGTTTCTCCGCGCCATATTCTTCTCGGCTTTGTCCCTCCATACCATTACGTACAAAGAGATCACGAACGTGACGCTGACTACGTATAAATACAAGTAGAAACCCTAAACAGATTCATTATAGCGTACTTCTCGAGATGATATGCTTTCTAACGACGTTAAAGAATATTTATAAGAAAACTTGGCACCTGATTCAACGATGCTGGAACTCTTTCCGTCACATTAGCAGTGATAGGTACAGCGAGTCCAACTACGATCAACAAATTCGCGTAGAGAGTACTCATAATGGACACCATTTCCGCGTGACACTTTCTTTTCTCTGTCAATTTTGGTCGTTGCTCGATCATCTGTTGCTTGACTATCGAACGAAATGTTCAACATCCCTTAATTGCTTCGAGTGTGCACTTTCGTAAATAAAAACGCGCTCACCCTTCGCTGGTTCCAAAGCGTTTACAGACACGTAAGCCGTGTTGACAGGTGACAGTGGTAGGAAATTGGGTCGTTGCCTTTCGTGATCGTTCCTCTCCGGATGATTCCGATTGTTTAACAACGGTATTTTACATCCTGTCGTGTGTCCCGTTACAAATTCCTGATCCTGAGGGATGCAGGAGGGTAGCGACATGTTACTGCCTAACCCTGAAATCAATGCTCTATCGGAAGGGAATCAGTTCGCGTTTCGCGTTTGACGTTCATTGGATTCGAGACAGAGATCGTTTCGTGACGATTAAAACATATAGAACGCTATTTCAGTGAGCATTTGCGAAGAACCTGGCAGGTATTTAACCGTAGTGAACCGGTCGATTTCGCGTCAATACACTCAGCGAAATAAATTCAAACGAATCAGTGGACCGTCACGTTGAAAATGTTTCATTGGAAAACTGAATTCAATGATCGTAAAATTATACGCTTTCTGCGCTCTTGTATATCGCGTTGATCATGCAAGACCCCATAGTATTTTGGTTTCGATATGTTATTAATGTCGTCGATGATATGATATATCAATCGCGTGTATGTACGTACGTATGTATGATCGAATAATATCTCGAAAGAAAATTAGAAAACGAGAAATTGGTATTACCCGAGAAGACCTCGTCGATGGTTTATAACGGCAGTCAAGGACATGTTTTGTCCCCGTGGATGCGACGTTCTTCCTCGAGGCGAAAACACGTACTCTTTTCCATCAGCCTCTGACGATAGGGTTATCGCTGTCGGCGCATCGCGAGTTTTCAACTCGCAACTTTTTTCACAAGGTATAGTTATTTGAAAATGTAGTTTCGATCAGGATGCTATATCGTTTTATAGCGCGATGTACATTGTTATCAGTTACTCACGTCGTCGTTATATTGGATTGACTATTATTCATAGTCTATCGTCGTTGTCCTCGATATGGATGAATAACACGAGCTGAAAGAAACGGTAGCTTTGAAACGTTAAAGAAAATCAACTAATCTCTCGCGGTTCATTTTTTTCCTTCTTTTATTATTTGGCTATTATAGAATTCACGTAACACACGACGTACGGTTAAAAAAGTTCTTTCCCCCTTTCTTTACGCAAACGTTGCGTAACAATCGTTTCGGTTTATTCACCGGCAATGCGTCAAACTTTCTAGCTCCTTCCAGGGTTGGATAAGCTCGCGACGCCGTATTTGCTCGGCTATTCTCGCGAAGGAAACTTGGAAATTTATTCCCAAGGAAATTCGCCCGCGTTTTGAATTTTTAGTAGGCTGGCCAACTTTCTTTCTTCGTCGGTCGCCTCGTCGCGTTTAAACGGCCGCGACAAAAGCGATTCTTCGTTTCGATCGTGACAGAGCAGCACCGTCACACCTGAAAAATTGTTCCAATTACCGGAACGCATCGTCCTTCTTCTCGTTACCGTCTCCTTCTCTAAATCCCAGCGACTCGTCCAACGAGACTGATTCCGTTGGCGACTAATTTTTCGGAGAAGAACTCCAGCCGACGAACTTGTTCGTTGTTTTCGCTCGTTTAGAACGCGAAACTCCGGCGACGAGTCGTCGACGACGACGAGGCGAACTCGCGAAAGTTGCACTTTATTGAAGGCGATTTCCGACTTTGTGCCCGCCGTACAACACTGACACTGCCGCTGTCGTGTAACCAGACCAACTTTGCCAACTTTCGTTTGAATCGCGTTAAACGAATCCTGGTGAACTGTGTGACGCTATCGGCGCGTCACTCGTTTCAAACGCTTCGCGAGAAACCGAGGCTAGGCGTGGTAATGCCATTGGTGTTACGCATACTGGCAACTATTCTTGTGACGCGCGCCGTGAATCGCACAAAAGCCACTTCGAGCACGCCTTTGCGGAAGGTAAGCGCTTTCATGCGTCCGTCGACGATGCCTCGTTACGTTCTCGTCACGAAATTTCTAACGGCGAGTGTCTTTTGTAGACTGTCGACTAGTTTCGCGGTCGTAATTAACTTTCCGCAATATATATATATATATATACATATACATATACATATATATAATAACATATATATATATAACGTTTAATACAACGAGCGAAAGGTCACTCGAATTTATTGTAGAAAATCCTAGGCGTTTAATACGCGATGTCTCTGTTTTTCGAACGGAATTCGTTACGTTAACAGGGGACGGACGGTGGAAATGCAACGCATAATACAATAGCACGGGTTATTACCTCTAACGTTGACAAATCAACTGACACCGTTGCGAAGCGTTACAAACTGTCGCTTTGATTGGCGAATCGAGGCGAACGATGCACGAATGAAACGGAACAGTAAATCTCGCAGAACGATGTAATGACTTGGAAAAGAATAATTGGCTATTTGTTCACGGTTACGAATCGCACGAATCGTCCAACGATCGTTCGACACCGATCAACCCCGAAACACGTCGACGCGAACAGTGACGAATTGGACCGCGACTCGCGTGATTCTGACCCGAGAACCGCGTCCGCGTCCGCTTCGACGTAGAACTCGCGACAAACAATTGGTGTCGTGGCGAAATTAGCGAGAGATCGCGAGAATCGTCGGAACCTGGCATTCTGAATATCAGGGAAAAAACACTGCGGTGTAGTTCGACGATCGAACGCGCGTCAAGATCGTTGATTGATCAACGACGCCCGGTTTAACGGCAACACGTTGGTCGATCGATATTGTAAATGAATGTAACTCGTAGCCGTCGATTGTTTATTTATGCGGAATATTTCGAAGCGGTGATAACGCGGCCGTTCGAGCTGGTATTTGCATTTGTATTGCTTGATTACCTGAGAATTCAATTTCTGCGACGCAGTTTTAGGAATAATCGAAGCAAGAAATCGCGCTCGTTCGACGAGCCGCTCGGACCGTGTAAATTTTCATACATCGGTGACCGTTCACCGGATCCACTCTGGGAAGAACGATCGCGAGATTATCGCGAGTGCGCATCGAATCGAGAATCGCCGCTGTATCTATATCGAAACGAGTGTATCGATGGAATTTGCGTTAATAGGAAAACATGTAATCCGTATGGAGGCGGACGTCGGCTCGCCGATACGTTCTCATAAGTGGGACCCAGCCGAATTCTGCATAATTTTACGAGACTTCTGCTCGCGATCCGGCAGAGTTTATAGGGCGATCTTCTCGAGCGTAATCCGCACAAACGAGCCGGTTAAGTGGAGTATAAACTGTTAATGAAGCCAGTATCATCATCCACGCGGAACGCCACGATGTGTTTGCCGAAACAGTTCGAAAATTTAGACCGTGCCTGCTAAAAGACACTAATTGTAGGCGCAGCCGATAATAGTTAGTATCTGTGGCCTAATCACCGCTTCGATGCGAACGACGATCGATTCGACAAATCCCGATTTGCATCGGCTCGCCGTTGTCCTTGTCACTTTTGCCCTATGCTCGCCGCGGTTAATCGGCTAATAATTTTTTTTCACCCGACAATCGGATATGAGAAAAGATTTTATGATTATTCGCGACCTCGGGCAAAAACGTAAACGTGATAGCTATTTCCTGGTTTCCGTCGCTTTCCGTGATGAAATTGCACGGAAAAAGAACCGAGAAGAAAAGAGGAAAGAGAATGGATCAAAGAGACCGCAAAGCAGCGCACACGCCAATTCGCCTCCCAATAGAGTACAGATTGACGAGAATAATTTCGCTAGATTCGCCAGTTTTACGGCGGTGTGGCGATGAATAGTAATGCGCGGATTAGATGCGCTTCCAGTTTAATAATCAAATTTTATCAGTACTCTGGGGGACGAGAATTCGGAAACCTGCCTTCGTTCGAATTAGAAAAAGCGCGAATCGAAATTAGACACGCTCGATGTTAGAAAAACCACGAAAATCAAGGAAACCAATGAACGACGAATTCGTTGTAATTTTTCGTCGCTAATTTTACATAGAACATCGCCTGCTTCCCGATAGGACAATCGTGTACAGATTATTTTGTCAAATATAAATGCCTACGTATAGCAAGTACATGGATATGTACAAGCTAGCGACATTCGATAAACAAATACAATAACGACAAAAGCATCGAATATCCGACTATTGATAGAACAAAACGCAATTTCTACATGGTAGTCTATCGAATGTAAACACCTCTACATAAAGGAGGAACGAATAACATTCGACAAAGGATTATAACAGCAACAATAGAATGGAGGATCAGGATAGTGCACAGGTGAGGCTCCATTCTCGGCAAGATCGGTAATGACGCGAGAAGCCCTAGTAGGACGACGAGCAATCAATCGAAATCGTGCTTGTTGCTGTCTATCCAACCTGCGACCTCTCCGTTCCTCAATTCTCTCCTGTCTGTCCCTGGCCTCTCTTTCTCTCTTTCCCACCCTTTCCTTTTCCTCTACTTCTCTCTTTCTCCCCAGAAGAGAGCTCTCTCTCCGTCTCGTTTCTTTCTCTCTCTCTTTCTCTCTCTCTCTCTCTCTCTCTCTCTCTCTCTTTCAGTCTGTCAACGTTGTTCAGGTCCCTAGCTCGCTCTTGAACCGGGCCATTCAGCGAGGCCGCCCTTTCGCCAGATTCCTCTTCCCGGGGGCGGAACCAGGGAGAACCGGAAGTGCCCGGATATGAGTTTCCGGCGCGGACAATTTGCAGCGCAAAATTGAATGATCGACTCCGATAATCGTCGTTGCTCGTGCCTACCTATGTAGCTCTGCCACGCTCCAAATTCCAAAGCGGCGGCGTTGTCGCCAGCAGTCGACGATCGGCTGCCTACCGCCATTACGTCGATTCGTTATCGTCATTACCGGGGTTCCGAACGAGGCCCGTCGAAGCCTGGAGACGGTTCAACCCTAGCCAGCCTGATCCGCCATTTTTCGGCTAGTCACTTGCCAACGTTTTCACACTCGAAACTACACCGTATTTTTTTCCTCCGCTTCATTTTCTTTGTTTAATTAACTCTGCAAATTGTACGTGCATTCGCGTATTTTCGCTAAATATGTGAGCAACCAGCGTGTTCCTGGAAGTTCCTAATTCTCGAAACGAATAGTTTTCAGTTGAGGATGAAGCCTCTTTCCGAAAACCGCTAAGTGAAACACGAAACGGTCGAGACTAACGATAATAACCTGTTACTTTGTGCAACCGCGTGCACGGTCGAACACACGCGACCAGAATGGCAAAGAGAAAGAGCACGGTCACAGGTGAACTCCATTTGCCGCACCGACGGAAACGCTGATACGGCATAAACTGTTTCAACGGCTACGAAATAAAGGTGTCCCTGCCGCTGCTGGTTTGGTGGGAAGGGAAATAGGCGCGAGATTGATTCGAATTGCCAAAACGGTCCGGTGACTGCGACAAGGCGGTAGCCATTTTTGAACAGCGAACCTTCGCTATAAGCTCGACCGCAAATGGCTATTTACCTCTTCTGGCCCGCTCGTTGACGTTCGTGTCCCTGTTCCACTCATCGGCCATCCAGTTACTCGTTCCAACCCCGCTTTCGTCCGCCCCGCGTCCCATCCTTGCTCTGTCGCCCTGTTTTCAACCCTCCAACCCCCCCCCCCCCCCCGTAGCCTCTGTCTCACCCCTATCTCTTGGCGCACTGTGCCTGTACAGCCACTGGTTCGCTCGACAATGTCTATTGGAAGATTTATTCCAATATTTTCAATTAAAGTTAGACAAAGCCGTGTTTGATAACGCCTGCGTGTTTCGCCGCTCTAGTTGCGAAGGTAAAAATAATGTAGTACGCGCGAATGATCAGGAGTGGTTTTCAGCGGTGTCGCTTCACAGGGGAGGGACGTTTCAGGCAGTGGGCTCGGTGTGTGTAGAAAACGTATCAAGTATGGGAGAACTAACCGCCATCGCGAACGCTAAACAAAGTTCGGTTTACACCGAATAATAAATTTTCGCGTCTGGCCTCGGAAGACAAAGTGCTTTTCTTTTAAATAGAGCGATTAAGTTTCCTGATGTTTGTTTGATTTGATATTTTGTTTCGAAACAAATGATCGTTTCGTGTTGAACGTTCGACTGGATGATTTTCTTTCTATGAAAAAATAATGATAAAGTTTTTAAGAAACTAATAGTGAAATATCATTTGAATCTTTAAACGACTGTAAAATCGATAGTCCACGATTATCTAAAGGGTGCAATTAAACGGTTGGGCGACAGTGAAATTATCATTACGCAAGCTAAACGACTGGATATCGTAATTAGCAGCGTCGCATTACATTGATAATTGATTGCATAACGACTATTCGAGTTACTTATAACAAGCTGAAATGGAACAGTTCTGCCCTTCTGTTCTTCGAAAATCATAGAAGAAAAAGAAATGGAAATCGTTGAATTTCTCTTGTTTCCTCTTCTCCTTGGAAGAGAAAATGACTCGTGGAAATCTTCGCAATCCTCTCATTTACTTTCTTATGTATCTAAATTTACGAAAGGGAACGACGGTCTTTTATTGTACGTGGCGAATGATAATTGGATGCCCAGTGGAATACCCGCAAATGTCACGTGGTTGTCATGAGAGCTGTCATTGCCTTCTGTTGGTATACGTGTGTGTGTATGTGTGTATGAGAGAGAGAAAACGGGAGATCGGCGAGAGAGAGAGAGAGAGAGAGAGTAGGAGAAGAGGTATGCACGTATCGGGCGGCACACTGATTCGCTCGGACAGTTCGATCACTGGCTCGTATACTTGCGACAAGTCCGGAACACGTAGCCTCGGGGAACGGCGGTTGAAGGCGGTGAAAATGGAATTTGAGTGGCATCCGGGGGATCGTGTCTGTATTTATGATTTGATATCAACTTTCCTTTCTGACTCGACGTTGCCGCGTTCCCAGTTTTGCGTCACTGCGCCACGCTTCGTGAAATTTTACCCCGAATTATAGGTTTATAGAATTAGAGATCTATCAGTTGGCAACTGTTTAGAAGAGGGAACCGTCACGAGCCTCGCGAATTCGTATAAATGCAATAATTCACCGACTAATTGTACGAGCAATCCGACACAGAAATGAAAACACGAAGAAACGAATTACATTGATAATTTTCGTTTTCTTTCCGTCGCAAGCAGAAATTCAGTCATCGTCAAATAAAAAGTGTCGAAGAGAAGAGAGTGGCCAGTGCGAGGAAAAGATGGCACAAAATTCGCGAGGTTTCCAAAGGTTGAAGATGCACGCACGCATTGGCGACAGGTCGAAAATCGATTCTTGGTTGAATATGTACAACGCGAAGGGTAGGATGACCCCTGGTAATGCGAAATATAGTGCACAGGCGGAGCAAGAGAAGGGAAGTAGGACGTCTGACGTCGAGGGGAGGCTGATGAGGATGAGGATGTTAAAAAGAAAAGGAAAAGCTGGGAGGCACCGAGTACTCGAACAACAGAAATGGTCTGACGAAGTAATAGGCTCGCCATGGCGTGCCCAGGTATTGTGCCAAGCAGAACAGCTTCAATAGGAAGGGGATGAACGCGTACACGTAGACCAGTACCGATTGACGTCGTATAATCGAAACTTATTAGTCGAACGCGTTACGTCCATCGTTCTATATATACATATATGCATATATCTGAAATTCTCTACTCTTTCATTTTGATGAAATTAATCGTTCGCTCTGCTTTCCATTTTTTTTTTTTTTTTTTTTATAGAGCCAGTTATTTACAAGGTCATTCACGTGGAGGAATATAATTTTATTTTTTCAACATTTTTTTCAAGCGTCGTTCACAGCATTCTATTTGATCGGCGTGTCGGCATCAAAATGATTTTCGCAACGACTGAGAGTCGATTTCACGCGAGCGACTGGTCGACGTTCGCGCTACAAATTTGCGTTTTGATAACGGTCGGGTTGCGAGGGTGTCAGAGTCGAAATGGGTCAGAAAAAAAACCCGAAAGACCGGATAAAATACATATACGCGAAATTGAAAAACTCGCACGCACGAACTTATACAGCGGCGAAATCGACCAGTAGAGGTTTAAAAATAAATACGACGCGACTGGGGAAATTTTCGATAATGCTTTTGGCGTTTGTCGTAAATAACGTAACGTTGCCGCGTCTGGTGACACACAAAAACGGCCAGCCGAAAAATTCTCTATCCCGGCAAACCCTCGTGTCGCGACTCGGTTGACGGATACAGTATGTGGCGTTTAAATGATTCTCACGCGCGCGATACGGATCGCGCCTGTTCGACCACCCTTCTGTATCGCTATTCAGCGTAGTGATTTATATAGAAATGCCGAATGAAAGAGAGGGACGAACAGATTATATTGAACGACGATGGTTCGCGTGGAATTTATCTGGAGTGTATGGGACAGCACGTACGCACACGTGTCATCTGGCATCGGCGGGAACTGTGTTGGTGCATGTACCACGACACGCGTCCAGCCATTCGCAGGTGATAGAGAATCGCGAGTTCGCTTGTTATTATGCTATGCGCGGTGTGATTTCCAATATGTAGCGAGCGACGACCGTCATAGCGACCCGTTTCGACCTTCGATGCCCAAATGACTGGCCCAGTGGCTAAGAGAAGAGTGCTCGTTCGATCTGTCGCGTTAATGGCCAATACGCGACACATTTCCGATTGGTTCGACCTCGTTCGCCGCGTGGCATCGATGGAATTCGTACTCGTTGTCACGTATAACCAGATGGATGCGTACGTGTGTGTAAATACTGGCGAATTGTGTAGCGACGGTCAACGATAACGTCGTTAAACGGATAATAACTTTGCCGAATAACTGTCTGCGACGTGTGATCAGCTCGAAAATATTGTACATTTATTTGTATCATTGACAAAGATGTTTCGACGAGGGTAGCTTTAAGGGCGACGTAGCATCTATGAGGAAATCGTTTCTAAAGATTTTTATTGTAAACGCGTTGCAGAATTTGTTAGATTAAAGACACCAAGGGAAGGAGGAAAGGAGATGATAGAAAGGGACGAAGTCAAGGTAGAACACGAAGGTAACGTAAGATCGAAGTTTAAGTGGTTCTTGACTCGAGAGCGAGAAAGAGATTGCCACATGCTCCGACAACGTGACTCTGGTAAACTGGTAATACTGATGCAAGTGTAATACCTAATAGCAGCCCGAAGCGGTGTCGGGGCCAACTCCTTCTAAGTGAATTAACTCTGAGTTAATCTCGAGTTAAGTAAACCCCTAAGTAGACCTCGAGTGTCTTCCGTTCTTCCTTTCCTGCGAAGCCCGCTTCGTCTAGCCTCGTCTAGCCTTTCATTGCTCGAGCGTATGTAGCCAAAGTACCGTGTGATCGTTAACGATTAGAATCTTTCGAGCCCTCCGAGCGATTACTAGTCACGCTAACTCCTTCGCATCTTTCCGTTTTACTCGCCTCCCCTACCCTCCATCCAATGAAATGAACGTTACGCGAAACTAAACCAACGAAATACATAGTAACCCGTTTAACGAACACACTTTGCAAGATTTCTCTGAATTTACCTGATTCGCGGATAAATTCACTGATTCATCGCGTTTTTAATCTTCCCTCTGTTCATTAAGATTAACCATAGACCGTCCCGACGACCGGCCATCGTTATACTCAGCAACCCTCTTTTCTCCATCGGGTACAGACGCATATTAATCACCGCGCGGCCACACTCCGCTCTCGCGTCATTTTTCCTCCGTTTCGAGATTTTTCCTTTTTCGCGTCTGACAGCATGGGGGCGGAGCGAAACCGCGTTACCGTTATTTTTTGCGCCATTTTTCACTCGCTCGTTTCTCGCACCCTCCTTTACCGCCTCTACCGAGCCACTCCGTCCAGTATATGTGGACGTTGTTCCCGTGCAGTTTCGCTTGTCGCCGTTTCGAACACGATATTTATACAACGAATGGAAAACGTTGATCAACGTCGTTGACGTACCGTCGATTCGGTTGCAGATCGTGCAGGTTTCGTTGACAACGAACCAAGTCGTAAAGAACGGCTCGCCTGCCACGAAACCCAGACGTTTGCATCCATGTCTCCAGTTTTTCATTCTTCGTGCTCCTTCCACGGATGTTTCTTCCGGACGTTTGCTTCTCTCGCGTTCACCAGGACGAAGAAAGGTCTCGCGCTTCGACGAGGAAACGTTCGAGTGTGCTCGTGGAAACGTTCCACAGCGCTATATGCGTAATTGTTACCAAGTTCATTTACATCGCATTAATGCTCAAGCAAAATTGCTGCACTCGCACGCTAACGGACCGATCGTTAAATACAGCTGCCGTTTAATCGGCTTGCACGGTATTACGCCGGGTGTGTGCAACAAAATTATAATCTGCCGGCCTCGTTGTATATTCCGGCGACTATTAATCGTCTACCGAATATGGTTAATAAGCATACTCGATGCGCGCCGATCTATCGATTATTAGGCGTTGCTTCGAAGGTGTGGAGAGGCGCGGCCGAAACACTGATATTTGGAGTTGCTAGATTATCGTACTCTGCCGGAAAGAATATATCAGCGGATTGTATCATTTCGATGTATTAAACGAACGAAAGGGCCAAGTTTTATTTTTCTGGCTTCAAATACACGGTACAGTAGAAGCCTATTTATCGGAATCAAAATTGGACGATAAATAGGTAAAGGATTTTGAATCGCTTCCACCGAGTCGAAGAATTTACCTCAGTTACTTTGGAATATTCTGTAATGGAACATCTATCGAAATAAAGATCATTACTATGTCTTTGCTATTAACACTGAATTAGTAACGAAATTAGTAGATGATTTGAAGAAGCGATTAAAAATGTTCATTCAGTAATGTATCTCATGTTCGTGCAATAAGATTTCACTCATTCTCCACCATCATTTACGATGTTTCATGATCTATGTTGATTCACACGATAGCAGTTCAGAATCGCAAATAAACGAAATCAAACAACAGGGATTCATTTAATCGTGTACTAATCAAAGATTCATTCCAATGAATGGAATTTTACTGTGTGAGGCAAAGTAATCTGCTAATCGCTTGAAAGAATCGTACATTTGACGGAACAACACTTTCAGCCTGTTGGTAAATTCTTACGATGTATTTTAGTATCGTTACCAGAAAATAAACGATGGACCAATGTGAATAATGCACGAGGGCTTGAGAGAAAGAGGCGGGTACAGAGAGACATGGCGTGTCAGGGTGGAGAGCGACAGGAACCTAATGAAATTACGATGTTACTTGCCTGAAAGACACTATTCAGAGGAGGGTACAAAGACAGCCAAAGCGGTAAAGTCGGTGTTTGTGTCGCAAGCTGCTCGACCACGTACATACACGTACGAAGACATAGGGCGAGACGCGTGCATGAGGGGAGAGAACACGCGCGTCTGCGTGTGTGCGTGCGTGTATTATACGGTAGCAGCCGTTGACGCAGAACCGTGCAGGTGCATGCGAGATACGATGCCTGCATGTGCATGTACGTATAGGTAGGCGTAGGCGTGCATGCGCCGAGATGCGTTTCTGCTCTTTCCCCATAGAAAGAGCTGATGCTCGCAAAGCAGCGGAAAAAGAGCTTTGTGAAAAGCGCAATTGACGGGCTTTCTATTAGTAGACGAGGAAATATCGGCAGAGGAAAAGAGAGATGAGACGAGGTGAGAAGGAGAGAGGGGACCATCGATGGAAGACCGGTTGGGGCTAGACTTTTATGGAATGGACGAGGAGAAAGAGCGCGAGAGACAGAGATCGAACGCGGAAGGTGAAATAAAAAACAGAACGAAAAAAGAAAATAACGAACGAAAGGAAGAGAAAACGGAGAGAAGGAGTGGGGGAGAAAGGGAAAAGCAAACGACCCTCCGTTTTACTTTCCTTCTCTCCTCCTTCTTTTTTTTCTCTTCCTTTCTTTCGGCCTTTTTCCATTTTTACATTAAGCGACTAAATTTCCGTGTGTGCCCGGCTACGTTGAATATTCGCCCGGAAAGCCGTCCGATCGGTTCGCATCCTTTGATGTGCCGCGGCTTTTTTTGTTGTACACCGACTGAAAACACGAATCGATTTTGCGCTGATTCGCGCCGAGGTGTAGAGCTACCACCTCTCTTTACCTTCCACCATCTGCTCCATTTCCATTCCCTGTTCCTCCATCCGTCCTTCCGTTACCAGGTTTTCGCGAGAATCGTCAACCAGGCGCAGCTTGCAACCGTCAGTTACAAACGACAGCCAGCGGAGGTTTCGCATTGAAAACATAAAAGCTCCGCGAATGCTTCCTCGTGCATTGCAAAATGTCTTTTAACCTTTAAGCGGCGCACGCGTTTGCGTATATCGATCGGCCATCACGGGAAACTCCATTAATAAATCGTATTTACGAAGGAAGAAAAAAAAAGGAAAGATAGAACTCGGACCGCTTTGACACCGGGTGTTCGCGATCACGACGCTGTTCTTTTTCTCTTTTCGCCCTCCGTCGCTACGCCCACCATCCGAAAATTAATAGTTCGGTCCGGTGCCGTCTGGTTGTACCGGATATGGAATATTGCGCGCAAGATTCAACGACTAGCCCGATTGACGTTGGTTACACATCCTCCCAACTGTATCCTGGCGCCTGTTTCTCATTCCACGCATGCACGTTCATTGTTTGTCGAGTGGAAGGCATGAGATTCAAACGGAAATCAGTACACGAATCATGACCAAAGTTCGACGTTCTCCATCGTTTGTCCCGAAAGCATCGGGCCACGGAACAATGCGACAACATCCTATAATTATGTTAAGTACGCCACTGGAACACGGGAACTGTATAGTATGGCAACTAAACTAGCACCACCAATAATCGTGCACTTGGTTTGCTCAGATTCCCTCTTGTAGACGGTGAAGAGGGTGGGGATGGAGTGCATATTACGAGCCAGCCTATAACATAACGTTGTTACGAAGCATCGCGACCGACCATCTCTGTAGTGATCAGACAGTAACTAACCACATTTCGATAGCGCTCGCGCGTACCTATACTCGTGAACGCGAGTATAAACGCGTGTGCAAGTATTTATGGTACAATGGAAAACGTAAACATATATCGAGGAACAAAAGTAATAAATCTTATCGGTAAAATGAATGACAATTGCTTACGACGGTGTTTATATTTCGATTCCTATGGAGTTAAGTACCAGATACGTATACCTATATAGGTATTATATAACTAGGTACCCGATAAAACGCACGATCACGAGCAAATAAATATTCAATCAGTTCTGTCACCCTTTCCCGTTGCGTCCGCGCGGTACAGCCACGACAAAACAATTAAATTGGACAATAAAATTTTAATCTTTCGTTCGAACGGGTATCGAGTTTGTCCGAGGAGGAAAAAAAAGAACAACTTCAGCGAGTTTCGCGAAACTGGTTGCCATCTGGCTGTACCGCAATAACGCGTGTTGTTTTTTCCGTGCAGTTGCCATCGTTTTGTAAATTAATGCCCGGTTACTACATCGGTATCGTTCTTTGACGATGCGTCAGTATTGGCTTGCTTTTAACACGTCCCTCGATCATTACCAATTAGCGACTCACTAACGAACAAAATAAACTCGTCGTTTTTCCTCTCCGCGAAGCTACGGCTTTTCGTTCGGTTAGCGGAATATAATATCTCACGGAAAGCAATTAACCACGGATAGAAGGAATCGTTGTTTGTCTGGCAACGTTTGCTCGACCGTTAGAATTATGCGTTAGCGGGCAATTATCATCGACACTCAAACGTGGACACCGGCTGTACCTACCTGCTGGAAATATCAGTTCAAGCAGGCTCGATCCAGAGGGAGGAAAGGGGGGAGCGTTAGATCGGAGCAGAAGCGGTGATGGCTGACGTATCCTGTATTCCACAGTGACGGCAGACAAGCACGTATATCAAATAATTAGATTTCGGCCTGAAACGTCAATAACCATGTCAAACCATTACCCGTACGAGACCCTGTCGGCCGGTTCGTTACTAAATGGTTGGTGGACCCGGCCGATCATCGGCGGGGATGTTAGGCAGGAAAACGCTCGCCTGTCTGCCCTGCTCGTCCGCTTGCCTGGACGACTGCTCGCAAATTTAACCGTGTTAGCAAACAACTCATTTAACGAAATTAGGGGCTGGAGCGTCGCTTAAAATCGGAGAAATAAAATTACGTTTCAAAGGGGTGGCCGAGTGGAAAGTAACGGGAGGCCGTACAGAGCACTGTACGGCCTTCTTTTCTCTCTGTCTGGTGCTCGCCGTACTATCCAAGCGTTGCCTGTCAGGCGAATTTCTCGGTCGCCATCGGCCACTGATTGCTAGAGGGGCACATCTCTCGGATATTTCTTTGGAAATGAATTTTATCGAAGGAAATCTTTCAGCTACGAGGATCGATGTTCTTGGAACCTTTTCGTATCGCAACAGAGAACGATGTAGAGCTCGTGGGATGAACCTCGTGAAATCGAATCGGTCAATGGGAATAGGAGCGGATTAAGAAGATCTTCTCTCCGAGAGTAGAAGAGTCTCCGTAAATCTCTTCCTTTATCGTTTTTAAATGTAACCAGTCTTGCGATTCTTAAACCAGTAACCAATCAGTCTTTCATAACGTGAATTCAAAACATTGAAAACGAGGTAAAATTTTCCACGTAATTCCGATTGCGTAACGTTGCGTAGATTAGTGTTACAGAATGGCTGGCTGATAATAAGGGAATGGCAAGAGTAAGCGAGGCGCGGTGATAGCGGAATAGGTTTGTTTAAAGCGCGAAGGAAACGTCGTCGATGTCAAACGTCGCAGCCCCGAGTGTAACAATGGACGACGTTGCGCCTTCCGTTCGAGATACGATTCGTCGTAGTCGTCTCGTCGGTCGGTCGGTACGCGCTCGCGACCAGGCAATCGCGCACACAATTGTACACGCGCGCACATTGTGTATGGCCGCCCATACAGCACCGCGCGAAACCCAACCGTACAGCTATCACTGGCTCGCCATCTGACAGCCTTCCCTCCACTGTTCTCCTCCTTCCTAACGTCATTGTTTGGACGTAACCGCGTACGGACCAAACTTGCGTGCAGCTGCACGACAGGAAAACTTTTGGGAACTCGTCAGGCTCGTGACGCGGCCGGTAGCTGTCCGCTCGAAATTGGAGGCACACGCGTGAATTCGATGAACTCGTTTTCAAAATTAGGCGTCGCAATTGGATTCCAGGATCGTCACGAGTCGGTTGCTTCAATCGGAAAGAAAAGAGATTTAGTTTTTATAAGTAAATATAGTTCGATGGGGATCGTCGGGTTTTATTCACGCGGTTAATTTATCGAACTTGACAAAAGTTGTTAACGCCGCTAATGTATCGAGTCATATTCCTGACGTGGATCGTGTGAATTTGACACGTGTTTATGACGCAGATTATGTAGCTATTTTGATATAATATATTGCGAAAATACATCATGGTAGTTAATGTGGTAAACAATACCAGGAAAAGTTATTAAAAGAATCGCAAGTTTGTTGATTAATCGTACTAAAATATCCGAGTGTCTAAATATCGTGTTTGTTTCGGCACGATGAAAAATAAGCGTATTTCTTAGGCATCGCTAATTAACAACGTTGTAATTATATAACTGAATACGGCTGATCGATCGGATATGTGAATCGGAAGAGGAATATGTAATGTGAACATTCTGCACGCGGTAACGATGAAATAGAAAAGACGGTGGAGTGGAAAGAACGTCGCAGTGAAATATTAAAACGAAAGGAAAAAAAAGGCAATATTAAAAAGCGCCGTAGTTTAAACGCTGGACAAACAGACGAACGACAAAACATGTTTTTCTATTCGTCAAGAATTTTATTTGCTCGCGCAGCCGCTGGTCGTTATTAACCGAGTTCGCTGACGGAAACGTTTTAATAAGTTAGCCGCGGGTAACATGATTTTTGCAATTCGAGAAATTGCAGTGTCGCTGGTAAAGCAAAGGAAGAATATGGTAACAATGCCTTGAATAAGTGGACGAAAGCGTGCGCAAGGGCCCGCTTCGAAATTACGTTGTGCTAATTGTGAAAGTTTGCGATCCCCGATGGTATATGGGCGTGGAAAAGGAGCGCGTGCTTTTTTCCAGATTGCCAGCGTCGAACGTTTATTTGAATTCCTCGCATAACTATGCACGTTTATGTATCCGTTACGTTACGGAAACCGCTTGCGGCTGAAGTTCTTATCGATCGATAGCAACGCAACAGCAGCGTAAAAGAAAAAGGAAATAAAACGTGCACATGGCATAAATATCCCATATAACAACGCGTTAATCTTTCGCGTTGAACGATCGACGAACAATTTCTACTTAGTCGATTATCCTGGCATCCATCTTCCCACGTTCTCCTTCAATTTTCCTCTTCTTCTTTTTCTTCTTCTTCTTCTTCTTCTTCTTCTTCTTCTTCTTCTTCTTCTTTGTCATTCTTATTCTTCTTCCAGCTTCGCTCAACATTTCCTCGTTGTTACCTTCCTCCTCTGTTTCTCTCTCGTCGTCGGCCGAACAAAAGGTCCTTCCAAGTTTCTTATTTAATTAAACTTCGCGAAACAACCGGTAATGAATTTAGATATCCTGATGCGTTTCGTCCGCGGCAAAGAGATACGTCCTGACCGTCTCCTCGGCGGGAGTTTGCGTTTCCACTGTCCTGACATACCGTGAGACGTCGACCCCGTGATTAAACTGGTCGCAGTAGTGCGAGTCAACGATGGAACAGGCACGTTCCGTCAGATACGCACGGTTACGTAAATGGAAACGGACGATTATTTCTTTCGATTTACACGTTAAATATTATTTCTTACGGCAGAATTAAGATAATATAAATTATTAATTATCCTTAGGTCACGAATATCGTAAATAGTTTCGAATTCGAATATTCTAATCGATGGTCTTTATATAAATTAAAGTTCCTTCGGTATTCCCATATAGATGTCTCAAGTTCGACGATTGTTTTCCGCGGCACGCATGAACACGTATCGACGTCAACTCGTGTCTCGTCGCAAGTTTCAGTTTGTCTTGCGGCTGATTGCCAGGCGTATCGCAATTATTGGATGAGCAAAGAGCCGTGGGCGTAAGGCGGTATCATCGAGTTTCACGCAACACGCTGTTTCGTCTGATCTCTCAGGGCACGAATCGATCTGACCCGATTTCTGGCTTCCCCTTCGAGATACTCCAACACCTTCGACAAAGCTAAAATCGTTGTCGGTTATCGACGTGTATTTGGAAATATTCGATGGGACAGTAATTTTAAAGTCGCGATTTCGCAATAGTGATATCTGCTAGATTTTCTTTCGAGTCTCAGGCTTTTGTATCTGTGCGTAAATATTCTCTTTGAGTTCATCGGATTATTACGTTGAAACGAATGTTACCGAGAACGGTATCGTATCGTTTTAATATTACGATGCAGAGTCAGTTAAATCTTCGGCATAAAAAGGAATTTACATAATTCTATGAGAACGTTTCATGTATAATACGTCGGAAAATCGTACGGCTAAAAGAAAAGTGTCTAGACAAGCACAATTATTATAATAACGCGAGGTATTGACAGTTTATAGCTACGCTTTTATTAGCGAAATTAATTTCGCTAATATACAATTAGTACCGTAATTGAGTGATTTAATACGGTTTGATTATTGAATGCGTTAATAATGAATTTCATTTGATTATAATATCGTATCGGTGAAGATCGAAGAGATTATAACACAGATTGCAAAAAGACGGGAGGAAATAACGTCGAAAGACTTTTCGTACTCGAACTGTTCAACAAATTTTTACCAAAGTGAGAACGAGGATCGATTTCCATTTCCGGCTTCATTGCGTTTTCCAATTAAAGGTCGCGTCAAAGTTTCTTAAGCGGCGGACGTCAATTTCCTCGCACTTACTCCGCAAAGAGAGTGACTAGGGACGGAATTCTCTCTAAATTAAGTTCTCGATGACTTTGAGTATGGGCTGCGTTGGATACCGTTGACAGGGGACCAAAGGAGAAACTGCAGGACGCGAGCAGAACGTTAAATACCCGCGCTCTATTCTTCGTTGTTAATACTTTCTCGATTAATCGGAATCGCGTGTCACGTTTAACGTTGAAAAATTCCAATCGCAAAGTCACCGTGTGCGGCGGACATCGCGAAAACGAACAATTTTTCCGGCAATTAACTTTCGAAGCCTCTGGAATCGCGTAACGACGAAACATTACTCTCGGATAATTATCGATTCGCGGCAGGTGGCTCGTTCGAATTCGAGTCGGTCGTTTTGGCCGAAACGCGAAACACGCCATGTTAATTTTCGTTGCTTTTGCGTAAATAGGCGTTAAGTTTAACTACCCGTGAAGGCGGCGCGACGCAGCCATCAATTCCCTCGCATCGACCGGCCGTTTTCCTGTTTTCGTGACTTCACAGAGCCTAGCGCTGATCCTGTAAACCGTTTCGCGAAAAACTCTCCGCCCAAGCAGTTAGAGATCGCTTCCGTTAAGCCCGTTAACTGAAATATCACCCCGATAACGAGAACGTACTGGAAGAATGGAAAAAGAGATGGAGCCCTGGAGAAAGGAGAAAAAAAAACGAGAAATAGTAGGGTATACATATATACATATATATATACGAGATATATATACATATACGAGAGAAAAAAGAAAAGAGAGATGCAGGAGATCGAGCAATTGTATCTATTTGTTCGAGAGTACCAGATCCTGCTAAAGCATAGAGTGGGCTGTACATAAACTGGTATATACCACCGGATACACATACAGGCGCATAGTACAGGCTACGGGTAGAGAGCTTAACGGGATCAACGGTCGTTTAGTATCATTTTATCCGTGGGCTTAAGCGCTAATTTTTGCGAATAAACTAGGTGAATTGTACACACAGTTCAACCATCGTACGTGCGGCTATTTAACGAATTTACAGCGGGTACCGATCTGTTTCGGATTTGCCCGCGAACTACGACCTCGAAAATTCGATTGCGGCTCTCTCGATGATTCATTTATAGTACCGGTCACCTGGACCGCGATCCCACGTTAATTACGAACATCCAGTGAACTATCGCGAGTTTCACGCGCGAGAGGGAAAAAAAAAAAGATAAAAAAGAGTGTTCGATAGGGAATTTTCGAATCGCGCTACGGCTCGTTCGTTTCCGTTTAACTTGATCGGTTGGAAATCGTCACGTTTTAAGGGTATCGTTCCGATTTGGACGCGATTCAAGGGAGTAGTACCTATTTCGGAACAACGACGGGAATACTATCGTCCATTCGGTCGATCAGCGAATCCGGGACGGCGCGTGCCGGAAACGCGGTTAATTGTTTATACGATGCAGATTGAATACTCGCTTAATGATTCATTGGATCCAATAGATCTTGAAATTGGATACAAACGATAATGGAACCGTGACAGGACAGTTCGATGCGATTGATGAAACCGTCCGCGGCCACGTTGCGCACCGTTCCGTTTAATATAAATCCGATTTCGAGCATCGATTTATACAGCTGGAAAATAGTTCTCCGCACTCTGGAGGATTATCGTCGTTCCTCGAGCGGCAACGTTATAACACCTATAAATTTCGAAACGCTTTACTCATCGGCCGGATTAAACCGTAATTAAATTGACGATCGTGGCTGGCGAAGATTTCGTAACCTCCCGGATGCAGACATCGTCGCGATCATCTTTTTAACATCTACCTCACCTCCGTGGAAGGGCTTCGTCGCGCAAACCACCATTAAGACTCTCTCTCTCTCTCTCTCGCTCGCTCTTTATGTCTGTCTGTCTGTCTGTCTCTCTTTCTCTCGTTGAAACCTTAAACCTTCGAATCCTCAAAGGAAGAGACCAAGAAAGCGGTTACTCGGCAAATGATACCAATTACCAGGTCCAATCGGATAACTTAATCCCGAAGCGATTTGCCGAGTTGGCGCAGGTGGTTTGCGGTTTAATCGTGACTGGTAGCAACCATGCACAAGGCAACGTCGAGACCAAAAAACACGATGCTGCACCATCCAGGCTGGCAGGCTTACCTACTCGAACGGTCAGACGAGCTTAGTATGCATTGCATGAAGGCACCGCGTATATCCATTATATTACGATCCCTTCCTCCCATGCTACCTACTCTTCCTCCCTGCAACTCCGTTCTTCCTTGCAGCTCCCCGTGCTGCTATATCCACTGGAAGAGATTTTCTGGCGGATGGTTCTCCGCTATTATCCGGGCGCTATCTGCTTCACTCCTCTCTTCATACCCCATGTACCCACTCCTTTATGTGCACCCGTTATATGGAGAGGTATTTACCTGAATACGATCCCTGCAGTGTAGCTCACGTGCGTCTGCAGCCTAGGCTCACACAGAATACCCGCGCCTATTCGCGTTACCGCCAGATATATTCGAGCAGTCTGTGCCACGAGCCAAGCACCTATGCCCTGCTTCAACCGCAATCCAATGCTAGAGAGCGTTGAAATGCACGAGCTTCGTCTGTATGCGGCTGCGTGTACGTATACGTGTTACTGTGCATGTCCCTGCGCGTATGTAGAACGCACGGTAAAACGGGGAAGCATAGAATGCCGGTAAGAGGTGGCGGTACGCGTCAACGCGTAGACAGTATTCTACCGTGGTGCGACGAGATCAAACTACCAAGCTCGGGGTAAATCGGTCGAGCGTGGTAGAGGTGCAACAGCAGAATCAAACCTAGTTTAACGTCAAACGTCTGGCAAACGTATTTACATTGTCGTTAATACCAGGTCCACTCTGTGAACTTAGCCCAGCAATTTCGCTATTTCGCGCTGTTCAACCACATTTTCAGCCACTAACGGTATCTGCAGATGTGCACGCAGCACCACCACCACCCCTCGTTCAAGCCGCGCCACCTCCCGTAAGGACGAGATGCCGTGCCCATGGACCCGGTCGTATTGCCTTCCGGGGTGTAAAATAAAATTTTACAACATTTCGAGGCTTCGTCTCTAATTTGATCGTAACCGGTTTTCCCACGGACCGCTATCACGGCCCATTACCAAGAAATTTCATTTTTTTCTTGCTCAATTTCACTTCTCCTCCTCCCCCCCCCCACTCTCTCTCTCTTTCTCTCTCTTTCTCTCTCTCGTTGTGTCTTTTTCCATCTCTCTGTACGTCTGGTATTAACCGTTACTACGATCACTATTTCGACCGCTTTTCGTAAACGATCCTCGTAGCGTTTCGCTGCGATCGCCAGGAGAATGAGGATTCGTGGGTCGGCCCAATGTCTGGAGATCGTTTCCCCTAAGTCCAGATATCGTTATATCGTATTCGTTGGCCGCTATCGAAACGATCTCCGGAAACTTTAATTGCGACAGAGTTTGGAATTCGACGAAAGATGGAAGGCATTAAATCGTACTGCGATTTCCTTTCTTCTCTCCATCGCTCCTCCTTTTTTGTTCTCCTTTTTTTTTTTCGGGATATTTCACTTAAAACCGTATAACGTTACGTCGAACGTAACAGCTCCGGAAACGGTTTCTTTTCATTACGTTAATAGACCAGGCGAGAGTTAATTCCCTTTTTCTAGCCGCAGACGCATCGTCTCGTCACGGTTCGCTTTTCCCCCGATTCCTTCATTTATCTCAGTTTCTCTCGATCGATCGGATGTGTCGGGACTGCCGGCGGCGTGTACACGATACGAAAACTTGCAAGTCCGTACAAACAGCGGCAAGTTCATTGCCTCGATCCGTATACGCGGCGCGGAAGTTCCGCGAGAAATCCGCGCTCGCGGTTTTATTGCTCGTTTCGCGTCGCCATCGAATCACGAACCGCTTGTCCGATACCTGGATTCTCTTCGTTTTCGCGGCTACGACAGGGAGAAAGCGGGAGAGAAGGGAAACGTTAATGTCCGTCGAAAAAAAACCTGCGCTGCCGGTAGTTTCCCACGGCAAATTGATTTAATATACGCGCGGGCAAGTGGGTGACGCCGGCGATGAGAGCCGCGTCGCCTGTACGCATCTCGATTTTCGCATTTCATGAGCATAACAAATCCGGTAAATCCGATTTCGCCTTCGCGGATGGAACCTCTCGTATTGGACAACGTTATTTCGAACGGAAATTCGCGTCGCGTTCAGCGTTGATTTCGCGCCTTCTCCTTTTGATCCCTGTTTTCCTCTTCGCCTCTATACGCGTCTTAATTGCGAACGAACGCCTCTCGACTGTGTGTGTGTGTGCGTGTGTTATTTATCTAGACGGAAAAGAAATACGCCGTTGCAATCGACCACGGAATTCCATAGACTGAAATCAATCATTCTCTGAATTCAACGTTGATCCCGTATTCGAAAGAGACCTCAGACCGTCTTCACGGGCCTTTCACGGTTCCTTTCACGACTCTGCCAATCCCCTTTCCATCGGCAGGAAAATACGTAAACGAAGATAGACGCGCGTATTCCCAGATAGGATCGGGGAATATGTGCATCCTCGGAGGCAACGAATCGTTGGATGTTTGCCGACTGTACGATATAAGGTGAACCGCTGGATGTCGCGCCGCATCTTGTCAACGATATTTCGCCAAATGTTATTAGGGATCGTTTCTTTGAACGTTTCCACGGGAGAAAATATCCCGTGACATCTCGGCGTATTACCAAATTCGCAAACATTTGCGTGACTGAGATCGAGAAATCTCGCAAGTCCTTCGACCGTGTAAGTGGTGTGTAAACGGTCGTACGAAGTCGCGATAAAAATGACTTATATTTCGTTGCTTCACGAGGCTAGAGGATCGTCGTTAAATGAAATACGGTGTACGTTTATAAACATATCGTAGCAGGTGGGACAATTGGAAATGCAGGTTGGAAACGACGTTTTATCTCGGCGAAACTTTTTTTCCACAGAGCCCCGCGGATACGTACGTCACACGGAATATCGGGGATCTTGTTTAATTTGTTTTCAGGATCAATGAATTTTTATTAACGAACTGAAATATTTGAATTGGAAATGTAAACTGAAATAATTTATATTTACCAAAGCCGTTCGTTCGAATGACAATAATATTTGTACGAAGCGGTGGTATCTGCCGAATTAAAACATCCGTGATTTATGCACGAAACTACGTGCAACAAAACTTTCTAAATGAAATCCAATAAAGCGAGCTTTAACGAAAGGTAGATACACGCCCCTGTTCAATCGGTTTTAAAATCAGGTTCGTTTGCAAAAGCGTACCTTGTAATGGAAACATTCTCTCCTCTGCTATTTTATTTTAATTCACCCTCGGCGAAAAATCGCGGCGTTTCGAACGGTATCACCATGCCGCGTGTCGTAAATAGTTTAAGACGTGAAAAATATGAAACTCGTCATATCCTCGCCAACCCTCGACGAATCTTCCTCCCCTGTATAAATCGTTCCAGCGACCGATTCGTAACGACCTCGACGCTTAGACGCGTCGTTGCATCTGCTCGCGGAAAATTAGGGGCGTCGGCGCGATCCTCCGCTTCACTCCGTTTGATTATCGATCCAAACCACCGAATCGTCCGAGTATCCAAGTATCCACGCTCCAGCCACGTCGGTGTGTACCTTTGCTCTTCCTCCGTCGTCTATTTGCCTTCGACTTTCCATTCTCTTTCCACCCCTTTCCACCCGCCTGTGCTTCCTTGTCCCCTAACCCTGCTGACTAGTGAACCATGTAAGAGGCTGCTTGCTTTTTCTAATCTAGCTGAGGGATTGACGGGCAGGATCGAGCTTTAAGCATCAATTTACATGTAAGTTTCCGGCCGGTGCCTCGTTCGTACCGTAATTACGTTCGCACCAGGGGTAATCGTTGCCTGTCTTTACCAGAAAATATAGGAGGCGCGAGTCGCGTCCGATGATCGCGTCTACATCGCCCGAGAGACGCGTCCTCCGAGCCCCTGTCGAGGGGATTTTATCGATTCTCGGTCTCGCCACCCTCTCTTCCCTTTAACGCGCGTTTCGACGCGGCCGTGTCTAAAACCTGATATAGAGCTCGTTCTTTCGCTTCGAAGAAATCGTTCGCAGTACGTAACTTATCGGCTCGATTCGTCCAACAGTCGAAGGGGAATCGAAGACGAATATTTTGATTTTAACGACCCAGCTTGAGTGCCACCGTTTCAGTGAGATCGAAGTTGCAAAATTTCAGAATGTTTACCGTTTGCGAATACGATACTAACGAATTATATACATTATCGTGACTAATCTTGTTGCTAGTTTTGTAATTAGAATATACCGATATATTGTACCGTTAGGTTCAGCTGTAGTTCATGCCGATGGTTACGACGTAACCGTTGAAAGTTCCTACGTAACGCTCGTTCCTTAAAGAATCATACCGTAGGGTTAATTGATCACAAGATACAGGCGCGGTCTATTTGCTCTTCCTCTTCTATCGCTACTCTTGCGTCCACACTTCGTCCATCGCTATTACAGCTTAATAACCGAACGTCTCGAAATCGACACTGTCGTAGCTTTCGCCCCGAGCTTCTCAAGCTGTAAAAATCGATCCGAATCCATATTGCATTCCCGTCGGATTTCTCTTTCCATTTGAACGAACGTTGTAACAATCTTCTCGCATCCCTATCCACGACGAAGAACGTTAGCAAAGGTCCAACCGTGACAACGTCGAAATCTCCTCGGGATTCACATTCACCGCGATTAAAATATTCTTTTCTTGTCGCACTTTCGATGATTTCGTTCGTGATTCGCGCTCACGCATCACTCACTCGCCATCCTACGAGTAGTTCGAGTATTTCGTGCAAATATCCAGTGGTCAGAGGAGCGTTTTGTTACAAAGCGAAAATAAAGGAGAACGACAACAAACCGCCGCGTCGTGACATCGGATATCCTTGCAAATTAATTTCTATGGCGGATTTCTGGATGGTATTGGTGCAACCCGACCGATTCAAGATAATATCGGTCGAACGGAAACGGAAAAAACTGTTCACCGTGGTTCGTGGGCTGCTCTATTAGAATAGGTATCCGTTCCTTTTCATTTCGTTCTTTCCACTGTCTCTGATTTGTAGCTCGTGTTTCCATCGAACGAGCTACGAGGCCAGGTTGCCTCTCACGGTGGAAATCATTCGTGCATCTCGCACGAGCCAGACCCTTCCTATCGGTTTCCAATTTTTCTACGTGCGCGTGACTCTCTATACGTCCTGTCCTTCCTTTTTTCGTCGTTTTATTTTACGTATGCGCCTCGCTTCCACTTTGTTTGCTCCCGTTTGTTTCTCGCGAAAAAGACAACTCCGGCTGTCTAATCGTCGATGGCCGGCGCGACATCGGCAGCGTCATCGAGACAAATTAGACGGATCGCGGAAACGTATTACGCGAACAATGGATTCGTTAGCGAGCACGCTTTAGTTTTTTGGTCGATTCCCTTGGCCGAAACGCACGAAAATTTGACCGGAATATTGAAAAGTATCTCGGTCGTACTCCAGCGGGTACGTTCTAACGAAAACAAAAAGACGAGATAGGAAGGAAAAAAATAAACAAGAAAAAAGGAAGAAACGAACCCCGACGCTGGTACAACGAAACGTTTCGCTGGAGAGAAACGGTAACTTCGTGAAATATCATGCACGCTCAATTTCACTTTGTCGAAAGTTTCTTCGTAGTCCCGGTCATTATAACGACGCTTTGTTATCCATCGTCTCGTCGTACTATAGCTCTCTTACTCGTAGCTCGCTTGCTCGCTTGCACGCGTGCGAGTGCGTTCGCTCGACCACGCTCGAAACTCTAACTTTATGAAACAGCTCGCGGAAGCGTGGCTCTGGCTCGGCGCGACTCGGCGATCGGGCTTGCGTCGCGTCGTTTCGCAAAAAAGAAACCTGGAAACCGAAGGTAGTGTAAATTGAGCTTACAATCCAATCAGCCGCCCCTGCCACGCCGCCTCTGCCACTTCCCTCCCGCCCCCCGCCTCCCCCTCCTCCTCCTCCCGCTGGTATCTCGGGCTCTGCTCGAGGTTCGTCAGCTCGAGAGGCGTAAAATAGAAGCAAAAGGAGGCGGGAAAAAAAAGTGGAAGGGAAAAAAGGGAAGAACGAAGGAAGATCGCGCGATGAGGAGCTGAAGAGAAGAGAAACGAAGAAAGAAGGGGGATGGTCAGGATCAAGGAAAAGGGTGGCTGAGAAAGTGGGAGCGTAGGGCCGCAGAAATAGCCCCGGAGGGTTGATACAGTGTCAGCGAGCGAAGAGAGAGAGAAAGAGATGGAGAGGATCGAGAGAACTCGGCAGCACACAGATATTTCCAAGTACATTTTTGATGGGATTTTTAAATGAGCCCCAATTGCGTTAAACGTTACGGTGCTCGACTTAAGGCAAGATTTCCTTAAACGATGTTTCAGATTCTGGTTGGTCTGCCTCGTTAAGGGGTGAAGATTAAGCCGGCGACGTCTTGTACTTCTTTTTTCGTCGCGGCCTGCTTGTGGATCGTATTAATCGTATCGTACCGTCCATTTCACTCTTGAAATCTATTCGAATTCTTACGACATCCTGTACCGTTATCCTGCCCATCGAGTATCGATTCACTGCCGTTGGAAAATTGGTCGACGTAGTTGCGAAACAGGAATATACAGCTTCGACACGACCGTCGCGTAATTCGCCAAGCTAGTTTCTCGTAGAAAAAATCAAGCTCGAGTAAAGCGAGAAGTGTAAAAGCGTGTAACGAGGGGACGAACAGCGTTGTTGTATGAGATTCGTAGAGGAAAGTTGCAGTGTAAATCGCTAGATGGTCAACTAGTTGATACTTGGTTGTGTGCCACGAAATCGCCGGTATACTTCGTACTTTACGCGCTGGCCGAGAGGGCAAAGGAAAACCTTGAAAAAGAGACGGAAGATAGGAGAGACGGCAGGGCGGAAGGGTGACGGGCTGTACGCGAAATGACGTAAAATAAATTACGCCGAGTTTAAATGTACTTTTACAGCTGCGATGGCGCGGGTTTTACACCGGAAACTTTGAGACCGACAGTCGTAGAAAACACGGTGATACGAAGAATGAAACGAGGAGCATCGTTTTATCCTGATGAGCGCGGAAATTGACGCGTCTCGCGGGGACTGTCGGGCTGCACGCTGATGCTTTCATCGTTAATTTAATCGCAAAATTCTGTTCCAAGTAAACACGAACAACATTTTTCCTTCCATTTCTCAAACAGAACGAACACGACGTTGTTTCTTTCGCGATGTACTACTACCGGTACGTAGTTGAATCCGTCGAGATCCATTTAAATTCGTGTCCTTATTTATTTCCGTCTCTCGATAAGCGGGATTTCCAGTTAAATTCGATTTCCATTACCAGATTCGATCCCGTTGCAACGTATACTCTCGGTATCTTCTAGAATTGCGTCAGACACTCGCTGGATCATGGTTCTTTGGCTGTGAAAACGGATTTCGTTCGACTTTACCGTATCATTCAACCGCCTGTTCTCCTCTCGGGGATAAAAGGGATACGGAAAATTTGATCCGTCGCTATGTTTTCCGTGTGATACGATAGTTCCACGTGGTAATCGATCATTCGTGGCATTTGAAACGACCACTAGATCCTATTTACTAGGCGTTATAGATTCCCCACGACTCTCGTCAATATATTATACTTGTTACCCGAGTTCGATTATCGCGTCTCTCTTTCTCCGTTGCTCGTTCTTCGGTTCCCTGTCTGGTCCGGTCGTTAATGGATACTTATCGAATTAAAAGTTCGGCGTGCCATGCAATCTCGCGGTGCTAAGAACCTAATTGGCATTTAATCCCGTTAGCGGGGACGTTAACACCCTCGGACGATCTGGCCAGTCCCCCGGCGTTCGAGTCCGATCGAGAAGCGTTCGTAACCTTTCCGGTAGGGTACGGTCGCGGCAAACTATATCTCGTTGTAGCCAGAGTATTTTACGAAGTAATTAATTCCCGGAAAACAAGTATACGTACGCGTGAACAACACATCGATGAAATTGTTTAACGATGCTTGGCGACAGCAAGCTCCGTGCTTCCGGCGTCGTGAACCAATACACCGATGAGACATAATTATGTTTGACGAACGTCAATGACATCGTGTTGCGCAATTTACGCGGCAACACACGTCCAAATATGATACATACACGTTGATGTCTAGACATGTACTCATAATTTCCCGGATGATATGCCAATATTCTATCTGTGTCAACAAGAATATCGTTAGCTTACTGTTTACGAGATAGATACAGATTATCGCTAGAGGTAGAGAGAGAGAGAGAGAGAGAGAGGAGAGAGAGAGAGAGAGAGAGAGAGTTTCAACAGGCCAGGCTCTCTGCATTCCTCCACGAAGGCTCCGACATAATAAAATGGAAATATGTTGCACGAGTATACACGGAGAAGGCTTTTCGCTGAACGCGTTGAACTTGCCTTGTTCAGTGGAACGCAATAATTATTCGCTGCTTAACCGCTGTGCATCGTCAAACCGACCCTGCCGTATCGGATTATTTTACGGTTACAACGAGCGCGCATTGTAAGCGCCCGTTCATTGTAACCTCCCTCTCTCGTATTTTTTTTTTCTTTTTTTTCGTCTGTTTTTCATCCGTTCTACTCTTTTTCCCCCTCTCTTTTATTTTTGTTCGAAGCGGGAGGTTGCTCGATAAATATTAAATCCGACGATAGACGATTAAACGCGCGTCAAAGCCGATCGAACGGAAAAGAAGCAAGCATTCGATGGAATTGATCAACCGAACAATGTCAACTATTTTCTCTCTCGTTTATTATCTGCCGTACGTTCACGATCGAAAAAAAGTCTCACACGGCTGCGGGCGACAAAGCTCGGAATTAAAGTTTTATCTGAACGATGCCGCCGAATCTGTCGATTCCAATTTCAAACTATTCCACATCAAACGATGTGCTTGTTAATAGCGCTATCGGAAAAGATCGATATCGGGTGACCACACGCAGCTTTATGCGAAATTTCGTGTCTCTGTTATGGATATCGATAAATATTCACGCGAAAGGAGTACCATTTATTGGCAAACAAAGAGATGTTTCAATCGGCCAGATTGCAACATTCACGGTATACAAATTGTTATTTGCTTATCGAGAGAAAGCGTTCATTTACGTTCGATTGGTCGACGGGCCATTACGTACTAGTATGACTAGTTCACGTTTATTTATAAACACCGTATCGACTTCCGTTTCCGAGACAATCGAAACAGCAAGGGCGCATGGTATCTGTTAATTCGAAGGAGTAAAAACAATCGTCAACCGAGCGTTTTCGAGTTTTCGTACTGTAATATCGTAGAATAGATTTGAATCAGAGATCGGTTGAAAATAGAAAAAAACCGTGTACGTCGTCCTTCTATGGTTCGTTTACATTTAAGAACGCCTATGTGACTAAAGTCATCTAGTTCTTACAGAGATATGAGAAAAACAATAAACAACGTTAGAGCAGAAGGACGGTTTCGTGTTTCAAGGGCGGACGACCGAGAGGTCAGAGTATGCGAGTCGAAAAGCGAGTGTGTTAGAGGTTTCGAGTTGTCGAAGAGTAGAGTCGTTAGAGGTTTCGAGTCGTCGAAGAGTAGAGTCGTGAGAATTGATAGAGTTGTTAGAGAGAGAGAGAGTGTGTGTGTGTTAGATTCGTTGTGACGAGAGTGATCAAATAACTGTAAAGTTATTTGATATAGATACGAGTATTGCATTTAGTTTCCGTTAAATAAATATCGTTCTCTGTCCAATTTATATCTGTATATTCAGTTTAATATTAATAAATTGTAAGTAATCGGAAAAAAATTTCTATCCTTATTTTTCGATATTACAGTACGATGCTACTACGACCATTGTGATTCGACGAACGATTACATACTTTGGTGATACTATCATCGACCAACTTACGTCATATCGATAATACGGAAAAGGAGAATTACCTGGTAGTGGTGTTCGTTGATCCCCCGGTGTTAGTCGTTTCGATCGGCAAGCAATTGGTCGGCAGACGTCGTCATTTGGTTGATCTTCGATCGGTTTCATCGGTTTATCGACAGTCACAGGCTGAAGTATCGCGCGTGGATTGGACCAGAAATCGGTGATGAGTAAGATACTGGCTGGTTTGCTGGATCGTGAGATGCCTTGGAGAGGTTAAGCGGAAGATGAGCAGGGTAAAGTACGCGTAGGTGGCGAGAGCGAGGGAACGGGGGAAAAAATCTGGCTGGAAGGTAGTAGGTGCGGAAGCGCGTTGAACCGAGTACGTGCTTTCCTTCGAGAGTTTGGCGCGCGACTGTGCTACTGAGGCCAACCCGGGCCACCATCAACCCTCTTATGGCTCTGTCCCTTCGTTCAAACCCCTCTTTACACCCCTCTCCCTTCGCGCCACTCGTCTGTCCCACCCCGGTTCGCGCTCCCACCAGAATTCTGAGCGTCACATACTCCTCCGTTTCCCTCTCTCAACCCCTACCGTTCACCCTCTTTCTCCTTCCGGCTGGTTCTCGCATTGCCAGCCTCTCTTTCCGTTCTACGGCCCGTCCTTCACCCCTTCTCTTCATCGACCTCTCTCCAGCGTCCACCTCTCCCGCGCAGCTTCATTATACCCTTTCCTCCATGAGCAGCTTCATCCCCCTTGTCTCTCTATACCACCGACTATCCTACTCTCTCACCTCTGGCCACTTGCTGGGTTACCTACCCCTACCAGCTAATCTCTCTTTCTTTCTACCCCACCCTTCGCTTCTCTTCCACTCTTTCCTCCTTCCCTTCCTTCCCCATTATCCTTTGTTCTTGCTCTTTTTCACCAACTCGTTATGTCTTTATTTCACTCTGTCGGCTTTCTTCTACCCCCGATGTTTCGTGTCGCGTTCGCTTCTTCTCTGGCGTTCGCCCGACGATCCTTCTCCCTCCGCGTCCTCCCATCCCTCCCCCCCTTTCGTCCTTTTCGTCCGTTCGTCCTCCGTCTCGATGTCTCGATCTTCGTCCGTTCTCGCGACCTCCCCGCGTTCACCTGTCCTCTATCCTGCTTCCCTATAACTTGTCATCCTTCAGTCCCGTATACCTGTCTCCGTCGTACGAGCAACCCCTTCCTTCGACCCCATCGTGAAATCACCAGCGATGTGGACCGGCGGTTAGCGACGGTGCGCGCGCCGCAATTCAAAACTGCGGTTAGAAGGGGTCGTCGAAGATAAGGATGAGCCCTAAATATAGCGACATGGTGCTTAAAAGATCCTCATCCCAGGCCCTCGGCTGCTTACCTCGCCTTACGTGCTCCTTTTAGCGCCGCCACGAATTCTCCGCACTTCCCGCTCCAATGCCCGAAAGCCAATAACCCGTTCGACATGCGTCATACGTCGTTTAGAAACGCCGAACTCCCTTCGTACGTGTGTGCTCGTTAATTTTTCCATCGATTGCTAATGGTCCTGCGTTGACGTGCAATTTGGAAAATTCTAGCGAAACCTTCGTACAATTGGCAGACTCACAGGATCCCTGCGACTCTTTGTAAGATCGATGTTGATCCATAACGACACGAAGATCCACGCCTGCTATTACAAATATATCGACTTTACCTTTTCTAATTGCCGACGGACTTTAATAAAAATTCCAGTCCGATGATACAACCGAGTTAGTTGCGAGAAATTGCGAAAGTTGCGAGAAAGTTTGCAGATGCGTCTTTATGGAGTAGAAATCGCTTTGGAGCAAAGAATATTTCGAGGTGAATATACGATCTCGTTGCTTGATGCGTAATTTCAACGATTCATAGGCGATCTCCGTGATCAAGCAACGATTCCGTTGTAACGATTCCATCGATGAACGAACGATAAACGTTTCCGACTACGTTAGATGTGTCGACGGTGTAACGCGAATCGCAGCGTGACGCGTGTATAAATAAAGATCGGCTAAGCCTCGTCCCGCTCTGTAATTACGATGGAACTAAGCTGGGTATTCTGCGGATCGGTGATCCTTGCGTCCTGGGCGCAACGCCGCCGTGGTATCTCCGCTCGGACGAAACCAATTTGGAATTAATGTAACGTCCTGCGAAATTAGCGTGACGTCCTTTCGGATAGAAACAGCCAACCTCCCGATCTTTTGGCGCAGAATCGAAAAATAATCATCGTTCGTTCGTCGATATCGTAGTCGATCGTGAACATATCTGCCTACGATCGAGACTTTGAATCGTCATCGTCGTAAATTTATATCTACTGTCGTATTACTCTATGCGATAAGTATTCGTGTCAAGTGTACAAACGCGAAGTTATTAAATCGTTGAAAATACGTATTACTACGTATTATTTAAATTTCCATTTTTTTATCGATATTTGTAAAGATCCGAATTTGTATAAAAATTCCCGATTACGTCACAAGTAATTAAAATGGAAAATCGTTTCAATAGTCGCGAAAGATCTTTCAGGGACCATGACAACTGTATCCTCTCTCGTCCAAAAAATACTTTCATCCGAGTAATATCAGGGTACCGTAGAAGCGAAGCTAAGCTCTATTATTAAATCTAATCTACCATCGTCCCATTGCATTTCGAATATCAAACGGTAAATTAGGAAGAAGGTTGCCGATTATCCATTCGCGTTGCCTGCTAAAAATCTGCGAGAACCTTCGTTTCGACCAATAACACGTTAATACGATTAAGCTACCATTCTTTCCGACGAGGCTGCTAGCGAATGCGAATCACGTGAGCGGGCTGATTCAACGCGGTAGTAGTAAGGTCAAGCCCGCGTCCACGGACAGAGGGATTACTCGCGCGAGATTAGATACTGGATCGCAATGCGTTAAATGAAAGGCGACATCAGAACAATAAGTACTCGGTACTGCTTCGCGTACGTGTGCTGGACACCAAACACTCCGGCTGCTCGTTCTATCTCTTCTCGTTAGTCCCGATGGTCGGCGTGTTTCATGTGCCATGCGCGACGATACACCTATCCGCGTGCACGAATTAATAATCCGGCGAATCGAGGAAGATTTATGTTCGACTGGGCGATGTGTGTGTTTGTGCGTGTCACCTCGAAACGAAAAAAAAAAAAAAAGGAGAGAAATCGCGGTGAACGGGAGCAACCGGCGACCATCGTTCCCGTTGCACGATGGGAAGGTGTAAACGGAGATATCGGCGACGAACGAACGAAATAATTAAATAAGTAGCGTTACGGATTTTCTGTTTTACCGTAGCGTTTCCTGTTTTTCGTAAATCTAAAAGAAACTTGTAAATTAGCATTTCGAACGAAGAAGAACGATCGTAATGAATAGAAGCGATCAGTGATCGTCGTCCTCGTTGCGTAATGTAAAAATGTAAACGAAGATTTCAATGACATATCAGTGAGTAAGTAGATGGATAATATTTTTATACGATTTTCGATATTGTAATCTTTTGTGCTTCCGATTGAATCCAAATGGAGGTTTCTAGGTCTTTGGAAAAAAAGAAGAGAAACGAGAGCGAAGAGAAACAACAACAGGCTGTTATTGTCCTCGTTAGTCGATAGAAAAGCGTAAAAGAAGATACGAATAACGTATGGGCAAAATAAATCGATAAACAGATTACGGTTTAATAAAATTTCCCTCTGTTATCGTTATCTTTTATCTTTTGATCAACCGAAAAGAAAGTTGCAGTAGGACGAATCGCGACTCAGAAATCGTCAGTGGGATGTCTAACGAGATGCATTAGGGACTCGACTGGAACGTCAAACTGTACCGGATTCCGAACATCGAGCAAGCAACACTGCAGAATGAAGCCAGTTCGCGGAAACGCAAGAGGCTGGCATCCTATTTCGCATTAGATAGCTATTGTTTCGAGGACGATTGTCTGTAGCAAAGCGTCGACAGTAGGGGGATGAGAAAACGCATTTTAAATATTCACCGATATCCAACGTGCTCGCTTGGTGCTGTTCTTCGTTCCACGGAATTGCGAAGCATCGATCGGCTCGCGATGCCCGCTGCGTTTGGAAGAAGCGAGCTATCCGATTATGCGACTCGCCGATCGAACGCTCGTCCACCATTCAGTGGTATAGCTAGAGCGATGAATATCTGGTTCGATGCATGAATTTTAATTAAAATTGTTCGCGTTTCGCGTTAGAATCTCTTTCGATGACAAATGAAGGCTGCGGTCTGGACTACGATCAAGAATCAGACTTTCGTTTTTAATTTCCCATACTCGAGGATTATTTGCTCTAATTATATGGAATTTGGTTTATTTAATTGATCCAACGAAGACAGAATAAATTATACAGTTACGGCGTATTATCAAGGAACAGGATCGTCGACGACTACGACTGACATGAAATTAGGAATACAAAAAGGAAAAGGATGGACGCGCTAAATGGACGAGGTCGAGCGTCGATGGTCTGGGTTGGGCATGGAGAAAGAGAAGAAAGTGAGACGAAAAGAGAGCTGGCACCGGCTACACAACCCTTGCCGATAAACCGACACATACCAAACCCTTTCCCCCCGGTTGACAGTTTACTCGCGGTTCACTTGTCATCGGCAAAGATACAAAGATAATTGGTCATTGGGGTATATCGTGGCGCGGGTCGGAGCGAGATAGACGTAACCAAGTACTTTGAAGAGGACAAGCACTTTGAACAGATTTGCTTTGGCCGTTGTTTCGGCCTGGTATTTTAGTTTAGATCAAAAGACTGACGATACTAGCCAATTCAGCCGTATCTAAGCTGCCGACTCTCGCTGTCTCTCTTTCATCAACGGTGTCGCCCCGCGTCCCACTGTCTATTTATCTCTAACTACGTTTCTCGGGATTTCCACTTGCATTCGCGCCATGCCTATTCGAATCCTGTTGCATATATGGAATATGCACTTTGCGTCCCTTGGCTTTGATGCCACGTATAATACCTGGCTGGTTGCGGCTGCGAAAGAGACACATCGAAATCGAGCGAAATTAATTCCCAACCAGACCTGTTACTACCTAACCGTTAATAAGATTTTCTTGTTGTCTGATTAATAGCCTGGCTTCCGGCTAATGCCAGCATTTGTCTCGTTTTCTTGGTTCGCTGGTTGGTTGGACGAGACAACCAAAGAGAAGGGGAAACGAGTCTCGCGAAAACGTAAGTGAGATAAATTCGATTCTCTCTCGTAACCGGAGTATCAGCGAGTTGTCCTTGAATTCTTCGTACGTCTGGCTTTGTACGCTTTTTCATCAGGCAAGTTCCGAAGTTCGTTCACCTTCTCGATGATATCGTCGGACGATCGAGCTCGACTTTTCAGTACCGAATATAATGCCGAGGACAGAAAAGACGCGAAGAAGTGGGAGGCAGGCAGGTAGACAGAGAGGGGAACCGATGAAAATGGTGCTACGAATGACGACGAGGTACGGGAGGCGGAGAAACGCCACTGTCGAGCCTAGGACCGACATGCATGGTTCGCAGATTTGCATCTCAATGGCAAGTAATATAAATTACACGTAATTACCACCTGGCCGTTCGAGAGAGCAGCGAATTTTATTCCGCGCTATTTCGAGCCATAGTCACTTGCTCGGAACCGTGACTGCGAGCCTCCTGGGCAAAGATCGTTTCGATTCACGCGCCAAACCAAAATTTAGTCCTTGCAAAAGACTCGCGACTTTCCGCTCTTGCTTTTCGAAAATCACGATTCACTAATTACAAATTCTTGTCCGTGAAACGGTTTCCTCAACGGATACAAGCGAATAAGTCTGATGGTAATGCGACGTCGGCTTTATTATTTAACGCATCGATTTACGATTACAATCGCGGCGACGTCCACGCCTCTCTGAGTTACAAGAAAGTTTTTCAACGAATTAAACCATCCAATTATTGTCCCCGCTTTCCAACTCAAGTAATAAACATCGAGTGCGATAACGACCCCATTCCCAGACACCGAGTAGCTAGAGGGGTTGAACGTCTTCCGCCAGTAACGTATCTAGACTGTGCGCTACTCGTTTATCGTTCTTTCCCTTCGTGTCTTGTGCAATCCAGCGGCACGTCATTATTTATTAAATAGCAGCGATAAAGAAGGAACATCGTCCTTTAATCCCGGGCTGTTGAGACACTCGTTTGACACGGTTTATCGTTATCGGATTTCACCTATCTTAGCTCGTAGACGCTAAATTAGCTAACGAGATTTTGTATCCTCGCGTCTCGTACGCTCGAATCGAAGCTTAAACTGACCTTTCTCGTAGCCTATTTCGACGCAACGTTTGGAATTAGCGAAAGAAAAGCGCCTCTCCGCAACACTGTACGTTGTTGGCCGTCCGTTTCGCGTCCTGGCGATAACATCGCGTGGCGTTTAATCTTTCAACTTTTTCCTCGAAATGCTCGACGATGGAAGTTTTCCAGTTTGCCGGGAGGAAGTAAGCCGGCTGAGCGGCCGCTAACTTCGATGCCCCGGCTCTTTTTAATGTTTATGCTTTCGAGGCGCTTAACGCGCCGCCCTCTCGCCCGCCCCCTCCCCATGAATATGGCGCTACGAACAGCTAGGCGCGCTGAGTTTTACTCGCCACGGGCCGCGACTCAGATAATTAGAGAAATATCGCTTAATAAAGTTCACTCGATGTTCGAGCAGCCCGTGTTGCTTCGAGGTAGTTGGAGAAACTCGGGGGTTGCACCTGATCCTCCACCCTCGAACGCTGTTCCAGCCGAAGCTGCCGCGGCCTGTGCGCACCTTGCCTCTCTTATTTTCCTGCTCTGCGCTTCCGAGCCCACGACGATGGGTTTACGCTGAAAACATGCACGCTGAGCACAATCGAAACTTCGCTAAGTGCCTGCCAACGGTTCGGATTAGTCGAGCCCGGTTACCTTCTCCGGCAGGAAACACTTGTAATTACACGAAACTCCAAGTTTCTCTTACTTTGATTTCAATCTAGCCCGCGTGCAGCGACGCGTAAGGTGTCGTTTAGCAACTTCCAAACGAATAATCCATTCTCGGCCTCGTTGCGAAATTATTCAGTTGCTGCTCGGATTGTTCGTTAGCTGCGCGAATCGTTCATATTTTCTCAATCCCCTCCCTCGCCCGTCGTTCTCCCTCTATCCCCATGCTGTTTCTTATTTTTTTTTTTTGTCTCGTTTGCCGGTTCGTCGTTTCTAGATCAACGCATAACGCGTTTAAACGACGAGATTTTAATGAGAGTTCACGATGGCGCGGAGGAGGAACAGGACGAAGAAAGGCGACGACGAAACAAGGATTTCGAATGGAGACGCTACCGATTTTAGAAGCTATAAGTCAACCCCGACGCGCAATTATCCCTCCTTCAGGCGTCAGGGACCCTTTCTATCATCGTTCGCCACGGGATTCCTGCCGTGATTCGACCCCGCAGGGTTATAACTTCTGAAAATGACAAAAAAAAGAAAAAAAAAGGCAGGGGGAAGAAAAAGACGGGGAGAAGGCAAAGGCGGAGATAGGAAGAGGAAGAGAAGCTTACCGGGACCATCGATTCACGGACTTTCAAAAAGATTATTTATCCTTTGGAACATGCGGAAATACCGCGACCATTCTACGTTCTTCAGCCGTAAATAAAAAGGCATCTACGCAGCAATAACTGTAAAAACTTCAAAATTGTTCACCGTCGACAACTTCGTTTCCCTATTCAACAGGTATTCAAGATTCAACATCCTATTTATCGATCATCCTTATAGCGTATTACTTGAGACGTCGGAAAGCCTTTAACCAAGCAACTTCTAAACAAACTTCTCGTACAGCGGCACGACAAACCGTTGGAAAATGAATCGCGGATGAAAATCGTGGGAAATCAAACGATGTACAGAGTAGCCTACGTATATCGTCCTCTGGAAGAGAACGATTTACGTAGCGCGGTCTAACGAACGTTCTAACAGATGATACATCCTTGCTCGCAGCTGGAAGTTCCTGCAACGTTCGCCCCTGACCATTGTCCCGGTTAAAAGCGGGGTTGCGCGACGCGAAAGGGTCATCTCCAATTCGGTCGACATCTCGACGAAAAGGGGGTGGTATCCCGTAGACGCGTGCTAGCGTGACTCCTACGACTGATATCGGTTGGCAAAGTAAAGGCTTTGACCGAGGTTTCGTGTATGTAAATATATATATTGCGGCCTGCTCTGCGACGATGTCTACGACACCGTGCCCGGACTAGGGTTCCCTATCGATCTAGTAGCTTGTCCGAGTCGCTGCAATCCTAGAAGAAGAGGAAAGAAAGAAGCTGCCGGCTCCGTCGAGGATTGAACGCGGAACAAGGCGACGAGTGTGCATCGGGGTTATCCGGATTTCCTTCCAGTGGATAACGAAATCGTTCTCCCTGTATACATTTTTCTTTTCGTCTGTAATTTCTTGCGAGTGACTCGTCCGGTTGTGTTATATCTTCGTTCGTTCTCCTTTTTTCCAAGTTCGACTGGTTTACACACAGTCCAATTACGAGAGATTGCCAACTTTTCAAGTAAAATGAAACAACGTTCTGGTCGAACGGTGGAAGCGGTGCTCGATTAAAATTAAACGAGGCCGACCGATCGATCCTTGGTTTTTCGTGTAGATACAACTCGGCCTATGTGTCGATGAATCGCGTTCTATTTACGGTCAGTTTGGAGGCAACGAGGACGAGGGTCCGGCGCAAAGGGCTAAAAAAAATAGGAGATGACGATGATGACGACGACGACGACGACGACGACGACGACGGCGACAACGAGCAACTACACATTCGTCCGTGGACGAACGGAGGGGTTTGGTGTATCCATCTGGAAACACTTGGACGGCCACGCTCTACCCTGCTTGCGTCATTACGCTCGCGCACCTTTTCTTTCGCACTTCCGTCTAATTGCTTTGCTTACGTGCCAAGAGAAGGGGGACACGGTGTCACGTGCCGCGGCTGCACGACAAGCAGTTCTATTACTTAAAACCGGATCTCTGGAAAATTTTTCTCGCTCCCTTTCGAGGCGAACGCGTAATCCTACAGACGTACCTTTAATTTCGTTCCGTGCAATTCCGTTTCTTCTTCGTTCTTCGTCCGTAAACGGTCGTCGACCACGATAACCAGACCACGTAAGAGGCGAGAATTTTGTTCGGTTCGTTCCTATCGACGAGCAAAACTTTGTACCTTCAGACCTGACACGATAGGTTCGATGCGTGGAAAGTTCAAAGTCAGAATACGAAGGGCAGGCGTATCGCGAAGTTCTCGCAACGATTAATCGTACGATTGATCGCGGATGACCGTGTCTGCGTAGCACGCAACAGCCGATGTGTCATCGGGTCAAAGGACAACGAGAGACTGGCCGATGCAGCAGTGCTGGCCGTCGTCGACGATACGCCGTCCTTTGGCAATAAAACGTGACGCACTGTCGAAACAGAAGAAGAATCGCGTTATGCCAGCGTGCCTCGGCTCTGTAACTATGCCGGGAGTAACCGTGACGGGTGCGGCCTTCCGGGTGAAACCGGATGTTCGTTGAAGTCTATTACGCGTTACTGTTCAACATTGTGCAATGTCACCGTTCGAAGAGTTTGTTGAAATTTAACTGGAACTCGAAGAATGGAAGACACTCGAGATTCATCGAACCGTAGTTAATGCAAAATATTACTCTTGTCTAATTTTCAAGCATCGATTTCACGCTAGGCTTGTACCAGTCGTTGCGAGCAAGCATCTTCCTCTGTTTTCATCTAGCCCGACCGAATTCGCTTTCCTTCTTTTTCTTTTAGGTGTATCGTGGATTTTCGTTCGCTCGGCGTGTTATCCAATCTACAGCTGGCCAATCTGTTTATTATACGAAGCCAGCACCGTCTCGCGTCTTAGCGATTCAATCAGGAAGCGTGGAAGCTGGTTTTTGCCCTGGAAATTCGTTAAACCCGTCGGAGGGTGCTCTCTCGTTACAGGTATACAGAAACTTTTGCCTACAGTAATTTCCTGATTTTCGCTGGGCGCAAGGTGTACTAATCTATCGATGTAACTTAATATACGTGATAATCCACTTGAACGCCGGTTGTAACTATTTTTTCTCGATCGTAGGGAAACGGCTGGAATTGGTCGAACGAACGAGAAAGATATCGCGATAGAGCCGGGCACACCAGTAGCCGTGCGCCACCGTTATATACACTGTCACAAACTTACTCGACAATAGATCGAACTGACTCGAATGATCAGCAGGAAGCGCTTCCCATTTCGTTTGTGAATAGCTACGCGCTCACACGTTTCGAGTTCTTGTGTTATACGTCGAATGAACGTAGCGAACCGGATCGCCCTAGAACCACGCTTCTCCGGGGCCTATGTTGCGGAACAAAAAAAAAAAAAAAAAAAAAAGAAAGAAAAGAAAAAAAAAGACGGTCGTTCGATTTGATCATCCGCCATCGGTGCGGACGCCTTTCATAATCGTAAGTGTCGCGTACCAATATAGAGTACTGCTGTCCCAGACAGCCACGAATCGAATCGACGACGAACGAGATGAAAGTGGAAATTGATCGATTTATCCCAATTTGCGGTTAAAAGTTGCAATCGCGGGGAAATCGTGGCCGCGATGTCGCGCCGCCGTAGATTTGCATAACGTCTGCTCGTACGTGCGGCGCGCGAACTGAATCTCGATCTTTCCGGGAATAGTCAGGGTTGAAAGGTACCCGTTGAAAAGTAGCGATTCGAAGTGCCGCCACGGTCGAGAGGACGGAGTTTTTAAATGCAAACTTGATAGCATGAATAAAAGATTTTGGCGAGGCATCCAAGTGCGCGAATGCCAATGCGATCTGACAGTAACCTAACCGTATTACGAACGGTAATTGCCGATGTAGAACGACGCTGATTGTCGTGTACGATTGTGTACGGGTAGCTAGAACCAATCACCCTGAATAACGTAGGTTTGCTTCTGTCGCCTCGCAATTACTTTCTGTCTTATTTTTTTCTTCCTTTCCTTTTTCTACTTCTTAGCTTTTTTCGGTTGCGATCTGCTCCAAGAGCAACACAATGCACAGAGTTCGATCACCTTGCGGTGATCCTTTGCCGTGAGTCTGTATGACAGGAAAGCCGAAGATTTAAATTGAAGTAATTAAAACCCAGGCATAAGAGGGGGAGTGAGAAAGTTGGGTATTGTCAGTAGGGAGCGTGCGCCTTGTTAAATTTCTCGGTCGAGCGCAAGTCTCTATTCCAAGTGGAGCGAAACGGATGGCCAATGGCCAATGATGGCGCGGTGTCCTTCTTCCGCTTCCGCGGTTTCCTCCTCGTTTCCCTTCGTCGACTTTTTCGGTACCCTTTCTGCTTCTTTTTTAAGGTCTTCTTCGCTCGCTTTCTTGTCGTCGTCGTCGTCGTCGTCGTCTTTTCCTTCTCACCCCCTCTTCTTCTCCCGTGGATACTATCTCATGGGAAATCCCTTGAAAAGGAAGCATAAAGAATCACGCAACTAACGTATGAAAAGCAACGTGATACGGTAATTTCTAAAAAAAAATCTGGCCGGAGAGCAGTTCGAATTTTTAAGGCTCGATCGACGAGGCATTGGGAAACCAGAGACTTCGTTTCGTTGCGATTCGTCAAAGGAAAAAGCAACGACGAGGGGATAAATCGCGAAAGAGGCGACATATAGAACTTCGTAGCTTCTTTGCCGGTTTCGATTTTAAGTAGCTTCGGCGTTAAGCTGATGATTCTATGCCGTGTCCCTGCTGTCGTTGGCAGACGGCAACAGGACGCCCGGCTTCTGCGATACATTTCCAATATTCCTCGACGCCTCGTTTGTATTATGTCGCTCGCGGAACTATTGACATCGACAACGAGGACGATTCGTTCGTGGTCAAAGGAATCGGTTGGATTGACATCGGATCGTGTTATTTGCTATTTATTATCGTCGCGCTGAAAGCATCGTTCGTTTTCATTTTGCCAGCGCAAAGTAGGCGAACAGAACACCCGTTAATCATCAGTTTCTCGAATGGAAATCGCTTTCGAATCCTATTTTCATCCCTCGACATATTTTTTATCTCTCCGCCGTTCTTGTTTTTCAAAATTCTATTTGCTGTGGCAATATTTTATATTAAATACGCGAGAGTTTATTTGCAACCGTAGGAGATGATGAAAATAACCAGCCGCCCCCACCCCCTGCACCTCGCCTCCAATATTATAACTCTTCGGATATTTCATTTTCCAGTACGATTGAAATCGCTGCTCACTGCCCGATATTCGTGCAAATAATGATATCGAACGGCGCGCTGCGAAATTTCTCGCTGGACGCTACTGATCGCTCCGTAGCTTCGCAGGTTAACCCTTCGTTTCGTACGCAAAAAGGGGATAGATAGAGGTGGGGGATAGGCTTTTGACGTCGTGTCATCGGCTGGCCGTATCGGTTACACACAGACATTTCGTTCATTTATAAGCGTAACGGAGGCGAGAAATTCTGAAATGCGGGCCAGTTTCGGATACTCATTTTGTATTCGCCCGACATTTACTGCCACACAATCATATGCAATTAAAATATTCATGCGTCGGTTCGATTTAAACCACCGGCGCACACAGCGACAGTTGGAAGGCTATGAAAATTTCACGGAAATTAAAATAATTCGTTTCGATGCATCGGTATAAAAGGGAAAATCCCGCACAGATACTTGTATGCATATACATCGGTAAGAGCGATATATTTGTGTGACACAGTGAAAACGAAGAGCAGCAGCGATATAAAGAACGAGGCACACACGCGTGCACACACATATGCGCGCGCGCGCGCGTTACGTCGAGACATCGTCACCGTTGATCGCCACTCTCAGACTCTTAATTTGATTAATATCCAGTTCGAGATGCGCGAACTTCTCGTCGTCTTCGATTAGTCTTAAAGAGCTAATATCCATTGATGCGATTTTCTTCAAAGCTTGCGGCCGTGGTACCTATAACGATAAGTAAGAGGATTCAGATACATCCGTTAGGAATGTTACGGTATATCCTCGTGCAAACAATGGCTTTCATTATCCGCTGTCTTTAGCACAGCGTCGTGGGTTACGGTACAAGAGTTAATTGGAGAACGAACACCTGACGACGATTTCGTTGATCTATGGAAATTTTATCGTACGATTAATAACGCGGATGCTGTTACCTCCGGATGCTGTTGTAGCCATTCCACGAATCCTCGTACGCTTCTCAAATCCAATATATCTTTCCAAACGACTTCCATCGTTTCGATATCCTTGGGCACGTTCTCGCATTGCAGCCATTTCTTTCGCACCTGATTATTAGGCGGCACGAATCGAAGCTTCCAAGGCATAGCGGTGCCAAAAGCTTTTACTTTCGCCGGTGTTTCTTCCGCTTTCGCGTCTTTCATTACATGCTTCTTCGTCATCGTGAGCTTGCTCGCACCGGGTGTGTTTCTCGTTAAAGCTACCTCTGCAGGTACCACCGGCATTTCCTGGATCGACATCTGTTTGAAAGAAAAAAGAGAACAGATGAAAACAAGGAATAAAGTGTTCAGACGCAATTAAACGAGACAGCTGAGCAAACTTCTCGCGAGATTCAAATGGAAGAGGATGCTTGCTTCCGAAACGTGCTGTTCAAAGTAATTAGAGTCTCGTTGCCGATATTTAACAGGAATTAAATATTCTCCGACTGTACGATCGTTCGTCGCTGTGAATAATCGTTTGCAGGAAGCGAGTAAATATTAGAAAGATTAAAAGCTGTCTCAAGAGCATACGTATAAAGGACATGAACGATATTTCTCTTTAACCTGCATCGCTCTGCAAGCTTCGGCGCTGAAATCGATTTCAAACATATCCCTGAGAACCTCCTCGTTGATGACGTTATCCGTCCCGCCTAAAGTTTCGACCCATTGGCAAAAATCCTTGCATATCTTTCTCATCGAGTTTTCGGCTCTCATTTCCAGCGTAGCGTCCGGATCGTAGCCTTCGAGATCGCGTTCCGTCAAAGGACGCCACGTAACCACCTGACGCGTAAAGAGATTATTTGTCTTTTTTTCTTCCCTTTCGACCGACATTTTCTATTTCATTTTCTTTCCCTTTTCTTTTTTTCCTTTTTTTTTTTTTCTTTTATCTCCCTGGCCGTTAGGAGATTACTCTATCGCTATCAGTCCGATATCGCACCTTACGTCTTGGTTTCATCAGAAATAGAGCGTAAGGATTGTATCTACGACGACCCACTTTCTCCTTGTCAGCGAGCGATTCGGTGTCTCTCGGTGTCGGTGGATGCACCTTGATAATTATAAAAAAAAGGCTATCTTTAAAAAGACGAACCAAAGTGGAGCAACTTGTTAAACTAAAAATAGTGAGCGCACGATACGAGGACGTTTGCTTTCTGCTTTAAAAGAACAGACGGTAATATCAAACGTACTTCTAAACTATCATGCGTGGACAACGTGTCTTCGGTAATTTGCGTTTTACCGATGTCGAACGGATCTTCGAACACAGCTTCCCTCTTCTTTGGAAGCTGTTCCGGCATTCCCAGCAAAGGTGCGACGAGATTGTAAGTCTTTCGAGGTAGGACACGTCTGAGGAGACGGGAATTACACACGGGTGGCTGATTGACGGACAAGGATAAGTTAGAGGGGAATTTATCAGGATACAAATAACGTTTAGAATCGACTAATAACCTTGTCAAATTCGTAATCATCTTATTACGTTCTTTCACGTTCGAATCGGCGTTCTCGTTATCGTTCTTTAATCGTTCCGAAAATTCTTTGCACAATATTTCCAACATATCTATCGACGAAACGTTCTCATCGAGATTTTTCAAAATTTCTACGATCTCGTGCGGTTGCGTAAGCGGCAATTTCGTCCGGGATCTCGCGAAATCCGTAGCGGATAATGTTTTCAAAAGGCTGTCGTCACGAGTAGCGTCCAATTCTCGTAATGCGGCGTTCGACGCGTCCCGATGTATTTCCGAGCTATTGGACGCGGTATCCATTGATACAGAAAAACCAGCGAAACTGGTTTCCTTTCTGAGAACGTGTCGTTGCTTTGCCGTACTTGCTTCGCCATTTCCAAGCATCAGTTTGTCCAGCACGGATTTTGCTTTCGTTAAAGGAGGCGGAGGTGGCTTCTCGTCCTCGCCTGTTTCGCCCTTCTCAAGGACTTCTCCAGGCACGGCTCTTGATCTTGCCGAAATGTCGCCGTAAATATCGATAGAAACGCTTTTCTTCAATGGCATCGACTCGAGCAAGGCAATTCGATCTTGCAAAGTCGTCGGTTTTCTGCTTCTTAAAGCTCGCAGGGGCTCTAAGCTCGGCCTGAAATTCGTGGGGGCATGACAGGGTACTAAGTATTTCGGCTTAGGTAGATCGTCGCTGACCGAAACTACAATCGAATCGTCTTCATCGGAGCTTATGCTGCGAGACGAAGAGGGAACCTTCGTTCGTTCCAGAGACGTAACACGCGTAACATCTATCGTAGCTTCGTTTAAATTCGTCAAAGTCGTGTCATCGTCTTGTCGATCCTCTTTGGTTTTCTTCGCGATCACATTAGACGAAGGCTCTGACTCCGAGATACTTTTTCCCTCCTCTTCGTCCGTTAGTCCTTTCCCTACTTGGTCTTCTTCGAGAGAGTAAGTGGCATCCGCAATCTCGACCACGTTTTCAAAGTCATCAGATTCGACGAATGCAACGTCGCATTCAAATCTAAGGTCCGCCTTATCAACTTGGTCGGTCAAAACTCTTTCCACTTGGTCCTCGAAGTTTGGTATGTTCAGAGAACTCGAGTCGCTATCTTCTAACGAATCCGTGGGTGATACCACTTTCGTGTCTTCTGCGATGATTCGTCGCAAAGCGGTTCTAGGTAGAGATACTTTTCGTTGCACCGGAGTTTCGAACAATTTATACATACACGGTAAACATTTGTCGCGATTCCTCCTTGGGAAACTGGATAATTTTGGAATTGACGAAAGAATACGACTCGATGGATTTTCCCGGTCCTCCGGGTAGACGAATTCTGGACTTGGCCCCGATGTGTAACGCGATCCCGTAGAAATGGTTCTTGAAATTGTCTCGTCGGATTTCAAAGATGGACATTGGACGTCGGTGCGCGTGAATTCTGAATCCTCGAGCGACTTCTCTTCAGAAATCGTCTGCAAATCGTGAACATTTGAAGATTCTTCGCTTTGCTTATCTTTCTCGATGCGTTTAATCCTTGGGAGCTCTCGTTTTCCATCGTCACTCGCGAAAGAACCGTCTCCTAATTTCAAAACTTGTTCTTCTTGCAGATTGTCGAAAGGTTTGAATTTGAAATCCAGATCTTTGTTCTTCGTTAAACGCTTCAACGCCTTGTAGGCAAAACGAGCGGAATACTTTAAGTAATCTTCATCCGTTAATGTGTCTTCATTTTCTTCTTTGATTTGATTCGTCGTAGATCGAAAATCTGCCACAAGTTTCTTATCTTCTGCTTTGACAATTTTGTGGCGTGTTCGATCCCTCGTCTCGCGGTCATCTTCGTCCAGTAATCTTAAATGTTTCTGTAATTTTTTCAGTTTCATTTTCAGATCAGACGTCGTGGGGTATGCACCGAGAATTGGTAGAGTCGGGAAATTTTCTCCTTGTACCTTCCGTTCATTTTGGACACTGAAAGAAGTCCGAATATGATCCATTTTACCTGGGCGAATTTTCCGGAAACTAGGTTGAGGATCGTGGCTATCTAATTTTGGAATTCGTACAACTTTAGACGATGTGGTAAGGCAAGCCGTTGTATCCAAACTTTTTGGAGCAGCTCGAAACGATCCCTTTAGTATCGATTTTGGATACGATTTCGTGGCGTCGCAATTCCAATACCTATTCGACTTAAAGTTTGACCTTATGGGAAGCAATTTGTGCAAAGAATTATCGGATGCATCGCAATCGTCTGAATAAGAGTTAGAAAAAAAATTCCGATTAGATATTTTATCCTGAATATCCGAATTAAGATCAATAAGTTGTGAATCGTTTTTGGAAAAGGTACGATAGGATAATTGAAGGGAAGGGTTTCTTACTGTGATCAGTCTCTTCTCTTCGTCGTCGCAGAATTTCTCCCAGTATTCCTTCGATTTTGCAATCGGATATTCCCATCTGCCAATAAATGAAATTTTTGTCAAATCTATTCACACTAACGTAGAAGTAGTTCCGTAAGTTACGCACCTTTTTCCAGTGATCTTCTTACTTCTGCAATCGTTCTGCTTCTTAGATTCCCGTCTGCACGAGCCACTCATGTTGCGAAAATCTCGAATATATTTAAACGTGTACACGTTCACTATCTATTTACAAGGAATATTTTTAAACCTAACCATTAACCTTACGTCTACGAAGTTTCTTCAAATATTTGATTTCAACTATCGATCAAACAAATTTTGACCAAATTCAGGACATACATACACATGTCGAGAATGTGACGATGTTCTACAGGGTTTACATTGTATACTAATTGTATAGAGAATACCGTACGAAGATATGTCATCGAGTTTCTAACCGATCGACAGTCGTAGAGTATTGTTAGACGTAGTAACAGCAGTTTTCTTCTTTTAATTCGTTACCTCTTAACGTGGCCTTTTCTGATTGTGACAGGGTCAGCACCGTCACAAATTCCATGTGGATCATACATATATTTATACTTATTATACTACGTGCATATGGTTTGAGATTCTATCTATTTCAGTCACTGATTGTATCATACAATAACCTGATAAAAGACTTAATTCAAATCGGTACTATACTCAATCGATAATATCGCATGTGACATGAAAATGATAAGGATGTCAGGCGATACCCGACACATGAGACACGAGAAAGTATTGCAGGTCACATCTATTCTGTGTCGCGTTTGTCATTCTGTCAGTGATTCTAGTACTCTACTGGATCGATAACATCGCATGTGACACGAAAATGGTAAGTTCAGGTAAACCCCAAAACGTCGTACTCGAAAAAGCATTGCATGTCATGTTTATTCTGTACCTCGTCTATTATATTACAAAAAAATAACTATGTAGACCAAATTTTTCATAATTCTATCCTTTTATATATTAGGCCATAGTAATGTAGAAATAACTTTTTTTTTAAATAAATGTAACTCTTCTTAGAAACCCTGTCTTATTACAAACTAAAACTTACCAGTTACAGAAATCTAGGAACTTTTTGATATTTGATGGTTGTGGCAGAATGGTTGTAACCATAAAGAAATGCTCATTACAAACTAATATGTAATAATAATTACCTTGTTTTTTATTTATATTACAAAATGTCAGAATTCCGTGATTTAATAAATGCTGTTGCATGCTTGAATAAAAGTGTTTCCAATTTTCCAATTGGAGCGATATCGATAGAAGATTTTAAACCAATTGAAGAAAAAATTACAGCCACACGAGAATTATTGAAGTGTCTAAATGCCAAGTTATTGATACTTAAAGCACAACATGATTTTTGTATGCCATAAAATTATTACATACCAACCAGACCTTGATGGTGTAAACATTATGTCCTACCATAATTTTAGATACAGCAACTGAAGAACCAGTGGAAGATCTAAGAGACACAGTAACAAATTTGCACGAAGCAACAGCAAGTTCTCTTATAACTAATACAGCGATTAAACTATGTCTTCATTCCCATAGCATTCAAGCTATTTTGGAAGGCAAAGAAGGTAACAGTGATATGCAAAGGTATAAAGAATCAAACAATCTAAACTTGAAAATTTAAAATTGAAAGAAAATATTTAACTGTTCTAATATGTTTCTAGAAAAATTTATGCATATATGCGTAAGCTTTTTAGTTTGAACGACAATATTTTAATAATACAAAAGGAAATAGACAATGCGATAAAGGAGCAGTTAGAATTAAAAATTCAATGTCGCAATGCATTGTTTGAGCACAAACAATTTTTGAAGGAACAGGAGGAAATATGCAACAAAAAACTAAAAGAAATGAACCCTGAGTTAGCAATGTAAGTACATATGCGCTTAATAATACATTAGTGAGATTTTTAACTCAAATTTTACTAAATGTTTTCAGAAATAAGGAAAAAATAAATAGAACTATAAGAAATATTAATATAATGCAAAAATTAATTGTAAATTTTATTGCTGCTTCTAATCATATGTTATATAAAGATCCATTTTTTGTACAAATGCTAGAAGAACATAGAGAGCTAATTAATATTGAAACAGTGCTAAAAATGTCTCAAAATAATTTTAAGAGCAAAGAAGATAAAAGCAGCTAAATATTTAAAAGAATAATATTTATGTAACATTTTATATCATTTATTACTTTTGTACTTTAGCTTGTACTATATTTTTTATGCAACAATATTTCAATTAAGAACAAGATTTCAAATAAAACATACTACAGTACTTTTTAAATAAAACACTTTTGCTATTATTAGGTACAAACTTTTTTGTTAATGTAATGTAAATACTAAGATCATTGTAAAGGATGAAGAAACTTTAAAGCACATCATGTATCATTTTCTTTTGTTTTATAGAAGAAATGTATATGAAATGAAAATTCTTAAAACAAAATAAAAAAAACTTAAAAATTAGATCTTTTGTATTCTCTCTATTTACCGCATACTAATATAACTTGAAGCTTTGGAAACAAGTTCTTTTTCTACAATATGCGTTGAAAAAGAGAATAAAAGAAGCTCCAAATGTATAGTCAAGTAGTCAATTTGCATAGTCAAAATAAAAACATACAAGAAATCCAGTAAGAACTTCTTTTGTTTGACTAAGTGCGCAGGCACAACGCTTATTTACAGGAAAAAATTTTCGCGCAATTTCAATGTCTTTTTCAAATTCTATTAAAGCGATTTTTATCAGACGGTTTTATGTGTACATATATATATATATATATATACACACACATATACATATACATATATATATATACATAAATATATATGGTATATATATATATTAATCGATAAATAACAATTCGTAAGCCAGTGATTACGAATTAAAAGATAGGATTTCAATCACAGCTTACAAGTACGATAGAAATGTATTATGTAGGGGAGAGAGGTGCACATTTGTTGACAAAACTAATGAGGACATGATCCATCTTGTAAATTACATTATATCATCTATATTACGTGAATTTAACGCGTGAAATTTTTATGGTCCGGTGTGTCTTTCAGTCTCGTGTTTTTTCACCATTAGGATGCAAACCGCTCTCCACCCCTCGTATTCCAACGCTTGCTGGCGTAAACACAGAATCCATCGGAATAGTACTCAAACAATTTAATTTCTATGTACATTAATCTTCTTTTTTTTTTTATCTTTAATAGATTATTAGTTTCGTAAGTGGAAAGAAAACGAATCCACTAATAGAATAACAAAAGCACGTTAAAAGTGAACAATGTCGTTCCATTAATATAATAGAATATTCTCGCTCAAAAACTTCAGACGTCATTGTCTTTGTGTTTGTAGACATGTACGAAATGGACAAAATATCTTCGAAAAGCATCTTCGATACTTTTAAATTGTCTCTATAAATTAGAAAATGGAATAATTCATTAGCAATTTCCATACTCTTCTTCGTTCGATTTCGTCACAAAGAACACATTCACTTCTCACTGGCATCATTTATGATTACGCGGTAATAAAATTAGTCGATCACTGCCGTTGCGAGACAGTGGTAATTACTGTAGTAACAATACAGCTTAGTAATCGCCATTATTGATATTGTTTATGCATATATGTATATGTATATATAATCTGAAGCTGATACATGTCCGGATATCCGACATTTCACATATTTTAACTTTTCGTGTTTCCGTGTGCGTACTTCTATATCCATTCCAATAATTCTTATTTACAAAAATGAATCGTCGCCCGATTTTTATTTTTTCTTTCCATAGCATAACGTCTCCTCACTATATCGATAAACTTCTCAAAATTTCTATAACGTCATCAATCACACTCATTACATGGGCATACTATCATAATGCACATGAGCTGCCAATTCCATATAAATGGCAAATAATCATCGAACACAAGCTGCAGAATGCTTTAACAACGAATACATGCTACACAAACTTTTATAATAATAATTAAAACGCACACTGACCGTACATTATCTAGATCATGTTCGCAGAGCGAAATGTATCACGTGAAAAATTCACTAAAAAAAAAAAAAAAAAAAAAAAAAAAAAGCGACACATTGATTAACATATTAGCTAGAATTGAATGCGCTTTTTTTTCTTTTTAAATAAATGTTACTAACATTCCAAGGCAAATATTTTAAAGACAGATCAAAATTTAATAATAGCTTTACAAACTTTAGCCCTTGCCTTACAATGAAAACGAATTGGAAATACATGTAATGGAACAATTAAAGAAGATACCAGTTCCATGCACAGAATGCACGCAAAAAATAGTCAGGATTAAAGAAATAATTAAGGAACAAGTCTTGTATAATCGATACAAGAAAAGAAAATATCAAGTAAATTTCTCAACGCATGAATAAAATTAATAAATTTCACTTTGTATTAATTACAAAACAAACGATTGAAAAAAGAAACGCAACGGAAATCACGTATCCTCTACGGATTGATTTGCGATCAGCTCGAGTCTTGCTGGAACATGACCGCCTGTCGTTCTCATAATTGAAAAACGAACGATAAGTCGCGAGTTGTAGCAACTCATTAAAAGCGAGGAAATGAAAGACACATACATACATTGATCTCGGTCCGATCTATTCGCACCATTTTACAAATATACAAATAATCGTTTTCAAACTCAATCATTGTTCTATCATTAGTAATGGACGATCGAATTCGTCATTGGGACGAGCATAACAACCTTTTCTATACGAAGTACAAGAATGAATAAGAAAACAAAAATATCGTTAAGAAAAGGGGACATACATCCCGAATAAGATAAGGAAACATTTTCTTAATCGCTCACAACCATACTTAACCAGCAGTCAGTCGTGTTGTATTTAAAAACTGGTGACACATGAAAAATCGACTAAAAAAAAGACTACAAGCTAAATTGCAACATAGTTGCAGCATAATCACGCCAACGATATGTGGCTGGATAGCGATATAAATACGGAGACTCTCTCGTTTCCACAAGATTCACTCGCGCAGTTTTCTTTCTTTCTTTCTTTCTTTCACACGTTCTCACTTTCATTCTCTTGCGTGTGCTCCCTTCCTCTCTCCTCTCACGGAGATAACTCCGTTCCTTAATTTTGGAATTCATTACTAATATATACCCTAATCGCGAAATTTGGTGTGTGTGCATATGTTTGTATGTGTATGTTTGTGTCGTATATGTTCCATCGAGAGATCATGCTTACAAACGATACTAGTAACGAAAAAGTAAGAAAACGTAAGAGGCATTAGCTTCTTAAGCATTCGAGTAACACGAAGATTCGTTCTCTTTCCACATGAAAGCATACACACTGGAGGACAACGGGATCTCCTTCCTCTTCTCTTTGTCTTTCCATCACTCTGGTACTCTGAATTTGTTCTCTTTCACTCCGCCAATCGATACCTCTTTTCTATGTTTTCTCTAGGTCTTACATTACCGCGCTCATTCTCTCCTCTCTTCCGTCGTAGCATTTGCATTCGCACTCTTTCGCTGTATACAAATCTACCGTCCGATTGTTCGACATTTACTTGCGCTGGCAAGCTTATAAAAGGAACAATATTCTCGGTACATACTCAGTGGGAAGATACAGATAATAACGAGAAAGGAAATCCACAAAGTTAATAGGTTTAGTTCTCATCTCCATTTAAGCGTATTACTTCAAGACATCCGACGGCCAATAACAGCGTAATACATACAGGTGTGAAGAAGCTAGCGACATAACGTTTCTTTGTTAGTTTCTCTTTTTTTTTTTTTTGTTTTTTCGTTTTTACATAAATCGTGATACATTCTCTCCTTTCCTTTAGTTTGCAATCTTTCTCTCTCTCTCTCTCTCTCTCTCTCTCTCTAGTGCACTGCGCTCTCGCTTTCGTTCTAAGTACATCGAACGTTTCGTCGTCGGATGTGCTTGGCCAATAATTAATGGATACAACGTGTACGGGCACTCACGGTACGCTAACACGGTACATCGGTATGGCTCGGCAGTGGTACGCAATCGTTGGCCAGACTAGTAGAAGTTCGGACCTTCAGACACGGTAAAGTTAGTACTCGCCGTCTTCACGCGCAGACAAGTGACAGTCTGTCGATTACATCGCCTCTTAAAATATTCCTGTAAGAAGAAAAACATCTTTGCTAGTCAGCCGATTAAACAACTGTCGATGTTGTTTAACAATTCTCTCTAGTTGATCAATCGATTGCGTTTTGTTACAAATTCATTTGGCGAAGTACTGCCCGAATAGACAAGATTTTACTGTGGAAGAAAATTATGGAAAAGACACGTCACAAAGACATCTAATCTGCCCTTTCTTTACTTTCTTTATCAGTCAACAATTATCTAACGGGATGTAATGACATTACAGCAATAGTTTCATTTTTCACTATCATTATTGCCTTTATCAGTTAAATGGTGTATTTGCTTCTGCCTTTACTACTATACTTATAACGATACATGTGTTTACTTTCAAATAGCAATCTTTTGTACATCTATGAAGTAATACTAAGTTATTGGGAATATTTATAGATAATAATATTTTTAGAAAATCTATCGCTTCTTATATAACTTCTTTGTATAACTCCACTTTGTCATACAAACAATTAGTAAAAAATAAAAGGACATATTTTTCCGCGACCACGGTACATACTTTTCGAGAATTTTATAACTTCTCAAAAAGGATTTTATTATCTTAATATCTACGTCCCGTATGTCGTAACATGTATCGTCAGGGAATCCTCCAGGAAAATTTAATATCAAGATATACAGAAAACTCGAGACCAAGAAGTAATTCAATTTTTTATTATTAATCAGCCTGCAAATAAACGAACAATACAAGTTTCTCAATTCATAATATGGTCTGCTCGAGTAAAACGAATAAATTCGTTAGAAACGTATAATTTCCTTCAACGACGTACTTAACGATGTTGAAAATTTGTAACAAAACAACCGGTACTATCAACACATCAAATGTTCTTACTTGCTCGTTTAATCGGCAAGGCTGACAAGATCCTTTTCCCCTTCGCCATCGCGCGCATATTTTCACGTTAAGTAATCTCTTCACTGCTTGGGTGCATTTTCAGAACATCCACGGGAATTTGCATATATCACATCGTAACGCTCTTCTTCTCGTAACTTCGTGGCACAAACATATTAAATAAGCTCTCGAGAAAGTTTTCCACAAAGTAAGTGCACAGTACTGTATAACTATGTCACGTACAGTTTTATATTCCTTTTTCTGTCTCTCTCTCTCCCTCTCTCTCTCTCTCTCTCTCCCTCCCCCCCCTCTCTCTCTCTCCCTCTCTCTCTATTTTCTTTTGGTTTTAAATCCAGTTGTGTTCGCGTTGATCTAGCAGACAACGATTCGTTCCAAGGAAATTCTGTTTTATTTTCTTTTGTAGAGTTAAACAGAGACGGTAAAAGTTTGTATTTTTATTGCTTTAAAATCAAACCTATATTGATGTATATTCAATTACAAGCATACTTTGGTTCTCTTTTTTTTGTTACATTTCTAATAATTATCTTTGTTTAAACACGTGTGTTTCAAGAATAAAAAAATTACTCCGAAATGAACGAGTCCTTTTATAGACGCTAAGATACGATTCAAGAAAGTTTCCCGAATCTTCGTGTTTTGGGTAGAACACGGATCAACTGTGTCGAATACATGTGTATAATTTGTTGATCTACGTCCTATTCAATTTTCACGGTAGATATTAGAATCTACAGAGGAAAATTTGTAATTTCTCTTTTCTTTGTGTTTCGATATGTTATGTAAAATGTAATTTGAATGATTTCTGCGACGTATAGCTTTTACGTGATAAATTCGCGGAAGGCATGAAACCGAAATCGAACTGCTTAGAATTACGATCACTTTTATATCGCTCCATTTCCAGGATATATATTGATAATTTGAACAATCACTTTGTTATACGAAGCTCGGTAAACGATATGCGACTAACTAAAACAATCGATATAAAGCATATGCAGCTCCGTAGCAAAATAGTTCTCGATATATTTTATGTACAGTCAGTGTAATGTTTTCACGTATAATCGTGTACTTATATAGAATAACGACAGGCAGTGTAGGCGTAAAATAAAATTAGTTAAAAATTGTTAACTAAAATACGGTGAGTGCAATTTAGCACGTATCCGTTGCTACCTACAGATAGCGTTAATACTGTTATACCTCGTGTACCGTACAAGATGAACTTAAAAGGATATAATCTTCCATTAAACAAGAAACTACTTGTCAAACTCTCAGCGCCGGCGAAAAGACAAAACGTTCGGAAGATTCGAATGTGAAACGATGAAATCGAAAGATACGCGCGAAAATGATACGTGAATTTCAATCCTACTCGATCGTCTGCTTCTCGTGATCGTTGAAGGGAAAATAAGAAAAAGTTAACTGAAACGATCACGAACTTGAAAAACGTTGTCCTACTGAACGTGCTCGTAACTGATCGGAGTTAAGCATACGCGAACGCGTTTACCTTTTCAGTTTCATGCCTTTCCAGTCGATCAGACTTCACAAGTAATTTGTTTATAAAGTTCGATACAAGCAGGAGTACGCTACGCTCGTTATCCGGGACTTTGAGTAAAATGAGATCTCAGCTTCAATTTTTTTTTTTTTTTTACGATTTAATACACGTATCGTAACACATTTTTGCAATGACGGCGTGTTGAAAAGTGCGCCACCGCGGTACAAGATGAAGGAGTCGTAGGCACAAAACGCGTTCTTTCACCATCGGCACGTCAATTCCTTACTGTTATACGCGTATAGTAACGTAGGTGGAGCGATTTACCAGTACTAAACGGTTGGGATCGACGGTTAAAATTATCCTCAGTCAGCAGTGACAAGTTTACAGTGTATTCGGTAACATCGACATTAATAAACGATGTTTGATTCGTTTTAAACGATGATCGTAGACGAAGTGACAATAATAATCAGCTAAACGATAATAATAATAAAATAATAAAATAATATAATAATAATATAATATTAATAATAATCGTAATAATAATTGTAAGAACGAAAAGAAGAAGAGCAAAGTTAATCGTGGTAATAATAACGATAATAATAGCAATAATAATAGCAGTAATAATGATGGCTGTGTGGTGGTTTTAATTTGATAACAACGGCGGCATGACATCGTGACGATGGTGTGCAGCACCGAATCTTGAGAAGCGGGTCGACTTCCGGCATGTAGCAAGGTAACGGCCTCCCTCATTCCGGATCAACTGCAGCTTTTTCTTGTCCACGGGTTTCTTCGCGCACTGCCGCAACACGTTTCCCAAAAAAAAACTTTATCTGCACTTCTGTTACACGCGCACTGTATTGTCCCCCCCAAGACTGACGATAACAGACAGTCACTTTTGTCTTCCACTTTTCTTCTTCTTCCGCTTGAAGAAACAACAGCATCTGCAAATAAACCAAACACTAATAGGACTTAGAGTCGTCTTCTTTTGATCGCCTTACTCTATGACACCAACATGCAGCACGACAAGGCATTCTAAAGCGGCGACAAACCGAGTTCTTTTCTCAAATCAATTTGCTAAAGTATTAAATTCCAAACGAACAATCGACACACAGGCCACTCGACAAATAAAAAAACATACAGGAACAAAAAGGCAAACAATGGATCTAGGATTACGGTTACGGCTGGTCATAGAGTTTGATTAGAATCGAAATCGTCATGTGTAAAGTCCATATTCTCTTCTTGACATTAAAGTACATCCGTTACATCGTATATTATGAAACAAAGCAAAGATCATCGAAGTAAAAAAGAAATGAATATTGCAAATAACGTATAACAAGATTAGATAGATAAGGAAAGTCATCGAATATTATATTTTGCCTTTATGTTGCACAAAAGAAAATTCTTTAATGGCCACTTATATCGTGATATTGAAGCAAGTTCAGGAATCGGTCTAGGATCGGCAGTGGACGTAGGAGGGTATAAACTTCGACGTATCATCTTTCCGCATCCACGACAATGCATTTTTGTCGTCGAACATTTCTTTCTGAAATAGGACAGAGAGGACATTTAACAGGTATCATGCAAAAAATACTGGTAATACCAAGATTAAAACTGTACAACGAGACAAGGATGTAACTTTTCTATTAATTATCTATCGTATTAGTGTACTCTGTTCAACGTTGGCTTATATTTTTTTTCTAATACAGTCTTATGCTTCTAATACGTCACATATTCATGCACTAGTTATAGAAGCGTTATTGCCTCGATCGTAATTTATCTTTCGCTTATCAAGGAGAGTTAGCAATCTACTAGTCATACAAAAAGAAAGAAAATATATAAAGCAATCGCAATACTAACTTGGTTTCGTCGACCATGTCCACTTCTTGAGGTGCTGTGATTGGCGTATTAGAATGTCCTGCAGTAGGATCATCATTGGCTAGTTCTCCATTCGTCGAGGACACCACCTAAATACATAACAACGTTATCACCCGAAAGATCGGTTCTACATGCATAGACTACTAAAGGATAATCAATTAGTTAAAACAAAAATCTATATCCTCGATATCGATATCTCAAATATGAAATCTTACGATTCCTACCATAAGTTTGAAATATAAAATGCACAGAAAAATACTCTACCAAGCTAATACGAAATACGTGACAAAGATATCTTTATAAACATATACACGTGTATAGATAAAGTTCTACGTCGAAGGTCCAAGCCCATAATTTACATCAATCAACAAATATTTGTAAGGCGTCGTTAATTAAACTCTAAAAATATGGTATAGCTGATCAACTTGGTTAACAAATTACTTGTTTTTACTCGCGTCAATTATGTTCTCTCGAACTTCGGGAAAACATGGGAATAAAGAACAAGAGAAAGAGAAGACACGATTATGGAAATGAAGTGAAGACTGGATTAGTGAAGTAGTAACTGAATTAGAAGTGAATCGATCAACGAAACAAACGTTCGCATGCGGCAACAAACCAATTTGCATAAACTTCTAACTGACCATAATCCGGCGTTGCTTTGTCTAGAAATAGAGCGAACGGTTTACTTCGTGGACGCGTCTGCACGTCACCTTCTCGGGCTAAGAAAATGGGGGAACAAAGGCGACAGATGGATAACACGGGCAGGAGGTGCGCTGTCTCTTCCTATTCAAACGTAAACTTACGCTTAAGAGTTCATCGCACGAGATGAATGACATTACAGACACAAGGCGTGATGTTACTTTCTTTTTTTACTGCTACAAAATCAACACACTTTTGTTTGGCTAAAAATATTGTGCAAAAAGACAAAGTCATGTTCGAATAACTGTAATAACATTACTAAAATTATTTATCAATGAAATGGAAATTATAGATCAAACGGATGAAAAACACATAACAGAAGGGAAGAAGAAGAAAGAAAAAGAAAGTGGCTTTTGGATAGGTAAGTGAAATAGATGGGCACAATGGATTGTACAAAGGATTGGCAGGGTTCACTCACCTGTACAGAACCGTGCCTATCAGCGGGTGTCAATGTACCACCAGCTCCTGATTGCTTCGCAGTATCTGTCCTCGAGGTTCCCACCCATTTACCGCCCCCGCCTCCCACCCCTGGCTCTGTCACATCCTAAAGGAATAAGCACTAAAGACCACTTTTCAACGGCAATAAAAAAAAAAAAAATTAATAAACTTTATGCCACTCGAAGCTGCACCCAAATGTGAAGATAATCAATGACATGAGTTTTATCATTGTCAGTCGCCCGTTTAGCATGGTATAATTTTCACGATTGTTTGATATTTATATCTAAGATACTAATAGAATACTATGCGAAATTTATTGATAGAATTTTGTGAATGAGATCAAGTGATCTTTAATTTACTCGATACTCGCCAACTAAATACGTGACTAACTACGTTTAAATTTATCGTCGATGATAGAAACAATACTAGAAGGATTGCCAACAGGGATTTCAGATACGGCATGTCCTAAGTCGCTTCTTCGCACATGTATTTAAATGTGAAATATAAAAGTTTGCATATTTAACGAAAAAATTAATGAAATTCAAATTGCTCTTAGTACCGTTACTTCAAATCAAGCTGTGTCATTGGAAATCGTCATGACTGCTTCGAAGCAGAAGAAAGAAAGAAAGAAAAAAAAACGCTGGTTTATCTGATATGATAACCGGCCATTGCATACATTCACGTAACTACAATTTTATCCCGAATCATCTACGATAAGATAGAACATGCATGAAGAAGTAAGACCAGCGCATTACAAGATTTTGGTGGCTTACGTAGTTGCCTTGCATTTCGATGTGAACCTCATCCAACGTGAGGACTACATTTTCCTCAAAATCATCGCATTCCTACACATCGATGATTTCCATGTTTCGCAAAGAAACAAAATCGTATATGTAATACTTTTTTTTTTTTTTTTTTTTTTTTTAGAAAGTCCAACTATCTTCGAATATGCTTCGAACGTTTTCGGCAAAAGCCCTGAATCAAATTTCTACTTTTGTATCTTAACATTTATTATCTCAAGAACGTTTCCTTTTCGACAACTCAATTGCAAACAGCTTTCGTGAAATTTGTTTAAAAATATATGTATATATATATATATTTGTATTTTTTTATTTACTTATATATATATATATACCGACGAGGTGTATACTCATGCTGTTATTTAAGATAGGTAAGCTTCACACAACCATGCTTGTTTCTTGTTTCAAAAGAAAAAAAAAAGAAAAATAGAATATCGAAATGAAAGCGTATACGTACCTTGTACGGGTGCCGATCACGATTCGGAGATACAATAATCTCTTGTCCAGTCTGCAGGGATCCAACAGGTGTGGACTGAAAACGAAACACAAATATTACATTCAGTGGAGTGTATTGTTTATCAGACGATGTTTACAGATAGATCAATTTCGTATAACATACTTGAAGACAGAAATGAAATAATAATTGACGGTAACATTGGACATTATTATTTCGTACATTGCTCTTCGAACTGGAGAAGATAAAACGGACATCCATATTCAAATAAAAATATGACATTACCATGACTAATATTATCTGCAAACGTGAAGCATTCTAAATTAACTGGTAGAAACATGCTATACCATTCATTCACTGTAAGGATGAAAAGAGTATTACCATAGAGAAGATAGTTCCCATACAGATTAGAAATCTAATCTACGTTACAGTACTGGCATTCAATGTTCTACAAAGGAATAAAAAGTTTTTAAACCTGTTTACCGGTTCGTTTATTAATACGAAACTATATTCTACAATTATATGTTCTATAATTATAAAATTCTAAAATTAAAGATCGATGGTAAAGACAAATCAATTTCAATCGGATTATTTTCCCCTGTAGATGTAAATATAATTTCCTCTGTTAACAAATTAAAGAAAAATGGCAAGGTAAACGACGCACTTACCATACTATTTAAATATAAATACTATATGTATATAAATATTGCGAAAGAATCTTGGTACAAGCATAAAATAAATAATTGAACATAGGGGCAGGGAAGGAAATATGCATGCTTAAGTGGTGAATGCAACTCTTGCGGACGTAAATGCGAATCTCGGTCAGAACGAGATATCGTGTCTCTAAGGAGGAATAACATTTTCATGCTCAACGAAATAAAAGTCGATAAGCTCCCAGTATCGTTCCATGCGCTTTACGAGCGATTCTCTCCGAGCAGGAATACACGCTTCTTTGACAAACTATCTTGGTACAGCGTCGTCCTTTTTGCATACATTAATAGAAAGTCGGTGTACTTTTTTCAAATAATTTCGATATTCAAGCTGTCGAACACGCACACGTCTGCGTACAGGTAATAAAAACGTGAACTTCGCGTACAGTTTATCACCCACCTTATCAGATTTAGTCTTTCCAATGTGAGAGGGAGGAGCCGTCCTCAGAGCTCTAAGTTGATCGAAGTTGTGTGGCTAGAGGTTTATTGGGAGCAGCATGCAAACGTTAAAAATCAGTGAAACATGTTTTTCACCAAAAATAAAGACGTAGGGCCGATGTAAAGAAGGAATTCCTCAGGACGACCTACTTACCCAGAAGAGACGATATCTCGAAGTTTCTACGCGATTATCGCTAAAACTACTATGTACAATATAATGAATACGCTCGACGAGCCGCACGAATGAAACAGATATAATCAAGAGGTATCATTGATAAAAAAATCTTTTAATTTACGTAATCAAATAAATAATTGTGAACATTATTGTACATTGCGTTAATCGTAAATTGGCAATCGTTCGAATATGTAAACAGAAAGAAAAAAAGAAGGAAAAGAAAAAAAGAGAACTCCACTATAGGTTTTGATATCGACTCTTGCGATACGTGCTTCGTCCCTGGACATAATCGACCATCATGTAACTCTCCTGTTATTCTGTCTTCCTTTCTTGCATGCATTGCGAAGGGGTAAAAGAGAAAGTGACGTATACAGGGATCACTTGTTCGTCAATGGATCACGTACCATCGTCTTGCCAGTCCAGTCGAATTCTCCGTCGTCGACAAAACCTCGTTTCTCATACAGGTCGTGGAAAAGGTTTCTCAGGTACTCGTAGTCGGGCGTCTCGAAGAAATCCAATCTACGCACATACCGCAAGTACGTAGCCATTTCCTCGGGATGTCCATCGCAGAGAACCTCGATCGGCGTGTTCCGCTTCGTATCGCCGATCTTTTGATATCGTTCTTTCAACGTGTCCGCTTTCAGCCCTTGCCACGGAAGGCTACCGCGCAGGAAGTACATCAGCATGTTCCCTAACGCTTCTAGGTCGTCTCTTCTACTCTGCTCTAATTACAAAAATACGAAAATTAAAAATTTTGCATCGGTGGTGTTCGTATAAATTTTTGCCTCGGTCTATGGTTACAGCGAAGGCGTTTTCTGACGAGCTGGCATTCTAAAAGATACGTCAAAACAATTTTATGAGAATACAACATATATATTCTATCATATATGATTTATATTGTTCTTCAAATGTTTCATTCGTCCGAGCATATATCCGCTATAACCATAGTATAATACCAAAAGTCTATATGACGCACGAGAACCAGGACTCATTTTTTTCTCGAAATATAATCAAGAGATATAAACGACGTAACAATTGTCCGCGAGCAAAGCAGAAACGTTGCCGCGAACGTTGCGAAGAAACATTCTTGGTGGATTTAATATAGCGTAGCGCGGCGCGTGCTCGCTTACAAACTTTCTCCGGGTCTGTGAAGAACGAGCAAGCGGCGAAGTTTGAAAAGTTTGTGCAGATGGGCCGGCGGCCAGGTTGTTGTTGTAGCCGTCGTCTTATGCACGGATATCTAAACCGAGGTAAAAGTTACCTTTTCCAAGATGCGTGTTGATGCTCATATAACGCGCTGTGCCCGTCAGACTCTTGTGTTCCCGGTACGGTATGTGTTTGTTCGTCTCCAGATCTATGTACTCTTTGGCCAGTCCGAAATCGATGATGTGGATAATCTTTTCCCGTTTGGTTGTGCATCGTCCTATCAGGAAGTTTTCCGGCTTGATATCACGGTAGATCAAATGCCGACTATGAACGTATTCTATCCTATGAAGCTGTGGAGAAGCAATATTTCAATTAATACAAACAAACTTATCATCTAGTATACCTATATCAAAATTAATTATCGCTTTAAACGGGAAATCTACGTTAGCAACGTCATAACGTAGCAATATCGTTGATTTAATTTAGACGAGACGATTCTTCGACAATTTAAAATTCGAACAAACATAAAATTGATACATTAATATCACTTACGATCTGTGTGGCGATTTTGAGAACGGTCTTTAGGGTAAACCTCCTACCGCAGAGGTCGAATAGGTCCTCTAGACTCGGTCCGAGAAGTTCCATTACCAGAGCGTTGTACTTCCCACAAGGACCGAAGTAGTATACTTCTGGTATACCCTCTGTGCGCGATTAATCACATTGATCGATCAGAATATTAATTATTTCAATAGAACTTCAACGTTTAGATTACAGATACTCACCATGTGTACCTAATAATTTGTAAAACCTATATTCTAAATGTAGCTGCGGCGCCTTTGACCTCATTGGTTCCTGAAAAGTCCAAAAGAGACGTCGTTTTAAAATAAAAGTTCACGACCAGAAAATCGTATGAAGTTAATGGGTTCTTATTTTTATATATCCACGAACTGAACGAGATTTCTCTCGGAGGTTGTTAGAATCGACGGAAAGACAAATTGTTAAAAGCAATTAAGCAACTTCCACGTATCTTTCTCTATCGTTAAAATGGAATTACACTAACGGGAGGACTCTAGACAAAAGCCGTGACTGTCTCAAATTTTAATGAACTCACCAATTTAATCGCTACATGCTCGTTATTGTAGAGGTTCTTCCCTGAAACAAAACCAAAGGTAAAAGGTTTACGTATGCATTCTACGATTGTACCAATTACACGGATTATGCACGCGCTATCGATTTCATTAATACCTTTTTAGCGTCGTAAATACATACTGTTACAATATTTCATGGATTGCGCGGACTTATATATGTATATGCATATAAGTATAATGCATACGTATATGTATATATTAATTATGCTCGTTTTACGCAATAAGAAATATCAATTCGAGTGTATCTCATTCGTGTTTATTAACTTTTTGCTTTATCTGTGTATTAATAAATATGAAACTGATAGACATAAGCTGCGATTAATTACGAGAAAAAAGAAGCGCGAGAAACAGCATCGTACACGTCGTATTAATTCTGTCACGTTCGTCTCCGCCTCCATTTCGACAGCACCGTAATCGCGCAATAATTCTCCATCGAGGGACGACCTCCTCCGTTGATTGCACCTCGCGTGAGAAATTGGATTGACCAGATTTGTGGGCTAACGTGTGCGGTTGTTGTGGTATCATGGTTACTGGGTTATTAATGCACACAAAGCTTTCTCGCTGCTTTTGAATTTATAATAATTCAATTTACACGCAAACAAAACGAAATTCATTAGACTGTATCTACAGTGAATCCGTGTTTTAACCAATTATCGTCCTGACGAGTGAAATATTTTAGTACGAAGTGCACCTATCCTATGTTTTAAAATCCAATCGTGGACTTTGCATAGAATAGCGAAATCCGATGGATATTACGAGGCACAATTAGTCTCTGATATAATAACGAAAGAAAGAGAAAATACCTGAGAGCTAGTAAGAACAAATCTAAGAAACGAGTTATTTGAATCAGCGCAGATGTATTGTGTAAGAAGTAATACAATAAGGAACAAATAACTCTCAGAGATAGCGTAATATGTATGAATTGCGATTGAATTGAACTGACAATACCAACACTGAACATACTTCTTTTGTTTTGACGAGTGCAAGTTATTTCACTGTCTATCGCGATTAAAAACTGATGAAATAGTTTTGTTTCTAAACGTAGATCGCTTAAAATTTTGGCCAATTACAAAACAAATGACCTATCTAGATTTAAATAAGCCTACCTTACCCTACCCATAGGAATCTATATTTTTCACTGTCCTGGCATATTCGTTGAAACGACAACTCGTCAGAACACATTGCGATCGTAGCCTTACGCGAACAAAATTCTGTCGATGCATCAACGAGGATCGTGACACGAAAGTGGTTTCCAAAACATTCACCAACGAATAAAATCTCGTCGTCCGTCGAATTCGTATGCGCCAGGACAAAGATACTCCCTCGGTGACCTTATGAACGCCAACTTCGTGACGAGAATCTTTGTACGGCGAGGCAAAGTCTCCAACAACTTCGCTTTGCAAACTATTGTTCAGTTATATCGTCGGGGAATAAGGAAACGGAGACGTTCGAGAACGAAAGTACTTTTCCTACTTCTGAATAGCGATTGAGAAGTTGTTTGGTAGTTAAACAAGCGTATATCAAGCCACGACAGTCGGTAACACGCGTTTCATCAACACACGAGCATTTGACATTGCAAAGAGATTCTTCGGTATACGGGACGACTTCACAGGGGAACGTAATTTTGTGAGCTCTCCAATTATTCACTGACATTAACCACTAAAGTCGTTTAGTCGAGGACCTATACAGTTCGAAATTCGAACCATTGTACTGATTCGAACGACGCAGAGTTTCCAGGCGCCACTCTAATCGCAGTCGATACAACTCGCAACGACAGCATGAAAATCGATCGTAAGCGGACCAAGTCATTGGTTAAGACCTTCGTTTTTTCAGACTCCAAGTGTAAATCTACATATATATATATATATATATATATATATATATATATATATATATATATATATATTCAACAAATTTGTACAAGATTTGAAAATTTAAATAGAAAAGATCTTTGTTCGTGCCAGGTATTTTCTCTACCGATCCACGTTAAGTAGCGTCGATCGTTTGTGCTTGATTCTTAGAATCTACGATTTAAAGAGTCTTACGTGAGATCACGATATCTACAAGTCACGAACCTCGACATACTGTCGGTCAAAAGTTTTAAAGAAGCCCCACATGTATTTTATACGTATAGAATCTGCGAATTTATTTGTTGAACTATTTCAATTTAATATCCCAGAAGGATCCTTCGAAAGTAATTCTCCCGTACAAGATTGCTCTAGGTGAACTTGAATGCTCAATGGCGAGCCAGATTTGCAAAAGTGTATTTTTCTCGTGGCTCTACAACGACCAATTATATGTTCAGCAATAATACATTGTAATTATTGTAATCGTGTTATTCGTTTAGCTGCTTTCGTCGTGCATGAGATCAAAGACTCGATGTATCTTAATATACAAATAAATAAATTTTGTTGAAAGATAACTGTAGGATTAGCTATCACCGTGTACAATTCTTTATTCGATGTGAAGGAAATTACTATCGATATCCACAGTTTTAATTTTTCAATTGAAAATTGTACTGGCAGAAAATGCAGACAGATAGGAGCAAGTTAAGTATAAGAGTTAGGATTAAACATTTGTTATCGTGTTATTAACAGTCACCTATTCTGACGTAGACCTACATATTATATCTATTTATTGCTCTTATCAAATATTATTCCGTTTTATAAAATTGTAATTTTTTAACCTTTCCTCTGTCCACCATTAATTTCAGATACAACTGGAACTTAGATACAAAGTAGACCCAAATTTTTGACCGATAATGTATGCGATAAGTCGCGTAAGCCTACTCAAGAAACCAACACGATTCAACTTCGCCAAAAGAGGAACTTAGACTAAACCTGCGATTCTTACGATAGCACCATCAGGCTCACGCGAATCCGGCCGATTAAGGAGGACAATTGGAATCTCGATCTGGAATCAGAGTCTCGCGGATCGCGAATGAATTACACGCGAATGTAATTGACGAGTATGTCACGACGTTGAATCAGTACCGGATCTCACGTGCCGACCGAGACGAGCTTAATTCATGCGCGTGAACACGAATAGACGTGTGGTTCTCATCTAGCATTAGCACGTGACGATTCTAACAGAGTGAATACGCGGTAAGGATTCTCGATTACCAGCTACAAATCGTACCGATTGAAAAGAAAATATACTCAGCTGATTAATGCTATCGAAGATCTAACGTCACGTAGAATATATTTCCTAACGCGTATCCATCCTGTCGAGCTTCCGTTCTGATTTGTGTCGATCCATTGAGTGAAGACGCTGAAACGTGCATGGTCATACGAAATGCAACGACTAGAGAGATTTCTCTCGTTGCGAAAACGTGGCCATAATCACAGGCAAGGAAACCGGATGCAAACGGACAGTCACGTATGCTTAATTAAACAATTAATCGAACCGAGACGTTATCTCGGGATTTCATATAGTAGATAATCTCTCGTTGAATTATCGGCAATGATTAAGTTTGATAGTTTGATCGGAATGTAAACGATGATCGATGAGTTTCCGGAGCAGATTGTTACGAAATAAACGAGATTAGAACGAGCGTACAGCAACCTTGGTCAAGTCTTGGTCTACGACAAATCACCGACCAAAGTAAAATAAAGAAAGATAAATGTTCATCCAGCTGAAAAAGACGTGCTCTTGTTTCCGCCAAAGCTTTTCCTACACAGAGCAGCTACACGTTGATCCAATTTCACTAAGAAGATAGTCGACAATGGAAAATATGTCACCAGGAAACCGCAAGACCCGCGGAAATTATTACAGCTCCGAATACCGTGGAAAAATTGATTTGTCCTCAAAAATAGGCCGACTCCCGCAGAGCCGCCGCGATAAACTCTCCGAAATATTCCGAGCGTCTTTATAACTAAAACGATGTCTACGATGTCTGAACGAACGTTCTTCTATTCGAAGCTCTCCTCTCCTAATTTTCTCTTTGATTAACCAATTAATTATGAATCATACTTTTACGGTGTAAACACATATAGCTAGAAAACTCGATGCTGGTAAGGTCAATAAAATTAATTCAATTAAATAAAATCTTAAATATACGAATAGAAGATCTGTGCATTAAAAAATGCAATAAAATGATCTTTGAAAAATACACTCATGCTCTAATTATTGAAAACTACGCACATAATTAATTTTAGATTCTCCTTTGGAAAACGAAAAAAAAAAAAAAAGTGAAAGCGTGTATAATCGCGAAATGCACGATAGGTTTTCGAAACGAAACGCGACTCGCGAGATGGTTCAACACCGAGGAGGTACGACTGCCGTGTTGTGCTCGTCTCAAAACCGAATCGCCGTAACTCGCGATCGCTTTCTCCCGCTTTCGTTCCGAGCTTCCACGATCGATGCCAATTACATAAAGCAGAAATTACGAAACGATCCCGGCCCGTACAGTTTGTTTTTCGCAAGGTTTAGAGATCGGTCGCGTATAATGCGTGGAACTCGCTTAAAATTCGCGCCTACGACCGACCGCGCGTTTTACATGCCGACAATTAACGCGTCCGTAGCTCGTGCTCACTCGCATGCCTACTAATTGCAAATTAATACTCGGATATTATCGACAGCAGCTGTATTTTACAACGCGGCTCTCGTTCTTTCCCTGCTCGTCTATACGTGTGATTCAATTTAACCATTTACTCGCGTGAAAACCTGCCGACCCCGAGGGCGAAACTCGATTAACGATAATAATGAAACGGTTCCAGGGCAAAGAGAGCATATTTTATTTTTCGCTTTTAAACATTTTTTTCATTTTCTTTTTAACGGCAGCGATCTCTCGGACCAGCAGCCTTTTACTTGTCGCACGATCGAGCAACGATGAAACACACGGTTACAACGGGTCACCATACTGCCTCTGGTCGACGTTTCGAAATTTTCTCGACGATCGATCAATTACGATGCAAGATTCAATCGCTGCAGGCCACAAAATCGATTCCGTGATGTCCACGATGTCGTGATTATCGAGTTTTCAGGCTTCCGCAACCTTGATGACGGAGTAGTAGTTCATTCCGGGGGAACAGCTTTTTGGCTTGAAAATGATGACGCCATTGAATTGCATCGAGATATTGGTAAGAAAATTGGATGAGAAGGGTGCTTGTCAACAAATCTTAATTCGAAGAGTTAACTAGGAATTTAATCTCTCGTTTCGATCGAATTTGAACCGGATGAAATCAGAAAGCTCTTGCGCAATCTTACTAATACAGCCAACCCACCTATAACACATTAAACAAAAGCAAAACAGTACGATGGAAACATTCGTACTATATGAATCACCAATTGACAATGATCGTTCAAGTTTATTAAGTCGTGCTATATAGAACCGTATCGCAATTTTTGCACCGTGTATCGAAGCCATGCTTTTTGAGTATCGTATTATAAGAGGGTTGAATGTATATATCCGAGTACAAAATTGTTTCTAAAGTTCAGTTTCTTTTATTACCAAATTTATTAGTGCGATAGAAGGGACTCTATCTGTCAGTATTGGTAACGTGCAATTTGCAACTTGTATAATATATATTTTATACTTTACAAGCGATATTTTACAATTTTAAAATATATATATTTTATACTTTACAAGTGATATTTTACAAGTTACAAATTACACGTTACCAATACCGACAGAGTCCCTTCTATCGCACTAATAAATTTGGTAATAAAAGAAATTGAATTTTAGAAACAATTTTTACACAGAAACAATTTTAAGTAGCCGTCACTTGATTATTCTAAGTGATGTAAAATTGCAGAATTACAGAGAAGCCCGCGACATACAACATGCAACTTGTCAATTTGCTAATATTACCGGTTAGTAAATTATCATGCGACAGAGGCCAGGTTGGTTTATTCTCACCATTTAACATTATTCACAAAAGAGGATGACCAATGATTCGGGAATGAGCAAACGTTTGTGGCAGAGTATCGATAACGAGTTAGAAACCATTCGGAGAATAGCTCGTATATCGCTTTAAACACATTAGAAAATAACGTGAAAAAAATAAGTTTTTCTAAAAGCTAGTAAAATACATGGCAAATTTGTAGACACTGTGTAGCAAATATAATAATACATAAAAGAGAACGAATTTATATTGCAGTTCAATATCTGCACCATCTACTACGGCATTATCTTTGCGATGCCAATCTCAATTTTGTCGATATTTCAATTAATAACAAGTACCAATAACATTCACTAATAACGATTCGTATAAAGATATCGGCGAGAAAACAATCGAAAAAACAGTGGAACAGTCACAACACAAGCAACAGATATGTAGATACGAAACGAAGGATCGAACAATCCGTGTCAACAAACAAGAATGGTGTATAGCCTCGACTTCGTTCATCAAGCAAGCATTTGAAATTAATACGCGCTTACGTAAAGCATCGAGGTCAAGTAATAACGCTGAAAGAGCTATTGTTTCTAGTGTTTCAGCAACGAACCGAGGTTTTTAGCCGCAGACACTCTGTCTATCCTAAGTTTGATAGCCAGTAGCAACGACTCTGGGACCCTGTCCTGGGTCTACGTATAGGAAATGCCACTCGTCGATTTGTACGGTATGCACTTGACGCCTTTGACCCAATCCGTATAAACGGAGAACGTGCATACACCGAACCCTCTTTGTGACGTTTACCAGACCGATAATTAGAGCCAGAGTTAAGTGTACACGCTTGATAATTAGACTCCGAGTAAGCCTATTACGCGCTTTGCGTCTTCGATTGTACCAGCGAACCACAATCGACGAATTACTCCGCAGCATTAAGGTGTACGATATCTCGGCCTGGGAAATTCCCATGACGTGGCAATATCACGAAAACTTGTAATTTCAAGGGTTGGAAGCCTGTTTATTTTTATTTCATATATAATAGCTTAAGAAAGTATTTGGTCATCTATAGAAACTTTTTTTGGTGCTTAATATAGAAATAAAATACGATGGCCTTGATATCCGTTAATCGCGTGTGTTATGAGGAAAAATAAATTACACTCTATTTTTAAGATTCCATTAAAGCTTGCGTTTGAAGATTAGCAAGTATCAACTTATGAACGGAAGTACACACTTGTACTATCTGGAATCTATGAAAATCAAATGCAAGAAAAAATGAAAAGCAAATGAGTTTATTAGATTGTTGAATTACCTTCCTTTCGTGTACGTAAGGTATTAATTTCATAATAAATATAACATTGCTGAATAAACCGTACTTCTACAATTTAAAGAAGATAGAAGTAAGACATTTTCATTAATTCTTTATAATCAGGTATTGAGAAAGGTTTTTATAACGACGAATCCGATACCAATAAATTTCCATTTCTTTCGAGCAAAACAGTTTTACGAATCCTTTTTTGTACTGGACGCTTTTTATGCATAAAGTATTTAAAAAAAAAAAAGACGATATCCGAAGAGATACGGACGTGAAGAAACGCGGAGAGCAGTAGAATTAAAATTGTCTGTTAAAATCGACCGTAAAGTGTTCGAAATCCTTCCTTAGATTCAGAAGTAGCAATATTTAAATTAAATTTATTTTGGTGGTGTTCAACCTGTTGCGTTTATCTTGTTTCGCATGATTCTTGTTTGGCAACAAGATTTTTCTCTGGAATAATCTGTTTACCCGAGTGAAGGCAAGGGCGGAAGCGATAATACGACGACGAAATCTCAAGATCCAATTACGGAGAGAGTGGATATCGCGGAAAGGATTCGGCGGAAAATCGAATCCAGTTTGGCCGGTTCGCAACAAGCGATTCTTGACGGAAACGACGACCGACCAATTTGTTCGACTGGGTAATTTTGCATGATCGGCCCACGACCGGATTCCCCACTGACTTTGACGACTCTTCTTTTCTTCGCCTCGACACTGGGTGATAACAGAAAGTATAAAAGGAGCAGCGAAGCGTCGAATAAATGCTCGAGGCGAGAAAATTTCCTTACGCTCTCGTCTGCTTGAACTGCTCGTGCGAGAAAACTGATCGATCCAGTGCCCCTTGTAAATAACGACACAATCTCGAGAGCCGCCTTGCAACGACAATTTTTCTCAAGAATCTCATTCACAATGAAATACTTTTCCTCGCGGTGCTTCTCTCGAAGATCGTTTCCATCGAGAAAAGGAAAATCAATGATATAAATTATCGTAGCCTGGTATCGTGACTTCTTTGAGAATTACCTCAACTAAATTCTATTTTTATACAGTTTATACGTGTGCTATATATGGTAGTACAGCATTAAAATTATTAACTAGGCAGAATGAGTTGATCCATCATTCGAATTGTCAATCTCTTGGACACGATAATCTTTTTTATTTAGAAATTTCCTATAGGTACTGATTTAAGTAAAATATCAAGTTTTATCATTTCCTTTGTACCATGTTTATTTCTTTTCTCGTTTAATTTAAAACATATAGTCGTTTGTTCCGTAATTATTGTATAATGTGATTTTATTTGATGCGATAAACTTCATGTAACACTGCTGTTCTCCTCGTTTATCTTTCACGTTTGTATTACTAACGACAACCTTCCTCCAAACTTAGAAATGAAAGATATAGAATACACAAATAAAATTTGTACGTCTATATAAAACGTTTAACTGAACGAAAACCAAATATTTAAGTAAGGTTAAACATTTAAACGCTACTGGTAGCTTAATGATATGTATTAAAACGTAACTTTTATTTTCGGTTATATCGATCCGAGAACAGCGAAGTTGAAGGACACAGAAAAATGCAAATGTTTCAACGTATCTTAAGAATTGCAAAAATTCCAGACAGAACGTTTTGATGAAAGAGAACAGTATAGATAAATAAAGTTCCAACTCATAGTCAATTAGAGAAGCATCGCCGTGTTTCTAAAGCAGACGCGATTTAGAAGTTTCACGCGAAATCACGCAGATTCAAACAAAACTTGCGCCACGTACGTTCGTGTTTTCGTCCCTCTTTTCGAGCGAATTTATTTTTTCCTTGCTTTATTCCTGGCTATATTTTCGGAGAAGTTCCTGGGTGCGTTAGTTCGCGGCATTCTCCGCATACCAGACACATGAGTTGTGACGAAATGTCGGACAAACTGGACCACCGTGAACAACACAGAAGCCGGATAACATATAAAGCCTTGTGTTTGGTTCGTTTGCAAAAGGTTTCCCAGTCGCACGCGGAAAATCTAATAAATCGACCACCAGAGGTAACAAATAGTTCCTTTCCTAGCCTGTTGATTTTTATCTTCGTCATCGTGTAAGTGCCTTAAGGAATCGGCGAAGAAAATGGTCGAGTTCTATATTATTATAGAATAACAATTATTCGATTATACTCGTTACGACGGCGATTCAATTAAACAGACGGTACTTTCTATGACTGCATTTATCACGGGGATGTTTTTCCCCGGCGAGAAAATATACCAAGTACGAAATCAAATAAAAAATGTTACCGTATCACTGCCAATTCATAAAATATAGTATCTCAAGCACATGTTCCCTTTCGTACGATTCTGTTTGCCGGAAAAATTGAAATCTCTCTCTCCATCGTCGTTTGTGTCTATCTCCGGGTTTAACAAGATACGATTACGATCTCTGAATAGAGGTGGAACAAAGAATACCCCGATTAACAGTCAGATCATCTTTACGTTTATCTATCATCATCAACTAACGTGTTGCAAATGTTGAAATTCTTATTCATCGGTTCGTTCGCGTTAAGAACGACGAACAGAAATTTTCCTGAAAGCGGTGCGCTTCCATAATAACTGATTTCCTTCTAGGAGTTCTCGATCGCTCAAAGATTCCACGGAAAGTTTGTAAATGTATATACAGCGGAATACTCGATAATTCTATTACGATATTAACATTTCCACGGAATACTCGAACACGATGCGCTAAGATATCGGTGTTACGGACGAAAGTGAACGCGTCACCGGAAGTTTGAAAGAAGTTCTGGCGTTCGGCCAGGAAGTTCTGAATAAGATATTCCCTACGATCGAAGTCGTTATTCGGCGACCGCTTCGTTGGGTCGAGAAGCGAGAAAAATTGGCGAAGTGATGAAAAAAAGGAAAAAAGAAGAAAAGATTTCGAAGAGAGACAACGCGCAGAGAGGCACATCGTGACATACATATGGATATTAAAGTTGAAAATGACAGCGCGAAATCGCGTGAACTTTGAAATTTTCAGCGATTCGCGATATGGAACTCGATATGGCATGAAACCTGTGCCATGTTCTATATCGTTTGCAAAACGTTTTTTCGTGCATCAAATCGTTTCTGTATGGCCGTGCATGCTATCTAACGGGAATCCGAGTTGAAATGAATCGGCGGTTAACGAAGACGAATGCGTCGGAGCAGAAATCAAAAGACGGATGCACACACGGCAGGAGAATTTTTCTACGCGCGAGAACATCCGGAACGGAGACATTAGATGCGTTAGAGACGTTCGAATCATTAAGGCGAACTTTCATTTCGTCATTTCGTATTCACAATGAAAGGTCATTGGGGGGGGGGGGGGGTCAATGATATGCACGGTGCAAAGAGATAATTTGAAATATTGGGGGAAGGCTGTTGCAAAGCGGCAAGCAAAGATATTCGACGGGTGTAGAACGTATCGTACGGTCGTGTGCGTGACGTGATCGTGCGCACAAAATGCAGTCATGGTTTAACGTTATATTCTGCTCAAAACGCTGTATCGATCGTAACTCTTCCGCTCGCGTAGATCTCCATCAGCGAGATATCGTACACGACTCTCTCACGCGATCGCTGTGCCGCTCAGAAATCGTGTCTGTAATTCCATGTAATTTCCTCGCGACGATTACCAATATTTCGTCCTCTTCATCCGACTTTTATCAAGGAAACGTATTGAATCTAGCGGAAATATTATCCACGACAGTCTTTTTTTCTTCCGCTTCCTCTCCTCGTCCTCTATTCCGGAGGGGGCTTTGACAAAACGCTTTGAACACAGTTCCGTGCTGCAAGAGGTAAAAAAAGAGAAAAAAAAGAGGTAGACATCGACGATGCCTCTTTTTCATCTTTCATCGTTATTCGTCTTTTTACCAGGCAGACATATTTTCCACGGTCATGACAAGACTTTGTAAAACGTGACAAATTTTATATTTATATTTCGCTGCAAGTGCCTTTAGTCGCGCCGACTACGGATCATTCAACGATCGGAAGAGGTGTCCATTTTCAAGTTCTTAGAACGACGAATGCGATGCGGGTCGGTTGCACCGTGATTGCGCAAAGCCGAAGCTCTAATTCGTCGAAAGTATCATCGGCACGATGACTGCTTGATGCCGTAAGTGCGCATTCCTGCATTCACTCGCGACACTTAACAGTGCCACAAAACCAGATTCACCGAATGACTCGGACGTCTTCCAGAGGCGAAGGTCATTGACTCGGGCCCGCAATTAATCAGTGCTTTCGCATAATTAATCCGGCGCCTCCCCATGTCGCCTGCAATTTGCGACAAGACAACGATTTCTAATAAAGAAGCCACGCCCTTGTCGGATCATCGGTTCCTCCGCGACCTTAACGGAGATTTTATCGCGTCGTTTATACGTCAGCATGTTATTTTTCGCTGGCCGTTTCGTGCAAAATCCAACACGTGTCGTGTTGTATTTTTCTAAGTATTTGAATTACAAAATTTCCGAGTTTGAAATAAATATCATTAGCTTCGATTGTGCAGTAGCAAATAGTAATATATGGATCGTGGATTTGCATGAATTTGATTATCTAGATTTTAACGCTAATCTTACCAAGCCCGGTCAAATGACCGGTTTCAAAATTTAACTTAAAGTTGCACATTCATTGTTATCTCTTTCGTCCATCTAGCTTTACGTAAATTCTTATATTATCTGATCAATCGATTTCTCAATTTTTGTTAATATAAGAATTAATATAAGCGAGTTAAATAAATTTCGATAATATTACCACGTAGTAATAGTTAATGTGTAAATTATCAATCTTCGCGAACTTGATTCGACGCGATAAGTCATATTTCTTATTCTTTATCGGGAAGCAGCTTTAGAAATGTAGTACGTTATCCGATCAACCCAGAAAATAGTTGTTGAAAGCAATCCTTTCGATGCAACATCACCTTTTATTATTTCATATTAGTGAGATATCATAAGCAAGGATGTTTGCAACGCATTGAACATAATGAAGCGAAATGACGTTATCAAGGATTCAGTGAAATGTGAAAATACATGCATTCCGTATGTGAAAATAGTAATTTGAGACGATTTTAGACAGCTTGTATGGAGTTAGCTGAATGAGCCTGATTTCGGTGACATGAATCGGCATAGATATCGGTATTAATGCGATAATTTTCGAGTACTATTATCGTCTCAAGTTACTTTGATATACGGAACGCATGTTTTTTCATGCTTGACTTCCGAGATAACGCTATTTCCATTTTTATGACACCGAATACTAATAAATAATAAAAGTTGATTTTACATCGAAAGAATTACTTTTACGATCTATGTTGATTAGCCCCTTGTTATTAGACCTACGTCTATTTGGCTATACATTTACTCTTATCTTACTTCTTTCGGCGAATACTACAAGGCTTTTAGTTCAAGTAAAAACATAAAACCAGAAGGAGAAAAACGTTGAAACTGAATCATTCTACGTTTATATTAGATGCAAAGAAAAACTACGTTTTTACATCTAATTCCCTAGTATTAAAATCATAATCATAATCTCATTAATCTAGGAAAATACATCAATATTCATAAACTCATACAACTTTACACTTTAATGATTGCATAATTTGACGCGTATATAGCCACAGAGTCGCAATCAATCAATAACATAATATGCTAATCAAGATCCGTGTCAAAGATCGCGTAGACGAACAGAGAAAAAGGAGGAATAAAAAACAGATGATAAGTGTGTTTTTCTAACTTGAAAACGTGGCAACGAAACTGGATCGAAAATTTCCGTGCTCTTAACGTGGTTCTTCGTGCGCAATCCACGAATTACGTAGACATAACGAGATTGCGGGTCGATGGTTTGTTACAGAGCGTTGACTGTGTCGTTACGGGCTTGAAAGCGAAATATCCGGAAAACTCGCACGCGTTACACACTAGGAAAACCTCGATGAATTGTATCGCGCGTAGCTTGAACAAGCTGGGTTAATTACGCGAATGGATAAAAGCATTAGCCAAAGTGGAAAGTGTCGCAGGTTAAACGTCGCCGTTGCTCTTGGCGACGATGCGGCTATTAAATGGAACACGTGAAATCGATGTGAAGGAAGAGAAGGATAGAGAAAAAGAGAAGAAGAGAGGAAAAATTTTCTCGATTCACGGTGAATCGATGAAGAAATACGAGGTGACCGAGACTACAGCGTTAGGAACCGGCATATTCCGTGTACGAGCACGTTATTCTATTCGCATCGAAGAAATGACCGATCGAAGCAGAAAGCTACTGGGAAGATTTTATCAAGCCGCTGCTCTGAGTAGATATAACCTGTCTTACCGGTGCAAACGAGACTCCGGGAAGACAAAAATCACGACGACAAGCTGGAAGAGTATCGAGCTGACGTTGCACAGCCAGCCAGTTCTAAAGTGGGAAGAGCAACGTGGCGGTTTTGCATTTAACTATTCAGAACGCAGCTCTACTTATTTACCTGTTTCGTTGAAAAACAAGATCACGGCGCATAACAATGACGCGGATGGTATCGAGATTATACAGAAGAAAAGGGTAGCCGGCGCGGGGCAAAAGTAGGCCACTCGAGAGTCTAACAGTCGCGTATACGATTCCCATTCTAAAGGTGTGCGCGCTGTCCTCGTTAAGAGGTAGAGGGTTGCGTCGTTAAACGCAAGAAATATATTCCCAATGCGAGATAACGGTATGGAGAAGGAAGAATGGAAAGAGAAGGGAAAGAAATAATCGGCAAGGAGTCGATGTTTTCGATTACGATCGTCCGACTGACGTCGTTGAAACGAAAGAGTGCCGCTGCTTCATTTCGAATTTCAAGCTGACCGTGTTCCAGAAAATCGATATCCCGAGCCCTCGACGACAGTAATGCTATTTTAAAGCGCAACGCGAAAGCGTAATAATAACAACGAGAGTTGCGAAGAGGCCGTGATACGGTGCGCCACCAGCCGATCGAGGGATAATTAAGAGAAGCCAAACGAACGATATCGAGAGAAACCGGATGAACAAAGCGGAACGCGACGGCGCTGCGAGACGGAGACACGACATCGCTGATGGTATATGTACCTTGTACATAGAGCACACAAGTAGGCGGTGAAAGGGAAAATTATGCTCTGGCGTGACTCGACGCGGCCAAAGCAAAGATGCACGTGTTAGAGATACATTCGATTTTCCAGGCGCCCGATAACCTCGTCGAACGAAACGTCAACGGAGAATCGCGCGCACAGTTTGCACGATAGACCGTTTGCAATGCAGAGTAGGTGGTCGAACGTAGGTAGAAGTAGGTAGGTAGATATTGGTAGATAATGCTAGAATAGGGTGGTGGCACGGGTGGACGATAAAAAGTGGGCCGCAACGCATGTTCACCATGGAGAAAAGGAAAAGCATCTCTAGGTCCACGTGTTGAGAACTCGTGCGCGGACACTTTTAACCCTCTAACCTAGTCGAGGAGAGCTGCTTTATACAAGCCATCAACCAACCAGCGTACCGACTGGTCGACCGAGCAACCGAGTCGGCCCAGCCTTCCGACGACTAGAAAATCGAAGCAGAACGTACGAGAAGCGGAGGCAACATCGCTCCCATCGATCGTGACCTACCAGAGAGAGCCTATTCCACCCTCGGTGCCCCTCTCTTTCACCCTATTTCTCGATCCTTACCCTTCTTTTTTCCTCCCCACCCTTCTTTTAATCTCATCTTTCTCCTCGTATCACCCTTACCCCGTTCTTTAACCTTACCTGTGCGTGAATATATCTATCTTCTTTCTATGCAACATCTCCCTCTCTCTATTATCATCCCTTTGCTTCTGCATCTCTTTTCAACGTGTCTTCGCTCGTTCTCCATCGCATCGATGGCCCCTCCGTGCGTTTCGAGTCGCCTCTCTATCGGGCTGTTCCCGCAATAACGACGCACGCGTGCCACTCCATATCGGACGTTGGTCACACTTCGGCCGTACTGTCTCTGTTTCGCCGGCCTCCTCTTTCCGGCTCTTTTCTCCCCTTTTTTCATAACCCACTCCCTTTCCCCCTATCAGCGCTTTTTCTCCGCTGCCATCAGCCACGAGCGCGTGCCGTTTATTCCGTTGCGTTACACAACGAGTTGGGAACTGTATACACCATGCAAATCGAATTCCCTCTCCACAGTCATCCAACGATGAGCTACCCTTTGTATTCGGATGTCGCCACTGTTGGCGGTATTTGAAATTTATTTTCCAAATCGATCGGTACGGTAAATATTCATTAAGTCAAAGTCGCATCGACTAGTCGGCTGCGCCATCAGAAAAATATGTCGACCGCGAAGGGTTAAATCTTGGTCGAATTTTGTCGAGTATGTTGTTAAAAAAAAAGAGTATTTTTCCCCCTTTCGTTCTGTACGATTTTGAGGCAAATATCTACGCGATACGGGAGTTCGCGAAATGAATTCACACAGATGACCATCGACCGTGAAACACTGCGATGCTTTCATTTCGAGTTCCGTAGAGTAAGACACAGTCGACGTGTTTTCCTTTTGCAAATTTCAGAGCAAGATATCCTGTGACAGTCTGATTATTTTGGGGCTATAGGTTGGTTATTAGGTCGGGTAAAAAATTTTCTCGTTCATTTTAGAGAACTTCGGATCCAATTTTCGCGGAAGCGAAACTTCATTAAGCAAATGGAGGGCTTGTAAGAAAACGAGCCACGTTACATCTTTTGGCTTCTTTCGTAATATCATTTAGTCGTCGTTTTGTTAAAAAACGAGACTCGCAACATGGAGGAATCGATAATACAAAAAACGATCGGTATTTTGACTTATTCGTAAATATGTACTCGGGAATTACGTAATACTCGTGAATTGACACAAGAAATTCTCGCGTTTCGCTTGTTATCAGCTATCGACAACGATACGCGTGCATGTGTGATATAAGTATGTACTCTCTTGAAAAATAATTGAAGTTGAGAAAGCCTGGCGCAACGCAACGATGCGTACCAAGTTCGTTTCAAGGTGCCAACAAGTTCTCCCTTTGACATTATATCCCCTAAGAAAGTAACACGATTTCATTCGTCGGTTTTTTTTTTAAACTAAAGAAAAATTAACAAGACCTCGGGTTGACCCAATAACATTCGAATCCTCCCACTAACGTTATTCAGCATTGCAGAAAAAGGTCACTCGAAGGAAAAGTATAGGAGATCTCCTACGAGTATTTCATTTATGTAATAAAGTTATCTGTAATTTATTTTACAAGCTTACGTCGCCTGACAAAGGGATTTATCACTATTTTCGAGTAAAATTAAAAGAAAGGCTTCCCCACGAACTCGATAGTTTAGAGGGAAAAATCCTAAACAGTTCGATTGCAAATCTATCGTACAATTGAACTTCGCTTCATTGTGTTACGAGCAGTTAGCGGTAAAAAAAAAAAAAAACAAATATCCCGCGACTATTCTATTCGTTACTAGGAAAAACTCGATAGTGAAACGAGCAGTCTTCCGTCAAATTTGTGACGAATGTTAATCCAATTTCGAGCGAACGTCACTGTTGAACGATTAACGCGGTATGTGTTTAATCGAATTCGCGATTAGGTGCATGGATATTTCTATTGAAAATAGCTTCGTTCGATTGTTTCAAATTCAATTAACGTATATATACGTCATTACATAGTTGACTGCGATAATTCGTGGAATCACGTGAAATTAATTTTCGTCGTTCAAACTATTCAAAGTATCATATATTGAAAAAGTGTATGCTGAATTTTCTTGAAATATTAAAATGACAGAAAATAACGTGATATTTTATTTATGAGACAAATTAACATGAATAATTTAAAGAAGGTACGTTAGCTAGGACATTTTAATTAAAGAGTATCGTATAGCACTGTGTCATCATCAAACGTAACGCCTGTTGACAACTAGCAAAGGTTATTCAAAGTAATAGCACGAAAACCAATTCATAAATTGATTCATTGCAAAGTTGACGTCGACTGATAAAATAATACCGGCGCGTCTATGCACAAAATAATTAAAAATCGTTTATTCACCTCAGATCTCAAATGCCGAGCGTTCGATGGAAAGAGCTACTCGCAATCGCCAATATGCGTAAATATATCCGCTATTATACTTGTTTCCTGACAATTGAGTGAAAGCGAAACTGTTTACTAACTATGAACAACTCGATTCGTAAAATAATTAAAAATTATCTACTCACAGAACGCAGATACTGCAACTAAAAAGTCTTAACAACGGCCTATACTCCACAATCGATATACAAAATACAATCGTTTGATTTCTCAATATTTCTCAAACATCAGCTACGAAACAAAAACTGTCTGCACATGGTAGTAGCGGGCCTGCGCGTTTCCATAGTTCGTTGCACGAAGCGGGAGAAAATCGGTTCCTAGAATCTATCTCACAACGACGACGCCAAGACTACGCGAACGAAAGGAGGAATTTCGAAAGTGTGGCAGCCGACGAAGGACCTTGAGGATCCCTCGTCGAGGATCCCTTCGACCGTTACCAGGGACAGCTGTCTGCGAGCAATGCCGCGAACCAGCATAAAGTGCGGCTTGGCCGACGATTCACGACGCGGATGGTAACAAATGAACGAAAGAACCGACGACAGAGAGCAAGGAGGAAGGAGAGAGAAGGTGGAAAGCCGCGCAGGTGTCACGATCGAGACGAGTCTCCGGTGCACGTTGTAGCCTGGCTTGCACTTTGTGCGTTGCACATTTCCCCTTCTCTCTCTTCTATATTCTCTCTTTCTTTCTCTTTCTCTTTACCTCAGTGGTCTTTTTCACTGTATCGCGTTGTCTTGTTTTAGACGCCATTCCCTACCTTCTAGCGTTTCTTCCTACACCACATGAAGCCCCGTTCACACGGTACCTCGACCTCCAGGCTTCCTAGGCTGCATCCTCCCGAACCAATTGCCACCGGGTCAGGGATGAAAAGAACGTTCCCCGAGTTTAAATCCCCTAAGGATTCTACAGTTTGATTTTCCGAGTTTTCCTGGATATAAACGTCTGAAGTAAAAATGATATTTAATACTGTTTTTGTGTTGTTGGATGGCAAGGACTATCAGCGTGAAGACAGAAAGATCTAATAATAGAATGCACGAATGGCAAACACAAAGCGAAGATAGTCGCTAGAGACTAGATTTTGTTGCAGAAGCGTCTAAAGTTTGATAACTGGAATTGATATATAAGTTATTCGGGAATTAAACTCATCAACTTTGTTTTATGGAACGCTCGTTAACTTTACTGCCAATGTACACGAGTAGTGTTTACCGTTTGGATAGAAATAGCTTTTGTTATAACTGGAGTACAGGTTTCTATGCATTTATGGGAAATTCGAAGATGCAGAAAAATGCATAGAGCGCAAACAATACACAGGAATATGTAAAGTAACCAAAGTACGTGAAACGAATCGCTTCTCAGGTCCTGCTCTTTCAATATCATTTTCATACAATTTGCCTAAATATTTACATTTTCTAGATAGAAGCTCATTCGTTTATCCCACCAGTCGTATAGAATATCTAGCAATTCTGACTATAGTCACTCACAGGCCACAGGATGTGATCTTAGAAAGGAAACTGGCAATCATTGGACGACGGGACACCGAACGAGCTCTCATACCGAAAAATATGCCAGAACACGTGTTGGCGAAGCCCCAGAACATCTTCGAACCGAATCCTTAGGATATTGTAGTTCAATGCGCCTCGAATGCGTCACCATATGTTGCGCGTGAAAAGTTTCTCGGACGCGAGTTGCCGGTCGTGAAACAGGTAGAAATTCACGATCTTCATTGAGCATCGAGTGAAAAACGTCCTGACGTTTTCCGCGAATAACGGGCTCGGCAGCTCGCGCGGAAGCTGTTTCTGTCGCGACGTGAATTCGAATGATCTGACTGTCCTCGTGCAAATCTGGAATGCGCAATAACGCTGGAGACGACGTTAGCTATCCGTGACGGAAACGAATTCCAGCCGAATCGCGCAGCGAATCATCGCGAACCGAAGCGCCGAATGGAAAAGCACCGAGACGATAATAAAATTTCATTAGGGATATCGCGCTGATAGGATCTAAGCATCGATATGCCAGTACGCGGTAATGATCTTAAAATTTTGTTTAACGTCATCTTGTCCTAATCGCGTTTTGCATCAAGCTAACAAGATCTGAGTAAAGCGGAGCTGAGTAAAGACTTTTTGTTCGATATAATCTCATTGATGACGAAGCACTTGCTAGAGTGTCTCTTTATGACTATATGACAAATTCGGACTGATGACTTGTAGGATGGATTATTCAAAGATTAATAAATTGAGAAGGAATCGTGAAAAACAGAAGATTTGCAAGGGTTTTGTCGTTTAAATTTTAATTTAATTTAATTTAATTTAATTTATATCAGAGAAGCGCGGCGAAAACAGACTGTGGCCTATGCCAATCGAAATAAGTTAGGACAATCGAATTACAAATTAGCTTGATGAAGGCAGTACCCGGTTTAAATAGAAACGAATTTAATTCGATGACCGAAACCATGCAAGTCGTTAGGTTAACTAATTTAGTAGAAAGTTGCGAGACTTTATCCCGCTAAGCAGATATCTATAGATAATACTATGGCGCGATAATTGAAATGGTCTGATGCAAGTTACGCGCAGATTCTGAGTTGAAACAGAGGGATACATAATCGCGTACGAGGCCATTACAAAGATCAAAATACAAAGCGCGCTTTGTGAAACGCGCTCCTAGATAGTATGGAATCACTAACACGTGGCCGGTTAATTAAACCGATCCAATTAGCAATAGTAGTAACTTGTTTATACTAAGGCAATTAGTCGTTGATATCACGTATCCAACTATATTTTATCACGAGACGAGACGAACGAGAACGAGAGACGAACAACACGACGGAATTGCAGACATGTAATTTCCACTTAATCCAACGAGAAGGGGGAAAAAGCAATCTTCGTTTCGTGTTAATTGATATCGAAACTGAGTAACGAACCTGTCGGTTGATGAAGTTCGTCGTTCAGTCCGCAGCAGTTAAGAAGAAACAACGTTCATCGGTTACATATCGAACGAAAACGTCCAACTACCGAGCTTTCATCCCCAAGTTTTAGTTGAAACGTAATTTACCCACTAAATTTCCGCGCAACCCTAAACCAAATCCGCAACGAAACTCGTCAAAGTCTCTAGCTATCAATGCACAATGGATAACTAACTAAATTTCCTAACATCCACGTATCGTGATAGAGAAAGGGACAGCCGATATTTCTTTCCCCTAACGTACAAGATACTACACGATCAACGAGATTATGCTTAACTACGGATGATGCACCCTACGAGATCGAGTTCGTCGTTAATGCACGTGGGGCGGACCCGAGGTGCTAATTAAGCCCAATCTGTGCCCATTCTGCCGATACTACTACGGTGAACGACGTGTCAGTTTAATGTTTGGCGCCATCCAGGCTGATGTACTATCACGGAATCTACGTTCCTGGTTCTACAAATTTACAATTGAGTCGAATCAGTTGAGTTAAATTATAAACGCAGCAAGGGGGATTTCAAGATCAAAGCTAAATAGAGGTCGGATCAACGTTAGATCAAGGTTAAATTGAAACTAAATAGAAGCAACAAAGGAGGCATAAACCTAGAGGAAACTATTTTTTTCTAACCACTACCTTCGATTTTCTTTGTATTACATAGTTTGCTGAGATGATTATTGAAAATAATCAAATTAAATTTTATTACTAAACCCAGCATACTTATACATTTATGGCAAATTTAAACGTATAGAAATGAACAAAATGCAGAGATATTTAAGATAAGACATATACATATAGACATTAGGTATAACATATCAAAATATGAATCTGTAACAATATACGCAATGTATTTATTACCATGCAACCTGTCTTTGTTAAATCGAAACCATTACGTATCAATATCGTGATCGTGTTACTTGATCAAAAGTTATCTTGATCAAAAGGCAGATAAATCAAAATGAAAATACGCGATTGAAGGTAATAAAGATATATAAAAATGAACATAAAAAATAGACGTATTATTTGCGATATCATGCTCGTTTCGGTCGAAAAACGCGAAGAGCATAAAAGTTTCAATCGGTCTGTGTCGTCAAAACGATAATCGATGTCTGAAAGATGGGAAATATACATACGTGGAAACATGTATCGCAGCATAATCTAAACCACAAAACGAACGCCTCAATGAATACAGCATTACTTTAATTATTCGTTGCATCAACAAAGCCTGCAACCTGAGGGCTCGACGATACACGAGGGCTTCTCGAGGTTCGATTTATCGATCTTCCATGGCCTCTTTTAACGTTCAAAAGTCAATTTCAATGTCGCGATGTGACGTTGCTGGGACGATGCGACAGAGCCTATCCACGAATTTTTTTTGTCGAACGAAATGGGTAGTAATTATGAAATGTCGAGACTTTAAAGGAGGAACCAGTGTGTAATTAAATTCGAGATAATTACATTTTTCAAATTTATGATCAGACAATGAATAATCAAGAAGAAAAGTTTCAGCGTTTCACAATTCTGTGGCAATAACGAGACCTATATTCTCATTTTTCATGCCTTTTTCCCTTCTCTCTTCTCCCTGATACGTTTCAAGAAAATATGCTTGGAAAACATACGGAAGCGCAATGTTAAAACATCTCAGATATTCCAGCGGTTTCCGTTGGTAACTGTATTAATTGAAACGCGTATTTTAATGATGCTGTTATTGTCGGTCGACACGAGCGAAGATAAAAGACGACAAACTGGAAAGAGGAGGTGCGTTATCGATTTACCTTCTCCCCTTTTTCTTTACGGTCACTCTTTGCATCGCAAGCCTTTGATCTACACCACGGATCTGCGCTAGCTTGACGTAATTAATGAGAATAATGGTGGAGTAGAGAGGAGCAAGTATAGTTCCGTGTCCAGTTCGAATAATGATTAGCAATTACAAAGTAGAGCTACTTCCGGTTAAGATACTATCGGAACGTCATATCGAAGAACAATCGTCTCAAAATTGTCGAGAAACTTCAAAGAGTACCAAAACGAATGCTTCCGACAGTTAAAAAAATTCCACTCGATCTAAACTGATCCGGACGACGAATCCAGACGAAACACGTCTACAGTAACGTGAATGTAACAGCGAGCAGGAATAAAAACGCGAGCGACTCGACCTGGATATAGACTCAAGTGTGAAACACACTCCTCTATAAATGGCTAATGAAACAGTTAATTAAAAAAGACGGAACGTCTGACCACGATTTAACGGCTATCTTCTTCCTCCTACACCAAACGTAGCTTAATATCTAGCAACACGGAAAGTTGCCGCCGCTAAATGAAAACTCGGAAGCGAGTAGAAAATATATCGTTTCATCGAGACTATTTAGCGCTTAAGCAGGAAAAAAGTCCTTCTGAAAACGCGGTCGCGAACTCGCTGCTTTTTTACGTGCAGATAATAAAAAAAATCGCTGCTATCTCCGCAACTTATCAACGAGTAACGAATCGACCCGCAAACAAATTTTCAGTCGTGACGTAAAATCACGGTGATCGCGTATAACTTGGTCGTCAGTTCATTCCATCAATATAATTCCGATCGTCCATTGTCCTACTCTCTTTCGACCTCTCTTCTATTCTTTATTTTTATTATCATTATTATCGTTGTTGTTTTCACTGATTTTCCTTTTTTTATTCGTTTTCACCGTTGATATAACGGAAGCAACAGGTTCGACACTACGAACTGCGGCGTAAACTGCACCGACGACAGAAATACGCTTTTTCAAGGGGGAGGGGGCCGGTAGGTTCGCGTTGGTTCGCAACGCGCGCGCCACACGGAGCCGAGAATGTAGGCCAGAGTGCGGAGGTAATTTCGAAAATATTAAATCAGACCGGCCAGTTGCCAGGCAATCGGCGCGGGACGGTCAGACGATCGACCGCCGTAGACATAGGTTTAGACGTAGGATGTGTGAATGTAGGTCAGGGTACCAGCACGTGCAGCCGGCCCGCGAACAAGCAAAAGAATACACGTCGTAAATGGGAAGTTCGTTCACGAGAGCCACTTTCGGCCCACCTCCTGCCGCCTTCTCACCACCCTCAGCTGCCCTCGAGTGTTTTCCCTTCGACCTCGGAGAATTTCGCGGTACCGTCCGCGTCGAAACCTTGATGAAATTCACGCTTCGTTTCAAGGACCTCACCGACAGCGCTCTTGGATTGCAAAACTAATCCCACCCTTGCGGGAACAACAGGGATCGATAATACCTAGCGGCACAGGGATAAAACGTAATTCGACGTTTCGATCAACCAACAGCTTGTTTTGTTACTAGGGAGAGCTGTACGCGTGTTTAAGTCTATCCCAAAATCTCTCCTCTCCTAGCTATCCTGCTCGATAAAGACTGACGTGTATCCGGAAGGGTTCCCCAGGGGTCTGACTGTTGCGAATTCTCAACTAGGTGACGATCAATCAGGTTGCGACTGATCGGCTAATATCGCGAACTTGTGAACGCTATTAACGCTCAAGGTGCAGGTAGATTAAGGATACCGAATAATGTTATGTTTTGTTGATTTATTTGCACACTGTAGCATTCACAAGAAATATGACGCTCCGATGAAGACTCTTTGAAGGCTGGTTAAAGAAGCCGCGCCTGGTCCTTATACGCTAACTCTCCGTTCCGGGGTTGTTCTTTTCACCATGGTTTTTATGGGGGTGGGAAACTATTCCTACCAATCTTGTAATTGTGTACCCTCATGGCCGCATCCCCTCTAGTGTTGCTGATTGATACCAAATGTTTACTTTAGAGTGGGATCATCGTGTACTGAGGCTGCTAATTACCCTCTCGATGAGATCTGCATCGTAAAGTTTACAATTTACGAGGTAGGAAATTCGGATTTTCCCAAAAAAAGGCAGATGAGCTGTCCGTATCATACACTGGCGACATATTAACAACTTTATTTAAGTATTTTCAGAAATCGTAGATGGTTAAGGTGTTTGGGTATTTTAAGAACATAATACTGCCGAAGAAATTAATTGCCATTGAAGACTTGATCGATAAATTGTTCAACAAAAATGGAGCATATTGTACGAAGTACTTTATTAGGGTCTTCTCAACGAAGAAAACTTTCAATGCTAAACATCAAACTTACAAAGGCAATAGAAGAATATTTTAATAATAAAAATGAAGAACCTTTTCCAGATAGGCGGAAGATAATTATAAGCAGAAATGGATATTGTATCGATATTTAATTGAAATTGCAGTTACAAAACGGCCGATCTCTTTCTTTTTAAAAGATAATAGCAAAAGAATCTTTCGAATAACCCAATAATTTATGCTCGATGAAACGTAAAGGGCAAGAAAGGTGACGTTAAAATACGAGGTAACTGTGGCCACGCAGTTTAACAGAAATTGCAAATTGTAGATCCGCGTAAATCTATTCGTTTACGAGTAATTGGAAAGGGTCTGCGAGATTAAGAAATACGACTCTATGATTATTATACCGATTAACGACATATACTCCTGGTAACCTACAATATTATTTTTCTCATAAATTTCAGGAAGGAAGGTTTAGATGTCGTTAGAAAGAAAATTTGAAGCTACCACGATTATACTTAAATGTCAGACGCTGCTGCAATCCAGGCGCCACGTTCAATTATCAAATGAAATTACCAACCCAGCGTAAACCTTTTTAACGAGTAATCTTCTTTCGTCAACTCTTTCCTCGTACAATCTACGACCAAGGCTAATTCAAATATCTCGAACTTCATAATTGGCAATTTTCTCTGGAAAAAGTTATCACCGATTTCCTATCTCTGTTTTCATTTATATTTCGGATTTTACACTAACAACTGTAAATCGCAAGGACAACCATAAATCAGCAGATCTAATATCGCGGATACAGTGGCTGACGAAAATATTCCAATTGATCAACGACGCTTCTTTTAGCCTCGGTTAAAAATCGAATCGTTTGGGTCATTGTCCTCGATAGCTTATTCGCAGACGGAAATCGGTTCAGATAAAATTAACAGCGAACCAATACGTCGTTTCCCGATCGAATATGCTAAGAAAGTTTCTTAACGTCAACGTGATCGACATACAACTCCAAAATAACAGCGTAATTCACGATGGAACGGTTATCGATCGTTCGGTAATTTTTCTTCTTAAACTTCCCGTGATAATGTTGCTAGGTCACAGCCATTACTCTAAATAAAAATATATGCTAAAAACATAGCGTTCGATGGAATAATCGATGCGCCTACAGGATTTTCACCTTTCCTCGACTCTGGGCCAGTTAAATTTTCATAAACTTCACCGAAGAGCTAGAAACACGATTGTTCTCAGTATCTTCGACTCGCAATGTGGAATACATACATCTTTCAAAAGCCAGTATTGAATTCCACAGGGCTTAAGATCCTGTTAGACGATCGTATTTGTTACTCGACCATCGTCGGATTGGCATGCCAACGAAACGCCTTCGTGGTAATGTAACCTTCGAATGTACGTGAATCAAATTTCGAAGGGACCTGTATCTGCTTTTTCATCTTCGTCGTTGTAACCACGACGAATTGAAATTTCTCCCATCGATTCATCTTCCTAGCTTAGCAACTGTTAGATCGTCACTCGTAGGTACATATAAAACGTAGCTATTGAATTTGACTGATTAAATTTTGCCACGTCGTTGATTATCAGGCCGATTTAAGAATAAAAGTAAAAATACATACGAATAAAAGATGAAAGAAAAAGAAGAAATTTGCTATACGTAACATATTGAATGTTAAGAAGATTTACGATCAAAAATAAGAAGAAATATCAAAACCTCGTTGAAAGACGTCGTGAAGAATTTCGAATGAGGAAAGTGATGTAAATGTTGCTGGAAATATAAATTCAGCAAAGTTTAAAGGCGTCGTCTATTTCAGCCAGACAACCTTTCGATGTATGAATTATTCTGAAAGAAACTGTGAACAAGGAAATGATAACGGCTGCGTTCTATAAATTTTGAATTCTAGAACTGATAATCCTTAGAAATCTCGAACAATGAAGCTGCAGACGTGTACTGAATCATGAGCAAGCTCCTTTGATTAAATACAATATTCTCTGAACAAGCTACATACAGTCAAAGTCTTATCTAAGAAAACGACGTTTCGTATTCGACATTCACCTCGATCTACCAACAATCAGATGTCGTTTACGCGATCTGAATTATTCCGGTTATGAATGTTGTAAGAATTCGATTTTTCAATTTGAAAATCCAAAAACGATACGTAGTCGATGTGGACGATCGCGTTGCACGGAAACAAAATCGTCATTCCCTTTCTAACAGGCGGTTCACTTCGTTAAGTTAAATTGTCCACGGGACGAATTTAAGCGGTGTTTTTTCTCAGATACTTTGAATTATGTTTACGATGGAACGGCAGTGACGCTAATTAAATGCAGATTGATAAGACGAATGGATATTCGAATAGCAGGATGAGATCCAATTAGAGAGAAGTCTCCAGGCCGTTCAATTACACGTGAATCTGCGAGAAGCAACTCTTATTCGACGATAGCTAACGTTTGACGTTATAATATCATCTGACGTATTAAATTAACAGCAATTATTAGCCACGAAACAATTGCTTCAAGCTACACGTTTCCACGTTAATTGAACCGAGGTTCATCACGTTCACCTTTTATCAACCATCGATAAATTTCCCTTTTTCTTTTTCGATGTCGAAACGATGAACTTTAAGCCGTCAAGGTTTAATGTTGCGTTAACGCAATATTTCATTCTTTAAATTTCGTAATTATAGAAATTTTCACTTAAGGGATGCGCCAGTTAGCAAGTTAACAGCGCGAGCAATTATAGAGAATTACAGGAGAATTTTTATTCGCGAAAACATACCAGAGAACGTACGGGAAAGCGGATTATACGGACACTTATGATACTTCACATTTTTCCTTGGTCGACAAAGCGTAGCGTGATGCTAGCACGAAAAATATCTTTCTCGTGTTGACATTTTGATCTCGAATGCACGGTGCGCGCAGGGCCGACCCTCTTTCTCGAGATAAAATTTCAGTGGAAGAACCAGCTCTTGCAACAGACGTTAGGTTCGTGAAGTGGCTCTCGATGTTACGTTTTAGGGAATAAAAATGTTGTACGTTTTCATCGTTTTAACTTGTCGCGTGTAACAAAGAAAAATACGAGGGAAGGAGAAACGAAGGCAAGATAAAGGTAAAAATAAATAATACAGACAGTCGGATTTTATTTCGTCGAAATACTTAGGTAACCGAAGTAATAAAATTAGGAGAAACGAGGCAGAAGGAAATTGTATAAAGTTTCCTGTACGCGCCCTTAATAAATTTCCATGAAAATTAGTTTCTAAGTGGCGAAAGAAACTTGGCCGTGTTCAACTGACCCTGTTAGAGGCGAAGGCAATGAGGTACAATGAGAAAGAAGGTGCTAAAAAGAAACCCGGTTTTATTCGGTCCAACATTATTAGTTCCCGGAAGAAAAACAATAGGAAAGAAAAAATGAATTTTAGAATCTTAACGAGGTACGGATAGACGGTCGAGTTCGTTCCACTCGAAAGTGAGAGAAGAAAAAAAAACGGTTCGACGTTGATGAATTTAACGACCGAACGATACAGCGAAAGTAAGAGCAGAGAAAACGGAGGATTTTCAGGATGGAGAATTAACAAAAGAGAAAGTATAAGGTAGATATTAATTCCATAGACTTCTAACTGCTGCTATAATCTAATCGGAAGGAAGTGATCAACGTGTCCTCGTTTTCTAGATACGTACACTTTTTTCCACTTCCTGTATTTCTATCTTGTCTATCGAAACTAAAACTCGAATAAAACCAAACGAATCACAGTCTAGAGTTCACGTATTATCGATCCCCGAACAAGACTCGTAGAATGGCAATTGTTCTGCAAGAAGATTCCAACATTTCCAACGGAATTTAGCTGCCGAGACATTTGCTCGAGTAATAAGGCGAGATACAGAGAGTACCGGGAAATGAGACACAGCGTGAAAAGCGTCGAAGCGAAAACGCCGCCAGTTGAAAGGAAAATAAAATTCAACGTCGTTGTTCGTAAACAGCGAGGTAGCCGAGAAACGACAGAAATCCGTCGAACTCGTGAAAATTAGAGCACCGACAACGAGATCGTAAACACAATAGCATGCTTGACCTTACGCTAGAACCGTACGCTGCGTCTTTCTAACAAAGTTCTTGACCTCGATGGACCTTCAAGAATCGATACAAGTAGAATTTGCATTGAATTTGAAAAAGAAGAAGATAAGACGATCTATAGTTAAATCCTAGCGACTTGCAAATGACTGATACGATATTGTAATGTGTACGTATTTTGCGTTAGCCAAGGACATATGCAATTTCTCTGTCCATCGAATTCGAACCACTTAAAACTTTCAATGGTTTCCACTTTTATGATAATATTGAGAAGCATAAGCGGATTTTACTAACGAAGTTTATCTTTCCATTCTTTCTCCTCGTTTCGCCTCTCATATCCATCCACGATATTTCGTATGCGCTACTTTCATATCCTCGTTATTTTACTAAATGTTCTGAATTTTAGTCTTGAAATCGGCTAACGAGATGATCAAGGATAAACAGATTCGAGACGCTTTCAATAACATTCGAGTACTAATTATAGAAATACGGAGATATGATGTACGTGGTGATCATTTTCTACTAGTATTATATAATATCTAATATCTAATAATAATTTGGATAACCAAGGACAATTTGCAATTCATGTAAAATAATATAGCGTGTTATAGTCGGAGGAGCAATATTTCTGTGATTCTAATTCGATAATCGGGAACTGTATAAGCTCCGATGGCCATGGAAACGATCGAATATCGTTTATTTAGTTTAATTCGATTGGATATACGGTGGATTGAAGAATTTAATAATAGCAAAGGGGATCGCGCTATCGTCGAGTCATCGACGGCTTCTTCGCATTTCACCAAGGATTCTACTTCCATGACATTAATCGAAGGTCACGAGATGCGCACAACATGCCTGAATCAACGAAAGGTAAAGTTTACATCGCGTACACCGGTCTGTATATCCTCGTCTCACATTAAGCATCAGCTGGATAGTGTAAACTACTCGTAACGACCTGTGTACAGGACGTTCCAGTGACTCTGTCACCAACCAGCTGTGCTCGCCTCTATTCATAATACAAGCGTCCATTTCTTCTTCTCTTTTTTTTTCCAATTCCATTGTTCGACGACGCGTGCCTCGACATATGTATGTATTATGATTCGTTTGTATACAGATTTTAAAGCTTTCTTGATCCGTGTAAACCGTATTCGAAGCTATACGCGGATCAATCGCTGCAACAGCGTTGGGGTTACAAAGATCGATGGAACATGAACGAGAAAAATTTGAAGAAATGTTCGCAGACTCGTCGAATGAAACGAAGTTCCAACGAAAAAATTTATATTAATCTAGTAGGCTCTAATTAATAGACTCTTCGCAAATACGATACTACGTAGATATTTCTAAATACATACTTGTGATTCTAAAGTCATATTCATAAAATCTTCCATTCTAGCTAAGGATTGAAACTCTCGTCCCATTTAACCTTTTCGTGGGCGCAGCATTTTTTTGTGAAAAAGCAAAAATTTCAACGCAATGCATATTAAGTAGAATATATTTTTATTTCACTAAGATAAACCGTTCTATGACTTGCACCATCCGCGTTGAGAATATTTTATGAAACTAATTTGTAATATAAATTAAACTTTACTTAGATAAAATTCGATAGATAACAATAAATTTACGTTTTTAATCTAATCTTTCTCTCTTATGGCTACCTATACATGTATATGGGCACACTCTAGAAATAGGAATATATTTCCACGTTAATTAACAGGAGGCATAATTCCCACCACCTATGAAAGGGCTAAAATTCACCCTGTCGTATTTGTTTTGCATATCGTCTGTATTCTACTATACCAAAATTGCACGAACATTTCCTTCACGCAATTATCCCTGCAGAAGTTTATCGCTCGAACCCGGAACTATGAATAGCCCTTTACACCGTGATAAAGTTCGAAACACAAGCGCTACCAGTGTCACGACATCATAATCAGCGTAAGGGAACACGAGTGGAACACCCTGTATGCAGTTAGCAACTTCGACAGCCAGAATTCTGTGCGTGCGTGTTCACGTTTAGAAGCCGAGGCCGACTTTGGCTAAAGAGGCCATCGACGAAGACCTCGGTATTATGTACTCTCCGAGACGTGTGCGTGCGCGTGCAAAAAGCTATTCGTTCGTTGACAAAGCGAGTACAACGGGGCCCCAACGAAAGAGTGAACGAACCAGTCGAGCAACGATACGCTTTGTTCGCTTGGCTTTTCCCTCGAAATCTCTGCCTCTTCGAGCGAAAGTACTTGCTACGAACGCGTGAGTTTAATTCTTCTATCGAAACCCATGGTGTTTATTTCACGAGAGAATGAAATTTAATAATGCCAGAATTGAATCGTTGGTTCGATGGTGTATGCAAATGAAGATCACTGGCGTCGAATTTGATGAATCATATTTTAAAAGTTAGTTAGGTCGATATGATATCTCATCTTGCGAAAACTGTCGTTTTATTTAAATTCGGGATAAAATACGTACATTTTTGCCACTCTCTTCACTATTAATTGTGCAGAATTGGTTATATATTTATACATATTTAAAAGACGTATCTTTGGATCTGAAGTAATCCAATAGTGAGATAGTTTCTTTCAATAAAAGTCAAAAAATCAAGATGAAGAAATTCTCGTGCAGTTTCGAAACGATAAAATGTTCTCTTAGAAACGGATCTTTTTCTATCCCATCTAGTTTAAGCCTGTTTTATCAAGCACGAATGACGAAATAGTCATTGTAGCGACAAATTAAATGCAAGGTGTATCCGGAACGGTACAAGAAAGGAAGAATAAAAGACAAAGAACGCGAAGATGCCTCTGTTATTGCGACCCAATAATAGCGACGGTTGGTTTGTAGTTTCGCGACGCGGAATACGAAAATATTTCAAATCGCGTGGTATTTTTAGATCGTGGCTAGCTTCTGCATATACGCACAGGTGCATCGAGCGAGTGCAACAAAAATCAGGAGGAAATTGCTTCTCATGAGTCAGAGGGGCGTTAAAAATATCGCTGCTCTTTTTCCTTTCTTTTTGCTCCTTTTTCTTCTCCCCTCTTTTTTAAAAGGTCGTTTCGCAACATATAAAAGAAGGAATAAGCGAGGAATTGTGTTGAACTTTTAATTCGAAACACTCGTTCCGAATGGTAAAAGTACCTGTGAGAATCGACTAAACAAGCTCCGCATCGAATAAGAAGGAAAAGGTTCGATAAAACATTTAAGTAACGGCTACACTTTATTAACAAGCTTTACAATGTGCCTGCTTAAAAATATTTAGAGAAGTACTTCCCATGTAACTGATAAAAATAATTAACACAGGAACATTGTAAAGATATTTGATATTTGAAACAGTTCCTTTCCTTCTCTTTCTTTTGTTTTTTCTACTTCGTCCGTTCCTTTCTTCCTTTCCTTCAATATTCTCTCCTATTCTTCCTTTCTTATTCTGTATTCTCATTTCCCATTCATCGTTCTTCTTTTCTTCTCCCTCTCTCCCTCTCTCTCTCTTATTCCTGTTGCAAAATATAAGAATTCCTCCCATTCGCAAAAATATGCACGATATTATGCATATTTTTATTGCATATATCGAATATCCACCGAAAACTTACAAGAATTATAAATATATTTAATATATGTTTAAAATATATTTAAATATATTAAAAAAAAATATCAGTCGTTTAAAGTCGTCGCGAATGTTGCCGATCCACTATATGTGACCAATGAAGATAGCTTTACCACAAGTCTATTAAAAATTATTTATAGTAAAATCTCGCGTATATCTGTTAATTCAACCTTAATCTCTTAAACGAGGCGCCATCCCTAAACGTTTTTGCAATATCCCTTTTGCTTCCTTACTAAGCTCCAAGAACCACCGGCCGTAGAAAACCGATATCACCGTGCCAAGGATCTTAGAGTGGCGCCAAGATAACGATCGTTTCATCGTATCATCTTATGAATTATTCTACAAAAATTCCATGACCTACGTTCATCAATATCCGATACTTTATATGCATACATATATTATCAGAGAATCACGAGAAAGAGGTCACGATAATCCGATGCAACAAATGAAAGAACAGCGTAACAAGCGCATAGGAGCAACGAACATTTTTTTCTCCCTCAATTTCTTCCTTTTCTTTCTTTGTTTTTCTTTCTTTTCGCTTTTTTTTCTCGTTTGAAACGCGATAGTCCCGTTAATCAGAGCTAAACGCACGAACGACCTAGTTTTTTTCCTCTGCGATCAAACGTTTTACCACGATGCTTGCGTAGAAATTTAAACAATAGAGGGAATATCAAAGCCGTCTGGCGGACACAGATAACCGACCTCGAACGCGGCTCTACCCGATACACGTAAGAGGATAAACCGATCTTAATTTTTCGTAACAATAAATCCGCCAGGCTTAATTGTTTTCCTATCTGTACGTTCCACATAGTGCGATTATTTGTTTTTTTTTTTTTTTTTTTTGCAAAACATCGCAATAGATAGATCGACAGATAGAAAGAAAGCATATTGTTACTAGGATCGACGACTCTTTCCTTCGTTCTTTGAGCGTTCTGTTTCTCCGTAACGCACACCTTCTCCGCGAAACGCATTCCCATCACGTCCCGCCACTTGGCTTCCCGAGATGATTACGGATGTAATCGTTTCTATAACGTTATGTATTTGCAACGACCTCTGCACAATAAATCCACCGACGACGCGCATTCTCCCCCGATTATGTCATAAAGTAGAAGACTCGGTGTGCCAAGTAGTCTGCGGTAATAGCGAGAATTCTTGGAATGTATTTAAACATAACCAACTGACGAGAACAAACGATTAGCTTAAACAAGATTTTATGCCTTCCGGTCGCTGTTTGTATAATTTCTTTATTCCATAAATCGCGAAATAAGAGTGAAATTAACAAGCGCCGACTTCCGCTTGTTTCTTCGCTCTTTTATGATTCATCGAAAACCTGGTCTTTCCAAAAAAAACCAAATATTCGAGAGAATTACCGAAAATACCGAAAATCACATCCTTGCGGATTAATTAGAAAAAAATAAATGCGAATTTTACGTGACAATCGTGAAACGGACCTACGTTATACGTACAATGATACATGTAAAACCACGTTCAGAGATATTAATAAAGCTAAGAGACGTTAATAAAATCTTTATAAGTCCAATCCGCTTTCTTTTTCATAACGCCTTGTATGATATATCTGACGGTAGAGTGGGGATGCGTTAAACAGAGAAACGTTGGTGCTCGAAGAATAACATTTTCGTATAGAAGCAACTTGCCTCGGTGAAACTGTGGAATCTCTGCCAGTACGCACGGCCAGACGTAAATCATTGTCAGCAGCATAACTCGATAAAGGGGCACAAGTTAACATCGGCGGAACCAAACGACGACGAGCAAAAGGGAAAGAACTGATCGCCGCGCGGTTCCACCGCATAGCTTCTGACGCCACGCGATGTTTGCTGACGCCTTTCGTTTCACACGTGCACGATAATACGCAACCAGGATTCGAAGAAAATATGGAAGGCCGCGATAGTCGCGAAGGAAAACAGGAATATTGCGCGCAATGGATGGTTCGATGCCTGGTCAATATCGACCGCGATCTCCTCGAGTTTTCCGCCAGAAAGCATTTTCTATCGCGAACCTATGCTCTCTGCTAGTCATTCGATCGATTTGCGTACGTATTATCGTAAATTTTACATAACATTCCTCTCTTTCTTATAGCGGTTTCTTTAGCTTTATAGTATAAATAGCGACTCACGAGTGAAAAAGAACAGATTTCTTAGACTGTTTATAGTTGTTGTTTAGCAAGATGAAAACCGGTGAAACAAATAACTAAAAAATATACTGGAGATCTGATCGTGTTTTAATATATTTGCATTTCTGCACATTGTAAGATATCGTTATCTTCTTTTCTTTCTTCTGCAAAAATCAAATGTGGACATTTCACAGTCAGTTTAATTGTATTCATTATACGAATTATTATTAACAAATTAAGAGCTAACATTGCTATAACGCAACATTTCATTTGCAATTTTCTTTCATCCAGATTGCATAATGGAATTCTATTTTTTTAACATCGTGGCTGTGAAAAGGAATTTCACAATTACATATCATTATTTCTTCCACTTAGATTTTATAATTTTATGAAATTTAAAAAGAACGAAATATACGTAACATTCTGATAAACAATCGTTTGGTACTTGAAGCTTCAAGCCAAGCCTTTCTTATCGATTTGAATTTGCTATCAATTCCAATATTTATACGCGATAAATAATTGATCGATTCGTTATATAAATGTATAAAAAAATAAAAGCTTCAAATAAATAAAACACTGGTATTTTCATTATCTCGTCGTTTAGCGAATGATGAAGTGCTTTCAAGGAAAGGGTGGCTGAGAGGGCGTCGAACGGAATATAAATAAGGTAGGTAATATCATCGCGATCCTCGAATTGCTTTGATGCTTCTAAAGAGGCAGTTAATTAACAGAAGATGATTCGTCGCGTCGAGAACAGCGTCTTCGAGCCTCGCCACCAATTACCAACCTGAATCTCTTGAACAATACAACCGGGGAAGTGCGTAATCGTGGCAAACCACGAGACATATCAGGCCAGACGGAGTAAATACGAACGCGTTTGAAGGGCACGAGAACGTTAATCCACTAATCGAGCTGACCAAATACAGTGTAACCGATCGTTGTTTGTGAAATCGTCCGCCTCGAAATGCTTCATAAACAAGCGTTTCTCTTCTTTCTGAATTTTTCCTCGAACATATACACACATCTAGCATGAAAAAGAGAAGCAAATACATGGCAAAACGCAATAGCATCGCGTGTCGTTGAACCTTGAAGTAGCAACGAATAGCCTGATGAATCAACGATAACTTTGATTCGTTGTTTAACCCTGCTACTACTCAATTCTCTTATTTTTACATTACGAGCATTTACATTCACTCTTGTTTCAATAAACAAAAGTTCTTTCAATGTTTCAAGAACAATGTTACCATAAAATTGAGGCGATATATTATGCTATCGACAAACACTCTGTCGCATTTTTCTCAAAGCCAAAGAATAGATGGGTACTTTTAATAATACAAAAACACGATCGGCTCGTGTATAATCCAAAGTATATGCTACAGGGTTAACAATACGATACTTGCCAGTCCCGTTTCAACCGTCCTATCGGTTACGTAACGATCAGCCAAGCATCGACTATCATCCGGTACTTTATCGCCTGTTTCGCGCTTCCTATATCCCCTAGCCAAAGAACGTCTTGGCTGATCACGAGGCAATTAACGAGCTGCAACAGCGAACAGGTAGACGATTCGAGCCACGGACACGCGTGTGACACTGTTAACATCTCGCGTGGGTCAAGTCCGAGTAGTAGCCGAAGAAGTGGCTGTCTAAAAATATATCGCGTTTCCGTTGCCGAGTTGGCGAAGAACACAGCCAACCCACACGGGCGTAAAGAGAAGGGAGAAACAGAAAAGAGAGGAGAGACAGCCAGGCAGGCAGCGACAAGGCAGCGTTAAAAGGACGTTACACGGTGTGCGGCTAGTCTAGCCGGATCCGGGGCCGAGTTCATTTCACTTTGCAGTCATCAGGTTCTCCTGAGTCACTCGAGCCAGCGAGTCGGCCAACCAGACAGGTTGCTACCTGCCCTCCAACGTTTCGTACGGCAGTGTGCGTGCTATTCGAGTTTGTGAACGTGTGCGTTTCCTTTGGCACACGGCTGCAAGAATTCATCGATGCCACCGGCCGATCAGGACCGGTCGTTCGACCGAACGGACACTAGAAAATTGCAACCGTGACGACACGACGCGAAACGAAACGACACGAACCAACGAGACACGACACGACACGACACGAAGCGAAGCGACGAGGCGACGAAGCAGCGCTCCTTGTTCGCCGACGCCATAAGGGAAATTAAGAGTCAGCTGTGTGGCCGGTGTGAATCAGCTGACCGAGATGACTCGGGAATGTTACCGTGTTCGGAAAGTGGATCGCCGGAGGATCGGTTCGTCTCGATATCCCCCTCCTTCCCCGACGTACTTCCTTGTCACTCGAAACTGCCTAAAGACACGGTCTATACCGTAGAGAAGCTTCAAGGAGAACCGACCGAGTTTCCTTTGGCTTCTGTTTACCGGTTTCGAGATAAACACTCGCTCTACTCCGCACAGAAGTTTCGGAGAGTTACGTAATTATAACGTCATGCGCCGTAATTGCTAGAGCGTCGGGTAAATCGAAGAGAGTTCGTGTAACAGCTTTGTCAAATGAAAAGAAAATATGAAATGAAAAATATGTATATACAGCGTGTTCTATAACATATATAGGATCTACTTAGACAATTGATTATACATCTGAAAAATAGAATGTATATTTACATGTCGCATTTGTACATTAACGTGTATAGTAATATGTATATTAATAAAATTAAGAAATTAAGAAAAAGAGAAGCCGAACAGTTTGGCTTCTCAGAGTATATCGTATTATTATCAAAAGAAAGATACGTATTCTAATCTCAAGCCCGAATCAAGCTCTTTGTGCTTCTAACACGAAAAGTAAAGGTGGCAGGGTGTGGATTTACGCAAATGTCGCACCCTCGAGAGCGATCGATCAATTTTTCGAGAACATGACCGTGGGAACAACAGGCACGATCGACCCCCTCAGGTATAACCGGAAGGTCGGTTTTACGTACACCGCCCTGTAGTCTACAGTTTGGAATTTCGTACTTCCTGTCCCCGAACGAGCACCAAGGTTCCGGCCAAATAAAGGACAACCAGCTTGTTCAACGAACGCGAGAAGCCTATTTGAAACGCTTCGTACGAACTCTCGTTCGACCGGTTTCACATTGACGTTTCGTGAACCAAGGAAAATGGAGTATCGTAACGAGCAATTAATGCGATACGCGTTCACTAGGAAAATTAAAAATAAGAATCGAGGCTAAATGATTTGTTCGCAGGAACGTGTGTATATACGAATATATGGGTCAAGTCATAACTAAAAATTATGGAAGATACAGAAAACTTTCATTAGTCAAAATTAAATGGTTTCGAATAGCGCAGCACGTAGTGTATTACGTCTAAGATATATGATACACAATATGATAGATATAAGATATAATGGAAGAGATATTTCAAAGGTTTTAAGGTCACTTCTACGATACACTTTTAAATAGGTCTGGATGTTCTAACTTTAGATATTTTAATTTTAGTTTAACTTAATTCTGTAAGGTATAATAAACGAAGAGAGACGAAGGTAAATCATGTTTTCCATTCTTTGTACAAGAACAGTTGTGAAATTCAATACACCTACGTTGTCGAATAATTCCACCGTCGTCATAACTTTAAAAATATTACTCGTCATAATATTAAGATATTGTACGTCTCAGCGGTTATATCTTTGGCTTCTACAAAACTTCATCAACTACGTCGTTAGATCTAACAGATTCTTTCCACTCTTAGCTACGTACTTTATACATTAAGATAATTCTTTTTTTTTTTTTTTTTTTTTTTTTTTTTTCCAAAAAGAGTGACATTCTTGTAATCTTCGTATAATTAGACTCGATGTTTTTCCTACCTCTTGTACGATAAATTTTATAAAATTAATATCCAAGTATCTTTTAACCTGATTCGTCCTCCAACATAGATACCTTTCTTTCATCTTGATAAAACAACAAGTTACTTTATTTGAATCTACCAACGCTATCGCATCTATGCAACTTCGACGAATTATTTCTCTGCTCGATCCTTGCTGGATTAATCCAAATACAAGGGATATCCTGTATAACGGTTCGTCGATTAGAGTGCATTCTATATAATAGTTGTGATAAAATTGGCAAACAAAGTTTCCAAGAAGAAGTTAAGAAACGATAGCAGCTCGTTCGACTTTGCTAAGATTTCGAAAGCTTCCCGAGATATACACCGTGATCGCTTCAACGGCTTTACACCGCAATGACGTCAGCGCATCAGCTGATCGAGTTTTCCAACAGCGGTATATTATTACGACGAAAAGAAAGAAACAAGTTTCGTCGGGTCGTGCGCTTCTGTAAGTTCAGAGGTAGAGAGTGATTACCACGGCTGTACGACTGTTACGACACGTATAACACGAACACACATGCGGAGCCCGCAAATAACTGCCGTTATAGCTGGCTCTCGTTTCTCCGACACGCCGAAAGCGGAAATCAATTCAACGGTCGTGTTAAAGAGAACCACATGGCGCCTGAAAAAAGTAGTAGGACTTCCTATTCTAAACGGACCGAATCTTCAAGAAACTGTAAACGTTCTCCGATAACAGCAGAAACCAAAAGTATTCGTTTTATGAGTATCTATCAACGTCGCTCATATGTTCGTAATGTTACGTGAGAACGATAGAATTCGTATGGATAACGAGTGAATGAGAAGAATGTTTATGTTAGAATATTAACAACGAGTGAAAAGATATTTGGAGAAGACACGTAGGAAGAATGTATTTTGTGCTTGCGAAAGCACGCTTAAGCTCTTTAGATATGAATTTTTCTTTCATCAAGGAAGACGTTAATATAACAGATTGTGCGCGTATCTGGTAGAAAGTTTGAATAAAATTTCGTACAATTTGAATGAATTTGAATAATACGGGTGGAGAATTCTCAACTTTTTCATAACATCGAAATAGACATGAAAATATTTCTGTACCGCTAAGAAAAACCGTGTCTCGTACGTAGGAATTTAAGACTATACATTTAATTAGGTTGCCGTCATATGATCTCTAGCATCGGTTACTCAGAATTGAGACGACCGCACACGTTAACATCGACAATACTCGAACTATCGGATGATGAAATTGTTATAGTACCTATACATTGTACAAATTATCCACGTACCATTGGTTGAGAACTACCAATACAGATCATAGGTCAAGCAAAATAGTAATAAAGCAGTGCAATATATGAAAAAAGCTAGACATTCTTAGAACGATGTATAAACCTACTTATAATAAAAGAACGATCCTATGTCCCAATATATAATATGTATATCTCATCGAAAGTAACATCAAAAAAGTTATATAATCATCGAGCGATCTTTCTAAAAGTAAAGCACCTTGGGATGTAGCTATAGTTCCGTTAGTTTCGAAAGGATTAAAGATTGCAGAGAAAACTAGCAGAGAGTTGCAAAGTTGTTAGAATCAGCGCGAAGCAGCATAACCGATTATACACTTATTTATTCATTTAAGTGTGTACTTCGCCAAGAATCGCTTTTCATATTAACCAACATCGAAAACGTCACAGGCTAAGATCACTAGCGAATACACCAGGGCCGAGCGTTAACAGAAATTTCTTTCCTGTCGCGCATCGCCTCTTGAATCAATAAACGCCATTCTCGACGAGTTATTCCACGCGAACAGTCCACTGAGCGATGTGGAAGCCAATGCGGCAGAATATACATCGCGGAAGATAGCTCGAGGCAGTGTGCACGTTCTCGCGAACAACCGCAAGCCAGTTTCCCTGGTCGTAGCATAGGCAACACGCTCCTGGATCACTTTGGAAAGCAATTTACCGCGGCGTACACGACCGATACGCCTCTTGGCCGAACTCTGCACGGGCCACGCGATACGAGAAACGTCAGCGAAGGCACAATGACCACATCGTAGACCAATCATGATCCCTCGCTAAATGCATTTACGGCTTGTCCATACCGACGAGCTACGGCACTGACTACTAAAGCAAGATGATAAACTGATAATCGCTGTATAAGGGACAGAGAGAACACGCCAACTACGCCACGTGGCATATGGTTTTTCAAGACGGTAGTTCTTGCGTGTAATAACAACTAGACTGCGGACTTTTTGTCCATTTATTATTTCGAGTATATATAAAAATATATAAAATATCCAAAGTATGCTTAAAGTATACAGAATTAGTCAAAATGTCTTATCTATTATCTAGCGTTTTTCCGTTTTCCCAAACACGTTGAAATATTTCAAGTTAGTCGTATACTTTGTATCTTTCGTGTAAAATTACATAATAAAAGCTGTTATCAAATAATAGTTAAATATTTTTTATTGAACAGAGAAAGCGATAAAACTTGGGTTTTCTTCAGTTTTGAATCGATAGATAGGACATTTTAACCAGAAGGGACATCGTAGTATTCGTTATAATATTTAGTACATGAAACAAAACTGTCTTAGATCCGAATCTTTTAATCGTATTTGTAAAAATTTACGTTTGTATAAATGTCCGCATAATATAGTGATAAAAGAAACGAAAACAGAAAGGTTGCTGGAGATTTTATAATCATTGGAAAATCAGTTACGTAAATTGCTGATAGGATGATCGTACCCTAACGATATAAGTGTTTATCGTATAACTGATAAAACGTAGTCGAGTTTCGCACTTCCTTTTTGATACACGTTCTACGCTTGAAGATTAAAAACCGTTGCCTCATTGAGTAGATTATAAATCTCTTTCTTTCACGAATAAATCAATCATTGAGCAATCATTGAGAAATTAGAAGGATACAATCGGCGTGGAGGATCATTTCAGTGAGATTATGACGACAGACGATAAAAAGAGGCAAAGGTGTAGTTAATTATTCTGCAAATTCGAAACATCGGATTGGAGAATGACTATCGTTGGGAAATAAAAAAAAACAAATGATCGGTAAAAGTAATCGGTATTCGATAAGATCGAATACTGTACCGATGTTGGCCAATCTATCGTTCCAGCTAGTTACGTTTTCGTTGATGGATTTTCAAATAAACTCGTATAACGAATGGATATAAGATATGAGAACGAACGTTTCGCGTAAAGTGGTAGACTCGTTCTTTTAAATTGCGTTAAATCTTGTGCGAAGTAGCACGATATAGCTTTTCATAAATACACGTAGTGCTAGCCAATTAATCTTTATCGAGCATTGCATCGCGATAAAGCAATCTGGTTCTTCGAAGAACGATATGATCGAACATCATTCGATGCGTCGAGTATCCGACAGGTAACAGTGGAATTAACAAATTTTTGGTTTCGCCAAAAGAATTTTAACGACGACGTGATAATCACAACGGCAAACTTTTTATGGTCATGCGACTGCATCGTGCTTATTAGCTAACTTTGTTCCTGCTCGAATGAAACGGGCAACGAACTAATCTCCGAAGAATACCCGATGGTTCGATGCATCAATGGAAGGCGGAACATGCAACGCTGAATTCAAAGTACGAATCTACGATTAGTATCAATGGGCTAGAGGAAAAGCTGATGGCGTGCTCCTCGGCACGACCATTGCATTAAGATAATGGACGATATCGTTCGTCAACCGTTTGTGATTTAAGTACAACGGAGCGAGATTAATTTCGCAGAAAATGTATTAACACATCCGAGAACTGTATAAGAATTCTAACGCAAAACAAATGACAAGTTGCTGCGATTAAGGCAAAGACGAGGACTTCTGATAATTTCCATTTAGTTCGTATTTATTCCTCTTCTCATTTCCACGTTCCAACGGTAACAATATATTTGTCTTTCACTTGTAAACAAAGTCTAAAGTTAAGAAGAGAAAATTAAAACAGAGATAGAGAAGAACAGCTACACCGAAAAATAGAGCTACTGCCGGTATAAATCGAACGATCGCTATGTGACGGCGCGATTGTTAGACACGTTCGATAATATCGACGGGAAAGGAACGCTTCACACTTCGATGACTTAATCGGACGATGAATGTCCGCGAATAATACCGACGGTATTAATGTACCTTTATCGCTACCTATGAAATCAGTCAAATGTAAAGCAACGCCGACTCCAGACGGTTAACCCGATCGATGCAATTGACGATTTTACGATACTGCAAAATATCTTCTGGTATAATGGTATTATTCAGAACGCTGGAACGAAAAGCCTTTTCAATCGGCCAAGTACATAGATCCTAAGACGAATCGACTAGGGAATCAAGCGGAGACTCGACTTTGCGAACTCGGTATTCGCGTCTGCGAGGACGATGATACTTTCCTCGGGACGTTATTAAGGTCACCGTTTGAATCCGTACAAGACTATAAATTATGGAAGTTCTAAATCACGGATTATTTATATCGGCCACTTGGCCCGTGCACAAATCGATACGAAGTTTCACCAGCGGAAGGGAAACGAATCGGAATGTCAGACCCTGGCAAAAAAAAGCGTCGACGACAAACACACAGGGAACGCGTAGTTACGATGCGTTCGGTAAAGTGCAACCGTCGAACGAGAACGCAACCACGCGACAAACGCTTTAATATTAAGAATGAGTCATACGCCTTCGACAAGCATCGTTTTAAATGCAACCGAACCGAATCGAGCCGAGCCGAACCGAACCGAACGTGCTTATATACTAGCGCTAACTTATCAAAAGATAATGTCGCTAAATCGTTACTATAGCGTGTTTACGAGTTTGATTGATAACAATCAGGATCGCTTTTTTAATGCTTAAATATCGCTAACCAATACGTTCGACGTCATTCTATTATCATATTACCATGCGTGTATAATAGATACTGTAATTGTGGTCGATCATTCATGAATCAACTTTAATTTCTTCGTAAATTACTTACTGGGTTATAAGGCAAAAGCATGTACGTTAATACCGCTTTTGTAAACAGCGGAAAAATACGGAGTGTGATTGAAACGGTGAATGAAGGTCTATTTAAAACCAGCTGCGCTTGCACTTTTTTCAGTCCGTTCAACTAATTTCACGATATAATTTATTCGAAACTCATATCTCATTTCTCATATTATCAGCTGATCGGTCAGAAAAAAAGAAAAAAGAAGCTACTGATTCCCAAGAGGAGGATCGAATAACGCCAACGAGACGCACAAATGATTTTTTCAAAAGGGAGAACTACTGAAAACCGGAATCTTCGGACAGTAATAACCGCAACAAGAGACCGAGCAAGCAATCGAGTACAAGGCGAGGGACTTGAGGGAACCATCCAGGCAGAAGAACTAAATGGGGAATTCACACGCGGCTGATCTTTCAGGGATGAATCACAGGAAGAGCCTAAAATTTTTCAGCCCCGATAACACTCGCACATTGTGTTCTCGATACAAGATACATATACTTGTGGGACACGTTTCGAAATTACAGCGTTACTCGGGGAAAGGCGCGCTAACAAGAAGCTCATCGTGCGTCCATAGAAAAATAATATCTTCGAATAGGCGACTATTCGCTAATTCGTAACGCCGACGAAGGAACGTTTGCTCTAAACATTCTTGTCTATTCGCGATGTCGCGTCAGCGGTTCTCGAATGCAGGCTTCGACCATTTCACGCGATTACACGGTATGCTTGAATCATACTTTGTAACGAAACCTTACAACGCGCGCTCTATTTTTCCTTTCTTTCCCTCTTCTATTCTCGTAAGAACGCGAGCAAAACAATTCCTGAAAATCACCTACTAACTTCTAACGTTGGAGATTCGTAGTTCGAGTCCTTGTCACGAGAAATCTACGATGTTTCGTAACAAACGAATAATATTACTTTAGTTAGTTATGTTAGTTTAACTTATTTAGCGTTAGTCTATATACAGATATGTATAAGTAACGTTATTAAATATTTTATAAACGACAAGAATTTAATTCCGAAATCGAGTGAAAAGACAAGTTTAACGTGAAATTGATCGACAACGTATATCGAATCCTTAAATTGCTCTTGCATAGAGAACGAGAAACGTGACTTATCAAGTTCTTCACCTATGGCCTTCGTATTCAAAAGTGAACTATGAATTTATAGCACGTCGCAAAAGGTGATTTGACTTTGATTGATTTCGAATTGCTTTCTGTTGTGCTTTACTCGAATTACTAGAAATTGGAGCCACCGCCTGATCGCGGCAGTCCCTTTAATTATAAAAACGACTCGTAAACTGAAATTTCATATTGGAATCTCTGAGAGATATCGAAACAGCGCACGAAACTTAAACGATACGATGGAATTGTAAATTCCATATACATCGAATAACTGTGCACGATACGGCGATAAGGCCAGCGCGAGGGACCACTTCCAGCTGAGCAATAATTCAGCTGATAATGCGTAAACACGTCCTAATGCAACGCAAGAGAAGACGGTTATTTGTCGAAGCGCTTAGTGATTTCCGAAAGACAACAGGAAAAGAGTCAGGAAGACGCCCTTTTGTCTCTGTTCCCTGAACACGCAATATCCCCTTTGAAGTTTCGAGAAGCGTATACTTTGATGACACAGACCCTATTCCTTTTGCAATATTTACACAGTTAATATCGTCTAAGTTTTATAGGCGTAAGTCACGTCTTTTACAAATCCCGTTGAAGAACGACCGGATATTCCTATCGAGACACAATCAGTAAGTAGATCTATTTATCTAAATTACATTTATATCTACCGCAACTCGTGAAAATATTTGAACATTTCCCATAAACTTTGCACGCATCGCATACAACATTTATATATATGTATGTATATGTATATGTTTAGCAAAAACTTACATTAGTATCTTAAACATATAATAAATATGAAAGATGACCTCACTGATTATCGAGGTTTATTAATATACTAGATAATTGACTGTTTAAATATTTTTCTTATGCCAAATATCTTGCAATTCTTATATTACATTCCCAGATTTGTTTCCAACTTTACCAATATAATCGTGATAGTCGGGTCTCATAAGAGTGCTAATGAAATTTCAAAATGTTTTGTACGATACATATAATAATTTGTACGTATATCATAAAAGATTTCTACAAGTGTTCGAATGCTTTTGTGAACTGTCGTATATATTACGATAGTAATATATAGTTCATAAAGTACATGTAAGAAAAATAGAAAGTGCACAACGTTCTTATCGATCTGAAACTCTAATCAGAATTGATAGATAGCAAAGAAGCAAAGAAGAGTGCATTTTCGCATGATGAATCACGATTTTAATTATTGTTCGTGCGATCCTATTGGATTTGAACACCGATCCTCGAAGTTCAATATTCCTAATCTCTCAGGTTAGTAGCATAGAGGTTTACCTAATTCGTTCTCTTTGAAAACACGAAGCTTTGTGCCAACCAGGGCCACGTGTGTTTCCATTAGAGCAAAGGATATTCGATTTGCCCGTAGAATTTGTGGAACACTCAATTCCTTCCACTTTTTAAACACAATCCTCTTTCCAATTCAAAACTCGACACTCATATACATAACATGTTCTAAAAAAAGATCTATCATTTTGTGACTTTATAACTGATGCAATATTTAGTAGATGAAACAAATGTCTACCTAGGTTCCGTTTCTTTAACACGTTGAATGCCATGGGGGTCACCTATGACCAGCGCATCAAGATTAGTAGAAATACATAATTTGAACAAATGTCAATAGTTATAAATTTGTTATTATTGCCATCGTTACTACAATGGTGAGACGAAATTAACGCAGTATAAAACATATAAAAATAATATTATTTATACATGCAATATAGATCCATTATGTGCGTCCTTCACCAATGGCTGTCGAACATGGGAAAAACCCGCTTTTTCCGTGTCTTAATGAACGACAACCCTAAGGAACGTTTTGACCTAAAAGATGTTTAATGGCAGTTAAGGGCCTTGACAGTAAAATAAAACTAAATTTTGTAACAGTTCCTTAGGATTATTGCGGGTCCGAATAAGTATGACCGAGAGATGGATTATGGTGTATGGTAGGTTCCGGAACGCGAAGAAACACTATGAAATAATTGATAATCGCAAAAAATAAGTGAATCGAGCGAAATTGCACTACAGCGCCGTGAGGGTCACCTCAGTTAAATAAATTCATTAATGATAATTATACACCGTAACATATCTGTTATAGGTAATATTTCAACATTATATGTATCGCATAATAAAAAAATTCATCGTGGCGCCACGGCCAAATCTTGTAAAACTGGCGTGGCATTCAACGTGTTAATTGTATCCGTACAAATGTAGATTTACATAAACATTCACGATATGTAGAATAATATCAACATGGACTGCCTCTTTGTATATAATTATTCACGTGAGATCCGAATCAAATCTAATTCTCAAAATTCGTTCGCTATATCATTTGCCAAATATGTATTTGATCTTCACAAGTGGGTTTCAAATTGCAGAACAAGTAGTCGCAAGTTTGGAAAATCTACTTCGAACTATGTACGTACTTCGACATTTGAACGAGTCGAACGCCTTAGAAATTGCAATCGAATCGCATGAGTCAGAAAGGTATTGGCATTCCGTTGAATTCTTCTAGCAAATTTAAAAAAATCAGATAGAACAGAATTCCTAGAAATTCTATTTTTATGTTTGCGTTCGTCACTGGATAATTAAAACCCATAGCCGTGAAAAAGGATTCTAAAAGGAGAAGAGAGGATTTGTAGTAAAACGCTCGAACCTATTTGACCTGTGTACACATAACTGCATAGGTACATTTCCTTCTCATTTCCCAAAGTACTGATAGAAAATTCAAGATTTAGGTCCTAATTTACTTGAAATTGCCTCTTCTTTCTTTGTTTCAAGATATTTATAGAAACTACGAATTTGATTCGACCGACCGATTTAATTCAATTGGGTAAATTTTCGTACCTGCTTGCGACGTATTTCAGTCCATCACTAGCGGTAGCTATCATGAATGCGTGCGAAACGAAAGACAATGAGCAAAAAGTTTATACAAGTTGTTGGAGTTGCAAGCATCGCGACGCACAGTTGGCTCGTCGCGAGGTTATACATAAAACATTTGTACCTGGTAAAATTCAATGTTTATCGAAGGAGCTCGTTTAACCCGAGTCACGTGGCGGAATAGCAAACAAATCGACAAGTCGATTGTTTAACTTCGCACCATCGATAATACTCGATATTTTTTTATAGTTAAAAGCGTGCGAAGATGCATATGCGCATGGTGCGTTAATTGGTATGTTAAAGTTCGACCGTTTCGCGGAACGTGCGAGCCGAGCACGTAATAAAATCGTCAGGGAGGCCATGGCGGACATAAACATCTTTATATTCGATGCACACTCTCTTTTAGCATAGATAAAAGATATAAATTTATCGTCGGAGAATTACGTCACGCAGTAAGACCTGAACTTCGGACGATACCGATGCAAGTCGACATTGTCATTGTTGTTAACGCGTTCGCGATAATTTTACGAAAATAAAGTATTGTATAGAAGATGGCAAGTCTGCGCGATTGAGACAAAAATTTGGTGAATTTGCTTTCGAACGTCATGTTTCGTATTATGTGTTATTTGTAATTCACACAAGCAGGAATATTTGTGTTTTCGTTGAAATTATTGGTAAGTGGCTAACCTGGGCATTCTTGTACAATTAAATTATTACATTATTAACAAAATTTTATAAATCACGAGTTATAAGATTTGGTATTGTATTGATAAATTAATAAATTGTTTTGCTTGATGATAATACATTTGACAATAAAGCGAATGGAATTTTAGAAATAAATTTTATAAATTACAAGATATTCTATTACAAAAGAAAAATCTATCGAGCAAAAGGCCCTTGGTCATACTTTAGTTATAAAAAAACATATTATTACGTTAGAGACTCTGAATGTGTTACTGAAGTAAACAAAATGGAAGATATACGGAAAATGACGTAATAAGGGAAGAAAGCAAATCTACGTCTATATATTTTGTAAAAAAAAATGATCATTAAAAAGTCCTGAAAAATGTAATTTTATATTTATTTTCTCTGTAACTTTATAAAACTTCTGTGAAAAATTGCAAATTGGACAGTTTAACCGCTGCAAAATAATTCTAGTATTAATTTAAACGATGGCTTTGCACTCGTGGCGTACGCGATTTTTCGAGAACGTAAATATCGAAAAGATAGAAAGAATACGCGGCGATAGTGCACCGAACAGATCTCGCGGATGAAAGATCTCGCGGGCGAGTCGAAGCGAGATCAGCTGAAACGAATTCCATTAAGATCGATCGGAATGAAATGTTGCTTCAAGGTTCCGTTCATTCCCGTAACGCGAACCGCTCCGGAAAGGTTAGGAAGGATTTCTTTCTTGCTTACTAACGACAGCACACGGGGTGTTCTTTTACGTGGCTCCATTTTGTTCGATGCCATTGAAAAAGTCACTTTCACGCGCGAATATTATCATTGACGGAGACGAACGTTTTAACATGACGTGTATTATTTATGATCATATATGTAGAACGTACATCGAAAAATAAACGAAAAAAATACATATAGAAAGATATGTAATAATAAAGAATATAAAAAAAGAAGAAAGGAAAAGACAATCAAACTCACCGAGTCGAAGTTCTCCAAAGTTGCCAGATCCAATTTTCTTGCCGACACGGAAGTTGGGACCGACCATGAGTACATTAGAGGAGGAGGTGACACTATACCTTGAGGAATACGCGTTGAATCTGGTAGCATTACCGCTACCACGAGAGATCCTCTTGGTCGTTTCCTGTTCGCGTTCAGAGCTACGCGCGAGCTGTAGCTGTGTGTCTCTACCGTCTCTTTTCTGCATGGTGCGAGTGTCCTCTGTCGTGGCAGAGTAATCTGCGACAGTCTGTTTAAACGTGACAGAAAAGGTCGATTGTACGGTAAAAAAAAAAACGTTGCCGATGTTAGTCTTGTATTAGTCGAATTAATTATGTAAACGATGCACGGCGTTTAATCGTCGGGGATCGATCCCCATTCTTGACATATTTTCTTCTTTGGTCGTCCCGTTGGATGGCCGCCGATGGAAAATAATAACTCCCAGCGGTTTCCTAAGGAGGAATACACACACGCACGCACACACAAAAGCACACACCGCGTACACGACGCGAGTCGCAGGTGTCACGGTTCGTCGGTCGATGCCTTCAGGGGATCAATCCCCATGCTATCCTAACCTCGAAACGGATTTCGAGAAATGTTTACACTTAAAGACGTAATGAAGAGGGCAGACGAGGAGAACACACACGCGCAAAATACACAACAGCTTTCTATCTCTCTTTCTTTCCTTTTTCTCCCTTCTTCTATCTCTTTCTAAGCGGCTAGTGGTTATCACAGACGGGAGCGAGTGTTCGTCGTGTCGAGGACCCTGGACGATTCCATACCAATTTCGACCTGCCTCTCTTGCCCGGCCGGCCGGGGGGAATAGTCAACGATAAATATCGCGTCTCAGTCAATACGGCGTGCATCGCCGTGACTGTTCTGTCGCACGGGAATACACTCGGAAACCTCCTCCATTACAAACGGCCCTGCCGCGTGCGATCGTGATCGTACTCAATCGTGGCCCGATAGTACCGCGGCCTCACCACCACAGACTCAATTCTGCAGTTAGATTTGGGAGCGCCGCCGAAGCGGCTCTGAACTCTTTTATAGTGACACGCACACTAGCACATGCACTTTGCGAGCTTCGTATGTTCCTTCCTTCTTGCCGAAGGAAAAATCCGCAGCCGTGTCACCAGTATGCCCGATCGGCTATTATATGCCCACACACAAGCCCCGTATTAACTGCAGTCCCCTCCGCAGTCCTTTCGCTCCCCAGGCCTTCCAACAAACTTTTATTTCGAAACTGGTTATACGAATACAATTTATATCCCTACGCTCTACCGTCCACCGATTACACGCACGCTATTTGAAAGACCTGTCGAACGCGGACAAACGATCGCGGACAAGCTTACGCTCCTGTCTCTCGCGCTCGACTCGACATAGGTGAGATTTGTTACGAGGCTGACAGTGCTGCCAACTTGAAACGAAATAACGCCGCGTTCCCAACAGTATCGACGCCGACGCCCTCTTCTCCAAACTATCTCCATTCTTATACGTCAATAATTTTTTAGCTTTTTCTTTACATCTTGCAACTCTTTCACGATTATGACTAATTTTTCTATGTTATGTATTTTTCTGTATGATTTTGATAAAACAAATTAAAAATTAATATTTAGTCGGTGTTCAATTTTGTTACCAGACCAATTTGGGCGACTAATTATTTATCTATATTCATATTCAGTGATACTCATATGGCGTTTATTTGAATTTTCAAATAAATTCAAGAGAGCTTTAGCGAATCTAATTTTATGAAGATTTCAATGTTGTTAATTGTGTAAATAATACATATTATATAGTCCTGTGTAATTTATAAGCCGTCCGTGAAACATTGACATGATAAATAAAATGTTATGCCATTAAATACCTACGTATCCATAGTAACCAATTCGAATTTTACGGATTCCATTAATTTTCATTAAATATTTGCTCACTTTATACTAATTATTTTTATTTATTATATTATGATGCAATGGAGGAATTAGCAAATTCTGATGTTCGAGTTGTACTGAATATAAAAGAAGGTAAATCTTACGACTGATTACTTGTTAACCTTTTATTTATAAAATCTTTCTTGTGCGAAATAATGTAACATAAAATAATATACAAATATAGTAGAAAAACTAATTGTTTAATATATTTACTTAAGAATGACTTGTAGTGGATAAAATTCTATAATTTCGCATTATATATCTGCTTTTTTAATATTAATAAATGTATTTCTCTCTGAATTTCAACTTTGTTTTAATTTCAATAATTCCATGATATGACCTAAGCATGTTACTTAATAAAAGTTAGAGGAACTTAACGTTTAATGTTAATAATCTTAGGTAAAGGTTTTGAACAAATTCTGCTACCTACATTAATTGTTGCAACTCTAAATGGACATTCCTTGGAAACTGATATAATAGAGCCAAATTCAAATCCTGAATATGATCATGATTTAGTTTGGGAAGTAGATAAAAACAGACTACGAAAGTATGTATCATATATGATGTTTATTACAAAATACTTTGTAATGTTTGTTATTAAAACAATTTTTAACTTTATAGGATGAGGTCAGGACAAGTTCCATTAAAAATAGAATGCTTTGCTGTTAAAAGTAATAATATCAAAGAAAAATTAGGGTATCTTCTACTTAGTTTAAGATCTGCCCAAGTTTTTGCTAAAAGTGGTATTGATAATGTAAAAGCTAATTGGCATAAACTATTAGGATTAAAAAGTGAACTCAAAATACATAAACCTGAGTTACTTCTTGCTTTAAGTATCCACAATCTAGAAGCTACATCAGTAAATGCTCAATTAGAGGTAAATCATTTGTTACTTTTAAATAAATGCTTAATAATGATAATACAAAAATTATGGTATGAAATTACAGTTAAAAAATTTGGAAGAATGTCAGCAAGCAAATGTTCAATCTAATAAAGTAACACCAATTTTGTTACGTGATGAACGTCTTATACAATTAGGTCCATTAGATATTTGTCATGAATTCTTTTTAATGAATATCACTGCTATATCTGCAGCATATGTAGATTCTTTGCTACCAATGAGATATTATACAGATATGAAAAACAATTTATATTTTTGGTGTAAGATATTAGAAAATGATGTATATTTTAATCAAAGTAAAAAAGAGTATGGAGATATTTGGACACTTAATGAAAAAATTGTTATAAGGATCAGAAGTTCATTAAAAGTTTTCAAAGAATATTTACAACTAAAGCCATTTCTGTTTATATATTTAAAATATAAAGATTATATATTAGGTCAATCGGAAGTAAATTTGCAACCATTAATCCCTACTGATAATATTGAAGAATTTCTTAAAATCACTGAAAATAATAGTAGTATTTTAAATCAGCGGTGTTGTTTATGTAAAGCAGATTTCAATGAAAATAATAAAATAGAATGTAGAGACTCGTATCTCGATTTACAGCTAAAATTGCAATATGTAGGTAAAACAAGTGTAGCAATGGATACTTCAAATGTAATGATCAATGATTTCATCACTCCTAATTCTGTGGAATTAAAGAATATCTTAAGACAAGTAGTAAGCTTTGTTTGGAATAGATGGTAAAGTAGCAACATTTAGAACTAATATTCATTGTATTTAATTGTAATTTTCAGAATTATAGTGAAATAGATTGTCATAGAAATCCTGCTGGTGATTTTAGAAAATATGGAATTCAAATGTTCAATCCCCCAAATGGATGCAATAATATAAATAAACACACTTTAAATTCTGATCTTGTAAGAGATCAACTTGTTAAGGCTACTTATTCACATTCAGTTGACACACTGCTATGTCAGTCTAATATTGATAATTCCTCTAAAAGTGTAGAGGCTTATCACTGTTATTATTTAAATATTTTGTTGATAGCAATAAAGGCAATATCTTCAAAATTAATTATTCCAAATATGGAAATTCGGTACTAATTACTAATTACTAATGTAACAGTTAAAATTAATATTTTATGCTATGAAGGGGATTTTTTTATTTAAATATATATCTTTTCTTTAATATAGGTTCCATCATCCAAAAACTGAAGTTACTTCAGCATTTCATCCAAAAATACTAGCTTCATTAGGAGAAAAAGTAAAATTACAAAATATAGGGTGCAAATTACAATTTATATCAGCAACAGATGAAATTAAACAATTATTGCTAAATTTCCCACCAAAAATTAGTATATATAAAGTGGAAGGAAGTACTAAGACTTGTATATCTGAAAGTAAAATTAATACAAAAGAATTATTTTGTCAAAATAAGGTAATATATTAGAAATTATATTTTACGCTTACATACATTAAATAAATGTATTTTAGATGGAGTACCAATACAATATACCATTGTATGATATAGAACATAATAATATTGGCAACTTGGATGTTATGCTAAATTTACAAGATTATGGTCCATATTATAAGATTAAAAAAACCATTCCTAGTAAGTCTTTAATGTACATGATTTTTTATTCATTTGTTTCATCTATACATGAGGATATAACATTACAAAATATTTGGTTTGGAATTAGATGAAAACTTAGGGCCACCAATCTTAGATGACAGTTTAGCATATAAAATAGTGGATGAGTTAGAGACTTGGAAAGAACGACAGATGGAAATATTTAAAGTTGAGGTAAAATTACATCTAACTATAGAAAAGAAGGTACTTTTATTTTAGATATATATGATCTATCATTCATTTTTATAATTTAGTTAAAAAGGAAGGAAGATCGTCATTTAAATTTACTAAGTCAAGAATGGCAAAAACATAGAGAAAATTTAGAAACAAAACTTGCGTGTAGCGTTGAACAATGTAAAATGCTAGCAAATAGTTTAAATAATGCTACAGAAGACTTAAGAACACGAAGATTGAAAAGCCTCGAAAAAGAAACTAGGTTAATTAAAGCAAATGAAGATTTGCAATGGAGATATGATACAAAATTACACGAGCTTAAAGAATCATTTCAAATGGTTCAAGAAGAACTTATGACAAAGGTTTATAAACACACTTGCGCCCTTATAAATAAGAATTAAATTATACAATCTTAATATTTTTAGATTGATGCTCTTGAAAAGAGGAAAACAGCTTTAGAAACACAAACTGAACAATTAAGTACTGAAAATGAAAAATTACAATTGCTTGTATCAAAACAGTCTGAAGAGTTGGAAACTTATCAAAAAGGTTCTTTGACGCAGGATCAAACAGCAAATTTATTGCAAGAGTTAAAGACACTTGAAAAAAAATTACAAAATGCACAGGAAAGTAAATCTTTTTTCAAAGAACAATGGGCAAAAGCAGTTCGTGAGATACATCGTATGAAAATGGAACATCAACAAGCTATACAAGTTCAAATTAAAAATAGTAAAGAAGAATTACAAAACTTAGAGTATGTGCAATATGTATATTGGTACAACATGAGTGACATTTAATATGTTCTAAAAATATCTTATTTTTTTTCTTTAGCCTAGAAGAAATATTATCTGCAGATTCTACTGCCTTGACAAATGATCAAATATTGTTAAATGAAATTCAGAAAGAAATTGATGTAATCAAGCCAAAAGCATATCTCATTGAAAAAGACGTTTATTCTCAAGTATTTACACCAAGTTCTGTAGGCTCTAAAATTTCGCAAAATGCTAATAAAGGCATATTAAAAAGATCAGATGAACAGGATGAAAGATTGCAAGCATTAGTTGAAGAACGTGATTCCCTATTAAAAACAGGGAGTTATACAATTGACGATACAGTTATTATGAAATTAAATAATGAAATCAGATCTTTAATGATGAAGTAATTCTTTTATATAAACTATACCTTAAAATATTTCAATATCATAGTACAATATAAAATACTTTATAATCATTTTTATATGTATATATATACACATATATATTTATTGAAATAAATGTATTTTATATAATTGGTTTTTATCTATATTCATGTTTAATTATGGTTTCATAATTAAATTATTTTGTACGCAAAATAGTTATTTTTATACAAGATAAGAAAGTTGATACTAGACAATTATATCATAAAACAATAATATAAAAAACAAAGTTTTACTTTAAAATGTATATTACAATTTATTTATACTAGAAGAAATCAAGTTAAAGAAAACTTTTTAGATCGAACATCTATCGCTTCTACAAGACCCTTTCCAAGAACATAAAAATCTTGTATGATTGCCGAAATATTTAAAGCTAGTTCATTATTATTATTACATTTTCTGCCACTTATATTTGAAACCTTGAGATCCTTAATTTCTAGCGCAGAGGGTCTCAATAAAACTCCAATTACTGTGCCACCATAGGTATCATGGAAAAATAAGGCAAATTCATCATAACCATTCTAAAAAAAAAAATATGAAAAGAAAAATATTGATGATTAAAAAATCAAACTATATAGTAAATATTAATATTATATGAAATATCACTTAAAAACTTACCCTAAGATCTTCTAGAAAATGTTGTACAGGATCAAAACCTACAATTGGTACCTTTTGGGCTGAATGATGTTTATATGGGTGCCATTCAACAATTGGACATGCATCATCAACATCAATTGCTTGTAACCTTCTAGGTACCATACACGGTTTTAGGTAAATCAAACAATCATATTCTGTAAGTGGTGGCCTAAATAAGGGCTTGAAATCTAACAGAACTTTTGTAAAATATTGTTGTTCATATAACTTTATACATTGTCTAGCCAGCATTGTAATACGATTTAAAATTAGAGTAGATGGTGCTTTTTTAGTCCATAATGATCTCTGATGATCATAAGGAGTAGAGATAAATAGTGGTGGTAAAGAATCACGAGATGATCCAAAAAGCGTTTCCACGGCAATTATTTCGTCTTCTATATTTAAAAATGATATTATAAGCAGGGATAATACATTGACAATTTTTAGTATCAAAATAAGTACTTACTAGACATTTCATTGTTGAAATTTACTATAACAGGATCTGTATTCCAATGACCTCTTGCAAAACTTTCTAAGAGTCTTAAGAATGCTATTTGAGGCATTTGAGGAGGTCTGTATGGTGCAGGCATTAAATACATTGAAGCTACAAGTAGTTCAACTACTATATCTGGCATATGAGAATTATCTAATAGCTGAGCGGATAACCAACGTTTTGCCAAACAACATGCGAGTCCAAAGGATGGTTGTTGATTATGTAAGCTACCATATAAATAATATCATATTACTAAATTAAAGCATAATTTTTTAAGATAAATTAATCTTACCCATGTAAAGCACTAGTTAGCTTTGGTAATTCAAATAGCTTATTTTCTAATTCGATTGATTTTTCGTTATCTTTATATTGTATAACTCCATTCTCAGTTATTTGCTGTTTCAAGCAACTAACTTCTTTTGAATGTGCCACTCTTAACCGAAACACAAATCCATCCTAACAGAAAATTACTTTTTAATGAATCATCTATGTTTAATATTACTTTTCTTTGTTGAAGAAATAATATTTAAAAATAATAACCTTATATACATTGATATGTGAAAAGTTTGCTTCTGTCGTTAACTTATATTGTTTTCTGAGGCATTCTGCAATTTGTATGTGAAAAGCAGCTTTTGTATTTCTAAAAGCTTCTAACTCATCTGGCCACTTTCCACTAGTTGATAATTGCAAGCTCACATCAAGTGGACAAACATATTTAGGTGCTGCAGTTATATTTCTTGATAGTGTCAAACCCTTTTTAGATTTCTTAATAAGTCGATTATCAGGTTGATAAACCGTTGCAAGTGGTGGGAAAACGTCCGTATATCGAAAAACTGCGCTAGATCCTTGTACCCCATGTATTGATAAGGGAATGTCCGTAAGAGACATTAAATCTTTCTCAAGTTGATTGAATACGTTTATTGCTCTCAGTGCTGCTTCTTCTCCCGTTCCATAAGCGAAATGCGTTATTTTTACCTAAATGAAACAAAATATTTAATATATTTTTATAAATAAAAATGTACTGAAAATGATTACCTTTTGCAATTGTAAAAGTTCTTCCATTTCACTCGCAATATATATAAATTTTTTTTTAAATATACCTAATTTTTTTCTTAGTAAAAATGTTACGATTTTTTTACATATTAATCTTTTTCCTGATAATGTTTTGCCTTTCGACCAAACTACTGCTTCTCGAGTAGTTCCATCTTGAAATCGCCGTAACTCTGATTTTTCACCCCAAAAATTTCTAAATTCAATGGCCTAGAATATGAAACTTATCATATCATACACACATAGAAAAAGAAGTGATAATATCAATTAATATTTAAAAAGCTTACATACTTCTGGTAAATTTGCTTCAGGTCCTTTGTCAACAATATTAAAACAATACTCTGGGTTTAATTCTAACCCAATAAAAATCTTCCCAATATTATCATGATTATTCTCTGTACATTCCCATTCTGAACTTTCATTTGGTAATACACAAATTTGATGTACTCTATTTGCCAGTCCTTCTTTAAGAGTATTACAAAGAATTTTTATTGCTTGGGCTCGATAATTGGGACCATAATCTAGTTTATCTTTATCACTTGAATTAACATTTACTAGATTTCTTAACATTTTAGCATCTTTAAACCTATACATTTTTTTAATTTTATTGTTTAATTAATCAATTACATATTTTGATAAGCTGTAAAAATAATTACCATATAAAATGATCAAATGCCATATAAAATGGTACTTTTCTCATGAAAAGTGATTGAAAACTGTTTGCATGTGCATTGTCCAAATGATTTAAGGAAAGTTCTGCTTCTTTTTGTACCCATCTATATGTAGCTTTAGACAGATCTGTAGTAATATTGTAATAACCAGTGCTATCCAAAAATACACAATCATAATACTCATGATATTTCAAAATTCTATCTTTACTCTCTTCATTTTGATTCATACTTACTCCAGATTCACACCAATCAATGTGTACTGATAAAATAAGTGATGTCAGTTAATAACAATAAAAGTATCAAACCTATCAATATTTATATTTAAAGAATGTTACATACTTAAATAATTCCACACATTTCTGACTATTTGATAACTGCTCATAAATGTGTTTAACTTTTTTATGGATAACAAATATAGAATAAGCATTGTTATGATATGTCCATTAAAAGCTGCATAGCCTTTTAATAATTCACGTTGAGTTAACCATATTTTCAATAAAATAATGCCATCTCTTATATTTGGATATTCTCTTATTACTTTCATATTCTCTGCATGTATTTTCATAATTACATCATGAAGAATTATTGAATTATAATGTGGTGTTGGCACAAAATTCTCTGCAACTATAATTATAAAAATATGATTATTGTCCAGTATAAGTAAAAAAAGTAAGAAAAGAAAATCAGAAACATACTATTTTTGGTCTCTTCAAAAAACCATTGAGGTCTAACATTATTCTTTTCTGGTAAAAATCTACTTAGTCTAAAACTTCCTTCTTGAGCTGATATATGTATCAATACATTAATTTTGGTACCTAATTTTCCACTTGGTACAATTTTTAAAACTGGCTTTAAAGTGTCATTCATAAATCTCTTGCTTTCTGCAATATCATCAGTAATATTAGATGCTATGTATGCTAAATATATCATTTTCTTTTTTATATATCTGTAGTTTAGGTAATCTTGTTTTTGGAACATCTTGGCAGGCATTTCAATCATTATATCTACAGTGATATTTGAACCAACTGCAGCTTCAAATACATAAGATCCTATAATAGAAATATCTGTTGGCTTAAGAAATTTAAAGATTCCTTTTGCTACTTTTGGTACATTAAGCTTTGAAATATGCATGTTCAATTTTTTCCCTAGTTCCTCATCTGAAAGCTACAAATATAAATTATAAATTACATAAAAGCTCTGTTTCAAAGTTTTCTGGTTAAATAGATCTACATACTTCATATTCTTCTGTTTCCTTTATGGATTCAATAGTCCCTTTAAACTTTTTAAACCAAATATCAAACAAATTTTTATATTTATCCTTAAGTCTAACTGCATTTAACATTTCGTCTATTTGTAGTCTAAATAAATTGGAATGAAATAAATTTTCTGTCTCCCTAAGTTGATTTAGTTCTTCAGCAGTTGGTGGTTTATATAAATCATTGTCTAATTTTCTTTTCTTTTTCAATAAAATGTCTGCAGAATCATTGGTAACCTTCGTTCTTTTTCTGCCAGATACCAAGAGAAAATTTCCTCCTTTATTAATATCTTTGATCTTTTCCACTTCTTCATTTTCTTCACTTTCTTCATTTTCATAGTCTTTGTCTTCATCAATTTCATCATTAGAATGATGATCATTTTCAAACGCCAAATTGCCAGAATGATTTAAAAAATCATTTATATTTGCCTAAGATACATAAGTTTATATATTTTATTCAGTTGCTTAATGTTCTTGAAATGTTATGACGTTAAATGTATATATATTTTAGGTTATATGGATATTGCTACATTTCTTTTCATAAATACTTACCTTGTAAGGTATTTTCATGTTTATCTTCCAATTTTTTAATAACTGTTATTGCAATATAATGTATAATATAATATTAATATAATATAAAAGATTAATCCAAAATGTTTAAGAAAATATTTCACACGCTCACTTGGTAGTTTCAAACCTCGTTGGTCCACGTGAGTGGATTTACTTTTGTTACTATTAGCACCATCTTTGATTCACCGTACGTGCTAAATAGCCAATATTGTAATATCGACGTTTTTAAATTTCCAAATTAGATACAAACGACGATATATATTTATAACTAATCATTCCATTAAGTGAAATGTAGATTTATATCAATTATTAACAATAATCTTTATAAAAAAATAAATGACTAAAATGCCTTTTCATGAATAGATTAATACGTTATTCTTCTGGTATTTATTTTTATATACTTATCAAACATGTCAAGATATAATACATTTTAAGTTACTAATTATTATTGTTGTTACATCATGGGCAACGCGCACATTACAAAAAACAAATAATACATATTTTAAAAATTATACAAAATAATTAACAATCAGATCAAACTCATATTCATTGTTGATTAATAACTATAGAAAAATATATCATATTTGCTATATTATACGAATATATATGTATACATGTGTTGTGTCGACAAAATACTCTGGAACTAGTCATTATAAATTTGAACATGAAATTAGCAAAATGCAGATTTAATGAAATGTACCTATACATTATATATATATGACATACTAGATATACAAATTGTATTGCCATTAGAAAAGAGAGAACTTTACCACAGATCTTTTTTATTTGCCAAAAAGTTAATAACAAGAGAAATTATTATTCAATTATGAAGTAACAAAATATTATTCTTGTTCCTTGAATTATAAAATCAAATAACAGAAGACTGATCATTAATTTTGTATAAGAAATAATGTAATATTTTCGTGGAATAACAATGATCTTCACTATGGAAGCCCACTTTTATTTAAAGGAAGAACATGCGTGAAAGAAGATATTTGTCTTAAAACAAGATGTCATGATACTATGCACATGCATCACTATACATATCTATAATAACATGTTATTAAAAATTTGTATGTAAACATATAATTTCGTAACGTAAAAGTTATTTTGCACCATTTTTGGAAGAGTTGATCGTGCACGAAGATTTAACGCCATTACATACGTAGATACGTATATGAAAGATGTACTGCTGAATTCAATTATATTTACTCCATATTTGTTTGCGCTATGAATTATTTAACATTTTATGATTGAGTAGATAGGTGAGATTTTGAAACTGAATGAGACAAATCTCATACAATTAGCACCTTGTTAGATTATTAGATAAAATATACAACAATCATAATCATAATAATGTGCAGAGATACAATTATTATTAATGAAATCATTTAAATATTAATTTTCGATAAAAATAAATATTACATTTTGTTGAACAATGATTTGCTTGCTCTAAATCAATCATAAGTTTTAATATGTTTTACTGCATAATTTTTATGAAAATATACAATATGCAATTTTCAGGAAATTGGAACAATTTGACATTTTTCCAAATGCCGGAATACATATATTTTAAATGAAAAAAATTACATTTGTTTAAAAAAATTATGCAGTAAAAATATAATACAATTAATAATAACTAAAAAAATTATGCAAAAGCTAATTTTCTTTTAATATTGTAAAAATCTGACATAGCTAGTAAATTTATAATAAAGCTGCATAATCAAATAATATAAACTTTTGAACAAGTACATATTAAAAATTTCTTAGACAGTGTTACCAATATACATTAATGAGCTTAATGCCATTTCTAGATTATACAGATCAATATCAGTGCATTGATCGCATTAATTTTATTAAGCGAATATGCATGATATATTTGTTTCAGCAATAAGTTCAAACAATTTCCTAATATATATATACAATTAATACAAGAGCATACAATTAAATTAGTCAATAACAAAACATAATACTTTAATAGATGTATACTATTATCTTAAAGCATATTCTGATCACATTAATTGTTAAATTATCGAATGTAAAAATTATAATAATTCATTGCACCTTTTCAGAGCAAATAGTATTGTTTTCTTTTCATGTATATCAATATTTTTACTGAAACACAGAGAGAGCTTATATATATTAATTAATAATATATGGAAGTCTTTTCCTATTTTTCAAGCAGTACGTATAATTTTATATTTATTAGAAACTAATAATTTAGCAGTATTTGTAACGATGATTCCAATAACACATAAGAGGATATTTATAGTAAACTAGAGAGCACGCAATATTACTAAAAATTTGTTTAGAAATTCAACAGGATACTTAATACAATAAAACATAGTTAACATATTGAATACTAAAATGCAAAGATATCAATCTTTATACCATTATGTGATTGGTCCAATTATATACATGATCTTTTTCTATTTAGTATTTATCATTTTTAGGCCCTAAGATTGGAACTACAATATTTTCCATACCACAAATTCCAGAGGATTTCAGCATATTAATTTTTTATCCATAGAGTATTTGCCTTTTAAACACAAAATCAAAATTTATATTACGACAAAAAAACTAAAGCATGAGAATGTTGGCATATAAATATTATGCAAGTATGCATCAATTTTGTTGAACATTAATACTTCAACTTAGAATAGTACTGATAGCCATATAGATCTATAGATTCTTAATGTTAAAAGTTGCAAAAAATAGAATCTTTTAATATAGAAAAGATTTTTTTAACATTCTCCTTCAGATAATATAATTTCAAATGTATAGAACTATTCATAGAGCAATTCTGTAAGAACCGATCCTCTCTTCTTAGTCTTTATATACATTAATATAGTTGGAGGTTTTATAATTACGTTCATTTATATATTATTAATAACTTGACCTCTAATAGAGTGTAGCTTCATCTGCAGATATAGCCAATTCTTCATCACTCCAATCACTAACTCCAAATCCTGAAGATCCATGAAAACTGCGTGATCTTGCAACATTGCTAAAAACAAAGCAAATGGTGTTTTTCCTATCTCTAATATATGAAGAAAGAACCAGTAAATTATATTATTGTATACAGCAATGTTTTAACATGCTAGTGCTTTATAACCTATATAATGCGAAACACTGTAGAAACTGTAATTTTCCACAGAAATTTCTATAAAAGTTCATAGATGTAATTAATTTCATTAATTTAATTCTTTCATAGTTATTTTTTCTTTTAATTTTTTCATTCAGAAATTTTTGAACAAATACTTGAAATATTGAACAAATATTAGGAGAAATATTGGATATGAAGAAATTGTGCACAGATAAAAATTTTTCAATACATTTGGTTCTTTCTTGAATCATGCAAGTAAAACAAATTAATAAATAACACACTAATCTAGCTGTATTGCATTAATAAGCCACAACAAACTATTCTGAAATTTCTGATTTGCACACTCATAAAAATGATACATATGTATGTATATTGGTTTACTTTCTAGCAATCTTGTATACAAATAACATTATTTTAGTAAAAATAACCACTTTTTGCAGCTTCCACTAAAAAAAAACAATTATGAAATGATCTTACAAAGTAAACAATGAATAATATGGATTTTTCTAATGTATACAAGATTAAAACTTTATATAATGTATACAATAAAAATAATATATGTATATCTCGTGTAAGTTTTATATTAAATTATAACATATCCATAGTATTCACATATTAATGGTGTATTGTAGATGAACTGATGTAAACAATAAACAATACAAAAAAGCAGCATTATTGCAATAGGATTTTCTTAAGAGGTTATGAAAAAAACATTGAATGTCACATTTCTTTAGTATATCCCTTAAAAAAATCTACATTGCAAAATCAAACAAGTCATTTCCGTACCACTTGCTTGTATCGATGGTCTCTATCATTAGATTATCGATCGCTATCGGTCCTACCAACATAGTGAAATAATTACTTCTTACATTAACTGAATAAAATGTTTTCATATGAATTTTAATTTAAAAAATGATAAACAATTGCTTACCTTGGAGAAAGATTGGGATTTGTATTTTTCTTAACCAAACCTGCTTTCCTTCTCCCTTCCATTGCCGCTTTCATAGGATCATAACTTTTACGACGTTTCCAATTTTGCATTTCAACTTCTCTTGCATTTGGCATGGCAGGCTTCTTTGTTTCTTTTGGTTTTATCTTAGATCCCTGTGATAAAAGGAATACTCAAGACCATGTGAAGATTACATACTACACATACGTACATGTTTTGTGTAAAAGATACATACAGTATTCGTAGTTCTATTTGATCTCATACTAAAACGTCCAGAATCAGTCCTACTTATGTTTGAAACAGATTCAGATTTTCGAGTATCTGATGTAACTGGTTTATTTTTATTTATATTTCCTGGTAACTTTGTTGGTTGCAGGTCTAATCTTGCTCTGCGTAAACTGTAAAGAATTTTTTAAAATATGTGTAATAATAATATCCATGAATTATATTTATAGATTTTTACCTAAATGCTCGATTATATTTAGTGTTTGAAATAGCACTTTGTGCATTTGGATGACGATCGTCGCTGCTCTCTGTGTCACTAGGTTGGTGTAATGTTTTTGATATACTTTTATGTAAACTATGACTAGTATCTTCATCGCTATCATTATCTGAGTCTACTAAAGGTGAATGGCAGACTGTGATACGAGCAGACATAGCTGACATTACATTTTGTGTTGTTTGTAAATAATATGATGTTTCTACATCACTATCACTTTCCTGTGTATAAAAAATTTAGTTATTATTTATAAAATTTCGTAAAAAAATATGTTTATATATATTTACCAATTGTGGACTGCATGGTGGAGGTACTTGATTGTCATTCTGAGCAATGCTTAATTCGTTGTCAGACCATTCATTAGCTAATGAAAGAGCACCACCTGTCCCATGAAAACTTGCTGATCGTAATACAGAATTGTCATGACTAAAAATATATTAGACAAATCAGAATAGAACAGAATTACATTCTGTAAATATTTGTGATATTATATCTTCAATATATACGTACTTTCCCGAACTATCTTCTGTACTGTGATGTTTCTTTGAATTGTCTATTAATTTTTTTCTACCTTCAGCAGCTGCTTTCATTGGATCATAGCTTTTTCTTCTTTTCCAATTTTGGAATTCTACTTCCTTTGATGTCAATGTTGAATTACTTCTACCAGATTTCTTCTGATCTTTACTTGTTTTTTGTATAGGTCGTTGTGTAGTAGAGGCATGCTATAAAATATTTTAAGTTACTACTAATTATATAATTACATCTAACTTCAATAATTTTTAAAAATTTAGAAGAACTAAGATATAGTATATGAAAAGTAAAACATTGACAAATCTGAAACACTTACCTGAGATGATTTTGGTGCTCTCATACTAAGTCTTGTACTATCAGTTCTTGATATCGATGCAGCTCTTGGTTTTATAGGTTCTGATTTCTTTACAGATTCTTTATTGTGTACATTCACGATACTTGTACGACTTCGATGATAATTTTGCTGTTTATTTATAGGTGTTGGTTTTACTTCACTTTGTGCTCGTCTACGTCTTTCTTCGGGAGTTGTATTTGGAGTTGTATCAGATTCACAACTTAATCTATGCATTGTACAGCATAATAATAAATACATTATGTTAATGTTAAATTTATTACTTATATTATATTGCATATGTTTTTTAAATACCTTGCTCTTCTTATACTAAAAGCTCGATTTAATTTAATTCCAGAAGAAACTGAGCCTAATGAAGATTTTGCTTGCTGTTCGCCAGTTTCACTGCTACTGTCAGAAGCAGCAAGATATCTTCCTGCTAAAGATGCTCTATCAATATCACTACTATTAAAGCTACTGCGACGGGATGACTGGCTTTGTGATTTTATATTTCTAATATTTGCATTGCTACATGATCTTTGGATATTTAAATTACGTTTAAGATTTGGACTATTTTGGAGAACACTATCTGTTGTTGTATTAAAGCCAACATTTCCTTCATGATAATTTGCAGTACTATTTGATTTTCTTAACATATATGGACTAAAAATATAAAAACAATATAATTAATACATATTAATATATAAATATATAAATGAATTTTTATGCATACCTATTTTCGACACATGTAAAATATCCAATATTTTTGGCTTGTGGAGAAGATTTTGTCAAATGCTTGGTTCTTTCCAATACTGGAGAGTTTACAATTTGAGTGACAGTTTTGCGAGTTACAATTGGACTGTTTGTTAATTTTGGTGTAGATGGTCTTAGGCGATTTAAAATTGTATTATTTGAGTATTTAATTTCATCATCTTGATAATATTTCGTAGTACTTCTTTTGGACGTATTACTGTCTGTTATATTAGATGTATAATCCCTCCTACATTACAAAAGATCAAATTACAAGAATTATTTAAATTACATTTTTTACATATAAATGATTTCTTTATTTTTACCTGTCCAAGGAACTACTTCGTCTTCCTATATGAAGGGAAGTAAACTCTTTGGACGGACTACTTAATTCAGCATTTGTATCTTCAGTCTTTGATTTACTTGAACTTATATATTTGCGGATACTTCTCCTACTTTCGTTGGTATTAATTCTTCTAAAAAGAGATTCAGATAAACTTCCTCTTCTGGCCAAAACCCCATGTACTGGTGTTCTTTGTGAACTTTGTGGAGGTGTATTATAACTGTTACTGGTATCATCGTCTGACTCTCCACCAGAATCAATAAGTATATGTTGATTTGAAATTAAACCAATTCTTTCTTTTATTCGTAAATATGATTCTGCATCTAAACTACTGTCACTTTGTTCCTAAAAATATTTATCATTATGTATGCTTGTATGTACATCACATGTACAGTCTAAATATTAATACAGTTAATGAATATTTTATACATTGCGGCTACGAGCAAGTCGTTGCGATCTGCTATGAATAGGAGATGGTATTTTGGAAGGACTTAGTGGAGGAGTACGACCGGTTGGCCCACCAATTGCTGGCGGTAGCGAATTATGTTCTGCTACCTGAGTGGCCCATTCAGATATCCATGTATTATTATCTCTTGAAATACTCATCTTTAAAATAAAAAATATTTTATATACTATCATAGAACAATTATCATAATTATAATAAACAATGTACAATTGACATACTTTAAAACTATGAATACATGCTTCATTGCTGTCTTCTTCAGTTAAAACACCAACACTAAATATCTTATCAATATCCATTCTTGCTTTTTCCTCATCTGTATAATCTTTATGAATTGTATATGTTCCTGCTTCACTAACTGCTTCATCTGATCCTCCATCAACGTTACTAACATTGAAAACATCTATATCTGTTTCAGCTAGATCATCTGGGTTTACTTCCATTGTATAGCTGACACTAGATAAATTGGATCCCTTAACGCTTATGGTTTTATTTCTAACATAATTTATGTTAGACACTTTTTCAGATACATTGTCAGATGAATGTTCATATTCATCATCTTGATCAATATTCTTTGTATATAATTTTTCAGCATCATCATCATAATTGTTTACTTGAATTCTACTTAAATCATTTATAGTAGCAGACTTTTGTGGTACCCAATATGATGTTGCATTTGTTTTCTCTGTATAACCAAGTTCCAGTGAGAGATTCTTATAAGGAAGTTTAGGTTGTTTTGACTGTTCAAAAGATTTACTCATTGTATCTTGTTTATTTTGAAAATTAGATACTTTTACATTAGATTCAGACTTTTTTAAAGCATGTGATGGTTTTAAAAATGATTTTGAACCTAAAAATAAGGTGATATAATTACAAAAAAATATAAAACTCAGTAATAAATTACAACTGTGAAACAGTAAAAATATAAAAAACAATATTAATATTATAGACAACTAAAATCTTTTAATCTAGTATAATATAACATTTTAATATCATATGTGATATTATAATCATTAATGTTGCCAGCCTATATACTGTGAACATATCGAAAGTACTTGAGAAGAATATTAAAAAGCATAGTAAAGATGACTTCATCATGACTCATACATTACAAATATAGTCTTCCATTATATTCAGTTTGCTATTCAAAAGGAATTGTTTTCCAATCATGATAAAAATTTAAACACTTTAGACATTATATAATAAATACATGTTTATATTATACAAAATAATTAAATTATGCTAATAGTTAATGATACTCCCCTATATATTATTATTAAAGCATAAAATATATATTTGTAAAGAAAATTAATTACTCATTTTCACAATTATTACCATATATTATATTAAAAAACATTTTTCAAAGATAAAATTTATAAAACTTGCTACAAATTTAATTTTCCAATATTTAAATATCACTTTAACATAATGAAATTACCTAATTGTTTCAGTTTCTCTGATAATTGATCTGTTTTTCGCTTTGTGTCATCCTCACTACTGAAATAGCCTTCAGAATGTGTACTAGAAACTTTTTGTTTTTGCATTAAGTTTGAAGAAACTAAAGTGCCAGGCTTTTTTGTATTTATTTCTACCTAAAAATTAAATTTACTTTATGCATATTTTAAGATACTTTAATTTTTTATATGTTTTTATGCAGAATATACTTACCTTAGATGTAGACAAATTTCTTTTATGTCTAGCATTATATCTTTCAAATAAATTTTGATATTTAGTTGTATCAATTTCCTTATTGCCAAAATCAATTGTGAAAGCTAATGGAGCTTGAGATACATAACCATCAGTAGAGTTTTCTGATGTTACTTCTACTTGTTCAGTCTTACAATCATCTTTTAGAACCTTCTCATCTTGTAATAATTCTTTTTCTTTATCTTCATCGCTTTTTTCTTCTTCCTCTTCATTTGTGGACACTAGGTTATCTCCTAAATTTTTCGCGTAAATTTGAGAATTTTCAAATTGTGCGTATATAATAGTATCATCACGTTTCTCGCTATCAATCGTTATATTTTTAAGGGAAGACAATGAATCTTCGACATCTTTAATATTTTCGTTGCCTTTTTGAATATCGTCATTAAATTCCATTGAATTGTTTGCCGAAAGTTGAGTGTCAACCTCTTTGGATGTGTTCTTTTCTACTTCCATATTCACAGCCATTGAACATTCCAGTTTTAAACATCCGTAATTAGAATGGTCACGTTCTCTACGACACTACTATCTATTACAATTAATTTATAAATGCCACTCCTATAATTACATCTCACTGCTTGACTGTAACGTCATATAAAATCCAATATAGTATAAAATTTTTCTGACACATCGACACAGGTGCATCTATTATACGCCATTGACGGCAAAAAGTGTCAACATTCATAATTACCAATGTACGAAAGGAAATGTTACCAAAATGAAACTATTATGTGACTTCTCGTAGTGGAAGTTTTAGCGCGGTACATATGAATTGTAAGCAGTGCAAAATAATTAATTAATCTATTAATTAAGTAAAATTTACATTTATTCATAACATTTTTTTTAAATTATTCAAAACTGATTAATTTATTAAGATTTAATTATTTGAACGTTTTTATTTATTTTAAATGCTTAAGGTATAATTACGCGGGCATGAACAATGTGTTTTAGTACTCCAAGGATAACAACCCCGTTCAAATTTCCAATTGACTATACAAGAAAACTATGCCATCTCTGAAATCATTACAGAGATTTATATTATCCTTAATTATATAAAAGAAATATCACGATAGCGATACTTTATTTTTCTGTATAAATAAATAATGTATATTAATTCCATACAATATGGCATAATATTATTGGTTCGGTATAAAACCAGGTTGATGAAATGACGTGCTGCGTGCTATACACTATACGCTACTATATCAGTGTTAATGTATAACGACTTTGGTTCTACGCGGTCTTCCTAGTTTATTGTATCTTGCATGACGTTAGATTTATCCTTGTTAGGAGGGCGTGCAATTTTCACGATCTCCATTTGCATATTTTCGTGATAATGCCAAAAAGGAAGAATCAGGCTCTTATAGATTCTGATAGTAGTGGCAGTGCATCAGAAAGTGGCTCGGACTTGGATAATGTAAATGATATAACCTTACATAAAAATCTCATATTGTATATCTTCTGTTTTACACATATAATTAACTTCTAACATATCGAAAATTGATCAAATCAAGTTTAATAGTAATATATACTGTCTTAAAATACCTTCTGTACCTTTGAGACATATTATAAAAAGAATAAACAAGCAAAATTTACTTTATATAACCTGTTAGCTACTCAAATAGTTCATTTTTAATTTATAAAAATTTACACTATTTTAAGCTTAAATAGGAAAGAATGTATATACATTCTAGTTTTTATAGTAATCATAAATATTTTGTATGTCATATATTTAACAAATTATTCTTTTTATGAAAAACAATTGAATTCTAATTTTGAACTTTTATATATATATATACATATATATATATGTGTGTGTGTGTGATTTGAATCAGGACTTATTATCTCTCGCCAAAAAAAAGAAAGGCAAAGCCCAAGATGATTCTCAGTCTAATGAAGAAACTAGCACTACTAGAAAAGATAATAAACATGATTCAGACACATCAGATTCAGATGATGATTGGGGTGCAAAAACTGGTAAAAATAAAAAGAAGAAAGTGCCAACTAAAAGAAGTAAACGTAAAATGACAAAGTCTAGTAGTGAAGAAAGTGCCAGTGAAATAGAGCCCGAAAAGATCTCTGAACCAGAAGAAGGTAATTAGCTGAAATCAGCACCAATATAAATATTTTGTTAAATTATTGTATAATTCTATAGCATTATAGAATAACTTTATATTTTCAGGTGAGGTTTCAGATTCGGATGCCAGTGTTTCTGACTCTAGCCAAGAAGAATTTAACGATGGTTATGATGATAAATTAATGGGAGATGCTGAGGATCAAGCAAGACTTGCCCAAATGACAGAAAAAGAACGTGAACAAGAAATTTTTAAACGTATTGAACAACGTGAAATTATGAAAACAAGATTTGAGATTGAAAAAAAATTGAGAATGGCTAAAAAACAAGAATTAAAAAAACAAAAGGAATCAAGGAAGAAAGAAAAGAGTGCAGAGGAAAAGAAAGTTGACAGAGCCCCAGATCCTAAAGAACGAAGCAAAGATCGTAAAAAGACAATAGAAGAAAAACAAGATAAAAAGTTCCATGCAATGTCTCTTCTAAAAGCAAGACGAGAAGAGAAAAAAGAAAGAGGTAAAATATTAAATAAAAAATTATTGTTTATTAAACTTAGATATATTTTATCTCTTTTTTCTTATTTAGAGGAGAAAGAAAAACAAAGGATAGAACAGCAGCAACAGCAATCAAAGGATATTGAAGAAGAAGAATTAGAAGACGACCATAAAGGAGGAGCAAACAAAACAAAACTTAAAGCATCTGATATTTATTCTGATGATAGTGGTTCATCAGATAGTGGTGAAGAAGAAGAAACTACTAAACCATCGTCTCATCGCAGATCATCTTCAAGTGATAGTAGGGATACTGATTCTGATACTGATAAAAAGTTGGTGACACTAAATCTTTTTTTCAAAAGCATTAGTTGAAGGTTAATGATATTAATAATCAAATGTATCACTTTACAGATCTATTACCAGTAATAAAGCCAAACCGAAGAAACCAATATATGTCAGTACCAAGGAAGATCTCAACAAAATTAGATTGTCTCGTCATAAAATGGAAAGATTTGTACATCTACCTTTCTTTGATAGAGTGGTACAAGGTTGTTTTGTTAGAATTGGCATTGGAAACAATAATGGAAAACCAGTATATAGGGTAGCTGAAATTAGTGGTGTATGTGAAACAGGAAAAATCTATCAACTTGGTGGAACTAGAACAAATAAAGGATTGAAACTAAGACATGGAGCTCAAGAACGGGTATTTAGATTAGAGTTTGTGTCAAACCAAGAGTTTACTGAATCTGAATTTTTCAAATGGAAAGAAACTTGTGCTTTGCAAGGAATATCAATGCCAACTTTTGAAGAAGTTGAACAAAAATTAAAAGACATTAAAGAAGCTTTAGTATACGAATTCAAAGAAGAAGATATAGAAAAAATAGTCCGGGAAAAGGAAAGATTTAAACAAACTCCATATAACTATGCAATGAAGAAAGCGCAACTTATGCGTGAAAGAGATGCAGCTAATTGTAGAGGGGATGACGAAACTGCCAGTCGGCTTAACCAAGAATTGAGTGAACTTGAAGAACGTGCTTCCGAACTTGATAAAATGCGCACTGCAACAATATCTAGCATATCTTACATTAATGATCGTAATCGAAAAAAGAATGTTGAAGAAGCTGAAAAAGCAATCATGGTAAATTAATAACACAAATTGTAGAATATAAAATTATTAAAGTATAATAATTTTATTAATCTAGTATGTATTTTTTATATAATAGGAAGAAATTAAAGCCAATAAAGGTAAAAAAGTTGATGATCCATTCACTAGGAGAAGTACTAAACCAAGAATGGTTTTTAAACCAGAAGATGAAGAAATATCGTCTACCGCTCTAGTAAATGATAAAGCAAGTCCTCAACAAACTGAAGTAGTAGCAGTATCTAACGAAAAAGAAAATAGTCAAGAAACAAAGAAGAAACAAAGTACTGAAGATTTATTTAATGCTCACGACTTTGATATCACAATAGATTTAGAGGTACCAATTCCAAGTAAGTCCTACAAAAAATTCGTTTTATGTCTTTTTATCAGTAAAAATTTAAGGTAGTTTAGTGTAAAATATAAGTACGTGTTATTTCTGCTTTTTTTTAGATAATCCCGTTAGTGTATTGCCGAAACCTATTAGTAATATCAAAGATACTGGACCTCGACGATCTTTAAATTTGGAAGATTATAAGAAAAAACGAGGACTAATCTAACGTTTTATTAGCTTTAGAAGTAAAAAAAATGAGTCCTTGATGATCTGATTAATTCTGAAAACAAGGATGAAGTTTTGTAACAGTTGACTGAGAAACTAGCTTATGTATAGTTCTCGTATAACATTATTTTTTTGTTATAAATAATGATTCCTCTTTTATAGAAAGAATATAGATGGTTTGTACCATATTATTCTATTTAGAAAGACATAATTATTGTATTCTTTACTAAAGAATGCATTTCATTGTTCGTTAAAACATTTTTTTTTTTTTTTAACATTATTAATAAGTACTTAACAAAAAAGTATTACAATTTGAATCATTTAAGGACCTCATAACTGCATTTGTTTTCCTCTCTCAATAATACATCATTTTTTACCTTTTAACTAAAGTAATTTGACTCGTTCTCTTTTAGAGAGGAAATAAACTCAATATTGAACATTAATAATTAATACTTTTCTAATACAAATATTGAATAGATAATTTTAATAACAAAAATCGCTATGGGTCATAAATATATCAATCATGATTTGCGTATATTAATATGTGACATTTTCCTATGTTCTGTATGTTAAAATAAACATTAATAAGCGGCCACCTGGCGATAAGAAAAATACAAAAATTTATACGAATTTGAATTGGTTTCTAATTATGTTTATGATGATCAATTGCTATATATGAGAACATTATAAAGACTATCATACGTATAGATATTTTTTTATTCTCTGCAGTGTTCTAATACTGAAACTGTAAACTACTGCCAATATAATTTGGCTACACAAGCTTCAAAATATGGTTTACTACAAAAATTTGTAAATATTCTCTAAACGATTCAAATAATTTAAATTGCTAAATTCTTATATATATACATATATACATATATATACACATATATATATATACACATATATATACATATATATATATATATATATATATATATATATATATATATATATATATATATATATATATATATATATATATATATATATATATATATATATATATATATATATATATATATATATATATATATATATATATATATATATATATATATATATATATATATATTTCTGTATGAAATAAGGATAAAAGAATATTTTTAGATGTATACTTTTCTTATGTCTAGTTAATCTGATTATTGTTAACTTTAATCTATTAAATTTGATAGATACATAACAAATGTATTATCGTATAATATGATTTTTATTGATACTAGAATGATTAGGTATCTTGCTGCATCTTCTGTCCATAATATTGCTCGTTAGACTAACGATAAAAGTTGATATCTTGAATAAATAAAAATTTGATATTTTGTGTTAAAGAATATCCATTTTTTTGTAATTATACACTATTAATTAAGGAAATAGATTAATTGAAAGAAAACTAATTTTAAGGGACAAATTTTTATATTTCATGTATTTATTTCAAAATAAATGTTACTATACAAAATTTTATTTATCCAAGATGTCAAAAATTATTTGATATAATTTATCAAATTCAAAAATAATTATATAATCTGATAAACTATAACATATATGAATATCAAGTATTAATTAGAATCATTACTCTACTATCCAACCAGAGCATGTTTGCTTTTATCCAAAAATCTGCCAAAATTGTACATATATGTACCTAAACAGTACTATTAAAAAATTTTAGAAAAATTTTCATTTTTATTTATGTAAGGAAAATCATACAATTTACATTTTTGGAAACAATCACAACTTACTTAAATTATGTGTCAAGTAGAACAAATTTTAAAAACTTATGTTTGCTTACCCAAAGTATATTAAAAATTAAACTGAGATACTATGTTCATAAAAAAATACTCAGTTTTTATATTAGACACAATAAGTTATAAATTAAATTTTTATATACAATTAATGACTAGACTAAATTAAGATATATTTCAATTATCCCTATATGAAATGTTTAATTCAATATAGACTGCTTCAGTATTCCTTTATTTATAATTTGTTATGTTTATATACCATAATCTTGTTTATTATTTTAATTATATTATATATTATAAATTATAATAATCTAAGATTTTTTAATTATATCAAAAACAATCCTTAAATGTATTTCATATGCTTTTAAACTGTATGATTGGCAACAATATTGTAATAACATACATGTATATGTATAAATGTACGTACATTTCTTCAACCAGATACTTCATATAATATTTAATTGTATTTTTGGTGTATCAAGACATATATACTATCTAAGAAAAGTATATTTATGTCAATATCATAATTTATTAATTACTGTGCTTCAAATAATCAAATAATGTCATTTCTTAAACATAAATATAGCACAACACTAATATATCTGCCATATACATTATTTGAAGCACCCTTATCAAATCTGGTTTACTTAATTTAAAAGAGATAATATATTTTTCTTATGTTAGTAATATTTTTAACAGAAAAATTCATTATGTTGATGATTTAATTTTTACCGATAATTACTCGAGGTTATCGGCAAATTGATGTGCTGTACGGTTCGGAGTGTTTTGAAACTGTCAACTACATTGCGCGTCGTGCGCACGCAAAGCAAGCGGCATGCGCACAGAACGACGCGCGACGTCTATATGCGATCGCTTGCATGCCGCTGCCCATATAAGGTAATTTCCCCACGTCCCATACTATGATTGGTTGGTATGACCGGCAGGTCACATCGATGATTATTTTCCACAGATTACCTATTATTGGTCCTTAGATGGTCTGTATAGTTGTTCTACGACACCAAAGAACTTATCAATTGTTCTTATTCATAAGATAGTCCGAGAAAAAATCGTATTCTAGACAAAATGGAATGCTATATAAGCGACCGGCATGACCGCATCACTCAACGCTTGCGCACTGGAACAATCCTACCGGTTCCAAAACAAAGTATACGCTTGTATGTATTTAATTCGTTGATTTACCATGGAAAAGGATAGACTGTTCAAAATATACGATTTGTTAATCAATTTTCATAAAAAAGGTATCGGTCTAATCAATTATGAATTTTTGTTAACCAGTGATCGGCCAATCAAGACAAAGTTAATCAGAGTGCGCGCGCGCAGGCGTAGGGATACAGGATTCGCAGAAAGCTAGCTAAGAGAGGAGCCTCCCTTCCCGTTCGTTCGTGAGCCGCGACCCCCGCGACTGGACACTGCGCCTATCCAGTTCCACCAGACCGAGGCTCTCGTGAAAGTGTAGGTTAAAAGTGCTTGTTTACGTGATTCTTCTCACCGGCTACTACATCACGAAATGGTAAATATCATACTGTGCATGTATCCAACTTCCAAAAAATGTCAGCGATCCTTCGGAAACCGGTACATGACTTACTTTGTGGTTATGGCCGAAGCAGACGCGCCGGTCGCCATTTCTGTCCCGGCAATACGCCGCGAGAACAACTGCTTTCTTCTTTTGGCCATACCAATCAACCGATATCATTTAGTCTCAATTATTTGTTCGAAATCGTTTGTGCGGTTGATTTTCATACCTCTAACAACAAACCAAACATAATTAAAATCTCTCACGTAGGTGCATTTTTATGTGCCAATCGCGATTCCTTGCTTCCAGGAAACGGATGATTCATTTCCAGTTTCACGATACGATAGTCAAACACTCGAAGACCAACTGTGATCGGTGACGGAAAAATGATCGTATATCATTGACGAGTAAAAGCTCGCGGTTGTGTTGTAACGTTTGTCGCATGGCAATCGTCTCGGTGAATTCCTTTTCAGTTGTGTTTAATTACAAGAAACGAAGAATTGTTTGCTCCTCTAATAGAAAGATGTTTTCCCGCTAATGTAGCATTTTTTATGGCTAGTCTTATTTTTTTTTTTATCTCATGCTTCAGTTTTATGTAAACTGATAAAATATTTTAGTCTATTATAATTTTTTCGACCAAAACAAAATATAATAAAAACGCAAAAATAACATTTTTTTTTTTGCTTGATTTTAATAGTACCGATCATACAAGGACTTGTTCCTTTCTGTTCCCGTATATTTGACATCGATCTTATTGAACGCTATAAAATATATTTAAGTATTGTTATCGGTATGTAATTTCGCTCTCAGTTCAAACATTTCTTGAATTTTGTCGTAATTGCCAAAAATTTATATAACGAATAGGTTATGCCAGATTGAAAATTTGTACCAATTTTCTCATGTGATGTCGAAATATTGAACTTATTATCGATCGGCAACCGTCTATTTTCACTTGCATCGGTGTATATATTTTAACTGTTTAATTTTGAATCCACGTTATCTCATTTTGTTTATTGTACTCTGTTACTACACGTTTGCAAAAAAGGACATTCCCATAAAAATTGTATGCAATGTAAATTTCGTATTTCTATGAGCGTGGATTAAACACATAGGAACGAAATGTGCAATCCATGACTTATGCAAAGATAAACTTCTCGTATTGTAGAATAGTTTCATTTTGGCATTTTCGTTCAAATAAAGTATTATTTATTAATTGTAATTATATTCCATATATGAAAGCTGTTGTGAAAGTCGCAGTTAATAAAACTGTCAGTGTTTTTTTTTCAAATATCTTTAAGCTTTCTTTAGCAATTAAAGATTCATGTTCATAGAACGATTAGTCATGTGTGCGATGCATCTATCGAAGTTCCGGAAGAATTCATTAAGTAGTCGCGTTCCGTTTCCGGCAAATTGGCGACAGAAAATTAACCATGTGAAACTGGCACAAGTAGTAACTACCGTTCTCCGAATACATTTTAAATATTTATGCTAGCTACCGATAGACGCTGTATCCTTGGTAATGAAGAGCTGAGTTTCCTTGCGAAACTAACCCTCTCCCACTCTTTTGCTTCGAGGATGACAGTGAACTACAAGAGTTCTGGTAGAGAGGGAAAAATTCAATGAGCCCGTAAGGAGGTCGGTTCTTGCAGGCCAGTGACTCTCAAAGTTCACTGACGCCTTCATAAACGTGATGAATAAGCTGATTATCCTTAGCAATGCGATGATTAATTTTACTCGGTATTCCTTATTCATAATCGTCTAACCTTTTCTCTTTCGTATTACCATTTAAAATGTAGCTATTAATCTTCTTTAATTAATTTATTTCATTGCACTTTTCATCATGCATTTGAGATCCTCGTGAAGAAAACGCCTACCATTAGAAATCAAGGGAATTGGGGTAATTAGAATCTAAAGCGAGTGAAGATGGCTGAATTTAAACATGTAAACGAACCAGATTTGTCGACAGATTTTATACAATTTACACGTCTTCGAGTGATATCCTACCTTTTTTGTAGTAAGGATTGAATATTTACTGTCCTTTTAGTACAGTTAAATCATTAAATAATATAAAGTTGTACATGTAAACGATTAGTATACTCAACAGTTAAACAATCGACCATGTCGCTCCTCATCGGTGAATCATCTTCCGTTTGACCTTGTGCCACACACAAGAGACGTTTACAACAACGCCCTAGAGGGAGCCAAGTCTGGCCCTAACCGGCATCCCCTGTCGTGCCAGAATATCGACCGAGGAATTGCATCCTCCATCCACTGGCTATCCTCCAACCACGTTACACTTTTCGTCGAACCCTTTTGCACCCCATTCGACCCTTACGTTCATTATGCCGAAATAGACAAAAGCTTTGACCATTCGTAAAGGATGTATTTACAATGAAACGTGGTCACCAATCGGAAGAGACGAATTAATCTTACATTATTTCTTATGTATATTTTTATTTCTATTTGATTATTAACGACTTCCGCGTGTATAGTAATCGTTATAAATAATAATATGAAATAAATTTAGTCGAATCGTCATTCTGCATAGTCAAGATTGTTTATTTTAGTGAATAACAACGTTTTAGCAGGTACGTAGAAACTATATAGTTGATCTGGCAAAGTGTCTGTTTTATCTTCAAATATCAAATTACGTTTTACCCGACTAATTTTAGCGATCTTGCAATTTCTTGTTTATACCCGTGAAACTGTTTGTTTTGTCACGATTCCCTGCATTCATTGCAAGATAACCAAAGATTTTTTCACAATTACAGATAGATAGATTATTAAATTGAAAGCGTTGGTCCTAGACGAAAGGCTGTTTCAAAAATAACTATCCCACTTCGAACTTTTTACTCTGTGCATGTCGCCCATCTGTGAATCTCTCTTTCTGCTCTCCCTCTCTCCTTCCTACTTTTCCCTATTCTGCTGTCTTCGTCAGAATCTCTATCCGGGTGTCATATCATGGTCGTATTTCACAAATTTCCACAGAGTGGAAGAAACATGCAGTCGGGCGGACCTCCGTACCGTGTGGCACGTGCCCGAGAGCAAGGGATAACTTTAGAAATGGACGTCGGATCTCTTTTAGCATCGAATTCGTGCGTGGGAAGACTTTATTTCGGTACGTCCCCTACGTTTGTCCGCGAAATAAGCTTAAACGGCCAGACTAACATGACGTGCGTAATACTGATAGTACCGATACTGGCACAATCTCATCGTCAGTCAACCACTTCGTCATAACATCGCAAATGCAGAAAGATGTCCGACGCTCGTAATCTCTGTTCGCACTAATGCCGAAGGAAAAAATATTACTTATCTAAAGGAATGATGTGGTAGAGTTAGGTGGGAGGTTGTTGGATGATAAATCAGCGATAGCTTGTAATAGACGGAACGCATAGCGAATGCATTATTAATTTCCATTAATTTCTAATTATGGATATTTCAATTACGATTGGAATATTTAAACGAAAGAATTTCGCAAACTTCAGAATTCGAATGAAATTTCATATTGTTATGTACATAGTAGAAATACATCTCATAAGTCGTAAAAAGTCTTACAAGTTTCTTGTCACCGATATCAATTTCAACGAGTATGATTCAATCTTATAAACAAACTTTTTTATCGGTCTCTTGTATGCAATCTTGTGACTCCATATTACACCTGATTCGTTTATACGATATTGAAGATTATATATTAGAATTTTTGACAAATTTTCTATCTATGAATAATCGGTTACTTTAATTATCAATCCTAGTTTTTGAAAAAAGAAAATGTGCTATGTAAATATGTTGTGAAAAACAAATAATTAAATATTAAATATTAATAATTGTTTGTTTCTTGTTTGTATGTTTATTTAGGCATCTGGAGTAACAGTGGCCGATGTTTGTAAGACAACGTACGAGGAGATTAAAAAAGACAAAAAGCATCGATATGTAATCTTTTACATTAAGGACGAAAAGCAAATTGATGTTGAAGTCATCGGACCTCGCGACGCAGCTTACGACGCCTTCCTTGAAGATTTGCAGAAATGTGGTAGCGGAGAATGTCGCTATGGCCTCTTCGATTTTGAATACACTCATCAGTGTCAGGGTACTTCTGAGGTAGTATTCTTAATACATAAATGGTAACGAATTGAAAATTATTAGTCGAAAATAGAGATTATTCAATTGGATTTTATTATTTTTCAGGCTTCCAAGAAACAAAAATTGTTCTTGATGTCGTGGTGTCCTGACACGGCCAAAGTTAAGAAGAAGATGTTGTACTCCAGTTCTTTTGATGCTTTGAAAAAATCCTTAGTTGGTGTGCAAAAGTATATACAGGCAACAGACCTTTCAGAGGCTTCTGAAGAAGCTGTTGAAGAAAAGCTCCGAGCCACTGACAGGAATTAGGAGTATTTCAGCAAATCCAAAATTATTAATATTATTGAGAGAAATCAAGTGAAAAACAGTACGCAAAATCCCTTCCCCAAAATAATGCTCTGTACCGTCGTCGCATTAAACGTTCACGTTTTTACACATTTTTCACGTTTAAACGAAAACGATTACTAAGTATTTGTGCTACATGTATTAGTCATTGGGGAGCGTAAACATTAGCAGAAAGGAACGTAAAAGGAACAAAAAAATATAAAGAAAAAAACACTTTTCATACTGCGAACGTTGTGTGAACCTGTCTGATATAATATTAATATTATACTATTATTATAATTATAAGATAATTGTAAAAGAATAACAGTTTACAACCAGTCAGGCAGTAAGAATGAAAGCATTACACTTTTGTCATCGGCTGTATAATGTTTAAATTAAATTCATTTCATAATGACTTTTCGTGAAATCCCGTTAGTAAGTCCCATGTTTTCCTAATGTTGTGTCAATTGTTTGGTTTGTTATAAAAGTAAAGGTAATTAGTGTAATATCGTTTGTATATGATAAGTCCTTCATCGTTTTATATATGAAATAAAATTTGCTTCTATTATTTTCTATAATTCTTTATACTGAATTGGAATGTAAAAAGCTTGTGTCTTGAATAATTTGATATACCATGTGATCATTATAATCTCTGGATTATATAATTAAATTCACCATTTTTAGTTATTAAAATTTTGTAAGTAATATATATATATATATCAGTTCTTATTTTTTAGCATGTTTCATTATACAATTTGACGTGAAAGTATAGGAAAATTTATTAACTTCTTTCGTGTATGTTATATATATTTACAAGAAAAATATAAACAAAAAGATCCAATGTTTTTAACTTTGATATTTATTAGTCATGCGAAAGTAAATTATGTTATCAACTTTTTAATCTGCCGACCTTGAAATGTGGTGTTGGAACGTAAAACGTTTTTTTTGTACATTGGTATAGTAAATAAATACATATAGGGGCTTTATACAACATATTAGTTCCTTAAATGCTTAATTAAAAAATAAATGTTCCGGATTTATCACTTTTCTATGTAGGAGATTTATTTTTTAGTTACAGAGTATATTATAGCAATATCACATTTGTAATAGTCAATAAAATTGAATTTTGAATTATTGTTTCTAAAAACTATTTTTTAAATATACATATTAAAATCGGAGAAATATTTATGTGTTCTTTTTCCTGTTCTATAAAGTGGTGAACGCACCTTATACTAAATAGACATTAATAATGATAACAAAATGTACACATCCTGAGTGCTGCGATTTTATAGTAAATTTACTTAATAAGTATGTATGTTTATAAATATGTCAATTTTTGTTCAATATCATTATATATAGAGCTAAAATTAAAAAAAATTTTAAAAGAACGTTTTGGTAAATATATGTGTGTGTTTGTGAACTATGTATTATTACATTTGTATTTCAAAAACATTATTCTTTGATAATATTTTTAGAATATATCAATACCATATTATATATAGTACTATATAAATATCAATATCCTATATATATATACGATATATATATTTGCTTTTCTGCTATAAATATATTAAATCAATTTTATGTACATATTTCTATTTGATAATATGGATCGTTAAAATAAATCTAGAAAATGCAAGCTTCATTTTTGTCATAATCATATATATGGTATTCTATTCTATACATGACGTAGTTTATGGTACTAACTTGAAGGCGTGCACTGCAATCTTGACAGAATTTGCCGAACCATGAAATATTAAATGAAACATAAAAATGTTCGGTAAAGTATTATTATTTCGTGCGGTATGATAAAAGAAATGTGATTTAATTACTTTGATATTTTCTGCGAATCAAATTAATTCTATAAGAAGGTAATTTTATATATCACATAATAAATTTATTATGACATAATAAAATACTGATTTCATATGTGTTACTTTTAGATTAACAATACTGTAGTGTAGTTCATCATTGATAATTTATGTACATAATATTAAATGTCATACGAGAAAAGGGCATTTTAGTTTATGTACGAATTATTTACGTCATTCTTATTAATTTGTTATTACTTATGTCGCTATTCATTTATTAAATGTATGGTTAATGATATGAATTATAATATAATTTTATGGATATAGCACTTACAATGACATCACCTATGTGTGAAGATGGTGGTACTTTACGAGAATGGGCACCTCTTGCTATGCTTCTTCAACAAATACCTGCGAAAATTCAAACTGGGCTCTTTACACACAACATTAATTTTACCTGTATTGATGCAGTGCCTGAATTTATAGCCATTGGAACTAACTATGGTTTAGTATATTGGTTTGACAGAGAAAAGCAAGACTTGCAAAGGCTTCGATGTGAGGTATCATACATAATATATACTTAATTTATGATGATTTTATATTTACACATGAGGTGCTATTTATTTTTTCAGAATGTCAATTCGAAAATTACATGTATTCAAGTGATATCAACAGTAGACTATATGGTTGCTGCTGGTAATGAACATGGTGTAGTAACTGTATTTCAAATACCTAAAAATCCACCAGATTCATTACCAGATAGTTTAAAACCAAAACAGAAAAAACAGGTTGAAAGGTATAGCATAAGTGGTTTACATAACAGTGCAGTAACTACAGTTGAGTGGTCTAAGAATGGTATGAAATTATTTAGTGGAGATCAAGATGGTTTAGTTGTACTTACTGAAATTGATTTTTATATGGTACGTAGTGCAAATTAAATAACAGCATAATTCCATTATCCAAAAATTTTTATGTTTTTTTATACATGTTCCTATAGCATTTGTCAAAATCATCAGAATTGTTAAATGAGAAGTATGCAGTAGTGCAATTAAGTTATCAACAAGGTTTATTGTTAGTTTCTACAACATTACGTACGATACTGGTAAATAGAAATGAGAATGGAAAGGTAACACAAGTTGGTCAGAAAGAACGCAAAACGTTAGTGGTTAATTGAATTAACATCCAATTTTTAATAAACAGTAATGTTATAAATTAAAATATAACAATGAACATATATTTTAGATTGGGAAGATTAGGTGCTGTATTTGGTTGTAGACAAAATTATGTACAAGACTTAGTAATATATGCTAGTAGACCTGGATTACGTTTATGGCAAGCTGATAAAACAGGGACTGTGTTAAAAACACTTATTTTTAAGGATGCTGTTCGATCTGGGCATACAGAAGTGGAACTTTTAAATCCAGCACCAGAAAGTTGTAAAAAGAATCGCGGGGAACCTACATTTGGTGTCATTTTACCTTTTTGTGACGACTTACTAATTACATACAGCGATGATATTATATATGTAGTAAATCCACAGACCATTGCTATAACATCCATTGTAACAGATTTACGTCGTGTTACTAATGTTGCTTGTACTAAAGATGAAATATTTGTGCTGGAAGGGGAAAGGAACATAATACGTATTGCATATTATCCTGAAACTAACATGTTCTCATCAGGTAGATATTTTTATTGAATACTTTTCTAATATCTTATTCGAATTTTAACAACCGATTTTATTTGTAGAAGCAAAAAGTGCATCAGATCCATTATTGTCATTTGCTGAAATTAGTAAACCAGTTACCAATGGTATATTAGAGTTAACTTCAAAATTAATGGAAAGTACGATAGTGCCAGCTATTCCTTTTCACAAAATCAATCCAAGTAATATTATTCAATCTGTAGGGTAAAGTATCCCAGTGAAAAAGAAATGTATTTATTTTTTATTAATAAATAATATATAAATTGTTTAAAAGTATATATCACTTTTTAGAATTGTACCAATTGTTACTATTGGCACTGATGTAACATCAATTACAAGTGCGGAAGAAGCTGTAGAAGTACCAGTGATGCCAGATAATTTAAATTCTTCATTAATAACAGACAGTAGCAAAATAACAGAACATAATGATATTTCCAAAAGAAAAAGTAGTGAACAAAATGAAAAACATAATGATAGAAGGCAAATATTCGAAAAAATTAGTCAACAAGAATTTGAAGATGTTGTATTTACTCCAGAAAGGAAAATTAAAAAATCACATAATAGGCTATTAAATGGAAATGGAAATTGTTCATCATTATCTGACATTAATTTTGATTTATCTGCTTTCAATAAGGACAAAATAAATGCCAATGATGCAAAGACGATGCATTCTTCTTTATTAACACTCTGTGTCGATGATGATTTTATATCAAAAACTGAAAGAAATCTTGAATCAATCCAACGTGATGTAGAAAATAAAGAAAAACTTTTGGCTGATGTTTTGGATTTTGATTTGTCAAAGTATATGACGAGCAGTCAAATTAATACTACTAATTCAAATATGTCCCAATCTATTGATACAATTACATATATAGGTTGTGCAGTACATTCCAATAATTCTTTCACAGAGGAAAAAATTGAGCAAAATGAATATAATGATCACAGTGACCATACAGAAACGGAATCTGGAGATGAAGATGTCAGTTACCGTACGGAATTAAGGAAGTTAGAAGATTTAGGTGAATGTAGAAAAAAGCTTTTACAAGATAAATTAAACGAACCTTTACAAAAAGGTAGTTATGTTGATGGGAGGAAAATGTCACATTCAACAGGTATGGGTAAACATGAATTAGAAGTTGAATTCCATAGTAAGTATAATAAAATTAGTTCCCAACATATGATTACACTTTTACAATATAAATGGAAAATATTTATTTCCAGTTGTACCGAATGAGTTTATGATATCAACTACAATTGAGGAAGAAGATTGGGTTTTAGTAAAAAATGATATACCTCCAGTTGCAATATAGAGCATAATTAAAGTATGAAACTACTTTAAATAGAAATTACTTCAATTTTGATGAATGTTTTCTTTTTCAAGCTTTATGCAGATGTGCCTTCAATTTTTTCTGCACATCCATCCAATGAAGTTATCTCACAATTAGGGTAAAAATGTGCGTGTACACTTTCTCACACTACATTCAAACTTTGATTAGACAATGTATTTTCTAGTCTTACTTTAGTGCGATTTATGTTATTTTTATCATAAAAAAAAAGATTACAAAATGCCCAATGATTACTGAGTATTTAGGTAAATATGCATAATATTTTATCAACTATTGTTTTATTTTTTAACTCTGAATTTTTTAAAATCTATTGTAAATTTGTAGGAAGAAAATTTATGATAATCAATTTTTTTGAAGGTTTATTGTTACATAGTGCTATAAATGTGCGGTTACACATTTTTAGATATATTGTAAAATGATATGTAAGCACATTTTTTTTGCATAATCAATGTCATTTATAACATTCCATTTTAAATTTTTACGAAAAGTAGTCCACTTTTTGCCATTTGAAACTAGCAATAGGCATGATGATTATATTAAAACACAATGTTCTTACAATATATATTAATTTATAAAATGTAGCAATGTTTAAAAGTTGAACGTTTGTAAACTTCTCTGTAAATGCATATACAAATTCAAAACATTGTAAGTACTTAATTTTTCAAATATAAATACTTTTTAAATGGCACTCAAATTTTTGTTAGCATAAGAATAAATATGATTATATCTTACTATTATACAAGTAAGATCTTGTTTTTTTATCTTGATTGATTTTACTTACAAAAAAAATAAAGGTTACTTATATATAAAATGGTTTAATATAATAAAAAACAGATTTTCTTAATAGCAATAAGTAGATTCTGAATATTTTATTGTTTAATGACATACAGAATACTCATGAATTGTTCTATATGAGTACTTTATCTTTGCTCATTTCACTGAATGTTAGAAAGTGATCACACTGTGTTAGCAATAACGTCAGAATATTTTTTTATTTTACTGGCCACGCTCATGTCTACATATTTATCACCTATTGCTATAATCATACCTCCAATAATAGAAGGATCGACTTTCGAAGTAAGCAAAATAGATTGACCTTTACTTAAGAAGCCCTTTAGAGCTGTTTGAAGCTTAGATGTCATCTCAGCATCAAGTGGTTTAGCAGTTATAACTTCACAAGGGACCTCACCTCTATTGGCAGCCATAAATAATTTAAATGTATTAATTACATTATTTACATCCGAAAGTCTGCCATTTTCTGCCAGTAAGCCCAACAGATTTACAGTTTCATTACTTAGACTAACTTTTCCACCAATTGTCTGAAGTGCTTTTACTTTATCTTTTCGTTTTATCGATGGATTCTTCACAAATTCTGCTAATTGTTTATCTTTCTTCAGAAGATCCTAACATATGTATGTTTTTATTAATAGTGAAATTATTTTTAGTTATAAATTAAGAATAAGATGTAGTATTTATCATACATACTTGAAATTTAAGCAGATCTTTTTCAACATTATTTAATACTTTTTGTTTTGAAGCTGCAGAATAAAGTGCTGTAGCATATCGTCCTTCTATTCCATATACTTGAATTGGAGGCTAAAAACAAAAAGACAGTGAAGTAACATTTTCATTACTGGAAATGAAATTAATAGAAAATATTCTAAAGTTTTTAAAAGTAACTCGCACAATTGTGACTTATTAAAACATATGATTACGAAATACTATCTGAAGTATTAAATATATATTTTAAAGTTATGTAATTTTATATCTAATATATGTTTGAAAAGTACCTTAACCATTTGTTGAGCAGCAGAACTGCTAGAAAGTGACCGCACCTAAAAAATAGTAATGTCTTTTGTTAATTTTGTGTAATATTCTTTGGTCTTAGAATGTTTTTATTCAATCAGTATCGTAATTAAATTGTCGGAATATTTCATTTCATTATCAACAATTCAATTTTTATACATTTTATTTGAATATTAACGAGTGTAATAAATTATATATTAAAATAATACTTACAATTATCCTACTGAAGGACATTGTCATATATTTCGAACAGCAAGTATCCAAATTCGAGAACGACAAATGTGGTTCTACTGATCTACCATTATATAATGTGAACTGTTTCACATAGATATGTAAGTGCATACACTTTTCGACTTAATAGCGACATCTCTAGAAGTAGTTTTAGAGTTAGAAAGTTTTATTTAAGCAATAATTAACGTAAGATTATTTACTGTAATTGCACTTTTATTTATTATTAGCGGAACTTTTATTTATTACATGACTTCAATTACATTCATTACAGATTTATGTTCATACGTTCTTACATCTCGTTCGAAAATAGGTCGCCATTTTGTAATTGCGCGCTATACAGTTTCTTCCGATATTTGTAGGAGGGCAGTAGTGTATTGTAATTTTGAAAACACAGACGTCAGATCAGTTTGAACAAAAATTCGATAAAAGTAAGTGGGAGATGCCAGATTAAAATTTATTAATTTTAGTAATTCGATATGATATTAGTAATTCGATATAACTACTACATTTAAGGTATATCATGCATTTGTCTTATTCTCTCATATTTTCATTTTCTTATATATGTATCAATTGAAAGGCAATGAAAATTTTCCTATATCAGAACCAAATACAAAGTTTTAATATATAGTGATTTATTTATTATTCTTCAAATATGATGTAACGTACAATAAAATTTTTTGCCGATAGAGAATTTGGATGAAGGATTTAACGTTCAAGTTTCTTTGCACCGTCAAATGAAAAAGACATCTAAGAATTCACCAAAGTGACGAGATCCTTATGAATATAATATCGATGACATGAACGTTAACTTTTATGCTTTACATACAATGTCATACAACGTTTTATACTTTCTTTTACATATTTATGTTCTTATTTAGATCTCTACTCAATACCCAGATTGATTCGTTTTTAAATAAAAAAACGATAATTTGCGTCATACACTAATATTCTCCGTGTCGATAATTGAAGTCGAACGTAAATAGTAATACAAAAGATGTCGAAGCGTCACTAGCGGAAGGAGTCAATTACGTTTAATACCGTGAACAATGAAACGATAATAATTAATAATTATTATCATTTATTGATACGTGGCCGTAAAACCAACATTATATATACTTTTATACGGTTCAATGTAACGTGTATACATATAGATGTATGTGTGTATATATAGATTTCACATATACATATATCTTTTTTCAATTTCATATAATAATACATTTAACATTAAAATGAACCGTTTATAGAACCGTATCGCCAATTTGTTATAAAAAATGACACGAGTTAAAAGCGTGAAATGTTTCATTTTTATTAACTTATGTATAAATAACGACCTTATATATATGACAATAATGAAAAGATACGAACGTATCATGATTTTTATGAAATATAATTAGATAAAGATGGAATACTGTCAGAGACTAATACGATTAAATTCTCAAAGTATAAATTCTTTTTAATTGCGTTACTCTTATTGTGCATATGGGCGATACGTGGTTCACATTGGTCCACTATTGGAATGATCAACGTCCAATTCAGTTGGCATTTATTTTCCTACTTTCCAACGTGATGCATAGTTTCTTATATGCTATCCGATCAGCGATAAATTTGAGCTCGTTCATCACAGTTCGGATTTCGAGTAGTAAATACACAAATAAACGACAATGTCACATCTATAATGATTGTTTTTACATTGACTCTTTTTTTCTTTAAATGCTAGATGCTATTATGCCGTTGGTGTTGATCGATGGACGAGAGAAAGTCTAATTAAATTTTATCAAGAAATCGATCTGTCTTCATAATTTTATGGAACCGAGTGGTCGATCAACAATGCAACAACTCACTTGCACCGTAAGTTTAAGTCAGATTTTTCAATATATTTAAACGATTACGCAGTAAATGAAACTTTTTTATAAAAATACCGAATATGTTTCTATATTTAGAGATCCGTACTTATGAACTAAATAAAGCTTCAGTATCAGGTTTCTTATCGACTAATCGACTAGAGTTGAATATCCTTTTGATTTAAAAATATAGCGAAAATTTGTTCTCCTTTTATCACTTATTCTTAAAATTTACAGATAGAAAATTAAAAACGAAAGGAAATTAGGCATATAAATTATTAAAAACTTTTGTGAAACGATTTTTTTAAGAGAAAGGTGGGCAAATACGTTTAGTTCGATTAAACATAGTTGGCTCTTGCGGCGCAACAAAAGAGATTCAAAGCTCCGCGAAAGTAGGACGATTGTCTGGTAGGCCTGCTAGGCCTTTCGTGGCTTTGGTTCCATCGATGCATCCGTCTGCCGTTGGGACGGTTACCCCTACTTCCGGCACTCTGTAAAGCCGAGTACTTTTCTGGAAACAAAGCGTAGAAGAAATTTTCTTAGCTTTGAAAATTTCATAAACCAAATATATAGTCGAGTCAATATTTCTTGAACGAACAATTATTTAATGAAGGAAAGGAAGGGATGATTTTATTCGCTGGAAGATCGAGTCAATATACTCCTAATCGAAGAAATTCTTCATAAGATTTTTTTTTAAATTAAAAATGCAAACAGCACTGTATATAACGAATTTTCTTACGTGATACCTAAAAAACATTTCTCTCTACTCCTTTTCATTTGATATCTTTCTTTAACTTATTGACATACTAATCTTTTCGGATTAAATGTGCAGATATAGATATCTGGATAGCATAGGTTTCACTGCAATTTTTATTCAGATGGTTCACAATTGGGGCAATTTTTCCAAGTCCGCGATTCTCACTTATCTGGCGAGCTGAAAACCATAGTGGGGTAAGTCAAGATTTTGAAAATTTGAATTTAGTCACATATTTCAATTCTCACAAGTCCTCTCTGCAACGATACATTTTCATGACTTAAAAATATAGTGAGTTATGTATAACAATATATGTAAGGCATTATTTTATAAAAAAAGAAAATAGCTGCGAACTGACTTAACATCGCTATGACTAAGCATTTGTGAAGTACATAGAAAAATGAATAATACTCAACTAGCAAACCAGTTAAGTTAAAGAGAATAGCCACAATGTTTCGAATCACTTAGCAGATAGACTGTCCGGTTGTATCGATTTTCATAATGTACGGCTCTCGATGCCATTTTTTAATATCCAGTACTTTTCAAAGGAGCTTTCTTCTCTGAAAGAATATCATCTTCAGCGATTATACCCTGGGAACGTATTTTAGAGTGGCGAGAAATGAAAACGCGAAAGGGAGAAAGATTGCCGAATAAATTATAGCGAAATGTGATGTAAGCCTTCTTAAGCGGGACATATCATCGCCATTAGTCCGACAACGATCGGAAGCGGTGCTATTTCATACGATGCCAGGCAATACGGAAAAATCGTACGAGCTCGTATCGTACTACGATGAAAAGACGACTTAACTCTACCATTGCTATGGCCGCAATAAATTGCGATGCCTGCTCGCCGAGATCTCTTCGCGTTCGACTTTGCATTATCGTAAAATCACGAGTGGTTTCATCGACTCCGAGAATCTCAGCGATAAAATATGTTTCGTGAAATTTAAGAGTGAAAAATATCACGCGAACCTTTGTTCGCTTTGTTATTTCGCGAATTGTAACTTAAATTTACTTTATCAAGGGACAGTCTTCGTAACTCATTCTCATATTTTTCTTTTCCCGTTCTTTTTCTCTTCCATTCGACACGCAACAAAACTTATTTCCAGTTACCGCAGGTGGCCTTTTTTTTTTCTCGGAAAATCGTAGTTGAAAGTGAATTCCTCGCGTCCTTGACCCCGAAAATTGCACTCCACGCTTGATGGCATGCGACAGACGATACATATTAATTTTATCAGCAGAAATGGAGAATCCTGGTCTAGCTACGGGTCACCATAGGTAAACCATACCGGTAAACCATACGAAGGTTTACACGATCTTGTCTATCCAGATTGTTTCGCAAATCGTGACTTAAATTGCTTTATCGGTTCGCGGTCGAGCATATTTCCCTCTCTACCTTTGATTTTCCCACCCTATTCCCGCGCCTAGCGAATTCTCGTTTCCGTGGAGAACGGAGGGAACGCAGGAACGAACTTCCACGTTTCCATCTATCCTTGACCCGAAAGCTCTGTTTAATGTTGAATAATACTCTCGCGTTCTCCGTAGCTTTTATGTATTTCTGTGTTTTGTATTTCTTGTTTACGCGCTTCCACCGTATTACATTGACCGGGTTCCCGTGGCTCGAACATCTTTTGGAAATTTGTAAAAGCTGCGCATGTGTCTTGTTTCCACGTCGGCAAAGTCTTCCGCCCAAGTATTTCCACTCGGAAATAAACCGTGCGTTCTTTTCTATTCGCGCTCCGCTTCCTCCCATCTCGTTCCTCTCTCGTATCGTTTCGCGCCGTTTCCCCGACGAATTTTCTCGACACGCCGCGTGCACACAACACCACTCGACCTGCCCTTTTACGAAATTTCACCCGGAATCACCAACCAACCGCGGCTGTTCTCTTATTCTACTTCTGTGACCGCGCGTGATCTTCCTTAAACCTGTTCGTAACGCGCGTTAAGGGAAGTTTATGTTCTGATTCGACCTTGACCTGGTTCTTGTTCAATGTCAAATCTCTCTCTCTCTCTCTCTCTCTCTGTTTCTCTCTAGTCGTATCGTTATTCCCTTGATAAGCAGGCAAAGTCTCGAATTGACGCTTAGGGGATCGAAGATCGTACATGGTAATTTTCGTGCTATCTCTCTCGGTCCTACCCCTAGTGAGACACAGGGGCGCATCCGAATTCGCTCATTATATCGGCAGATAATTAAGGTCGTCGTGTACTATCGTGACTGAGAAGTGAATCGGTATTATAGCTTGATAATTCTATACCGAGCTTCAGCCTGTTTAGAGCTAATACGTTTGTTCCGTGGAATCAATGGGAATTGGCAGGAGCGAGGAGGTAAGACATAGCCAAAGAGACGAACAGAGAGAAAAGGGAGATTGTGTTCTCCTTTGAAATCCAGACCTTGGCCTCTGGAGTAACCCGATTAGAGGCGGTTGAATAGAGAGAAGTCGCGAGAGAGCAGTAGAATAGGAAGAAGGATGGACAGTGAAAGTAAGGTCAACAAAGCAGGAAGAGATATTAGAGTGGCAAATAGAACGACGAAGCGTTCGTAGAACAGCGTAATCGAATTAACGGACGTGGCGCGTTTACGTTTCGAAGTGAATCGAGTGAATATGCCGTTCGATTCTCTGCTGTTTGAAAAACAGTTTAACCTGCCCCTTGGAAAATATCTCTCCGGGCGACAAGGGCTTTTATCTTTCCGAAAAACGTTCTTACCGCGTGTGCGCTCTTTGTCAACCAATAGCGTTTGTAATATTATCCCCTCGAAGCGTACACTCGAGAAAAATTCGAGCAACCCGTGAAAAACGAGTGGAAATATACGCAGGGAAAGAAACGGGGGCGTTGCGAAATAAAATTCTATAAACGAGAGACAAGGGAGGAAAAGGGGAGAATGGTAAACAGAGAATACGACGGTACCTATATCGCCACCCGACTGGGGCATAAATTCTTGCAGTTCGTTCATCAAGCCTCGAATTTCCTCGGAGTCCTTTTGGATGCTGCACAATTCTTCCTCGTAGAAATCCGGTGTGATCTGCTTACAGAGGACTATCTGCGAGATCACGTTGCCGATGTTGGATGGCCCGGCTCGAGTTTCTGTAACGAGAGCAAAAATAGATCTGCGTTGGTCGTTACCATGGCTGTTTGCGAAGAAAAAAAAACGCGCGACGTACAAATAGACTGCAATTTAAGGGTGTAAAGATGCATAGAACACGCGAATATATAAGAATATACGAGATTATCCAAATTACGGTACTCGTTATAAAATTATTCTACCTACTTCAATAGGTGAGAAGAAAAATAGGTGTAGTTTCACCTACGTTAATAAGTGAAATAAATATCTTCTTGGATTCTGTTTCAGCAGTCACGCTTGTGAAATATGAATTTCTATAAAAATCCGCAGTCTGCGTTCATATAAGTGTTGGACCCTTTAACAATGGGGAGAAACTTTATATATATACACATCTTAAATGTCTTCGTATATGTACCTATGTATAATATTTATATATAGTTGAAAATATTCTTTTCTTTTTATGTGTCTGATAATAGAAACGGAGAAAATCTCGAGGATAAAGAGATAATACTTTTCTAAGTCGTTTATTCTGAATTAAATTATCTTCTTTCGGCGAATACCTTTAGATGATAGATAAAACGTATGTAACGCGTTTATCGCAAGTAAATTTACGAACTGATAGGATTCTTTATTCGTTAGAATGTTTAACTCGTAGAAAAATATAGGATGCTTAGAAAAGTTACCGTAATATTCCGTCATATCCATCGGCACGATGCGGATGAGGTTCTTACTTTTGCAGAGCTCGCGCAGGAATAATTGTACAACATAAAAGAGCAGCATCAAATTTGGGCAGTCAACAGGGATCCCGATATCCGTTGTTCTGAAAGCAGAACCCATTCGTAGGCTTATTATTTTTTGTCGTCCCAAGTTTCCTCGTTAGGGATTTCGTCATCTGACCACTTTTTCCCTCACCAATTATTACTTCTTCTTTTTCTCTTTGTTCGTCTGCGACTTATTTCGTAGCCAATAATTCCATGACCTTTCATCCTACGTTCTACCAAGCTAATTACCCGAGAAACACGATTATTAACATTTACAAAGACTCGAAACACGTCAGTCGATAGAATGCGATAAAACGTGGGACGTGGAGTAAAACCTTTACGCTATGATTGTTACATGCGAAACAAAATAAATTTGATATATTAAAAACTTAGTTAAAACACCTTTATTGCTGCAAACGTAGAATGTTTAATACCGTTTCTGTAAATGCGACATGAAACCAAGCGGTTCATTACGTAACGAGATTGTTTCGTGTTGGTTCGCGGCCAGCCACGGAATTTCTTCTTTTCATTGCGAACAGGCGAGACGTAATGTGAGATCGTAGAATTATAACGAAGTGCACCGACGTGGCGCGTTCAACAATCCTCTGACCGTAAATTTCTTTTTAAATTGTGCAATCGCCACAATGGAGCGCAAGGAGTTAAACAACAACTCCTCGACAACATCTCTCTCCTTGACAGCATGTATTTTAATTGCAAAGTTACAGATAAATTGAACTGCAGTGATTTCAGTCTTTATATCGATTTTCTAAAAGCAAATATGCGATAATAAATCATTTTTCATTGCTAATGGATAAATCTTGTACAAGTATTTTATTGCTTAATAAGTTTTTTATGGCTACGTTCTATATTTTCGAATTATAAGTTCCCGATTTTAATGCAAGCGATGGTATTTAACAGTATGATATAGATAGTATATTTAATAGCGTGGTGTTTGGTATAGCAATTTAAATGTATCGTCTGATAATTTCATAAATTTGAGAAAATTCACGTACGTTTACTAAAAATTAAAGTGTTCAGATATTTATGAACTTTCGTTTCCACTATTTTTATAAATAATCTGTGAAAATTCACGTACATCAAGCTGGAATTCTAAAAGCAAGTAGACCTAAATGTAAATAATATATCGTTTTGCTTCGATGTTTACGAAGTTTCGTGGAAATCGTTGGAGTAATACCCTTTAAGGCTTTAGTCTCACGTTTTACTCTTGAAATTGTAAATGGTTTCTGCGTGTTCTCGGCTAACTTTCAACCACAATTTTTCCAGGGCTGTAATTTTAGTATCGCAAAAATCTAATAATCCAGTTTCTTTCTTTTCAATGACCGTTTATATTATGATTTACGTCAGCGGTGCCTCGCATGCGCTTGCTATTTATCGCTTAATTCCCTGGCGGTCTGTAAGTAACGCTTAACAACAAACTTGCTTGATATCAAGAGCTATAACAGCGAGCGCGATTACCAGATGATGAACTCGATCCTCTTATGTTGCCACTCTCGTTTATCGCTATCTCGTAGGCAATTAGTAGGAATAAATTTTGAAACGAGCGCAGCGATCTGAAAGGGGAATCTACGAATGATACGTGATTTAAGTTGAAACCCGCAATTTATGCGTACACTGTGATCTGCATCGATTAGTGGTATCAAACGGAATTATGCATAAGCGTTCCGATGTAATATCGTTCATTGACGAAAATGAATACACGTGCCAAATTTCATTGAAAGAAGGAGCAAAGAAAAAGAAAAAAAGAAAGAGGAAAAAGAAAAACGAATGAAAAAGAAGGTAAAAAAGGTGAACGTTTCCGTGTTTCGCGTAATCGATACAGAAGTCGCGTGATTTCGTAAGATAAGGTACGAGATAGGCCTATTACATGGCACGGAAGTATTGGAAAAGTTGTTTGCATGATAAATTAGACGTTCGGTATGTTGCTAAGTGCTTCATTGTGAATCAATCATGCTTTCAGCCAGGCTTGATATAATTTTTAATTCCTTTTCTTTTTCTCCCTTTTCTCAGCGTACCCAACTTTCTGATAATTGTATTGCGTTTCATTTTCGCGGAATAATTATTTAAGTAACACTTGATCGCGATTAGTGTGCGTTTGACGTTTAAAATGTAGCAGAGTTTACGCAGCAATGTGTTACGCGAATGGAAATGGGGGAAACGGAGGGCGAATATTGTGTACACGATGTGTCGCGCCATAATTAAGCAATTATGTAACGAGAAACGTATAATAAACGAATATGTAATATCCGATAATCTAACTGCAGGTAAGGAGTTGTTAAAGCCAGGTGAAAATTGATTACGAATACAATTTAACGGGAATAACAGTTTCTATTAAAACCAACAAGGATTGTCGAGCAATGCATCGTGCTTCTATCGAAGAAATTACCAGATAGATGACTTTTCGGACGTTTGTAATTTTGCAAAATTTATTCGACGAGTCGGAAATTCCGGCTGTTTCATTCGTCTCCTTGTAAATCAGATAAGAGGAGAATTAATGAGAATGCAGAAGAGGAAGAAATTTGTGAAACATTTAACTTTTCATTAAAACAGGCAAACTCGCGGAAGAGAATTGTTCAAAGGTGACGTCTGAGAATGTTTGGAGATTGGACGTTGGTCATCGTTCTTTATATCTTCTTTTCTCTCTCTTCTTCTTAGGAAAACCAATCCCGTGGAATCGATAACATTCTTTGCAGCACAGTTCAAAGTAATAGGAACTTTCGTGACGCTATTATTTCACCCTTTCCCTTATTTGATTGTAGAACGCGATATTTCCTTGTGATGCGCGGTTTGATTACAGCAACGAAAGGAATTTTGATATAAAAATACCAAATGGATAGCTTTCGCTAGTATAGAGTCGATGACCCTCGGTTATACTTGTTTCAGGAATTCCGGTTGTCACACTAGGTCACCCAGAGCCTATTCGATTTTCAACTACCTGCTGTCCAAAAAATAGCAATGATATTGAATCGAAAAAATTTGGGGATATAGTTTGAACATCCTAGAATATGCTTTGACAGAAAGAGGTTAATAAACGAAATGACATCATTCTTAAAAAAAAAAAATTTCTAGCTGTAAGCTTAGAAAAAAAAGATATTTTTATGAAAAAAATGTCAATATTTTTACGTTTTGACATTTCTGGCTGAAGATTTAAGATGATGCTTTTAAGATACTCGAAGGGAAAAAAGTAGTTTTTTAATACACGTTTCAAAAAATATATTTACTTGACACATCGAGGATGCATACTTATTGGATATATATCGAGCAATTTTTGAACAAGAAAGGCGATGCAGTTATTTGAAAAAATTAGTTTATTCACACACATACTCGTACGAAAATTTTTTACTTCAGTAAAATTTACTTCAGTAATGATTGACGAATGTACGTGAGATTTGCACAGAAATCAAATATGTTCCACTGTAATAAAAAATACGCTTGAGTCAGCACGACGCTAAGACGTAACTAACTTTGGAGAGTTGCCACAAACTTACGGAATTCTTAGCAGCTCGAAATACTTCAAATTGATAGCAGATTGTAGACATAGCGCCATTATAAGCGACGTCTTGTAGATATTTCTTTACAACGTGTAACTGTGGGTCACCAGAATCCATAATGATAACCGAGGGTTAAGAATGATTCGGAAGCGCGATAAGATTATCAGGGTAATGACGAAAATGCGAGCGACTAATTTGACTTTAAAAAGCCGTTTAGCGTCGTGCTTAAGAGATGTAATTTGGCGAATAAAACACAACGATAAGTGCGATAAATGGCAGATTTTTTGGATTTCCTTGAAATGATACATTTCCGAGTCTCACCGAGGAAAATCTTTGGTCATATTGCATCGCTGCATCAGAAGCGGTGAGTACCAACGTACCAAACCACAAACGTGGTAGCAACTGTACGTACATATACGTATTGACTATCGTGGCTGGTTTGCTTCTGTTATAGCAATCTATTTATCCCGTTAATTGGAATCTCATTAACCGGAAGCAATTCGAGTTCGCTCCGCGCGATGTCTTCGTTTAACGCTCGTTTCGGAGTAATTGACATAAACTAGTTAATCAATCGTTCTCGGTTTCCCCCTTTCTTTTTATTTCTCTCGACTTATCTTCCAATTTCTGACCTCCCTTCTCTACCTGCTAATTAGCAAGTTTAACGGCTTGTTGACACGGTAATTCTTCCGTGAGAATTTCGTACGATTCGAAATATCGTGTCAAGGACGTAAATCGTTTTACTTTTTCCATTAAATATTTCTTTTATTACTACCCGTTCTGGGAAGCAAGCGAGAGAGGAAAAAAAGAAGATTGTGAAAAGGTTTACCATACCTTCGTACTTGTGGCAGTATGAGCTGGGACGTGTTTCTACACGCTTCTACGCAATGTCGTCGTAATCTCCGAATTTTCTCTCGAAGTTCCGGACAGTCTCGTGGTTGGCCGATGTTTATCAGCAGATCGCGGAATTGCGCCACTTGGTTGTTGATCTCTTGAATTTGCTGCGAAATAAAACCGAAACTCGCAATTAACTCCGTTTCCCTGGCATTCGTCGCGAGATTCGCGAAGTATCGGTACCTAAGTTTCTTAGAATCGTAAACCGAGCATTTTGTTACACGACCGATGATTATTCCACGATACATCAAGTAACACGGTGTTACTGTCCGTTCGAACGATCGTTTTCTCATCACGGTCTACGCAAAACGAGAATACGTGCAACTTCGCGACGAGAAAGAAACGTATTATCGTCGGCTTTAATCCAAATAATATGGTAGACTCGGTGTTCTAATAGTAAAATAAATAGCAATAAATTACCAAAAGAACAGCCTTCTCCGTTTTCTCGTTCTTGTCATCTTGAATTTGCGTTTGAACTTGAGACTGGCTTGCGGTATGAGTGCGACTCTGAATGTTGCTGACCGACGGTATTGGCGAATCCGTCATTATTTCGCTCTAATGAGTACCGTTTGATTGCTAATTGCCACAAGGCAATTAACAATATAGCCGTACGATATCTGCGAATGCTGCAAGTTGTTTTCTACGTAAACACTAAGGGAACACCGTAAATACTGTGCGTTTTATAATATAAATATTTTATAATATCCGTCTGGGTAACAAGGATCAGCTTTACATCGATACGAGATTCCATCGGTTTTTCCTTTGACTTTGAAGGAATGACTTAATCCGACGTTGGTTTGGAACAAAGAGTATTGGAGAACGATCAAACACGCGAACAACATTTTATACTGAACGCCACGACGAACGAGATTTTCTTCTTTCATCAGGATTTTCATAGGAGATGGATCGACGATATTCTTATCGTTAAATTAGGAATATCGAGCGAACGATATTCACACGATCTGTATTAGTCGAAATACAACCGCACGAACCGCTGACTGTGAGCTGCGAACACAATGTCTCTTCATATTCGGGGTAATTGCGGTTGGCTTTTGTCTTGTTTCCAGGAAAATTATCGAAAATACTGCTTCTGATTGGCCACATTCCACCGTAACACGAATTATGATGAATGATACCGATGCAGCCGGTGGCAATAGATTAAAACGATTCACGACGCAACCAAACGGTCGACGATTGATACAGAGTTCCGAATCATTCGTGTTTGCGACGGCAGATTGTACGGGAATGTGACATAATACGTCAATTAATCGAACGAAGCTTATTCTCAGATTATGAACCTGATAGATGTGATCGTGCTTCTGTATTTTCACGAATTCGTATCGATATCGCGATTGTATCGTGTTCGATTTTTGTTTCCCCTCGATGATAGCTTTGTCTTCTCTCCGCGAAAATTCACGTGAAACGAAACGCATGAGACACGTACTTGTCGGTCGAAACGATCGCGTTGCACGCGTTTTTTTTCGTCGAAACGATCCACATATTTCTCGACATCGTTTACCGAGATTCGCGGAACGATATGCGCGCCGTGCCAGCACACGCGACAAACTGAAACGTGGGTTTTGCTCTCGAGCTCTTTCACTGCCGCGATTCCCTCTTTAAGAGCGCATGTCTGACTTGGCTTGTCAGTCTACTACTGTAGTATACCTATTACATATCTTTTCTCTTTTTCTGTCTGTCTGTTTGTCTGTCTCTCGTTACATTTATCCACGCACACACGTACGTACGTATGTGTGTCGTATGGAATTTTTAGTTATTTAACGTAAAATATTTTTACTACGCGTAAAAGATTCCTCCACTATGACTTACGGAAAATTTTAACTTTACGTGATTAACATGTTTCGCTATTTGCCCTTTGTATTGAACGACAGTTTGATAATGATCAGTTTTCTCTGTTCTTATGTAACTTGCCTCGCCTTTGCTCTTATACGGCTGTGTATGTATAGCAGGAGTGAAAAATAAATACAATACAGCAGGAAACGATAACGCGATGCAAAAAAATTACGCCGTACCATATTGTACGGTAAGAAAGGAGCAGAGAGACGGCCTTTATGCAGAAAGATTAGGTCTTCGGTCAAAGAAAAAGTTAATACAACATCCGCTGTACCCGAACAAAATCATAAAACGTGAGTGGAAGACAGTAATAATGCTTCAGTCCCTTTCATCTCTCTCTCTCTCTCTCTCTCTCTCTCTCTCTGTGTGTGTGTGTAAATGCGTATTCTTTGAAAATATCATTAAAATGTGTATGGATTTACGGTTCTCGAAAATATCCAATTTTTGCTCTATTATTCGCTAACACTTGTAGCAAAGATGAATTTCCGCTGTTCTAAGCGAATTTTTAATTAAAACGCGCTACGAATTGTTCATTCAAGATCCTGTTTTATATAGGAAGTAATTACCCAGAGAATTCGTATTATTAGCGAAAGGAGTCTCGCGTGCCATAGTAAATACAGTACAGGGAACGTCGAGATAAAAGCAGACATTTGTGCGCTAGCAAACATTGCGCTAAACACTGCCATACTGTTACAAACACCATTTATGCTAATAGCGTTGACATTAAATCGGATAGAAAAGTTTTTGCGAAAATGTATTGAATTACGTTCTGTCTACTTCTTCGTTTGAGCAATTCGGATTGACAATCATGTATATCCGATATATCACGTATACGATAATTATCACGATGATATAGAAACAGTAAATTAACATAATTTTCGATTTCGAAATGACCCGTACGTTGTTATCCATTTCGTATGACATTCAATTTCTTCAATCTCTGTTAGAACAAACGATGAGAATATCGAAGGTGGCAGGTAGATTATAACAAACGGAATATATCAGATATAAAATGATTTCGAATGAAGATGATATACCTTATATAGATTATTGGTAATCGAAAATCAGATCCTTTACCTTTTATATCACTTCATTTCGTTATTATTGAAAAAGCTAATTGGAAAACTGATTGAAACAGCTTGCACTTATCAGCAGAAACAATTAGTATTAATTAATTGTAAATAATTTATGTAATTATAATTATAATATTATTTATAATTATTTTTTTAATTATTATTTATAATTATAGTATTATTATAATTATAATTAATTTAAAGTATATTCTTTATTGAATCACTTTTTCTGTACAATCTGTGCTTAAACTGAAAGCAATTTGCATGTCGAGAGTTGGTCACATTCCAATTATTAGGAAATTACCAAAATTTGGGAGTCTAGATAACAACAACTTTTTAATTTATCTCCTGTCGATAAAATATAGCGTGAAAATTTGTAAATCCGTTTAATTTAAACAGAAAATAAAATAAAGGAAGTTCGATGTAAATGTACGAATTTGTTGTTAATCGTATGGCAAATAAAACTAGCATCCAGAGTTTCGTTGATAAAATGTTACGCTCCAGAGACCAGTGCATAAGCTTATCCACAGGTTGGTTGCCTGACTCGTTTCGCATTATACTACTGTACGCCAAACTCGTTTCGTTAGTACACTTATAACTTGTTACCCTGCACAAATATCAAAATCATTTTAAAGCCGAGATTAGAACATCAAGTTCTAGTATAATCTAGACTCTGCGATGTTCCTGTTCTGAATTTAAAAAATTGTACTGTAAGTTGGAAATACTTTATCCTATTAAATTTTCGTTTCATTCAGAGCACGAATAATAGGTTCTTACAAGACGTCACGTAACGGTCAGTGAATCTATTGATAACTCGACAATAGGATCTTCACTAAATTGTCACATGAAAAACAAAATAGGACAAGGACGCTTTCAGCTCTTTCTTAAGGATCGTTTCTCTACGGCTGACTTGTTCGGCACTATGCTACTACAGCCTTTACACTCGTTAAAGATGCACAGATTGTACGAAAGGGAAGCGACGATACGATAAAAATATAGCAATATAAATATAGCGAACAACACAACGAGGTAAAAACTATATGTCATGATCAAGCTTCGAAAACGTAGAATGACTCTAATATATCGATCGGTTCCATAATTTTTATCAGCTTCTTAACGATCTACTATGGATCCTCAAATTCTATCGCTCTCTTCCTTCCTTCTCTTTTTTCTTTTTATCTCTAAGCGAACGAAATAAAGCCAAGTATCAAATACAATTACGAAAGTAAATGGACGATGATGAGCATGAAACAAAGTTTGTGCGATTCGTATGTAATGTTAACACTATTTATATGTTTTACGAAGTCTATGTACGTGAGGTCTAGAGGACCACGTAACGAATTAAGACGTAGATACGATAGATAACATAGATCAGGTATAGCACTAAGAGGTAAATGCTATACATGGTAACTAAGAATATTCACTTGCGATCGTGTCCTTTTAAAAAAAACCAACACCCTCTGCTCTTCCGATCCAAGACGCTGATCGAAAGCAACTAAACGGTTGCTCTTCGGAGTAACAGGCATACCTGCGTACGGAATGGAGGGGGCGAAACTGTGTCGTTAGCAACAGGCGCGATGAACTGACAGGCCAATTTCGCGTTAGAGCAGCATCACCGGGTGCATGCGCGATTAAAAGCACATATCAAATCATATAGCTCCGCGCTATACTGATAAAGTGAAGGATTCTCTTATCGATCGACCCGATCGCTGTACGACTACCACGGGATCATCGACACGAAATTTAAGGACTTTGTGTTACCGGAACACAGTGTAACACGTATTAACGCGCATTTGCGAGAGATCTCTTTTTACATTTTGTAGCATCGAGTGATCGACTTAATGGCTACTGAAATATCCTACGTGGATCCTTAAAAGCAGAGATCCTTGGTATAAAGGAAATTTCTAACGTGATTTTTTATTTTAAATTTAAAAAGTTTTTTTAATCGAATTATGATTTTACTCTTTGATATTTATAATCTGTATTGAATCGACCTAATGAATTAGAAATGTATTTTTAAAGTAGAGGAAATTTCTAATATAATTTTTAATTCATTTAAGTGTTTAATTGAGAACACTGGCCAGTCAAATTTTATTCTTTTCTAGTATATTATCCAAGTAGTAATTGATATCGATTAAATATCTGTTAAGATAGAGTTCCTCAATTGCGTACATGGTTGCGTAAATGTTAACTTCGGACAAACTGTATGAAGGATTGGTCGGTCGGCACAGCATTAAATATAGGCTCCAGTTAAATGTACCAATCGCATCGTACTACGTAAATACAGCAGGAAGATTGATTTTACCGCGATGCAGCTAACTAACCAATAAATTTAGCATAATGTCTACGAATCGGGCAAGTAAATATTTTTCTGGCGATTTCCACGATATCAAGCGATAGAGGTGTATCGATCGCGTTTGTCGATAAAGTTATTACGCGAACGAGCTTGATACCCGTTTAACGCGGCGGATCATTCCGAAAACGTTTAATTAATTTATCAAAGTGGAACAATTAACTTTAAAATGGAATGAAACACGTTCAATTTCTAATCGAGGTGTTAATTAATATTTTCTGATCGCTCGTCGTTAGACGATTCACTATTTGATTTGCTTAACAACTCTCTGTCTTTTTCCTTTTTTCTCCCCTCTCGAAACGATATTTGTACCATTTTTCCTGCGTTTATTCACACGATGGTAAACCACGACGCTTTCTACGGCTGTCAGAACAGCCCCGATAACGAGCGAAATCTGCAACGCGGTTCTAGAATTTATGAGAGCCCTTGACATCAATCATCGCTAAGTTTCGCGGGCGAAAGTACGCGCGGCAAGAATTTTCTTCCTTATTTCCGTCGCTTCGTTCTGTCGGCGTCAAACGAGGCTTCTCTTTTTACCTTGCTAGAAAAGAAGGTTATCTCTCTTAACGAGTTAAAGAGGTTTTCTCTCTTATCTGAAATATCGAGATTTTCCTAGCTCTGCGATGAGATAAGGAACAGGACGTTAGTCGTTCGCAATAAAACGGAGGTTGGACTTTATCGCATTACATGTACACATATATGTAAGTCGGTCTATATGTACGTATTATACTCGTACAGGAAATTAGAGTGAACCACGTTGTACATTACGTTCGCGTACTCCGAAAAAAGCAAAGTGCGTGACCCATTCTTTCTTCGTTATTAAAATGTTTCCATTTACTCACTCTATGCCAGTGATTTTTAATCTCCGAGAGTATGAAAACATAAATTCTACCAGGCCGCGGGTGAGATTCATTTCTAAAATAGGTCCGGTCGAAGGAGCGTTGGTCTTCCCTTTTCCTTGGTTAAACTACTTGATCTCAGAAGTAATTTCATTTACATGGAGAGAAGCAATAAAAAGTAACGAAATTTTTCGTGTCTTTTTCTAAATACTGATTACCCGACAGAGCGGATTTTCACGTGAAATTTATGAGAATTTTAAAGCTGCAAAAATATAGAGGACACTGTTGTATATTTGCAAGGATACATACACATAAAATATCCAATGTAGAGAATGCTCGTTATGATATTTATTACGCGAAATAAATCTCCGTTTAGATTCTATATTTCTTAGTTACGCGTGTAAAAATATGAATTTGCATAAACATGCATAATCTGCTAATTACGTTTCTTCGTGATTAATGCGCATTAATCATACACCCGACATAAATATAAAAACTGCTAGATTTCATATTCTATAAACGTGATGAGGTTTTATTGCTCCATCAATACGAGATGGCTTTCCATTTCACGGTCATAACAGAGATGAAGGCTTAGAGACAAACGCTGCCGTTCTACGACCCTCAGGAAAACGGATATCTGCAGCAAATTTCGTGTCGTAAACGTCGGGCGCAGAATAGAGACTCTCAACCTGTAGAGTGCTAGTTGCGGCACGGTATCTGCCCCCTTCAAATATTAATCTGGCCTGGTGGGCGGGCCGCACATTCTTCGTGGCATTTCAATCTTTTATCTTTCAATAACGAGATACATGCACCGATCCGAGATTAAATTATAAGCCTCGGACGTATATGGTCGTGGTGGAAAGAACGGAAGAGAACGCTCGGGGAGGAAGGAAACGAACGGAGTTACGAGGGCGCGAATGATTGTCGTTTATTGCTTAAAGTCGAGGAAAAGAGCTGCTTAGGTAAGACCAATTCTTGGATACGGACATTAACCCTTAAAATTCGAAATTGCTCTGCTCTGGAAGTGAACACGTTTCTGGCGGACATGTCGTGCATTAAAAAAATTTATATTATTAGTAGAATATTCAATATGCCGCTACTTTTATCGAACTAAATTCAAATTTTAATCAGTGCGCTGTTTTGGCAGAGGCGCGCGTCTAATGTGTATTTTTTAATATATGAAATTCTATGTTTTCATTCTATTTTTAATTTCTCTACGATTCAAGGTACATTGGATTTGTAATAAGTTAACTACGATTAACGATATAAAAATGGAACGAGCAGTTTAATCGAGCAAGCTTTATCAGTAAGTCGGTAAGAAGCGTTTCTGACGCGAATTTGTCAGTGAAATTCAGACTTTGGTATCGTATGAACGCTCGCTCTGACCCTGCGTAGCATATACATATAACAGAAATAAACGGGACAGTAATAATTCATTCTGAGTCTATTAACATCAGTCCTAATTTTCGGTGCTGGCGTTGTTTCGTTGACGTATGATACATTGACGCCAGATGTCAATTTACATTTACACAGACCGATGCGTCTTGAGGTTGTGAGCATTTACGACGCCTGACAAACAGAAACCGATAAAAGGGGCGATCGTTGATGTCCATCGATTCACTTGCTCGTCGATACGTCGATAATTAGCAGACAGAAAGCGAGAAAGAAACGCGACACCTCTAATAAAATGAAGATTCTCGCACGAGAAATTTGTCCCGATAACGAGGAAATCCCGTTTAAGTGGCATCAAATTTTCACCGAGATATCCCGGTTTTCGTTCTTCCTCGATCTAGTCGCTCAGTCGTTCAGCTCACACACGCTGAGCGAAACGTGACAACTGCGTTGTATTCCGTGATTTGCATGCCGCTTTGCATGTATATATGCATTCGTTTTGCATCCATTAAAAATCAGAACGGTGGTCAACGATAATAGAGAATTCCAGACTACATGATGGAAATGTAAATCGAAGAACGTCTCGACCGAGTGTTTCGAGAACACGAGCTCGTTTACCACTTTAACTTATTATAATTTTAATCATACCTTCCCCCCAAAGGAAGCCACGTCAGTTTAAAATAGCGTAGAACTAACGTAGGCTAGTATGCTCGCCTTTAAATTCAGAAGTAGAAATCGAAGTGCGTGTTTAAGAAACGCGAATATATAAAATGAGATATTCCGTGAATTCCTAGGAATTGATAACAAGCGAAACACGCGTTTATTTTTATCGTTTCGAACTTTCATGCTTCGTGAGTCGTAGAAAAACTGTACTTGCGTATTTCAGGTGTATCAGTATATTAACAAATGCTCTCACAATGAATTCATTGCGCGATATTAATTCCCCAATTAATTTTTTCAATAGGTTTCCATGAACAGAAGTTATTCGTGATCACGTACAATGAATAAAACTCGTGCATAAAGAACGAATATATTGTCACAATTTTATTGGACCTCTACTGCGAAATATGCATTCGTAAAATTCTTTTTTCAACGCTAGTACCAGCCTTCTATTTGAATATTTTACCATCGATCATACGTATGCAAATGCGGACGAATTTCCACAGTACCGATATTCAAGTATCTACGAGTACATGGAGGTGGATGGAGCTGGAAATCAAGATCGGACACACAGATGACGTGTTACTTGAAATTTTTAAGCAAATCTCTGCCTATCGCAAAATTCTCTTCAACTCGCGTGTATCTTTTTTTTGTATTTATTTATTAAAATTACAATCAATTCACGCGTTGAGAATTTTCAGTAATTTTTCTGGCGTGGCGCAGTGACATGGCTGATTATTTATAATAAGTTAATACTTATTATAGATAAGTATAATTTATAAGCGTGTATTTTCACAAAGTAAGTTATCGTATCGTAATCAAAATCTTGAATACCAACAGATGTAAGACTAAGTATAATTGAAGAAAAAAGTAGGGGAAAAACGCTGTCGAATGAGGAGTGCGAGTGAACAATGAACGATAGGGAGAACGAGGTTCGTGCCTAAAAACGATAGCGTGAGGAGGTTAATGGTTAAGTTATATATCTCGTGAAAAGAAACATGAGAAAAACTGACTGAAAGTGGGCTATGGAATCAGGACTATGACGCGTAGAGTCAGAAATGCCAACTTAGCTCCTAGGTATATGTAAAAAATGATCTAAGGAGTTTTAATGATCTTAAGTGATCTAGCATTGCAGATACCACGTTGCATACTCCTGTATGCCATCTTATTGTACATTACTATACAGGGTGCCTTATATAATTGAACGGATTATATCTCGAAGTCAGTAAGAAGAATAAAAAAGAACTGTCGAGGGAAAAGTTAAATGATACGGTAAGATTTATGTTCGTAGGTGCTCATTTGTTTTTAGTATGCAACGATGCACCGCGAAAGTGCAATTGTACTCTTTTCTTAAATGGAGCTGTATGATTTTATCAAGCTAATTAAGTCGAAAAATGCTTGCTTCGAAAGATATTTTAATTTTAATTTCATATATGTATAAAATTGTGTTGTTTCTCGTATGCAAAGTTTTACAAAAATAAAATTGAAATATCTTTTGATTTTTTCGACCTACGTATCCTCATACTTTCTCCTAGAAAATTGAAAAATGCGTCGAACAGTTAACGAAAGCTTATAGAGTTCCATTTAAAAAAACAGTACGGTTACAATTTCTCGGTATATAAAAATATGTGAATACCTACGAACATAGATCTTATTATACTATTCAACCTCTACAGTTTTTTTTCTGTCTTTTACCGACATCGAGATGTAACCTGGCCCAATTGCGTAACGCACCCTATATATACGATGTAATACTACTCTACAGAATACTACTATACTGTATGTGACATCTAAAACAGGCCATCTGAACAATTCGCCTGATCAATCTTGTCTGCTTTCAAGGAATACATAATCTGATGTCAATAGGGTCTTTGTAGGCAGAGACGTCGAGGAAATACGAAGGTTAACATCGTTTTCTTCGATAGAATGATACATAGTAATGTATTTTGACTCTTCTACATATAATAAAGTGTTCTTACACTAGAAATATCGAACTACTTAAAATAGTTGGTATTAGATTTGTTGTTCCTGTAATGACCAAGAAATATGCAAATGTGTTTCTAGAAATATTAATGTATATTAATTTTATATATACGTTTATTTTCGTCACATTATTTTAATTCTACTTAACTGTGTATAATATATTTCGACACATATCAAGACGTACAATAACCTGTAATTAAGTCATTTAAGTTCGTTGAAGGTCTACCAAAATTGAAAATGATTTTCTTACTTTGAGAAACCGATTAAACACTTCGGTAACTTAAGTATTTAAATACGTATGCTCCAGCAGCGTAAATCTTCAAAATTTGTATCTTGTGCATCGATGAATTTCATTCGTTAGTTCCTTAGTTTGGTAATCCTTAGTTTCGCGTTATATCCGAAAGATTAAACTTTCCTAGGAAGAGCAGAATGAAATTTGGATTCGGTTGTAAAATTCAGTCTCTGTGGAATAGTGTGCAGTTAACCGAACGAACGAGTTAAAAGAAAGAGCGGAAGTTTAAATTTGTGTGTCAGTGGGTCAATCGAGGGTAAGAGGAAAGGATCATGGTCGTTGCACAACGTTTTACTTTTCGAAATGAAAGGAAGTAGGTGGAAGCATGCGAGACAAAGCGCTTGGCTTAGTAAAAATAACAGAAAGGCAAGGCTAATAAGGCAAGATGTAGATGAAGCGGGTGGAAGGAGAACAATGTAAGGAGTTGAGGATGCGATGATCGACAATGATAATTAGAAAGCGAATGAAAAATGCTACCGCATTGTCGCCAATAATATCAAGATAAAACAACGAAGACAAACTCTTTGAAATCGAATAATTACGGATATCTTTGCAATACATTAAGCTGTGCTTATGAACTTTGCGCCATTCGCGATTTTATTTTCTCTTGCCTCCACTTTAAACTTTTCCCTCGAGCGCTTAACAAGCCACTCGAAATGTTGCGCGATCTCTGTGTTCTTCTTTATTCAACTTTTTTTCCCTTGTATCTTCTCCCGTGATCCTTCTTTTATTCTCATTTTAATTTCTTTCGCTGGCGTAGAATATAAAGTACATATAAATCACTCGAAGGATTGCACGACTCGTGTGTTCTGTCTCATTCAACATCTCCTCCCTTGTGTTTCCTTTTCTGATTCCTGTCTTATTCTCCTTTTAATTTTTTTCCTTTGCTATGGGATCCAAGGTGTAAATATCATACTAGCGATTTTCTTACTAAAATACTAAACGCACAGAAACAAATTGAAGATACGTTCCTGAACTCATTTTTCAGTTTTCAATGAAATAAGCGTAAAACCAAATAAACGTGATACATGTGTATAAGACTTCTATCATGTCGATCAAAACACGTCAAATAAAATAATAATTAATAATAAGGAAAACGACGAAGAATGTTCTTGAAACGTTCAAATCTGCTGTTATTTCGGATCTAGACCGAGACGACGACTCTCCTGGGAAGAAGTTTTTCATTATTGCAGGCAGAAACGTCTGAGAATGACATTAAATTATTTCGAAGGGCCCGAGAGTCGCGGCTAACTGTGACCAACGTTTCGTTGCTTGCCGTAGCAATTTTCATCGTCCGAAAGCACGGATATACAGGGTAGGACTGTATTCGTGGCACAACCGGCGAGGGGGTGATTCTACGTGAAAAAAATAAGAAAAACGATGGTACAACATTTTTTCATTCCAAGCTTCGTTTTCGAGAAAAGCTTCGACTTTAAAGATTTGACGAGCAAACTTCAAACTACATTTGAGAATAAGTGAAAGACGTAGAATCAAATTTTTCCCAAAGATGCTTCATTTTTGAGAAAAATATATTTGGAAATGTATCATGCCAGATCAGTTTGTAATTAAACACGTTCAAACTTTATTTTCTTCGATACGAAGCCTTAAACAACAAAATTCTATTTTACAATTTTTATTTATTTTCACGGGTATAATAATCTCCTAGTGATTATTTACTCGTATCTAGTCGGTAATTTAAGCCAAGTTCTCAGAAATTTTTAAACTCAATTCTCTCAGAGACGGAGCGTCATACGAAAAAATTGTTTTCCATATTTTCGACTCGCATTTTCTCATAGAGTCACCCTCTGCCCGATTGTGCTACGATTACCGCTCCATCCTGTATAGTTAGCTTCTGCCCATCTGATCGCAATTAAATCGACATCTACGATTGTACATTCGATGGCCGTGTTAAATTGGGAAAAACAAGTAATTAACAATTTAGAAACTCACGCGCCAGATTATTGGAGCGAGAATATTCTCGTAATCGGTGGAGATTGGTGCTTGCAGTTCAAGACGCGAACGGAAAGTTCCGTCGTTAAGTTTATGCCGTGTCAGTAAGGAACTTCCACCGAGGATCTTTCAACGAGCTGAAACAAATTCGTTAGAGAGATGTCTCGTTAACGGATTAGCTGTACAAAGACAATTCACGGCTGTTGGCCTGTAACTACGCATAAACTTCGTTTACCGATTCGTCCTGCCAGTGAAATTGCCGATTTACGGAACAAGGTACCGGAAACATGTTGTTATTTCTGTCATTGGTTTGTTTTAGATTACCAGAGTTTCTTTCGCCACTATATAAACCATGACGTCGCGTTAATTGGATTTTCGTCGTCTCGTTAATCTGCAAGTTTTCATCCCACGTGTGTCACGATTTTTCAGTCAATGATATTTCTCATCGTGGTTCTACGTTCTAACGCGACATCGTAATAATTGAAAGATTTGCAGCAATGAGAACGTAACTTCAATGGAGTAAGGTGAAGTTATTCGAGTTAGAGGGATATTTGAGACAAGTTGAGTAATTTGTCTTGTAATTCACCGAATTGGTCGAAACTTAAGTGATTCGAATAACCTTATTATATTTAAATTGTATAGTTGTGTGGAAAATTCATAGCGTGTTTAACAGACAATGTTTAATCAATGGTATTCAATTCTTGCATTCCTGTGGATTTTCTTATGGGAAAATGTAGACAGGATCTGAAGCAATCTCCTAGGCAGTTTACGAAAAACCATGAATAGTACGAGAATCTACGAGATTACAGAGAAAGATACTTTAGTTGATAAAGGAACAGGTCTCTCTGGAGAATCTCTACGACAGTCTTGTCCTTCTTAGCGCGATCGATAGTGGCTCTTCGTTACTTCCCGACAATACCATTTAGCCTCGAACGATCATCGAAGATTTTGTTTATCATCGCGATACCCGTGAAAGAATCATCAGGGAAGAGTGAATGATGTAACGATCAGTCGGCTGAAAATAAAGGATGTCTGATTATTCTTCATTACTTCCACATCTTCACGAATGAAAGATGATCAAAGTAATTGAAGAGATAAGACTTTTGATAAGATATATAATATTGAGATTTCTAATATACTCGTTGTGTTACTTCAATCACAATTGGATATTACGGAAGAAACCACCGTGTTTACATTGTTCTTTGACGATTACAGTACAGCGGCCTGCATTTGTCATAATAATCTTGCCTTTATAATGCCGTAAGCCTCTTGCTCTGGTAAACTTGAACATCGCAAAGAGTCGGATTAATCATCAGCCACCGTGACTTGAATGCATTGTTGAGTTATTCAGGAACGACAATAAGTTCGAAGGCTTTCAAAACTCTGCTCACTTCTACTCTTTTTTTCTACTCTATTCTCAATTCGACAAGAGAATGCATCTCAAAAGTACATTCACTGAAATCCTCGTTCAACGTTTAATAGATTTATTGCGTGTTCCAAAGTAGGATAATTAGAGAATTCGTGAAACCGTTGCTTTGAAACTTTTGCAAACTTTCGAAAACGCATTAGACGGTATCAAGCAGAAAAATCGCAGGACAAACCGCACCGCACTCGTTATGTTCCGCGTGAAAACGAAACTTTCCTGCGCTTTCTGTTCAAATCGGATTTCATCTCGAATCTCATTAGTCGATTGGCTTATAAGTCGAGTTCACAGGACCGTGCTAATGGCTTTTACAAGCAAACTCGCAACGATCCCGAAGCTCCCATAGAGCCCAATACTCTGACACGAGGTCACGCACATCGCCCACTTAACTGTTTTAGACATTCTCTTTGCCAGAATTAATACCAAGCGAGCATTAGAATAAATATCACGAACTGGTAATTATACAAAATATGGCATACTTTACAAATTTCGATTACTCTGAAATATGTACATTCACCGTTAAGGTCAAGGTAAGGTATCCGTATGGTCTCCTAATTAATTTCACCAATACATATAAACCACTGCTCGATCTTACAACTAGTAGACAGACAGACGCATTAATTTCAGAGATATACGCTAAAGTATCTTCGATAATATGTACGAGCTAACTTATCTACGTGTAACTGATGCCTGTAACTCTGAATTACGCGTAGTATCGAAAATACTTTTGCGAATATCTAGCGGGGTTTACACGTATCGGTGAAATTATACACCGTGGACATCGATCTTGGCAAAATATCTCAAGATTATTTCAACGAGGTATATTCTGTTCCGTGCAATTATACACGAGCCACTCCGTCTCCTGTATTTTTCTTTAATTTATGACGTAATACGCGGAATATACCCGTTGATGAGTAAATAGGACGAGTGACATGTTCTGTCACGTAGACCAACATGTGAGCTACGATGTATTCGATAATGACATCGTCAAAATTTCATCCAATACCTCTATACTCTACTCTGTATTGCGATAGTGACGTAATCCATGAGAATCTCAATATAAATAAAATATTACTAAATACAAATGGAATTTCGATACCGATCAATACTATCATTGATTAATATGTCGGCTCCGTATTGCGTTCTAACATCGGTGGATTAATAGAAGTCCAATAATAGAGGCACGCTGTGACCGCCTATCGCTCGTGCATGTAATTTTTACAAGTACTTTGAGAACTTTAGAACTGCGGTCTGATTGAAATCTGTCCATTGGGAGTACTTTTAAAGTATTTTAAATTTTGTAATATGTTCTTCAGGATTTTAAAATCGTTTTCGATATAGCTGCTAGTGACACATACATTGCATTTCGCCAATGGTTTCAATAATGTTCTTGTCATTTAACACTTCGTATTTAAAAGTGTCATACGTATATTAGTTTATATTGTGTCGCACTGATAATTATCTCGTGTCGTTACTCATTAATTGGTGTAATTTGTCCAAACTGATTTGTTCAAATAACGGTTAATAAGGAAGTTAAGTGCAAAGATACTTTGATAAAATAAAGTATGTTGTTGCTCACAAGTATGTGACATTTGTTTTGTTTTTTTCTTTTTTGTCTTCTTGATAAAGTGTAATTTGGTTACGAAATTACAAATAGAAAAATCCCAGACGATGACATTTATTTTTAGAAATCAATGTACAATAGAAGAAGTTTGCATCTGTACGTGTGAAACGTTGCAACAGCGAAAGCTTTGAACGTGTCATCGATCCCTTGTCCACTAAATAAATGATGAAGTAGTGGATCCTGGATTACGACGATTGCGCCGATATCGAAGATCGTAAACAGGAAGATCCCGCAGATAACTACAAAGATAGATTAATCAAGGCAAGTACAAAGCAGACAATTGAGAACTTCGTAAAGGCCGTTTCGAGATATTAGCCGGTATCACGAGTAATCAAATCTCGAGAACAATATCACGACGTCGTTGACGATTCATTAACGTCCATCGCATATTCTAGTGGCAGTGGCTTTGCGCGAGAAATTATGCACTTCGCGTTGATGTGATGCACTCGAGACATCGCGATGCCCTGTACACGAGCTTTAATGCACTCACGTCGTATCTTGCGCTGATTTCTGTTCGACAGTCTCGAATTTACGGTCACCGTGCATCAAAGCAACATTTTGTTGCGGTAGGAAGATTAAAATGTCAAAAGCGCACGGTAATTCATGAAAATATTCTGCTACTTTCTATAGAAACCTTTTACGAATATAATTAGGTGATTTGTACGAAACTTTTTGGAATTTCATTAGCACTGTAACGAGACTGTCATGATCATAGTAGTATAATTTGAAAACAATATGGAAATTAATATAAAAGTTACAAAACGTTGCAACCATACCATAAATATATAATTAATGTTTAATGATTCTGTTTAAATAATTTAATTATAAACGAGTTATAATTTAACAAACTGCTTCCCATGTATTTTTTTTCGTCGACTAAAGTCTTTTATCGCGTTCCAAAGATGATTCAATGCTTTTTCATATTTTCAAGCAGAATTAATTTTCCGATAACATCAACGCGACAACTACGAAGACAAACAGCTAACGAGTTAATTAATATTCCATTGACAGTGCGTCGCATCTTCGAAATCACGTTCGTTAAATTCCCACTGCCCATTCGACAAAAGTTCGCTTTGCCCAAGCGCTTAACAATTGTTTCGTCAGTATAAGCGTCAGTATAATATACCTACGTTGATCTTCAAATCGTTTGCAGCTGTGTATCGTGACATAAGACGGCAATTTCTTTGTACTGACCCCTTTGCTCGCTGATTTTCCTGTATTTTCTTCGTGTTTCGAAGTTTCACCCTGAAAAGTGTGCCAACCTTCCTTCGTTCTTCTTATCTTGATTCACCGTTGCATTTTCCACCTTGAGCCAAATAATTCGATCAGTATGCTCTGCTTAAAATCTGTACCAATAGATAACGTACATATGCGCCGTATAAAGGAAGAAATGCATACTTAAAAAATGGAAAGTACTCAAGTTGAATAATTTTATTAAACCGAAGAATGCTAGAAATTTTATTACATTCATAATGCGATAACTAGACTGTGGATATCATGCAAATTCATATGTTTATGGATATAATTGGAAAGATGGAGCATAGTTGGAAAAATGTTACACTCGCTTAATATTACAGAGGGTATTATACTTCGAATCTTTTCTATATTTATTTATGCATTATGTGCATTATTGCACCTTTAAATACCTTATAAATATATTATACAGCGATGACTTTACGCCAGGAAAGAAGATTTTAATAGATAAGACTATCAGTCGAGAGTCTGTAGGTTTGTTTTAAATCACCGTCAATTAAAGTTAGGAAGATTGCATTATTCATGGGTGTGCAACATTTCTGGAAATATGTCGAGGTTATTCATTTGGTACGCAGTTTTATTTACGCGTTTGCGTGTGCTTTCGGAATTGCGGTCGACGAAACAAACGATGCATCGCGTACACGTAGTACAACTCGAAATATCGTTCGTGTTGCCACACGTACCAAGTCGACCATTTAGCGTGGAACGTTGATAAAATCTAGCTACACAGGATTGCGTTAATTCACGGCAGGAAATTAATTGGTTCGTTTTCCTCAAATATTTCATGTGACCTGCTAGGAAACAGCGTTGGTCTCTTCGACCAGCTCGAACATCCTCCTCTTTTCCTCTCAATTTAAATTAATATTGTTTGCAGTAGATACGATATCGTATCACGCAAATATAACGATGCTCGTCGAGATACAAATTGAAAAAAGCCTGCCAGAAAAATGATAACTATACGGGTATCATTTATTTCATGTATTCCCAATTCGCGTCGTGCTTAATGGAAAATCTAGTTATAGGCTATCCGATCGATCAAAATTAAACGCGTTTCATTCGCGTTTTAAATATTTTTCACTTAGTGAGAGTTTTTCATACTCGTGGACGTATTTTTGTTTTATTTGATATTTGTAACATTCGAAAATGCTTGTTGAGGAATCGGCGCGTAAAAAATTTCCGGTGTGCCAACATGACCTGCGCAATTAATCCCATTTCCGACCCTAACTAGCAGATATTCCTTTGAGCCCTCTGTAAACACGCTTCAGCCGACGATGGCTCGCTTGGGGTTACCGCTTCGGTAAATTAGCGTTAATTAAACCATGAGTTTTTAGTCACTGTCTGGTCTCGCACGTATACTCGATGACAACATACAACTTTCTGTGCAACTGTCAACCGCGAAACGAAACGCACCAGGGTCAGAGAGCAGTATGCGAATAAAGTATTTTCCAAGACGACTACGACAACCGAAGCTTTAACCGATATTTTTAAACCGTACGAAATGCAAATTTCAACATTATTTAAATTATCGTTGGATTGTATATTTTTAGGCATTTATGGGAAATTTCAAAAAATGCGAAAATGTACAGAATATTACACAACGTATGAGACTATACGATAAAATATTTAAAGTGGAGTACTCGTTGTAGTATTCAATAGACGAAACAAATTTCTGCATAAATTCTATTTCTTGTGTTGACAAAAATATGCTTTGTTTGCAAAAAATATTTATCGCTGTTCTTAAATGATAACCATTAGAATAAATCTCTATCTCTTGTATTTATCAACAATCCCTCAACGTCTCGTTAAAAATACGCAACTTCGAATTCATTGACCTCTCAGCGAATTTCTCAATCAACTTAACAGGCCTTCTATGTCACTTTAGTGAACGTATCAGATAATTGAGAACCGCTCTAAAGTGTCTTCTTCACGTTGGATTAAGCATATTCACATGGATTCGTACGAACACGCGTGCAATCATCCCAAGCCAAGAGGGGAGGATTATTCTCGCCCTACGTTTCACCTTCTCGTATCTCTCTTCCTCCAACGAGGCCAAACATTGAATCGAAAACAACTGCATACAATCTACAGGGTCCAAGATATTTCCTTACAACCCTTCCGCCGGAAATATCGAATATACGCGGGATTATTTAAACGTGCATAAGTAATCAAAGAACCCTAGTCGAGCGAATATTTCATATGGGTGCACAAAAGAAATTAAAAGGATAAACGTTTCGAAAATTTGGACGGAAGAGGCGAACAACGTGTGCAACGTTCGAGGATTGATTTAAAAAGCCATGAAACGACGAATTATCGAGCGAACTACAAACCGATTTTCGTGTAAACCGCGTGCATTATTCATGAGGTCAGATTGCACGAGCCACTTATTACGTGAAAGTACTTCGACCAGTTTTTAATACTTAGACGAGATACGTGGAAACTAACTCCGACTGGACGAGTTATTTCGATTATTACAATGATAAGCGCGGCACAATAAAGCGGTTAAAGTGCACGACACACGTAATTCTGTTAAAGGTCTATTAAAGCACGAAGAGACCTATTCAAATTCGAAGTTAAAAAAAGCATCGTTGAAGGAAGATGCGGAAGAAACTTTTTAACATTCTCGTCCATCTATTCGACGATAAATCCGCCGATGCCATCAAAAACGATAAAAACGCGCGATTACGGGTCACGTTATGGATAGTGGACAATTGAAAAAATGATCGACAGCGTGTCAGTAAATCGCGTGCGGAGGAGAAACGCGTTGGTTTTCGGGGCGAGAAAAAAGCGAGAACGCGTGTCGCTGTAGGCGATTTGCGCAATTTGTCAGTGGCAACTGGATGGTACGTCGAAGAAAAGGAAAGGCGGCGACGTCGCGTCGTCTGACGGTATTTGTTCAGCTACGTTTTGTGGCAACGAATTTCATTGAGACTATGAATATTTATCAGCGAGGAACGCCTCGGGATGTTTCGCGACAAGTATCTTTGAAACAATGTCTTACCCGGAATATTCGTTGTTTATAAAGGTACAATTTATAGTGGCTCGTGAAAGTATATATGTTACAGTAGAAGCGTCAGTTAGGTAAATGTATACAGCTACTACCTATATAAATTATACACAAAAGACAAGGATTAGGTTGGTTTGTATAACATATATAATAATATGAGTAAAGTAATATAAATGTCTCACTGAATATCGAGACTTGTTAATATAGTGGATAATCAATTATTTATGTACATTTTCAGATTTATTTCAAACTTTATCAATATAACCATGATAGTCGAGTCCGTTATAGCGATAATGAAGTATCAAAATGTTTCGTATAACATACGCGATATATTCATAAAAGAATCTGACTATTTTCCAAAGTTACTGTATATCGTAACTTCCAAGAAAAAGTCGTGGAAATTCGTTAAGATCCTAGAAAGTTTCGACCTCTGTAGAAGATTTAAATTGAAATATCCTAAACGAGTTTTTTTAAATTATCCAGATGCGAGAATAGTTCCGAATAACAATATATGGTGGAAAGATGGTCATATCAAATTTTATTGTATTTACATGAAAAGGTTAAGGCACATAAAGCATCGGGGAAAATGAGCGTAAAAACTTACCTAAAGAACTTTCATGTCTGTGCATAAAATATCGCTCACGAGTTTTGAATTGTAAATTAAGATCGATGTCTAACGACGTTTTAATAAAATGTAGGTTACCGTTGAAAATCTGTTATCCCTCTCCGTGTACTGTACCGATTTATCATGCTATTTACTTGTTCATTGTTTTTCTTTTTTTTTTCTTTTTTTGATAATACGCGTTTTCAATATCAATGTATGTCCGTCAAAATATGAAAAAAGGATCAGAGACTTTTCGCCAGCGTTTGCGAACGACAAACTCTATGCTATTAAACCATTATTCGGAATTAATCTCGCGTTGCACAGTTAAAACGTATGGCCAATTTAAATCTGTCACTGGAGCGCGACGTGTTTGCACAGATCTGTTCAAAACGTTCCGAACGCATTGAGTGACGTTTATCAAAATCTTCCGTTAATTTTGCGTTATTTGTAGAAGTCGACTGGCCATCGTGAACGGATTGCCCCGTTTACCGATAACGTCAATGCCTGAATGAAATTCATTCTGCCTAACATAATATTATCAACGCATCATACTGAGCGTTGGTTAGCTTATTACCCGGTCTATAATGCGTGAACAATGCGATGCGGTGGCATTATCTGCGTCGACGATGCCCATTAAACCAACCACTTTTATATCTTCGATAGGTACATACAATCCCCTGCCTTTTGTCCTTACATTCTTTATTATCATTTCAATGGTAGAAAAATATCACAGAAACTGGCAGACTTCAATGAATACGAGTAAATGGTACAAAAGATACAGATAAACTTTGGAACATCCAATTTTAATGGACGATATGAAAACAACGAAGCGTTTAATACGATTTTCGTGGAAATTATATACCGACCTGTTATTTGGATAGAAACGGAAGATCTACAGGATTGCTGTCAGATGCGGGAGAAACCGTCACTCATAATCAATTATAGAAACAAATATCGTTTCAGTGAATTTCGTTGTCAGATATATTTCGAGCGAACAATAAATTAATGCATCTCGAGATCAAGGAAGATATGATAGTTAATAAAATAATAAAGATATGACAATTTTCTTATGTTCGTTCTATTTTGTTCCGATGCGTAAATGTTACGTGCTCGTTTTATGATAGAGAACAGCGTTAAATAATTAAGAACGTTCTATGCAGGTCCCGGTGAGGCAATAAGTCGTCAAAGCAAGAATAGAGGAAGATTAAAATGCAATTAGACATAATCTCTATGCAAAAGTTTCGTTGTTAATTCTTTATGATTCCGCTTCAAAGTGCCTCGAAATGGTCGATTTCCTGCTTCCTTTTTTTTTTTTTTTTTTTTCGTTGTTCACTTCAACTTCTTTTTGTTACTCCTTCCATCAGGGGAAAGTAAAATCAGCCTCGCCGATTTATTGGATTACGTCGGTCACGTTCCCAACTTACGCAGTTCAAAGTGCACTTGTGAACGACTTTTTGACAACCAACAAAAAAAAAAAAAAGAAAAAATAGAAAAGAAAGAAAGAAGAAAAGAAAATAAAGGGAAAAAATGTTATTACGTTGAAAGCAGAGAGCTCATTTGTTCTGTGAATACTCACAAAAGACAAATCATCCCTTTTACCCTCAACTGGAGGGTTAATTTCGTCCCTGCTTAAGACTATTTCATTGTCTCTGGGATTAAGGCGTAACAGTGACGATGACATTTTCATTTGTTTACGATCATGACAGAGTACACGGTTTGTCGCTTCCTTTTAAAACGGGCCGTCGATTCACATATTAGATTAACGATTTAATGGATAACTCGATGAATGACTCTATGTATGGTACGTGTCGGTGCGTAAATTGAACAAATTATAGAAGAATGCCTTTGGTGTTGGTAAATGGACACCCTATGCATGTGTGCACATAGTGGCAGCGTTGCAATAGGGTGTGACGGTTCTCAGTCAGAATAGAATCCCTTGTTCTAACTTCACGCGCATTACCAAGCGATTTCATTTTCTTATAAAAAAAAAAAAAAAATCGATGCTTTGAAGGTATAAAATAATCTTCAGTGCAAGACACTCGTTAACCATTTAGGAAGAAAAGTATCATTATGCCAATTTCTATAAAATGATAAAATGTAATTTTAAAACGATGATTTTAATATTTCGACGATTCCTTCCAAAGGTTTCGTCCGAACATCGTTGCTTGAAACGCTTCTAAACGGTCAAGCGGAGAAGACAAATTATTTTATGGGTGACGATATGAGCATCCCTGAATCGCAGAATGGCCCACTGGTCATAATTACGTTGGACGACAAGTGTGCGTGAGCGTGCGTGTGTATGCGTTAAGATCGTAGGAACACGATCACCATCTTAGTACAAGATCAGTGTCTCGTGAAAAGTCGAAGAGTTCGCGCATATACCACGGACATCATTCTGAATCGTTTCCTGTTCTCCGTATATCTCGCGGTTCGAGGGTGGTGGAACGTATATGCATGTTTTTATAACATGGTGGTCTTTGGCTGGATGTTTTGCATTTTTATCATAGGTGAGCAGTAAATTTCACGAAACACACGTATTTTTCCTTCCGAGTTGCGCTTCCACCTTTCTGTAAATCTATATACACGCGTCCATGTTGTTTGTAAAAACCGGTACGTAGATTTAGTTCGAAATAACTGAACAATCTCTTTCATTGGTTTTATTACGTAATCGGCTATTTGAAAACTGTTTGCGTTTAAGCATAATTCTCAAACTACAGTATTTATCTTCTGTTTGTTCTTTGACGATCGTTCATGCACAAATCGAAGAAACCATCGTCGAAACGTGAAAACGCACCTGAAAAAGATTAAATTTCCATCTTTCGCTGCCACTGACGTTGTTTTAATTGAAATCAACAATAATAGAGATCAAGCAACTGGCTGTGAAAAAACTTTGACACGCGTAACTCCGACAGTACATGGATTTTTCTATCAGTGGGCACATCGAGCACAATCGTACGTATTCACATATACACGGTGCTCAAAACTTATTTTGATTTATTATTCTGATTCTACATCCTCGGATCGATAAAGATTTGTTTAAAAAAGCGATCGCAGAACTGATCTTGAACATGATCTTCAACTTGAAATTCTTTTTTTAAATCGCGCAGTATTCGTCGGTATTCGTCTACGACCCATGGTTCCTCTGAGACTTTTGTTCCTCGTGATGAATACTACGCGTCGCAATAGAAAAAAGAATTCGACCTTGAAAATCATGCTCAAGTACAATTTTTCGGCCACCTTTTTAAACGGATCTCCACCGATCCGAAGGGATAGAATTATTTCTCAAAGCCATAACAAATAATTTTTGAACACCCTGTTGTTATCCTCGGGAAAATAGATCAAAATGACAGACAATTTCATGAGGTGCGTGCAATTCGTAATTTTTGTTTCGTACAATGCATGGTGACGGGCTAAAATTTTCATCCTGTAAATTGAATATAATTCAAAATTTAAAGCTTTGTTCAATTTTCGGGCAACTTGCTCAATCTCCTTGCTGGTTCCCCGATTAAATTTATTAAAATTAATTCACCGTCGAACTGATTGTTTCCACGTTTATTTTCGGTTCACTTCGAGGCAATGGGATTATTTGTTATTCGCGAACGCGGCCATGTGATAGCTACAGAAATGAGTTTACAATAACTACTGTAATTTTCGCGAAATTGTTTCTGCTCTGTTTATTTCATTTCCATACTGTTTCTGCCCTCCCGTTTTCGCTCTTTACTAATATTCTCTCTTTTTTTTATGAGAGCGGGGTGCGATTTTAATTAAAAAAATAAATAATCTGCCACGTTTGCCGGAAATCCAGCCCGTTTGAACAAGAAAGTGAATTGTACTCACGTTCGGTTACCTGATAGCCCGACGGCGTGCCGTTGCACGCAGCGCGAAAATTGCGCATACATAATGCATAGGAAATCTGCATTTAACTTTCCAACGTGCCGCGCGAAAACACGGTTGCGCCACTGCCTTTATAGAACCTACGAAGCAAATTTTATAACATCACCCTGCAGTTAGGGTTTGACAAAGTTGTTAAGGATTAATAAAAAGTGAAAATTGCAACTGAAGTTAATCATAAAAATATTTGTTTCGATATACTATAGTTGCTGCAATTTTTTATCGATCAACAGAAGCTTCACTTTCCAATAATTTAAGTAAACCAACAAAAATCTACTCAATATCGATCAAAATCAAATGACTTCTTGAAATGTGCTGTAAATTCATAATCAACTAATGTTCGTGGTAATGAACTTTTACACTTTTGAATGTAAAATCTACGTCTTTCTTCGCCCTTCCGATAAATACAATTTAAGTATTGCTGGTGTCTTCTTATTGTTGCAAATCCTCCAATCGTTAAGTACGAATTTGTTAAATTTATTATTACAGGTAGTCGGGCAGCAGCAAACAATGGCTTCAAAAGTTATCCTACAACGGTGAAGACCTTTGAAAATGACACGGTCCTGCTTCCCTGTTACGTCGAAGATCTTGGTAAGTCGCTTCGATATATTTTCCACCCTTAAGTGTCTTTCATTAAAGTCACAGAAGAATATTTGCCACGCGAAGACGATCACAAGTGCGATCGATTGTTTTATGTATTAACAAGCTGGAAAAATCGAGCGAATTAAAAACGGTCGAGGCGTGCACAAAAAGATTATGAAGAACTTAACTCTCCCGGAGCGACAGTTGCAAACAATTATCACCTGTTGCATCTCGTAAACCATAACAACGGTGTAACTTTAGATTCGTTAAATCACGACTGTCCTCTTTTCGTATGCAGAGGAGGGAAAACAAGAACCTTTCCTTCGTGATAAAATAAAATAATCAACGTAAATAAATGAATCTCTTATCAACCAATAATTTGATCAAATTCAATAGTGAGACTTACGAAAAGTATCTACATGTTATAATATTTATTCCTATTTATTTAATGGCAAATATAATTATCAACATGGCTGTTTTAATAATAGCGAACGCTCGGAAGATACTTTTAACAGGAAATAGATCGCGTGTTTAGACCTTCGTTTTAACCAATATGGTACTATATGGTACATTTACTATTAACTCGATCGAGAATCGAGGGTAAAGAGACGGTGCCGCAATTTCGGACAACGATCGATGTTAATTTCCCTAAGCAGGAACGCGTCCACTCGCGACACTCGTGTACGGGTATAGAACGCAAACAATTTACTGTACAATCGATCGACCTGTCATCGATGGTTTCGCTTAACGGGATTGCCTGTCAGACATTCACTTTACCCTGCCGCGAGTTAGACAGAAGGCCACGAACGTTAAAACGACCGTAAGATCGCCACGGATTAAGGACTTGTTTCGGATTATACGCCTCGCTCCTCCGGTTTCTAGCATAACTACGGGACCACCGTTGCCGAACTATGCCCTCGATATACTATCGAGCTAGGATTTATGGCAAATTGGGTCAGAGAAAAGGTATTTGGTTTGCCCGTTTGGTTACTTATCGGTTGAGAGTTCACCAAACTGCATAGAGTCGTGTCAGTATACGTTGTCCCTATTTTTAGACGATTGAATATCGTACAAACCGAGTTGCCAAGTAACTTTATAACTTCGTTATACGCGAACGCATATAGTAATAAATTTATCCAGAAAGTTAACAGAAAGTTTTTCATATTGAATTTAAGATAGATTGAACCGCTTTCGTGCATACAACAAACTCATATGCCTAGATAACGTACAGACGAGAGTGAGGTGGTGGAGGGATGGCATCCTTCTGGCTGACAGCGGTGAACCACGACACGAACCACCTGAAAGAGTTAAAATGTACTCAAACAGAAGCTTGGAGGTTTCTCACGTGAAACGGAACGATACCGGAGAATATGTATGCCAAGCGTCTCGACCAGCTCCCTGGGGACATGCCACGCAAGTACACGAGATTGAAGTAATGTGTGAGTAAATCCAGCAAAGATTTCTACTTCACAGACGCAAATCTATCGGTGATACGCCACAATTCGCTTCAAAGAATTGTTCCAAATTCTCTACAAAAGATCTCGTTCGATCTCAATGTTGAAAATTGTTTAACAACGTTCCTTCTCCTCTATCGCTAATTGGTTCGGTAGAATCAATAAGACGTACGGTGCCAATTAATCGAAATCGATAACTTAAGAGTTGAGAAGATTCAAAGAAAGCCGCGTGCGTTTCGTAGATAACTTAAACACAGATATCGATTCTGTCGCGTATCGTCGTTGGCGTGAAATTATGGATGACCCGAAAGTACATTCGAGCTCTACGTCGTTCTGCAAACAAATTCGGGAAAGTTTCCTCAGCCTCGGAATCCTCCACGGAGTTTTCCCAGCCATAAGGATTTCGGTTCCATTTCGCGGAATCCAACATGTAAAAATAGAAAGAACCCTACCAATTCGACTGCTCCGCGAATCGAATTTTCCAATTTTGTTTTTCTTTTTTTTATGTCCCATGAGATCGGAAACGCCCGTGCCTTGTCGTCCAACGATACACACGTTTACATGTACATTCGAACATGTTTCGATCGCTAGAACTCACTTGGGTATAATTAATATTATTGGATGTCCCGTTAGGAATGCCGATGGTATTGGAATACTACGGAGACTAATTCCAAGGAAATATACATATATTTTGTAGATGGTTTTCCTGAATATTTCGATTCTTTTAATAGTTTTCGATCGGAAGCCTTCAACGGTCGATGTTGCCACAAATGTTGAAATAAAAGTCATTTTTATGAAACAATTTGTAAGGCCACAGTTTCTAACCCTTTAGTTTATACATCGTGCTAAACTCTTGGCGAGAATTATAGTCTTAATCCAATAGAGACTTTATCCAATAAATGCTTTATTCCTAACCAAGCTTACATTAAATTGTGCGTTTTGAGCTTCGATTCTTGTAAAATTATACATATTATAGCGAATAACTAACGCTCATTTAAATACATACGTAGTTATGAATGAAATTATAAAACAAGGAGTGAGAGTAAATGTGAAAACACGAAAGCATAGAGAACGATGCTCGAGTCTAGAATATAAAATACAGAGAATGATGTGCGTCTTTGAACGTTGATCGGACTATATCGTTACTTGCAGATCCACCCAGCGTCCATCCGATACCAGAATCTGGCAAGCTGGAAGTGAATTTAGGAGAGGAAGTGGACATGGCCTGTGTGGCAAAGGGTGTTCCAGTTCCAATCATATCCTGGAGGAACAAGGTAAACAATATCTTTTCGAATCACAAAAATAGAAAACGAGATATCTTCCGATAGACACAATTGCCACGAATATTAAACATAAAAAATAATGAAAATATTTATCTATTGACAGGACGGGGAAATACCATTTTTATATGATAGATCACGTCTGCGATTCCACGCTGAAAGCCCCAGCGACGCTGGACGGTACACTTGCGTGGCAAATAACGACGTTGGTGAACCTGCCATGGCCACTATAGATCTATACATTAGATGTAGGTACCGCTTTATCAAATTCGAGTAATTTTCTTCGACCACGTCACAACAGTTTATAAATAGCATTCGATTATGATTGCGCGGATGTAACTCAAATTCGTGGCCCGCCTACGTTCGAGTTAATTGACTTTATGTACGCCTATATGCACAGAAGTAACGGCGTACACCATTCTGCATACGTTGTTAAACGGCCGTAATTATATTAGGAAATTGCATTCCTCTCTTTAGTATTCCAATCAAACGCCGGCACGATCTAATTGTAATCCCGCGATGCATGTATGCGTTAAATCGTTTATGCGCAGTAATCGTTCTACGTGACAATCATAATTGTAATCGAAAATCACAGTGCGTCGTTTCGTGCATATTTTGCTTCCAATAAAACGTACAGGTTACTTTGATAAACGTTCGACCTATAATTAAATGATTCATCGGGTTAAATGATTTGATAACTAGAAGCGACGATAACTAAAAGGGCCGCTGATGTAAGCACCGATGTCAGTGAACTGTTTCAGAAAAGCTAGTGTTTTGTATACGTACATTTCCTATTCCGAGAATTTGCTGGCAAGAATTATTATTAGATAGAGATGTTCAATGAACTTCTTGCGAAATATTTAATTCTTCAAACTATGTCTCTTTCGTACAATGTTCGATATCGTCCGAATATCAGAGAAAATACAATACGCCCGTTTTTGTTGATTTTGCGACTTTTATGTCGCTGAATGAAAAGATTAAAGCTGAGCTGGAAAGAACTATTCCAAAATAATTGAGATAATTGAAAAGAGCATAACCCGATAAATTGGGAGATATGTGTCTTTTGAAAAGAAATGTTTTATAAGGAACGAATTGTATTAGATCGATCGTTATGTTAGACTAACTTAATTAATATTAGTCTGCATAACTAATGATATTCGCATGCTTCGAATGTTTTCAAAAGAGCAACGAAAACACATATTTAATGCTAAAACCAAATATAAAGACGGTTTTAATATAGAATTGGTTGAGCATGTATCGAATAAGTTTATTTAATTTTAATTGACTAAAAGGGAGGAAATGTGACTTATATTTTCCATCTGTGGCGTTCGTTGATTAGAAAGTATAACAAAATTTTTTTATCTGTTTTAATGCATCTGATGTTACGATCGAAAACAACGCAGACAAACCCAGGATCGAGATGACGAAAACATGGATGCACGCACCCGCTGGGATAAGAGTGCAGCTACATTGCGGGGTGACTGCCTGGCCGGAGGCAACGGTGAGCAGTTTTGCGAGACTGCAAACGATATAATTACAACGCTAGTAATTAACAGCCCGTGCAACAATGGGTGTAGCTTGGAGTCAAGCCCGTTTTCACCTTGGCTGGGAATATCTTCGTTATCGGACGTTTAATTACTTCCCAGTTCCGCGCTTGCATTTGTTTTGACTAGATGCCATTGTTGATAAAGAAAAAAGAATCTGTATTCTTCGTCTAACTTTCATCTCGATGTCATCGCTTAACGAGTCTTTTCTCGATATGTAGAAAGAAATCTAGCGCGAGAAGTAATGGTTAGAAATATATAATTCGCACGACAAATACATAAACCTTCGACTGACTCTGCCTGTAGAGCAATTTCTTTGAACCTATCCCTTGAAGTTAATAACGCGTGACGAATCGATTGACGGGAAACGTGACTCGCGATACTTCTTCTTGCAAAGAAAAAAAAAAATAGCTACTACGGTTAAATTCTTTGCTGACGCGGCATTTCATCCACACTTGTCTCGAACGGAAAAGATCGCCGTGGTGCATTCTGGCAAACGATTTTCTCAGTTACATCATCATACTTTCGATAAATCTACTTGAACCGATGGAAAAAGTTTAATGACATTGATGATTTAACAAAAAGATATAACTTCTTTTTCTTTTTATGTCATCGGATCTATAAATCCGATCTACAGGTGGAATGGTATTTCAACAATAGAAGCGTGAAATATTCATCGAGGATAGTGAAGCACAACGCAGGCAGTGATCACAGTTTAGTGATAAGAAACGTTAGGACGACGGATTATGGTTTCTACCTCTGCAGAGCTTCTAATTCCTTGGGAATTACCGAGGCAGCGGTCGAATTATCGGGTGTCGCGAATCCGCCCGTCTTTAAAAAGACTTCGCACAGCCTCTCTAAGACCTCGTACAATTTCGTCTGGGAGGTTCACAGTTACAGTCCAATAGTTCAGTACGAATTCAGATTTCGTAAATACGTGGTAAGATTCAATGCTTTCAATACTGGTTAATTTATAATTAATATAGGTATATTTGATCTATCAGTTTGTATTCTATCATATCATTGTATTATTTGTACCGTCGTGAATTTTTCAATCTTTAGAACGGCGTTCCTGGTCAATGGTGTAAATTGTACATACCCAGCGGCAACGATGGAAACAGTTTCATACACACATACTCGTTCAAATTGACGGGATTGCAAGAAGCATCGCATTATGAGGCGCTTGTTTTATCGAAAAATCGTTATGGCTGGAGTAAGTCATCGGAAATAATACGATTCGCAACGGAAGGTGCTCGTAAGTACTGCAAATAATTTCTTTCTTGACATAAAAATGATTTCATTTCATTTACGTGATTTCATTAATCTGTATAATTTCTTTTTTCAGTGGACAAAGATAATTACATAACGAACGCGATACAAGAGGATAAAATCGCACCAGGTAACTTTATATTTCATGTTAGTTATTTAGAATAATTATAATTGAAGATACTATAAAAAATATCGTACGTAAAAAATCATTTCTTTCCGTAGCTGTACAACTTGCATCGATGTCCCAACATCCCCCTCTGGATACTGATAACGGCGAATCCTCTGTTACACAAGCAAAAGCAATGACAAATATAATAATGATATTTATATTATATGTTTTCAACATTAATTTTTCTAAGTTGTAAGATACTTGTATAAATTACTAACGTCGCATTAAATTAGGTTTTATTGATTAATGAAGTAGAAACAGAAGAAAGAAAGATTAGTTCTGTCCTATATTAGGATAAAATTTCACGAACATTAAGCTGTTTGAACTTTAAGATTGTAAATAGATTTAACTTACACGTTTAATGATAATCATACATATACATATGTTTTGACTACAGGGAAAATGTTTATTTGTGAAGAAGAGAAACTTTTTAAATAGATTATAAAACTATATGTAAAATAAATCATTAAAAATATAATTCGTTGTGATTTACTTTCGAAAAATATTAATCAAACAGTCTTGTAGTCAATCCTTTTCATATCATGACTACGTAATTGTAAATATATACAATATACGAAGTAGACATTATATGGGATATTGACTAAGGACGCAGACGAAACATTGGTCTATGTCCGTACCTTGCCTGTAATAATGGCATCGACTAAATACAGGAATCATATGACAACATTATCTAAATACAGGATAGACCCGCTATTATATGAGATTTCGTGCTTCACGTTCTAAAATACTGGTCTTGAAACAAAATCTGAGTGTTTCTATCAAACTAAAACTCTTGTAAAAGAATTGCTAAATATCTGTAATTAATACAAATTGAAATATTATATAAATTTTGTTCAACTTTATGTTTGGCTATTATAATAGAATTATTCTTATCAGCAACTGGCCTCTAATATAAAATAGTACCATAGAAGTGCAAATTTAATTTTACTTGATAAGAAATATAAAAATTATAAAAATAATTATTGTAATAAATCGTTGATGGCGTCAATTTACAATAAAGATTTTAAAATTATTAAATTTTATTTTATTATAAAGGAAACATCACTTTTCATAACATCGATAAAAATTGTCACCTTTCGACCTTAGGAAAAAGTCACCTTGTAATAGGTAAAAACATAGACGAGTTATGCTGGTAAATTGGCCCTGAACTAATAGATACAACTCTAAATTCCTAGATAAACTCCTAGGGTAAAAATTAAAAAAAAGCGAAGTACACGAGCTCAGTTTTGCTTCAACTCCTGTATCGTGATAATTAAAAAAAGGCAAAAGCCTACAAAAAAAGTATAAACTTGCACTTATTGACAATTTAATTTATAACATCTAAAATTTATTGTAGTACAATATAAAAATCATTTTTCATGTCGTCGGCAAAAATCATTAACATTTGATTAATTTTGTGTAAGGAGCTGCTGAAAATGGCTATGTCCCATCTCTTATTTGCTCATCTTGGAATAATAAATTGAAAATAATAAGAATACGTATTCTCAATTGAAATTTCTAGAAAATCAGTTCTTCAAAATATTCAAATACAAATATTATATTAAGTTTTCCTATTTAATTAAAAACTTAAAAATTAAGAAAGGATTAAAAAATATTTTATAAAACAACAGTAGAACGTATCGACTTAGACCAAGTTGAAGTAACAGACTTCCTTTCGAGAATTTAACAAATATAGATCTTTCTATAGGTATATACACGGTACATACGATTCTGCTATAATGTATTATCTTTATCGCTTTCGATGATTGAGTTCAATATATCTAATTTCTACCTTCGCTGTAACAAATCGCAGAGGGCATAAGAAACACTCTGATTTTTTTTAGGTCGGTATTTCAGAATCTGAGAGTTTCTGTTCTTATAATTAATCAATACGTATATCAATTCTGATTACTAATTATATCGAAAATAATTAACTGCCACTAGATTTAATTATCATTCCTACCATACCAATAACGATGATTTCATATTTTATTCTGAACCGATAATGTCGTATCTGACATGAAAATAGTAACCTGGGCTACGTAGTTCCCGGATCGCGGAACACAAATTTATATTGTATGTTAGGTCTATCTTATATCTTGTTTGTGGTAATAACTTTGTGATTTTGTTATCATTAATTGCACAAATTTCGCAAAAACAAAAGAAAGATGTCACTTCTTAAGTTTAACAGGAATTTATTTGCTATCCTTAAAGTCCAAAGATGTCATGTCCACAGTATGTTGCAAATATGTAATGATAATTCTGAAACTATTGTTGGAAAACATGTAAAAGTACAGGTTAGCTGTATCTTATAGTTTTTTAATATTTTGATATTTAATTGCGGATTCATTCATGTTCTTTCTTTGTATTGAATATTATAAATATTTTTTTATATAGTGTTGATTATTAATATCTCTTGTTATTTGTGATATTAACCTTTGAAACAATTTATTAAAAATAGGGTTGGGTTTATGCACTGAGAAAGATGAAAAATAGTATTTTTATTGATATTATGGATGGATCAACTCCTAATATGTTCCAACTTGTTGTATCAAAATCAAATAAACCAGACAAATTAAGTTTTGGAAGTAGTATTAAGGCAGAAGGAAAATTAGCCTTAAATCCAAATGGTAAAGTTGAACTACATACAGATAATATCGTTGTAATTGGTATATGTGATGTTATGGATGGATATCCTTTTGCTCCAAGAAAACTGTATCATGTGGATTATGTTAGACAGTTTCTTCATTTAAGACCAAGAATTAGAACATTTTCATCTTTATTAAGGATACGTGATATGACATCTGCAACTATTGAAAATTATTTGAGAAGTAAAGGTTATATTCATATACATACACCAATTTTAACTTCAAATGACTGTGAAGGAGCTGGTAAATTATTTTTAGTTAAGCCAGATTGTAAAGATCTATTAAAATCAATGAAAAGGGAAGGTATAGGGGAAGAAGAATCATTTTTTAATACTAAATCTTTTTTAACAGTATCAGGACAATTACATTTAGAAGCTGCTGCCAGGTGAATAGATTATAGGATTTTATGAATAATATTTAAGCAAAGAAAAATTATATACCTAAAGTATGCATAAACATTTTAGAGCATTTACAAAAGTATATACCTTTGGACCAGTATTCAGAGCTGAAAATTGTAAAGCAAGATTACATTTAGCTGAATTTTATATGTTAGAAACTGAATTAGCATTTATTAATAGTATTGATAATATAATGATTGAAGTTGAATCATTAATAAAATATGTGGTTAAAGATATACTCGTAAAATGTGCTTCAGATATACATGCAATAGGTGGTTGTGAGGTACAGTGGTTGGATAAAAAATTTGCATGTATAACGTATGATGAAGCAATTAATATTTTACAAAATAATACAAGTTGCTTAGAGATTCCTATTAAATACGGAGCAAACCTATCTAAAGAGCATGAATTGTTTCTAGTGAAACATAACGATAATATTCCCATATTTATTACAAATTGGCCAAAAGAAATGAAACCTTTTTATATGAAAGAATGTAAAGATAATTCTTCAAAGGTGAGTATAGTGAATTTAATAAATTTTGAATTTGATAAATATCTTTTCAAATAGTCATTGTAAAGGTATATATGATCCTTTTTTTTAAGGTTGATGCAATAGATCTTTTAGTACCTACTGTAGGGGAGTTAGTAGGAGGCAGTATACGTGAAGATGATTATGAAAAGTTAAAGTCAAAGTTACCCTTAATGTCTAATCTTTCTTGGTACTTAGAACTTCGAAAATATGGTAATGTTCCAACTGGGGGTTTTGGAATGGGGTTTGAAAGATTTTTACAATTTATTTTTAATATACCAAATATTAAGGATACAATCCCTTTCCCAAGGTGGCCCCATAATTGTAGCTTATAAATAGAAATCTCAAGACCTATTGTCTACATGGTTATCCCATAACAAAGTATATAAATATACATATAATTATTGTATGCAATTAAAGTATTTAAAAATAAATTTTCTTTTAGGGAAAACGTAAACAAACATTTATATGGAATAATCAGTGTAGAAAACTATTTTAGAAATTTATTAGTTTTTTATTATGCTCTCAACGTCAAATATTACAAAATTATTAGATTAAGTATAAGGAGAAAACAGTAACATCAAATCAGTTTTTTTTTCTAAAAATAAGATTTATTGAATACCGAAACAGATCTCAACTAAAGAGTAACTTTTTATTAATACTTGTTTATTTCTTCAAATATTTTTATAGTTAAAAATTTAAATTTCTAAAGTTCTTCAGCAATAGCGATTATCATAAGGGATATTTTAGACAGGTAAATTTAGTAGGATCATAAATAAGCAACCAAAGGACGTCAGACCCCGAATGATTAACAAGATTTTTTTTTTATACAACAAAATAATTCTTCTCTAGTAGTAACTGTTCTTCTTTACCCAATATCGTCGGGATTAATTTTATGTTGGTATTATGTACATTATAATCAACAATTTTATATCACACAATTTGTACACCTAACTAAATTGGGTAATCTTCCATCATTTCTACGGGACCTCGTTTTCGTGCTTTGTAAAATCAAATTGGGGATGATGCTTCTAGAAAACAATATATCGAATACCATTCAAATGTTTTTACAAAGTACAAACGGTATGAAATTCTCAGTTAGTCTTGTGCATATCAGTATTACATTCCTGACACTTCTCTGTCACGAAACACGATTGCACTCGATATTATTGGGAATGCTACTATATCATATCTCGCTTCTAGTTAGACTGTTTCGATTACATTAAATATGTACAGTTTTTGTTCTCTTTTCACCTTAATTAAAATTTAAAAACTAAATACACGCATACACTTATACAATCACACATTATAACACGTACTTTTAGCTTATACGACGTGATATTTGAAAATAGATGTGATTAATTCTTTTTACTACATTAGCAGTTCAAAGAAATGTTCAGATAAAAATTGTGCATATGAAATGCAAAAAATAGAAAAGTAAAATACAGAAAAATGAATAATACAATAAAAAAAGAAAGCAAAAAATTCTGTAATCACACTACATCACGTCGTACAAGCTGCACAAATATGATATACAATGCAACAAAACTTAATTTTAAGTAGTGCTAAACATGAATTCATTCTCACACTCCCATACATACATATTTCAAATACATTACATCTACTATTTACATAATTGAGCAGAGTCCTGATAACTCTTGCCCTCTTTCCACAGGAGGTAAATTTGAAAGTTTTCTACCTTGCAAAGTAGGTTTGATAGAAGCAGGCACCAAAGGTTCTATTATTTCTTCAGTAGGTGTCTCAACTATAGGTTTTTCTTTTTCCTTTGAATCTTCTGGCTCTTTATTGATACACAATGGTTTCGTAATATTGATTTTAATTCGAGATGGAGCCGCTGGCATCGCCGCAGGCGTAGAATCCAATTCTACATTCCCATCTATAGAACTCTTCACAGCTGCGTATGTTGTATCAACCGTTGCAGGTTCAGTTATTATACTTTCTTCAGGATCTATATGTAAAATTATCCCACAAATTTTTAAAAAATTTATTGTATTAAAGTATATATACAGGGTGGTTGGTAACTAGTGGTACAAGCGGAAAGGGAGTGATTTTACGCAAAGAAGTCGAAAATATAGAATAAAAATTTTTTTTAATTTTTTTTTTTAATTTTTCCATTGAGACAACGTCCTACAGTGAGATCCGTTATAACGTACCGCACGCGCACGAGCGAAAATTCAAAGTCGATTTTCTCGAAAACAAAGCCTCAGATGAAAAATTTTTATTCTATATTTTCGACTTCTTTTTTCGCGTAGAATCACCCCCTTTCCGCTTGTACCACCAGTTACCAACCACCCAGTATATAGCATACAATACGTACCTGGTTCCTGCTCAATAGGTTCTTCTTTAATTTCTATGTTAGTAAAATCGAAATGTTCCACTTCTAATTGTTCCTCAGGTTCGTCAATTGGTTCTTCTTTAATTTTAATATTTTCAAAGGATTTATCCACATTTTCTGTTTCTGGTATTTCTGTTTCGACTGAATCTTCTTTTTCTATACTTTCCATATCAACATCCTCCTTATTACTACATTCTAATTCTTGTTCTTCCATTTTTTCATTTTGTTCAATATCTGCATTATCTTCAATTATAGTTTCCTCCTCTTTAGTCTCCATTTCAGTAGATTCTTCCGGTACCTTATCTTCTATTATTTCATCCGACGGTTCTACTGTTTCAAATTCAGTTTTTAATGCTTCCATACTTAATTCATCAGTCTTATTTTCTTCAGCGAATGTTTCATCTGAGCTCTCCTTTTTTTCATCCTCCATTTCCTCTATTGTTTCTTCAAGCGCAGATTTTTCCAAAGCTCTCTAATGGCGTAAAGAAAGCAATATATTAATAAATTAATATACAATATATACAATACAATAAAATATATAATGATACAAATATACAATGGTAAGAACTATAAACGTGCAACAAAATTTTATGTAAATGAACATTTCTTATTACCTTACTTCCTAACATATATATGTGAATTAGAAATTACTTTAAATTAATCATCCAAATTATTTATGTCATAAGATGATGTATGTATTCAATAAAATTTGAATCTTACTAAATAATAAATGTAATCATGACTTTCATTCTTATTTATGCACAAAATGTTAAAAATCAATTCATGACAAAAAGAAATTATATGTTATATACATTTTTATAAAAGGAATCTATAAAATTAAAAAGTTAAATGAAATAAAATATATATTGCAGAGTGTACATTACATCTTTCATTGCCTAATTACTTCCACTATATCTATAAGTGCGGAAACTTTCTGCAAGTGCAATATGAAAATATGGATTATAAAGAAGCACATACCACGAGACTCTTTTCCTATTTTTTGCAAGAATGCAACAAATGAAGAATTCATTAATATATTTATATCGATATTATATTCCGATTGACTGATCGGAAATATGATAAAATGTTAACAGAAAATATAGGAAGATATAAGATAAAACCAACCTTGTAATCATCAAGACACAATGGATGATAATTCTTTCCTTCAAAGTTAATTGCTGGTCTTAGATGCCACTCCTCCTTTTCTTCATTATAAAACTGTTCAAATGCATCATGACATACTTGACATCTAGAATCCTCATCAGTTCCAGTGGGAACACTAGGCTGTGAGGCTTCTTGAGGAGAATCCTCGGCCGTAATACCTTCCGTATCAGCCGTCTGTTTTTCCGTTTCAAACCAACTTTGTACTAAACAATGTAAATAAGATATTAGGTCTCCCATTACAAAATAGATTATAAATAATAAAAAAAAAAAGTGTTTACCTCTATCTTCTAAATCTTCAATTTCTTCAAACTGTATCCAATCACTAACATCATAATACCAAGGTCGTGAATGAGCCTTCCTTGCAGAATCTCTTTCTCGTCTGTTTTGCCTAAAGTGCCAATCTAAATGATGACTATACCGAGTTGCTAATTCTGGTGCAAATCTGGCACCACAAGAACTACACTGCATGCCACTGTACAATGCTGCCGCAATAGCCGGTTGCTTACTAAAATAAGGAATATTTCCAATTCAAAATTAATGCAAAATACAATAATTAATTTAAAATAGTGTTTTATTAAAATTATACTTACACTTTAAGTGTTTCTGGTTTATCAAATGAAACCGGAATAATTTCTGGTTCCTTCTTTTCTTCCTCTTCTTGTTTCTTTTGTTCAGAAAGATTCGATACAATACCAGTCTCTACTAATCTCTGAAACAGTTCATTCATATTCAGCGGTAATGATAATGGTGGAGCAGTTGTAGGTGGATTTTCAGCTGGTTCAGCTTGATAAGATAATCCAGACGATGGTGCCATTGCAGATGGTAAAGCTGAAGATAACACGTCTAATTGCAAATCTGAAACAAAGCAAATTTTCGCTACAAGTCTAATGCAATATTACACAGAAAAATATACTATATTTCAGTCCACATACTATTTTACATATTACATGATGTGTTGTTACAAATATAATATTTACCCGGTTTAGGAGTAGATCTAAGATCCGAACCATCTTGTGACGTTGATTCATGTTCAACAGCAGAGAACTGCGTTGGTGTAGAAGCTGCATCCACTTTCGGCTTTTGTGTCAATAGAGGCGGGGTAGGTGGTGCTTCGATAGGTTCTTCACCTTTCATACCTGCTATCTTAACATATCCTGGTCGGACACCTCTAGGCAGTACCGAAAATCTTATAAAATGCTTTTTATCCCTAACAATAATTGGTTTAGGCAGTCCACCAAATTCCACTTTAAATGGCCGCCCATTTAAAAGAACTGTTTGTAACGAGTCTATAAATTCAAGTGTATGAGGTTTCCCTTCAATTTCAAATCTGTAAATATTTAAATTTGTATTATAATTTATACATCTTTAGTCTAAAGTTTGTAATAATATGAACACAACTAACATTTGAGGTTTTGCATCTAAAAATACAGGAACCATATTTCGGGCATTAATAATAAGATTAATTTTGGCAACTACTAAGTCTGTTCTCTTTACAGTACCAATCTTAACAAGGGGTGGAGGTCCTTCCAATTTTACGCTAACCTTTTTACCACCAAGATCTACTGTTATTGGCATACCACCGAAATAACACTCATACCACCTATCATCAATGTATAACTCTCTCGTTGGTGCACCTAATTTAATTCTGAAAACATAAACAGGTCGATAACATCTTACATTATATATAAATCTGTTAGTCGAGTGCACGACATTAGGATACATACCTATGAACTTCACCTTCATAAATAAATTCTTTGTAATTATCATTAAATGCACAGGTTATAGTGATTTTATCATCAATTAAAATCCGCCGTATACCATCTTGAAATCCGATTTCTCTTGGATCATCCCAATTCATAAAAACTACTCCAGTTTGACCGTAGTACCTGATTTCACGTGGTATATGCTGTATGTCTATATCTATAGATTTCATAGTATCTCTTGCAATTTCATCTAATAATTTTGAGTCTGGTGGCGGTAATTCACGACTATGAGGATTTGGATTCTTTATCATCGTTGTAGTATAATTTTGATCGCCATCTTCGATATCATACTTCGAAGACGAACTTGGCGATACGTTTCTTGAAGCATTCAATGATGACATATTTGTATTTGATATAAGACTTGTCATTGGTCCATTGTTTATCATCATTCCAGGTCCGTTCATTCCCGGTAATGATATAGGTGGATTAGGCATGCCCATTGGCCCAATTGGACCATTAGGTAATAAATTTGACATGAGCGGACCATTAGGTCCCATAGGTCCCATCATTCCAGGTCCTAATCGTGGATTTGGACCAATAGAATGATTGAAGCCACCGTGATATTGATAGTCGGGTCGCATTGGTCCGAAGTGTCTTGGATTTTGCCATGGACCAACTGGTCTAAAATCTGAATTAAAATGTCCTTGCGGTCCACCGTAAGGAGGTCCCGGCGGATGAGCCCATGGTCCTGGTTGTTGCCATGGTTGATTTTGCCACCTAGGGCCGTTTGGATTTCTTGCAATAGGATGATCTTTGTTTCTCATCATTTCCTTATCACCAGAAGGACTAAATGTAGAAGTACGCTCACCTGGACCCGCTATATCCAAATTTACACCCTTTTCCCATACAATAGAACCTACTTCTTTTTCCTTTCGTTGTGCAGCTCTTAATTTCCGATCTTCGCTCATATGTAAAACTTCTTGAATGAGAGTATTGTATTGAGTTTTAGTAATGGATCCTTGATTCAATTGTTCTGCAGCTTGTTTCATTATTATTTCTATATTTCTGTCTTCATTCTTTTCAGGTTTATCATTTTCTCGACCTCTTCGACCTGATCTGTTATCTTGATCTTCGTTCGATAATGTTCTTCTTCTTTCTTTAGGATCATCCGGAAGTTTGTTGTAAAGCCTCAGTCTACCCAATCTATCTCTGTTACGATCTCTAGCATCACGCTTATCATCAGTATTATTAGCTTGCTTTTCTCTGTCATTCTTTGATGGTGTCTTTAGTTTTGCCCACCCATCTTTGCCATCTTCACCAGATATTACAGGTGGGGGCGGTGTAGGTGGTCGTCCAGCTTTGGGATGAGTTAATGTTCGCAGATCAACGTCTTCATTTCCAAATAATCTATAAAATTAGAAGAGTTACATTAACTGTGCACTATATATTTTGTATAGCCAAGGAAGAAAGAAATAAAAATACATACGCATCGAACTTTTCAGCTTTTGTTTTCTTTACTAATGTAGATTCCATGTGTTCTGTAGTTTGTCTTTTATTACTATTAACTGCTGGTGGTAATACACGCAAATCTAAGTCCTCTTCTGAAAAAGATTTCGAAGCAAAGTGAAATAACTCGTATATTATGCAAGAATTATATGCGTATTTAATTTTACCAACATATAGGATCATTGCATCCTCTTTTGCATGCTAGTTTTATATCTTGAGAAATAAAAAATGTTTGTTCGAAACAGAGAAATAAAGAATATATTATTCATGAATAAAATATATTTTAATGTTTCGCCTTTGAAGATTTAAAGTAATATTACAGCTGAAATTGTTCTGACGCAAATCTTTAGAGCTAGGGACATCGTTATAACCACATATCATAAAAAATTAACTCACCATTAAATAATGCAAAGTATATGATGCATGTGTGTTTATAAATAATTTATATTTATGTTGAAAAACGTAAAATATTAACTCACTCTTTTCTAATACAGAAGCGGCTGCACCTGGAAGAGGTAGTGTCGCTCTCAAGTCTTCATCTTTGCTGGATGATTCCAAAGTTGGTTCCACAGCAGTTTGAACGTTTCCAGCATTTGCTGGAGAGCGCTCGGGACTAAGACTGCCATCCTTATTACGTCTTACGTAATTTCTTTGTCTAGCATTCGGTCTGATTTCTTTAAATGTAGGTGGATGAGGAGGAGAGACTATCAATGAACCAGATTGCTCCTCCTCAGTAACACCACTAGAATTGCTTAGACTTAAATTGGATTTTGCATCATTACGCCTAGGAATTCTATATGGAGGGCTTGGACTGCGTTTTCTCGATTTTGTATTCTTTTTTCGATTTTTAGAGTTTTGGAAGGATTGGGGAGAGGTACGCGAGGATGGTGAACTGTCTCCACTATCTTTTTCACGAGATTTGGACCTAACAGGACTGGCATCTCTGTCGACTTTCGGTATTTTACACGGAGATGTTTGAGGTTGTTTAGATCGCGATTTGTTACCTAGTTTTCTATGCGAGGATTTTGAGGAAGCAGACTTGTCGATTGCCGAAGATGAAGAAGTTCGAGAATTCGAACTCTTCGAGTCTTTCGACTTGGAATCGTTATTTCCACCTCCTCTATTACTCGCAGATAAAGAACTATTACTACCCACAGATAAACTTTGAGAACCTTTGGAATTATTACTGTTTAGGTTACCACTACTATTACTAGACAATCGAGGGTCTTTCTTTTGACTTGTTCGATGCGACACAGCATCTTTATTTGCGTTACCACTGAAATTTTTATTGTTATTATTATTGTTGAGGTTCGTATTAGCATTATTGTTATTACTAGCGTTTAACGTCGCAGTATCGGAGCCGGCAAGATTTGTCGGAGACTTGTTGATAGTGCTAGTCACAGCCTGTTTCGAAAGTAACTGCTGTTTTAATTGATCTGAAAGTACAGTGTTTGTATGTGCCGCTAACTGCGCTTGGCCTTCACCCCGCGAATCCTTCTGAGTTGGTGTACTTATTCGCTGACGAGGATCCACGCTTGAAACTGGTACATCTTGAGCCGAGGTAGTTTTTAGTCTTGGATCACGAGATACCGGTTTAGCTGATGCTACTGCTATACTACTAGCTGGTGCAATTCGTGGGCCATTGTTCGTTCCTGCATTTTTCAGAAGTGAAGCGGCTGCTGCTGGAAACTTCAAATAGGAAAACTACTGTTAAAAAATAATACATAACGCAATAATTTTGCTTCATAGCATTTTGTGGCACAATGATGAAAATGTATAATTTAAATAACTACCTGTTTTGCTACTTGCTTTGATGCTTGACTTGGCACAGTGGTTGCAACAGGTTTCCCTTGCGTGACAGTTTCTGTGCTTGGCGTAATATGTGTTGTAACTGCAACCTATTCAAAGAAAAAATAATAAAGTTTGGTTAAAATTAAAAAATGCAGTTAAAAAAAGATTATTTTTTAACTCACCAGTTCAGCTTTTAAATTTCCAGCTTGTTTATCAAGTTGCCGCTGTTGTTGTTCTAAATTAGCTTTAGCTTGAAGTAATTCTAATTCAATCTTTTTTTTCTGTAGTTCTATCAGTTCTCGCTGTTTCTTTAATAATTGCTCTCGCATTGCTGCTTCCGTTGGTGTTACAGGATCACCTGGTGGAAGCTTAACAGGTGCTACAATTGGTTGTGAGACAATAGATGTTGCTGATTGTTGGGGCTAGAAATAAAATTGTATGAATTACATTTCAAGTATGAAAATATATTATCTAATCACATATTCGTTATTTATATATATATTTCAAGCAAATAAGTTTATTAAACTAACCATTGAAAAAAAACGAGGATTAACATGGATAGATCCAGAAGAAACACTAGTAGGAGAGGCAGTGATTGGCCAAGCAGGATCAATACTTTGCACTCGTACATCCAAAGAAAATAATTTCTTTGCTGGAAATACATCATTCCATGTTTGCCTCAATTTCCACATGCTGGCTCTTGTATTTTCATCCACCTAATTATTTATACAAATAATACTGAGTTTTATGTTTCTCCTGTCTTTAGAAAATTTTAAGCTTTACAGTATAGATACACAAAGTACAATGACCTGATATTGACTAAATGATTATCTTATAGATCTATGGAATGTAAGTCTTACAATTGCAATACACTTGTTTTTTTTTTTCAAATATAAATATAGTATAAGACCAAGCAAATTACTTTAAAATAAAACAAGACTATACATATTTTAAACAAAAAAAATAGAAATGATTAATATATATTTTTAGATAATATGCATTTTTCAAATAGTAGTTAGTAAACATACCTTTTCAAACACTCCACAAAAAGTATTTACAATATTTTGAGTGAAGAGATTTAAATATGCTCCATTAACATTCTTCACAATCGAATCAATCAAGTAAAGGACAGGTAATTTGATATCACTTCTCACCTAAAAGGACATAATATAATGTATATGTATCTAAATTTATATCAATAAACTTAAGCTATTATTTCACACCATAATGTATACACAAAGGTGACATAAATACAATTGAAAAACAAAGAAGAAAAGGTGATTATACAAATTTCATTTATCTTTATTTGTTTTATTTACTTTTGTTATATTTTAAATAAACAACGGTATGAAATACAGCTTTGCTAGTTTTAACACTTATAATGTATAATTCATAAATATTTAAAAAAAATGAGACATGTAAATTTCCAAAACACCAATCTCTTATAGATAGTAAAAAAATAATATTAAATAAGCATGTAACAATGTAAACATAATATATTTTATAATGTACAAAACAACTTATATACTATTTGAACTAATATATTACAAGAGATAAATAACCTTTTGTAGATGATTCTCAACAGCTTGTACAATTGCTGGTGCATGTTCTATGTTATCTTCAGCCAACATAGTAAGCATATTAATTAATGGTTTACTGTTAATAGTCAAATCAGACAGCGATGAGATATACTCATCCGCTATTTCCTTAGACTTTGTTGATGTCATGATGTTGTGTTGCCAGTTGATAAATGCAACAAATCTTGGTCAAATTGACAGTGGTAATTATACTGCGAAATACAAAGAAACAGGTATTAGGAACAACAACATATTTTTTAATATATGAAGGCAATAACATAAACACATAACTCTTATTGATCTTTTATTAAAATAACATATTTAGTGACAAGAATTTATTAATTCTTTATTATGCAACTTTAATAATTGTTTTAAAATATTCATAATGTGCAATATATCATACAAAAGTTTGCTAAATTTAAAAAATATTTTATAAAAAGAACTAAATATAAAAACTACAAAATTATAGAAACATTAATATATCCATACATTGAATAGTTACAAATTCACATGTACGCATTCTACAACTTTGGAAAGTAATAACAAATTATTAACATTATAATTCAATGGACAGTTAAATAATTATTGTTTGTTACATATTTGTGAGATTACAATAAAATTGGAAAATTTTAATATACAAAAAAATATGGAATATTCTAATCAAAATTATTTGTTATATAAATAAGAATGTAGTGCACAACAAAATCTTTATTTGATATTAATTCTTGACTTTTTATGGTTAGACCACTCCATTTTTACTGAATTGCGATATATATAAGACAGAAAAATTGGACATGTATACAATGTCTTAAAATTCAGCTTGTATTAAACAAATTAATATAATCAATCTTAAAGCATTAACCTGAACAAGAATTAATACGTTATGATCTCTATTTATGTAATATTATCTGAAATCTTTTTACAAAAGATTGATAGACGTCATATACACATATCGATTTTTTCACTGTTTTAGCAATTATGCACTTTCCAAAAGTTTTTTTTAACACTACTATTGCAATATCCATGCACGTTCTAGAAGATCAGCACAAATACCTAAGTGTACACGAATAACTAACACGCATCTGGATTTCCTTAACGCCTGACTCGAGCAAGCTTGAACGACATTGATACTATAACTTCACGATCTATAATGAGTTTTACCGAGAACACTATAAGCGACACTGGTTAACATTTACCTTTTTAACGCATTTCGAAAAAACAGAAATATTCCGAAACACGATTATTTTGACTTTTCGCGATAATCACGCGGACACTACTGCTACGCCAAACGGGATATCCACGTAAAATGGCTACCATTCCTTTGTACCTTCTAACGGGATTACAAATATATAACGCTCATCGTGATTGGATAAATTTCTTACTCTGTCGGTTGAATTTCTGTAAAGAACCAATCACATATTCCGTTGCAAAATACAACCAGTTTGCTTAGTATACTAGAAGTTCACAATTTTCCGCACGTGTCGCTAGTGTGCAAAATGGAAGCATATAGATGCGTTTTCATTGAGACGATTCTTATGAGTAATTTATATTGAGACAAAACGACAAAATGAAATTACGAAGTCTATTGAAATTTATTTAATGAATTATTAGAAATACTTTAAATGTTTTCTAGAATTTAACTGTTAATTATTTAATTGTAATAGATAAGTAAAATAATTTTTTTATTTCATAAATATATTATCTATAACATTATTACCTATGATATTGCAAATAGCTATTATTAATTATTATTTTTAATTTTACAATTATTTAAATATTATCTATACAATTGTAACATACAAAAAAACGAAATGGAGTAAAATTATTTAAGAATAATATAAGAAATGATAGGGAATTTTGAAGTTTATACATATATATGTATGTACAATAGGCAACTTCAAAATTGTATTTTTTCTAAATCATGATAACGTCATAATTGAATGGCGGGGACGAGAGAAAACGTCATTTTGACAGAATGGCAGAAAGTCTGGAAAGTTAGTCACGATTTCTGTTAAGTACTTGTTTCTGTGTTTATTTTATCAAAATGAAACATTGTGTATTCGGTAAATCGTAAAAATAGAAAATACCGAATAGTGTCACGAACAGTTTTCATTAAAGTTAATGAAAAAAAAGTGAATTTCATTAAAAAGAAGTACATTATAAAATTTCGGTCCATCGTTGCAGTGAACGCTTGCGGAAATTGTACGTGTCGTGCTTGCAGATGCTTCGTTAGTTTTGCATAGGGTTTCTGACCGTAATACGGTACGAATGTGATGGAGGATTACAAATTTCTCTTTAAAGTTGTGCTCGTAGGAAATGCGGGTGTCGGCAAGACTTGCCTCGTGCGCAGATTTACCCAGGTATATATGCATACACATTTATATGATTAATTAAATCATATTAGTTATTAACAAAAGCATAAAAAAATTTGTCATAATAAATAAATTCGATTAATTTACATACTTTCTATGTAAACTGTTCCATCTGTTTTTGTGATATGATAATGCCTTATATGGATGGTCCAGTTAGAAAATAATACTCTAAATATGCATTCTTATTTATTAATATATACATTTGTCTTATAGGGATTATTTCCCCCAGGCCAGGGTGCAACAATAGGTGTTGATTTTATGATTAAGACTGTAGAAGTAGAAAATGAGAAAGTTAAGGTATGCATGTGATGTAATGCATTATGATTCATCCAATATATACAGATATACTTTTTCAGAATAATTTTGTGCTGTGCATACTTAATATTGTTCTTCTTTTAGCTTCAAATCTGGGATACTGCCGGTCAAGAAAGGTTTCGTTCAATAACACAAAGTTATTATAGGTCAGCTCATGCTTTGATTTTGGTTTATGATATTTCCTGTCAACCTACATTTGATTGTTTACCAGATTGGTTAAGAGAAATTGAAGAATATGCAAGTAATAAAGTTCTTAGGATATTAGTAGGTAAATAATATATGTTATTTTTCATCAAATTTCTCTGTTTAAGGCTTTATTCTGAAGCAAATAGAGTTTGAACATGTTTAGTTAAGAATCAGTCTAGCACACATATATGATAAATTTTCAAACTTATTTTTCTCTGAAACAAAGCATTTTTAAAAGAGTTTTGTTCTACATTTCTGACTTATTTTCACATATAGAGTAACTTCTTGTCAATTATTTAGTCTTGTCTAGTCCAGAATTACCCATGTTTAAGTAATCATAATAAGTATATTATATTGATAAATTTTCAATCTCGACTTTCTTGAAATCTAAACAGCAAATCAAAAAGCTTTATTCTATATTTTCATCCACAAGGAATCATATTGTGTCTATTTTTACACATTATTTAGCCAGACTCTGTATATTATATATATTTAATTATTTCTTTAGGTAATAAAATTGATCGAGAAGACAGAGAAATACCAACACATGTAGGAGAAGATTTTGCACAAAGACATGGGATGTACTTTTTAGAAACTTCTGCTAAAGAAGCAGAGAATGTAGAACGGCTATTCATGGAAATAGCAGCTGAACTTATGGAGGTAATAAGATGACAAATCTCCTTCATAAATAATTTTTATTTGAAGAGTTAACTGTAATCAAATTGATATATTATTGTAGCAAGCACGCAGTAAAGAACTACCTAGATATGAAACAAATGCAACTTCTATAAATGGAAAAACAACATCAATTGGTGATACAAGTAACTGTGGTTGTAGTCGACTTTCTTAACTAGCTTTTATATCTATTATTAAGTCATTCAGAAAATGCATAATTTCAGTTGCTAAATATGTACGTAGAACACTATCATATAATTTTTATAGAGTACAGGGATTGAATGCAATATTAGTCAATCTTCTGCCACTAAATAAAAAAAATTCTAATATTAGAACATCTTTGATATTATATGTTAGCATCTAGTGTTATATCATGCAGATTATATTTACAATTTTGTTGCAAAAAATATATAATATTTAAGATTAAAACGAAGTTTAAGTATGTTGATAAATATTTGTTCTCATATGTGTTCTTATAGATATTAACTAAAGTCTTTTTGTTATAATTTTATGATTGCATTATTTGAATAATAAATAAGTTGGACGCCTGTTTTTTGACATTTAATGTTGTGCCCATAAATGGAAGTTTATTATATGTTCTATAATATTCTTATTATGTCAGAAAGTACAAATAAGTATTTCATATTTGGTGACTGAATATGAAGTCATTACAAATATAAGATTTCTACTAAAAAATGTAAGCCTAATATCGTCCAAGATTTTTTCAAATCCGCAGTATACACAAAAATGTTTGCTGCTTTAAAAGTCAAGTGAAACTTAAAATGAAAGCAAAGTTCCATATATGTACTATTTATTATAAATAGTAAAAATTATTATGAATAATTTTTTACTTGATCATTGCTTATTATAATAAGTGTGACTATGATTATGTTAGCAGCATTTACACAACCAAAGTTTTGTTGTATCTTTTAAGATTTTATTTATAATTCTGGCGGAATTAATGCTTGTCCCGTCTATGCATTGTTCGACGTTGTATTTTATAGATTTTTATTAGTATTTATGTTTATAAATAAGACATTTGTTGTTCGTACTATTATATCAATAACACAATTTTTTAGCACATCACTCTAGTCTTTATACCTTTTTATATTTTAAATACAAAAAATGAATAATAACTTATACCATCTCATGTTTTTTATGATTACATTATTACATAATGGATCACCTCCACTTTTTATAAGTTTTCATTAAGAAAATTAAATATATGTACATTATGTATTTATTTTCCATATTTCACACAATTTAAAAGTTGAATACTTATAAAATAAAATCATGTATGGATATTCTTCACGAACATATTTGAAATTGTTTATCTGTATTTGTATTGATAGCTGCACATCATATAGTTTGTATTAATATTAGATTACAATGCGTAGGGAAATAATAAAACATTTCATGTAATTTTTCAAAAAGTTTTATTTAGTGTATTTAACTTATTTCAAATATATAACGACATTGTATATTGTATTACTTAAAGTTGTTGTGATTTTTATATAATTATGTTGTTTTAACAGCATAAAGTTTGTAAGTAGATTTTCAAATTACTGTCTACTCGCAACTACTGTGCAATAATATTTATAGTTTTAAATAATATAAAACATGCATAAAAATTTACAATAAAATTATGCTGATAAGAACATATCAGTTTGTGTACAGATAAAAGATAATTATAATAAGCCTGATTTTTAATTTGATTAAACAAAACTCGACAAGAAGATGTCTTATAACAAAAATATTGAACCTGTGTATTGTTTGAAACGTAGTCTAAAATATAGAGATAATATATATTCTATGTTATACAAACCGATCGATAATAGACTTAAAAGGTACTATAACAAATGACAAACGATTTTGTTTCGTTTTATAACATTTTTTATTTATAAAACTATTTTATACGAAATGTGTTCACATTTTATATCTAATATACACATAATGTAAATTAAAATATATTGCAATTGGGTATCAGAATGAATTATGTTATAGAAAGTATACTCCATATTATTCTTAATTGGCAAGATTTGCAACGCTCTCCTGCCATATAAATTTGTTGTAAAAGCTTCAAAATTTCACTTAATAATGTTCTACATAAATAAATAAATCAGAAATATATGTACATTCATTTAAAAGGTTATTCCTTCCAAATGAATATGATTATTATACTATTAAGTTATATATATATTTATATATGTATAATTGTAACTTTACTATTTACTTCGTACTATAAAATTCATTTAAGTACAAAGTGAATAAGATTAGTATCTATAATTTAAATTTTCACTATACATACTGAAAAAAATTATTTAGCTGTACTTGCTGAAGAGATAATTCAAATAATTTTTTTTGTATAGATAAATTCAAAGCATCTGGATGACCTTCACTGCGACAACAATTATCTATATATATACCACCACAATTCTCAACTGCTTCATTTACAGCTGCATAGACAATTGGAGTAGCCCCTTGTCTGGGAGTCTAAAAAAAAAATTTATTATTCTAATTATAATTATAATACAGTAGAACTTCGTTTATCCGAACCGCTTGAGGGACAAAGTAGAATTTGAATAAGAGCTACTGCTATGAGCTTCAATAATAGAAGTTGACGTTCAAACTGAAGTTGAACAACAATTTTAACCCAAATTGTGTTAAATTATATATCAATTTAAACAAAACAGATGGATATGTTGACTTCAGAATACGCGTACGTATAATTGAAACTACACTTGAGCATAGTTTAAATGATAGAGACTCAGTTACGAGTTCATATAACTGACGGTATATAAAAACTTGTTCCTATAAACGGGCTTCGAAGTTTTACTGCATTTGGATACATTTACCTTAAAAAGATATTGAGTAATTGATTTCAATTTCCAAATAAAAGAATGTATAAAAAGTTCTGTATATACTACTCCAGGATGTACAGAATAAACTTGTATGTAATACTGCTTTTCTTCTAGAAGATGCTGTAATCCTTTTGTAAATATTTCTTGTGCCAATTTGCTTTGTGCATATGCAAATTTAGTAAGGAACTTTCTCCTAATTAATGAAAAGAATTTACATCAATGAATCTATGAATTGTAAAAGAGAACCAATATGAAGTGCAAAATAGAATGATAATATAGTACTTGTTGTTAACATCATTGAAATTAACTTCCCCCAAGAGGTGAGCACAGGAAGTAACATTAACAATTCTACTACATCGTTCAGGATGTCCACCAATTTTCAATAATGGCAATAGTAGTGCTGTTAATAAAAAATGTGATAAATAGTTTACAGACCACTGTTTTTCAAAGCCATCTATTGTTTCTTCATAAGGACTAAACATGACACCAGCTACAAATAGTAAAATTATACTAATTTTGATTTAATAACCTTTTACATATTTATGTTATTTACTTATTAATTAAGTTACCATTATTAATTAAGACATGAATATGTTTATAGTCTCTTTTTATCTCCATAGCAAATTGCTTTACAGACTTCAAAGAAGTATTATCAAGTTTATATACTTTTGCTTGTCCACTCTTGACACCAGATTCTCTAATTTGAAGAATAGCATTCTCACCTGCAGAAGGTGTCCTACAAGCTGAAAAATTTTTTATTTTAAAATTTATATAAAATATTGAAAGAAATAAATTTCATAAATAAATGGAACTTAGTTAGTTTTTAAACTTACCAATTATCACTTCCATATCAAGTTCTAAAAACATTTTTACTACTTCAACTCCAATCCCCCTAGACCCTCCTGTTACAATTGCAACTCTTCCTGGTTGAGGTAAACAATCTTGAGAAAGGAAAGGAAATATATATACATCAAAATATCATAATTTCTTATTAATTATAAACATTTCATTAATACATTTCATATTATTTTAATATTTATCGACTTTGTATTAATATATACTAATAGTTTTTTATTTTTTTCTTAAAAAATACATTTAGTTACATAATGTTAACAGATTATTATAATTTTTATTGCCAGCAGTTTCTTTTTATAAAGACATAAATTCTAATATACTGCTTCCACGTCATACCCTAAATTTTAAACCTATAGAAAATTTTACAAATGCACCAAACATATTTAACACTTACCATTTTTATTTCTTTTGCTCTTTATCCATGTATTTATGAGGTCTTTGATAGCTAGTAAATTATATTTTACGTTCCATAATAATTCTTCGACTATCAAAGGGCGATTTTGTCGTAACTTATGATACACGAAACCACTTGCAACTATAGTACAAATCGTGCCGATGAGCAGCATTCTTCTAAATTTACTTTTAGCAATTTAAAAAGATTTATTTTCTTTTTACAATTTTGAAGACAAATTAAATCTTGTGCTAAAGTAACGATTACGGGTAAAGCAAAGAATCGAGTTAAAATAAAAGTCGAGTGTTTTCTTGCTTCGCTCCTTTATACTTCCGTATGTAGATTAAAAATATTTGTACCGTTATTTTCATACTTCCAGTGTATACTTTGCATTTGTTAAGTGTAAATGAAGAATGTTTTTCAGATGTATTCATGAGCGTGTATATTGCATCATATAATTCGATTTTTCAATAAAAACATTAGTTTCAATTTTATATTAATTATAAAGGAAATATATCTTCATTAGGTATTACTTTAATATTTATTTAATTTAAACGATAACTGTAATATCACAATTTACGATTATGATATTACGGTTATTGCTTATTAAAAAATGATTAAAAAGCGTTTTACAAATCATATTTCCTTACTTAAATCGAATTTACTAATAAATAAGAGTCAAATGCTCTTTTTATCATCGTTCCCACGAATAATGTGTTGTAAAGTATTCATTTTTAATTAAAATATCTCATAACCTTCTAATTCTCAAAAATATCCTTCAATCTATAATACATCTTCATTAATAAAGATTGATTAAAAATGCATATCTATAGATCGCAATAATTTTTTTGAATTATTAAAACACAAGTGCATATAACATCAATGCGTGTAGTTAAAAATCAAAATTAATTACAAATTAAGATAAATGATTACTTATGCTATAATAATATACTAATAAATATGTATTTACGTTGCAGATAATGTACGTAATGAATGCATCGGTAAAAGTTATTATTTCTAAAATGTAAAGAATGTTAAAATAAAAACACCGTTTACATAGCGTATTTTTTTTCTTCAAAAACCAATTGTTTTATAATTCAATAAAATACCAGTAGAGTGCGGTAGGCAACGGATAACCACATCCACACCATCTATCAGAGAAGTTAGAAATCTTTAACTCGAAACTCAAAGTAATTATTAAGATATCTGAGGAAATTATACATATGTAGGTAGCAAATTTACGCAGATGCACTACGTTATTGTATTCATTGCAATTTTCGTTTATGCAAGTGTTTGTAGAAATTGAAATTTTTCTATTTAGTGAAGAAGCGTTTAATTACAAAGTAAGTACCATTTAAATGATTACAACTGAAAAATAATTCATTGATACAGAATATAGTTTGTAAATAGGATTTTGATACCTAATAAAAAAATTGGGTTAAATATTTCCTAAAAGCATTCACTTTTGTTTATACCTTATAGGATTTAAAACTTTTCCTAGTAATAGTAAAACTAATAAATTTTTAACCTATATATGAGGTATTGTATATTTAACATTTTATTCAAATTAGTTGCTTTCACTTTAGAAAATAGGACGCGATTTACATATTTTTGCCATATTTTTGAATGTGTTTTTCAATAATTATTTTAAATGTAATGAAAATGTGAAAGATTTCATATAAATGATACAGAATCTAGAAATTGTAACGTTTGAATTATTTTTAATATACAGAATGGCAGATACTACAAGTGCAACACCAGAAGATACTTCAGTACACATGGAGAAAGGCTGGTTTGCTTTGAAGCAACACATCATTGATAATAAGATTAAAGTTGGATTATGGGTTACAAGACTTTTCACTCTTATATTTACTATTGGTTATATCATTCCAATATTTGGGTATGTTGTTACAAATTATTTTATCATATGAATCAGAAAATTAAATTTTGTATTTTATATTTCAGTAATTCTTATAATATTTATTATAAAGTATTAATGAGTAATGCAGCAACTAGTGCACTACGCCTGCACCAAAGAGTGCCACATGTTCAATTGAATCGACAATTTTTGGAACATTTATTTATTGAAGATTCCTGCCATTATTTATTTTATTCTTTAATATTCCTCTATACTGCTCCTGTTACATGTATCCTTTTTATATGATAATAGATATAAAGTAAGACACTTCTTGGCTTAGATAGATTTGTCACAAAATGTAATAGAATTATTTTTCCTCAATTATTAATTAGTGGTGTTAACTCCTATATTTTTATTTGCATTGATGCATTTTGCTAGTGGTTCTCTTACATTGCTTGATGTAAGTAAAAAGATTTCATTTTTCAATGCTGAGTCATATCATGCTAACATAACTCTATGATGCACAGTCATCATTGTGGTAACTAGTAGTTATTTTGTTCTTTTTTAATTAAGTGTTTAGGACAAAATAGCTGGTGGGGAGCACGCCTGTTAATATCTCTGGTGGAGTTTCAATCACGAAATATTTTGCGACTTTGTGCATTATCTGAGATAATCATCTTACCTTTCACAGTACTTCTTGTATTTACGTACGTATTAACATTTATTAATTTTCTGAAATTAGATATACAAATAATTTATAAAAGCAACTACTTACAGGGGACGTGCCGGTTTATTGACACCATTTATTTATTTCCAATTCTTAAAATTCCGTCTCGCGTCACAAAGAAATCCTTTCACCCGTAATGTTTTCTATGAAATCAGAAATGGGCTAAGTTCAGTCTCAAGGAAACCAACAATGCCAGTTATAGTGCGACGAATAATTGAAGGTCTATTATCACTTACACAACAAATGGCTCCTGTGCGTCAGTAATTTTTCAGTTAAAACAAGTGTATTAAATTATAAAAACAAATTTCCTAGGGTTCTAGGGTCCATGTAATAATAATTTCATATAAATGAATGACAAATTGAGTGCAAATGTAAAAAACAACAAACTTATGATCTGTTATTCAAAATGAATATGAGAAATACCAAATATTTAAAAATTTTAATTAATATTTGTGCCCCTTTTTGATCGTAAATGATAACAGGTTTTTGGGGACTGTTTCATACAGTTTATTAAGGAATTAGATTTAGGATTTATTTACTAAACACCAAACTAAGTATATAAATAAATAATTATAATAATTGAATTTTTAATATTTTATGATCTCTAATATCGATCTGCAATAAGATTATAATTATGTACTTTTAAATCATATAGAATTTAAATGAGTGCATAGTACAATGTGTTCCATACAGTGAATATATTTAAAATTTAATCTAATGTATTTTTCAGTTCTTATAATTCCAATATTGTTACTTAGTTATTAAACAATAATTAAATTTGCATTATAATATATGGAGAGAACTATGGAAATATTCATTAACGTGTATTAAGTTGTAACATATAAAATGTTGAATTTCGTGGTTTCAATTTTTTAAATTTTTCTTTCTAACAGTTATTCTTATCTTTGTAACTTATTTCATATAACATTTTCATTTTTACGTGTATAAATGCATCTATTTTAAAACTCAGTGGATTAAAAATAGACACCTTATATGTTATAACATAATACGTAATATTTCATATTACTAGATATATTTTCGCATCTTTTTAAAGCGTCTTTGATAGTTTACACTGACCCCCTCCACTTTATTCGGGAAAGAATCAATTAGTATCAAAAGCATATTAACTAAATAATTTTTTCATTATTTCACACAAATATGGGTCATTCCAAGGATTTCCTGGTAAAGCGATATTTAGCAGTGGATAATTGTCTCAGTCATAGTTATTCTTCAAAGATAGTTTAAAATAATTTTATTACAAATGAATGTCATTTAAAAATTATCCTCGAAAGCTATTTAGAATAAAGTTTATTTAACATTTGTATATAAATTACACCGCAAGTGGTATTGGTTGTGGCAAATCCTTCGATGCTTTCACTTCAGATGTTGGTTGTGAAGGAAACACCTCATCTTTTGGTTCAACAATCGACACAGAATCTGGGAGAGGTTTTTTAGGGCCTGTCTTGCCATGAGGATCATAAGGCAGCATAATCTTCACTTTGATACCAAGTACACCTAACAAGAAATAACAAATTAAGTTAGAACCTGTTTTTATCATTAATTTTTTGCCAAACATACCTTGTCGAAGCAGGACATGACGGGTTGCTGTATTTACATATTCGTTGGTTGGCTCTCCAGAATGAATCATCAAACCATCAACAAATTTCATGGACTTTGCTCTCTGTCCACGCAATTTGCCACTAACAACCACTTCGCAACCCTTTGCTCCTGATTCCATAATGAAGCGGAGAACTCCATAGCAGGCTCTGTAATTGCATAGAAATAGTACAATTTATGTACGAGAAGTTTACATAAATTATATAAATGTTTAAACTAACCTTCGTACAGCTAAACCTCCAATTAACTTGAAACGCAGAGATTCAGCTTGCGCGATAGCGCAAAGACCTCGAGTCGCAACTTTCTCCGCATACAACTCGATGTTCTGTGCTTCTTTAAAGTTAAATCGCTTCTGAACCACAGAAGTTAATTCTCTTATTCTTCGACCCTTTTCCCCGAGAACGCTCTGCGTATGCGTTGCCAGCAATATTATCTCTGTTCGATGGGGAGTAACACGTACCTCTACCCCTGAGTAGCCATCCTCCGAAAGTTCACGAGTTAAAAACTCGTTTAATTCTGCTTTGAAGACACCGTCTCCGACAAACTAAGAAACAGAGGTAATTACATTTAATATACACGATTCTAAAAGGTTGTAAATTAACAAGTAAGTACGCGTCTATTAATATAAACGTAATTTAACCGAATGTAAAGTAGAACATTGGCTAACATATTTCGTTTAATATGATAATGCACATAAATTATTTCAATGTCCAAGGAATATTAAAAATGTTTGAGACATATGGTGTAGGTTAC